>NC_141876.1:610271278-610883008 GCF_056163025.1 Triticum urartu
CACTCTTCGGTCAGAAAGCCCCTGGCTATACTTCCATCTGGACGTGACATGTTGCGAACGTATCCTTTGATGACACCATTCATCCTTTTGAACGGCATCATGCTGTGCAGGAACGTCGGCCCGAGTTGGATGATATCCTCCACGGTATGGACCAGCAGATGCACCATAACGTCGAAGAATGCGGGCGGGAAGTACATTTCAAGCTCGCATAGTATCACCACGATCTCTTCCTGTAGCCTTCTGAGTTGCCTCACGCCAATCGACTTTCGACAGATGACGTCGAAAAAGTTGCATAGGCCAAATAGCGTTTCAGGGACGTGCGCGTCCATGATCCCACGGATTGCAACTGGAAGTATCTGCGTCATCAGCACGTGACAGTTGTGAGACTTCATCCCGCTGAACTTCTGCTTCGCTGGGTCTAGGTATCTGCTTATCTTCCCCGCGTAATCGTAAGGAAGTTTTACTCCTAGGAGGCAGGTGAAAAACTGCTCGATCTCCTCCTGACTTAGAGTGAAGCACGCGGGAGGGTAGTCATTTCCGGTCTTCTTGGCCTTTTTGCCTTTGCAACGACTTTCTGTGTCCTGCTTCGCCTCATCATCATCATCATCATCATCATCATCATCATTAGCGTGAAGCTCCTGCCTGATGCCCATTGATTTCAAGTCTGCACTTGCTTTCGGCCCATCTTTGGTCCTCCCTGGCATGTTGAGTAGGGTACCAAGCAGACTCTCGCACACGTTCTTCGTGATATGCATGACATCAAGGCTGTGAGGCACACGGTGGATCTTCCAGTATGGCAAGTCCCAGAAAACAGACCTCGTTTTCCATACCTTCAGCAGCGGCTTTGGCGCCTTTCGCTTCTTTCCCTGCTCTGGCGCCTTTTGCTTCTTTCCCGGCAGTGGGCAGTCTTTCCAATTTTTCAACAGCTCGTCTATTTCCTCGCCGCTCCTCGTACACGGGCGTTTTCGGGGTTCGGTTTCACCGTCGAACAGATCCTTGCGTTTCCTCCACGGGTCATCGTCGCGAAGCCACCTTCGATGTCCCATGAACACGGTTTTCGAAGACCCGGGATCTCTATCTAGCTGGCGATACGTTGTGTCATCCATGCACCTTACGCATCCAGAAAATCCGTGGACTACCTGCCCCGCGAGATATGCGTAACCGAGATAGTCGTGCACCGTCGTGAGCAGTGCGGCTCTCATAGGGAAATATTCTTTCTCTGCGGCGTCCCACGTATTGGCTGGCGTTTTCCACAGCATGTCTAGCTCCTCCTTCAGCAGCCCCAGATACAGATTGATGTCGTTCCCTGGTTGTTTCGGCCCTTCAATTAGCATACTCATGTGAATGTACTTCCTCTTCATGCACAACCAGGGGGAAAGGTTGTACATCCACACAAACACAGGCCAGGTGCTATGTGTGCTTCTCTGGCTGCCAAACGGATTGACTCCATCGGTGCTCGCGCCCAGCAGGATGTTCCTTGGATCCTTCCCAAATTCTGGGTATTCGAAGTTCAACGCTTTCCACTGGCTCGCATCCTTAGGGTGACTCAGCATCTTGTCTTTTTTATTTATCTCCGGATCATTTCCGTCATCTTCCCGCTTCTTCTCCTCCCTATCCGCGTGCCAACGCAGGAGCTTTGCTACCTTAGGGTCCGCGAATACTGCTGCAGACGAGGAGTGATCGGAAAGTACCACACCGATTTTCGAGGAGCTTTCTTCCTCTTCTTGTATCGAGTGACGCCGCACACCGGACATATGGTAGACTCCGCGTACTCGTCCCGATAAATGATACAATTGTTCATGCACACATGGTATTTCACGTGCGGTAAATCCAGAGGACACACGATTTTCTTCGCCTCCTCGAAACTGGTCGGGCACTTGTTCCCCTTCGGAAGACGTTCGTGCCAGAATGACATGTTCTCGTCGAAGCATGCGTCGGTCATTTTGTGTTTTACCTTCATCTCCAGAGCCATGAGCGTTACTTTCAGGCGGGTATCCTCGGGCCTGCATCCTTCATACAATGGAGTAACCGTGTCTATCTCCAGTTGATCCAGCTTGGCTTTCTCTCGGGCGGCAGCTCTTGCGTTATCCGCTGCTTGAGAAGCAGCTCTTGAATATGAGGGTCCTGCACCCAGCCTCCATCGTCGTCTGCTCCGGCATCTTCATCTTCATGATCATGCCCTTCGTCTTGATCTTCCTCATCATCATGTACGACATCTTCTACATGATGACTGTGTACAGCATCACCATCGTGATCATGTCCTGGAGATTCTTCGTCTTCTCGCCCGCCCTCGCCGCGGTGGTACTTGTCTTGTTGCCCTTCCTCATTTCTTGCCCGGCCCCCATGGACGACTTCATAGTCATCTTCATCACCTTGCCACCGATAGCCATCCATGAAACCACGCAAGAGCAGGTAGTCCCGCACCTGCCCGGAATCCGGGTCCGTAATAAGGCTCTTCAGCTTGCATCTTCGACACGGACATCTTATCTCCGTCTCGTTCTTTTGAAGCATCTCGGCCTTCGCGGAGCTCAAAAACCTATTCACGATGCCTTCAGTCATCGTGCGGACCATGGTCGCCTGCGGGGTAGAGCAAAACGATATTTTAGAACCAAGAAAAAATTTGGCATGACCTTCCCAAAAAATAGGACCAAAAAGAATGCATAGTGCCAAAATTCTCGCCGAAACGGAAATGAATCAAAACATTCCGGCAAAATATTGGCAACTATCGCATTTCAAATACCGGTACCTTCAAACACAAACATATATGCAACACCACAAACACATGCAACACCACAAACATACATAGATCTAGCTAGGCCACAAAAAGTGCATGTGCACGTTGTTGGAGCGAGTCAGGGAGAAAAAAAGTAGATCTACATCATGAAGATAGCTTTCCCTTACTTACCTATCAAAAAAAAGGTAATTTCACCACTTAATTTTGATGAATCTATGGTGGAAATGAGGTGAGGAGGAGGAGATGGCCGAAAGCTTGGAGAATGAGGTGGAGGGAATGAAGTGGGGAAAGTGAGTGGGTAGGTGTGGGGCTGTTCAAAATATCTTGTTGGGGTCCCAGGTTACTAATGGCGCACCACCAGCTAATGCGCCATTAGTAACCCTGGTTACTAATGGCGCACCTGCAAGTGGTGCGCCATTAGTAGTTTTGCAAAAAAGTAAAAAAAATAAATATATATACTAATGGCGCACCGGGTAATAGTGCGCCATTACTAGTTTAAACTAGTAATGGCGCACTGTGAAACGATGCGCCATTAGTAGTTTTGCAAAAAAAAGAATAAATTTTTTTACAGTAATGGCGCACTGTCTGCTTGGTGCGCCATTACTACATAGAACTAGTAATGACGCACTTCGGCCTGATGCGCCATTAGTATGTATGGAAAAATGGAAAAAAATTAATACTAGTGGCGCATCCTATTTCTGGTGCACCATTAGTGTCTTCCACACTAATGGCGCATCACCAACCGGTGCGCCATTAGTATATAGTAGTGACGCACTGCTTCCATGGTGCGTCATTAGTATCAATCCTATCTATAGCCCTTTTCCTAGTAGTGAAACGATGTCCCAATTCTACAGAAACCTTTTCAAATGATGCCGGTGCATGATCAAAGTGGATCTGCTTAATGCTCTGAACCAGCTGTCTGCTCTTGGTAGAAAAAATGGAACATTCTTAACTCTGCTTTTATTGTCGATCCCAAGAGAATGCACCCTGCTAACTAGTATCGCCCAATCAGCCTCTCACATAGCATTGCTAAGATTTTGGGGAGCTTTTACCCAACAGATTGGTGCTGGCCATGCAGCACCTAATTTCTCTGAGCAAAAGTGTTTTTCTCAAAGGGAAATCGATTCAAGACAATTTTCTCTATCCGGAGAACCTCATTCAGAGTCTGCACAAGGCCAAGAAAAGTGCAATCTTCCTGAAGTTGGACATTGTCAAGGCTTTTGACTCTAGATGGGATTACCTATTCGAGGTACTTTGCCACACGGGTTTTAGCCAGAGATATTGTGACTTAATTGCAATATCGCTTTCCTCCACTTCCTCCATGGTCATTCTGAATGGCACACCCAGACTGCCGTTCTACCTCCAACGAGGCTTGCGCCAAGGCGATCCCCTCTATCCGTTCATGTTCCTGCTTGCCATTGAGCCTCTGCAGTGCATCTTCACGCGAGCCACTCAGGGCAGGTGTCCTCAAGCCTATCACACACAAATTGGCCTATACACCGATGATGATGCTCTTTTCTTAAACCCTTGCAAACTAGAGATGAAGGCCATTCAATCAATTCTCTTGGCGTTTGGGGAGATCTTTGGGCTTTTCACACCCTATCCCATTGCACATCAATGAACATCATGTACCTTTTCTCATTCACCTCCTTAGCATAAAAAATGCCCACCCAAGTGGCGGGCATTTTGCTTGCCGCACCTTCACGCGCCACCCTCTTCGTCTGCCACTTATTCCCCATCGCTTGCTGGTTTCTCTTCGACATGGTTGCGTGTAAGTCCAACCCATCATATTCTTCTTCTTCTTCCTCATTCAATCCAATTTATTGAGTTGAGCTATACCAATAGTTTTTCTTCATCTTCTTCGTGTGCCTTTTTAAAGCTCTTGGAGGACGGTTTGCCAAAGGGGTTTCCCGTTCGACTTCAACCAACAATGTGAAAAAGTAGATGACTTCTTCTCCTCTTGATGATACAAAGCCGCTGCCAAAGTTGCATGGGTTTGAATTCTGATGCCGCTTTGGTTCTGTCCTACAACTTGTTTGAGATAAGCAACAAATTTGCCAACGACCTCTTGGATGAGTGACCATCTACGTTGAAGAGAGCACAGGACATGATTGGTCCTCTCCACCTTGCAAGGATCCGCCGCCAAGCCGGGGAGCTCGACTGATTCCGGAGAGGCATAATCTATGGCCATGGTGGCGGACAGGATTGTGAGGGACGACCTCAGCGATGGAGGACGATCACGGTGAGCAAGGGAGGGTGCGGGCGGCTGCGCGGAAGCGGGGAAATGCAGGAGGAAGGTAGGAGGAGTTCAGTCTATGCGGAGGACTAGTCAAAGGGCGTCCCCATATCCGCCTCAGATATGAATCGGATATGCGGAGTGTCAGTCAGTCCGGACATTTGGGTCAGATTTGTGCAGTCTGTGGGTGATAATTTTCCGTCCGGGCATTTGGAGCGGATTTGATGGCTCCACTTGTAGATGCTCAGAGTCCTCATATTAAGGACAAGTATTACTCCTACAGGGACGTCGTTTACTTGCGCGACATTGGTATCACACCATTCACGGGTAAGTCTAAAACATCAGCAAATGGTTGGATCTGTCGTCATGCCAGTGTGGTTCACCGTTGTGTCGTGTGTGAGGTGCTTCCGGGTGAACAATAATTCACCGGCAGCACAACTACTAGCAACATCTCTCTAGATCATTCAATTCAATGAAGAAATTAATAGACTGATGATGGTGCACCAAACCTACGTACTGCTACAGTACCATCATTTGTTCGGACGAGTTGAATGGGACAACTACCACCCGAGATCAATCGATCTATTTATTCCCGAGATGATGTTTGGCAGAATCCCCGACATGCCCACCAAAAACTTTACTAGTAGGTGGACATCATAATTATCATCATCATCTTGTTGTTGGTATATGATTTCGGTAAGCCTAAGGTTGTCGCAACTGAAACCCGTTGGGTCCTCTCCTATACTGAATTCAAGACCTGTTGACAGTATAACAAAAAGGAATACAGACTGAACTGGGTTATGATAATAGTTGTTGAAAGAATAAGTTGTATCGGATCGAGTCGGGAGTGAGAAGGATGCTTCCATATGTGAACAGCTTAAATAACTACTACTCTCTCCGTCCCATAACATAAGAGTATTTTTGACACTAATGTAGCATCAAAAATGCTTTTATATTATGAAATGGAGGGAGTAGTTTTTTAGTTGGCTTGATTAATTATATTAGTTGGGCAAACGATAACTCATGTGTTGAAGATCTAGCAACATGTCTTTTCCATCATTGAATGACGAAATTTATTGGTTGATGACACTGCACCAACGGTACGTACCAACCTTTGCTGGGGACGTGCTGAATGGCTACAGCTAGCACGCCAGACCTATCAATCAATCAATTTATTTAACTCCATCGATCGACAGTATAATGAGATAACCATGATGGATTGGTACACACACACGCATAGAGACACATGCTAACACAAGATTTAAATCCACGACTAATCAAAGATCATGACCGGCGATCTGAACAAACCCACAACGATCTCCTAGATTGTGGTAAGATGAAACTTTAATCTTGTGCAGATATAATATTATATAACATACTGACTCAGTACAACAACCGATCCTCAGGCTCATGATTTGAACTTTCATTTATAATGTACAAAACAATCGACAAATTTACAATATGAACACTACATTTACGTACTGTTCTAAACCATGCCCAAGCAGTGGCTGCGGGCGGCCATGATCACAACAACGGTGGTAATCTATCGTTCGTCTAGCTCCTTTTCTCTCTCTTTATTTAGGGAATTAGCTCCTCTGACCAAAGACTACTTTTTTACATGAACACACAAGAAATACTGCATTGACCGGTTCCTTTCTTGCATATTCTTTTCGTGATTTTGGTCGCAACATACATAGAAAATAAAAGAGCAGAGGCAGAGCTGCTGAAAATGACAAAAGCCTCCTAAGTGCTAACGCTGCTGCTTCTTTCCTCATCCGGGTTCAAGGAGTAGTTAACTGATAAAACAACAAGGCCGACTCAGAGATGCGGCATAGCTCCACTCCACAAGAAGCAAAAGAAACCGCATCCTCCGTGCTGTGCTGTTCAAACGGCCTATGTTGCGCCACAAGATGTCTTCAATGTATTCATAGCTTCCCTGCAACGTTCCCAACACCGATTATATATCAGAACCATTACAGTTTTGGCAAAATTAGGCTTAGAATTTCAATGCTTGACTGAATTGTTCAACAAATGTGTGTATGCAATGTATAAATCTCCTTTGAATATGTATGCAGATCACGATCAGAATCGGCTCTAGATTCAGATATGACAAGTTATGGGTGGGTGGGGTCGGTTCTTTGAAAAGGGGGGGCTTCGTCGTCAGCTGTAACGTACCGCAACGCAGACTCGATTTCAGGACTCCCTGGGTCCAACTTGGCTGCATCCAGAAAAGCATCGCATGCAGCCCCGTAGTCCTGATGATGATACAGTACAGGAGACAGGATTTTTGACTCCTGGGTGCACGGACACCCCACTATCCACGCTGTTCGTGTCATTTTCACTTCTTTCGAGATCTGGACCACACCCTGTCTAGTCCTTGCGTTTTGCAGAGAACACGAACAGTAATCCCAGTGGCTGCATAGGGCATTGTTTATTTGAGATTCCTGACACCACCGCGTACATAAAGAAAATGAACTCACGTGGGCACTGCTCTCTCTCTCTCCTCATTTTTTCATTTCTCTCACATTCGCATGGAAGACACAGACCAGTAATGATACGGGCTCTCTCTTTTCTCTCCTTTCTCATCTTTCTCTCTTCACATATGACTAGTTACTGTGACCTGCCTGTCACTTATGTCAGGATTAGCTCCCAGACCCAGCACCTATTGCATGCGTGGATGCGCCACATGCTTCGGCCATGTCTTGTCTTTTCAATAAGTAATCAGCCAGTCAGACCAACATGCAAGAGGGCCTAGCATCTTTTGCCTACTCTGCCTACCCCTACACCCTACTTGTCCCTAGGAGCGGCCCCCATTAGCTTGGTCAAATGGACTAGATAAATAGGCAACTGCTGCTAATGCTTTGCTGTTCGGCAGACAAGGGCACAAATCTCATTAAGGGTGAACGGCTAGATAAAAGGGGGTCGGGACACCCGGGTGTTACCATACTTTTCCGTACAGTATAAGGTTAAAAACGATGAACGGCATGTGGCGACAGTCAATAACAAACTAGCCAACCAGATAGTTATCTTTGATCACACCTTCAATAACATGAGCGTTGCGCCCTGCCGGTAGCAGGCCTTTGGCCAGCCAGGCCTCATTTCTCTGCATGCAAGAGCATCCTGCAAAGCCTCGTGTCCATCGCCCATGCGGAGCCAGCAAAAGCTCCTGTCCGACAACAAGGTGGGATCATGACGGTCATACTCCATTGCCTACATACACCCAACAGGTTGAACCCAAACTTAGGACATGTCTGATCTGATTATATAAAAACAATAATCACATCATGCTTGTAAATATTTGCACTTCAAAAGGCAAGAAAGGAAACCTTGAATTTATGATGATTTAGAACTTCAAAATGCACTAGTCTTGACAATATAGTCAATTCAAGTGCTTCTAAGCAAAGGATGTGTGGCAACAATCCCAGTTTTCAATCAGTTTCAGTTTGTGTAGGCACGCGAAGGAAAAGATGGGAGCAGCAACGGCTCGCTCCCCCGACCCCGACCCTGCGCCCCTCCACCAGCCCTCACCGGCGGCCACCCCGGCCACCCCGGCCCCGCCGGCCACCCTCTCAGCGCCTCGCGTACTCCCTCGCCCACGGCCGCGGCCCCCTGCCTGTAGGATTCGAGCGGAGAATGGAGGTCAGAGGGAGGTCCAGATCAACCGCTCGCGCTGCTCCAAGGCTGCGTCGACGACCACTCCGGCTCCGCCGCCCACCGCCCCCGCCTCCATTGTCGGCTCCGTCTCCACTGAGCCGCCGGAGCCTCGGGCGTCCCCCAAAGTTGGGCTCCCCCAGCTCGATCCAGATCAGGCGGATCTAGATTCCGTCTCCCTGTCGCCTTCGGCTGACCGGAGCCCTGCTCCTGCAGATGTGACGGAGGTTCTGCTTGGGGCCAAGAGTGGCTGCACAGCCGTTGTTGGTGAGAAGGAGGTGGAGTTGGCTCTGCTGTTGCATCCGTCAGCCACACATGGCGTCGTCCCCTGTGTGCAGATCCTGCCTTGCCCCGATGTTGGGGATGGGGCCGAAGTTGTTGCCTTGGTTACGCAGTCGCCGCCGGGTGAAGATGCTGAGTTCGTGCCGTGCACGCCGCTGACCGTCGCCGAAGGCTGCACTTCCGGCGCTGCAATGATGGGGGAGCTGGCGCCGCTGGCGACGAATGCTGCTGTGGATTGTGTGTCATCGGCTTCTTGCTTTTCCGTGCCATCTTCTTGTGATACAGCGCAGGCCGTGGATGCTCAGCCTGGGGAAGATCCTTGGATTTTCGTAGGATGAAAGGGTCATCCCCGTGGCGATGTGCGTTGTGACCATGCTTCTCAATCTGCAAAGCTTGTGCAAGCTGCGGCCTTCAGACGGAGAACCTATGGTCGATGTTTCCGCTGCTTGGCTCCGGACCACAAGGCCGCCTTCTGCCGCGACCCGATTCGATGCCTCACATGTCTCCGCTCTAGGCACCGTAAGAGGGATTGTTGCCTTCGCCTCTCCTCCGTCAGAGCTCCTCGCCGCTGTGCGCGTGCCTTTCCAGCTCCGTTGTTGCTCCTGTAGTGCATGCTGAAGTTCTCGAGTCTGTGAGGTTTTCTGAAGCTTCTAGTGGAGGTAGTTCTGATCATGAGGTTGTGGCAAAATCTTCTGAATCCTTGCTTGCCTCGAGTGGTTCTGATCCTCAGGTCATGATGGAGCTGGCGCTCCGTCCATTGCATAAGCTTGAGGACTCTTTGTGCTTGTGGTTGGCACGTGCAACCAGCTTACTGGAGCGGGCGGAGGCATCAGTTGGTCTGCAGGGGTCGTTGCCGACGACGCAGGCGGCGCTGGTGGCAAACCACAGGGACCAAGGTACTGAGGACATTGGCAACACCATGCAGCCGCTGACCTTGGGGTTAGTTGCTCCGGTGGTGGCCACTGAGATCAGCCTAGCTAGTTCTATCTCCGATGAAGTACAGGCTGTTGCAAAAGGCTGCGCTTTCGCGATTGATGAAGGTGACACTTTGCATGACTTAACCAAGCTGATCAAATGCCTCATTGCCATGCCTGCGATCACCCAGGGATTGATTCGCCTTGTCAAAGCGGAGCAGACCAAACATGCCAACCAGGTGGTATGTGCCGCCGTGAGGGTCAACTCTGCAACATGTTAGTCGCCGCTTTGTTTCCTCTTCTATGGTGTTTTTTATTTTGGGAGTAGTTCGCATGAGGTTTCGCGGGTTGGCTTGTTGCGAGGCGTCATCCGCGGTGTTGGGCGTTAGGTGTTTGAGTTCTAGTGTGGGCTTGGCCCTCGATGTATCGATTTTCGCTCAGTTTTCCGGCAATTAACTGGGCAGCTATCTTCTTCTTAATTAATAAAAAAGGCAAAGCTTTTGCCTCTGTTTCTAAAAAAAAAAAATCCCAGCTTTCCAACCTCGTAATTTACTCCATTATGTTTTTCTCGCCCATGATTCGCAAGTGGTGGAGAATCCCGAAAAAAGGGAATCATGGTCAGGCAGCCATTGCTGCCTATGTTGTTAAGCATCTCCAGAAAGAGAGAAGCCGAAGGATCCTAGCGCAAGAAGTGATGACAGCGGCTGTGATAGCCAGTTTCATCCAGGAGGATGTTTCGATCCTCGAGTCTGCTCATCCTAGGGTGCTGTGGTGCCTAGTTTAGCTTCCCTGTGCGAGTCTTTCACGTTTTTCTCTGTAACACAGTCGTGCTGCATTTATTTCCCTCTTCTATAATGCAAAAGCAGAGCTCCAGTCGTTTACCATCAAAAAAGGAAACCAACAACGGTTCTACTGCTGTTTAAGGACACAGAAGTCCTTGTCAGGTCCCCGTGATCAAACTTACATATGGCATTGGCAATAAAATTATCATCAATAAATTAAACAAAGATGTGTCTCAAAGCAAAGCGTGAGGCCAACTGTACTTATTGGTCACAAAGATGATCACTCTCTCTAAAGGGAGCATGTATGACAAGAATAATGTGAAACCAGATCATGATCACCTAACATCTATTCAAGCAACTTCAGCTGATGAGATACAGTTCAAGATTACACATTGAGAAATAGGGTGTAGTTGCATACCGCACTGTACAGTGTTGCCGCAGTAAAATAATCATTTCTCTTAAGAGACTCAACCCCAAGTAACTTAAATTGTTCTATTGTTCTTACATTGGAATGTGCACCCTACATGACTAAGAAAAACAAATGAATCGAGACTTAGGAATGCAAGTATAAAGCAGTACATATACTATCACTATTAGAAAAAGGGCTATAGATAGGATTGACACTAATGGCGCATCAGGGAAGTAGTGCGTCACTACTATATACTAATGGCGCATCAGTTGGTGATGCGCCATTACTGTGGAAGACACTAATGGCGCACCAGAAAATAGTTGCGCCACTAGTGATAATTTTTATTTTTATTTTTACATACATACTAATGGCGCATTCTACTGAAGTGCGCCATTACTAGTTCTAACAAGTAATGGCGCACCAGACATGGAGTGCGCCAGTACTGAATTTTTTTTATTCTTTTTTTTGCAAAACTACTAATGGCGCACCGCCTCACAGTTTGCCATTACTAATTTAAACTACTAATGGCGCACCCTGTAGAAGTGCGTCATTAGTATATATTTTGATATCATGAATATTTTTAAATTTCATGGGCACTTTTTGATATCATGAATATTTTTAAATTTCATGGGCACTTTTTGAATTCATAAATATTTTTTCAAATTTGATGATATTTTTTCATATTCAATATGATAAAATATTGAATATTCATGAGGACACTCGATCTCGATCCCCCTCCATCTCGATCTCGATTCCCCCTCCATCTCGATCTCGATCCCACCCGTGCCTCCTCTCCCCTCTTCATTTTTAAAAAAATAATAATAAAAAAGTTCACCGCTCCACCGCCGCCGCCGACCCACCGCACCCTCCCCCGCTCCACCGCCGCCGACGACCCACCGCACCCTCCCCCGCTCCACAGCCGTCGATGGTCCACCGCACCCTCCCCCGCTCCACCGCCGCCGCCGACACCCCGCACCTTCCCCCGGCCCGCTCCACCGCCGCCGCCGACACCCGCACCCTCCCCCACTTTTTGAAGATATTTTTAAATAACAAATTTGATGATATTTTCAAATAAGAAATTTGATGATATCTTCAAATAACAAATTTGATGATATTTTCAATTAAAAATAAAAAAACAAATTTGATGATATTTTCAAAAAAATGATGATATTTGATGATATCTTCTGTTCTAGTCCTCATGAAAATAACAAATTTGATAAAAAAACAAATTATTAGATGCAACAAGAAAAAATGTTACTAATGGCGCACCCTCTGGTGCGCCAAAGGAGGGTGCGCCATTGCTGTCAGAAAAAAAAGTTACTAATGGCGCATCAGAGGAGGGTGCGCCATTGCTATCAGAAAAAAAAACTACTAATGGCGCACCAGAGGGTGGTGCGCCATTGCTATAGTGTCTAGCTGGATACCCCTTCGCCCGATCCCCCCTTCCCTCTCCCTCGCCAGATCCCCCTTCCCTCCCCCGCCGCGCCCGCTCCGACGACCCCCGGCCCGCTCCAACGACCCCCGCGCCCGCTCTACACCCGCTCCGGCTCCCCCGCCTGCCGCCACGACTGCCAGCCCGACGCCGCGGCGCACCCAGCCGTCCGAAGCCTCCGCTGCCCCGCAGCCGGCACAGGAGCCCAGCAGCGCCTCCCTCCGCCGCCCCTACTGCGCCGCCGCCCGTCCTCCTCCGCCCGTAAGCCCCCTCCACTCCAAACCCCTGACCCCTTCTTGTCTCGTCTCTACAGGTAGACCGCGCCGGCAAGCGACCAGGACGACGCCCGAAGAGGAGAGGAGGGCCTTCTCCTCACTGTGTAGCCACCGACCTTGTCCTGCTCGAGGAGGAGTAGCAGGAGGGGCGCACCCAGCCACCACAGTCGCCGCAATCAAGGGCTTCTTCCACCTAGACCTCTAAATCCACGACGCCGTCGTTCAGCCACCCAAGGTGAAGGTGCCCCCAACTCCCCTCCTTGTTTCATTCGATCTAGCAGCCATGGATTTGGGTTCCTCAAGGCTGCCTAATTACTCTACCATGTGTTCCTACTACTAGCTCTAGCCATGGATTAGGGGCTAGTGTAGATGCAAAATAAGGTCAAATCCCTCTCGAATTTAGGTCAAATTAGGTTCAAATCCCTCTGAAATTAGTATGTAAAGCTCACTTTTTCTGAAGTTCTGATCAGTTCAGTACCTTAGTAAGCAATAACACAAGCTTGCTGCTAGTTCAATACCTTTTGCTGCTAGTTCCTCAAGGAGTTCTGCTCAAAATTAGCTCAACAAGTTGCATCTGGCTTTTAGAAAGTTGTTTTGGCTTAAGAGGATAAGTTGTTGTATATACTGTCATAAAGTTCAGCAAGAACAGGGCATCAACAGTGCTACTCTAGTATCTAATCGGGGAGGGACAAAATGGACAGGGCATCACTGTAGCTGTACTTCACAACAAACTATTAGTCTTAGGATTAACACTCCTCATATGAGATGAGAGGATTTTTTTTAAATGGCTTTTCCCTCTAGCTAGCTTTAAATGGCATCACTGTAGCTGCCAATTCAGATAAACCTGAATTGACTTTTCCAGTGCTGTATTTGTCCCCTCGGATTATTGTAAATTATATGTAGTGAAGCATGCAAATTGGATTTGCTATAGTCAACCTATTAATATTTGTCAGTTTTGAAAATTCAGTTTATTCGGTTACTGAAAATTCAGTTAATTCAGTTAGGCACACAAATTTTAGAACTTTTGTGTGCCCTAGTACTTGGTGTTTGTAGAAAATTCAGTTAATCCATCGAGGTGAGCTTGGAGAAGACATGTATGAGTTTGGAGAAAGTGCCAATTTGATTTTCAGTTGCTAGCTAGCTGTGATTTATTGTTTCAATTTGGATTCGCCGAAATGTTACTGTGTGTTACTATGAAAGCTTAGGCTTTTAGGGTGCCTCGATGTCGACAAACCCTAAATGATAAAACCTTGGCTTTTAGGGTGCCTCGGTGTCGATAAGAACCTAAATGATGAAAGCTTAGGCTTTTAGGGTGCCTCAGCGTCGACAAACCCTAAATGATAAAAGCTTAGCTTTTAGGATGCCTCGGTGTCGACAAACCCTAAATGATGTAGTTCTGAATTATGACGTAGGATATGTCGTCATCATCATCGGACGACAAAAGTCTCCCGGCGGAGTGCGACTGGTGCCACGACGATCGAGGTCTGTGCGACATGCCTCACCTGGACGATGATCGGCGCTTCAGCATTAAGCTCGAGGAGACCTTCGAAGTTTAAATGGTACACAGCGATGACAAGTGTTATTTCCATAATTAAGCATGACTTCAACTATTTCAACGTGTAATTTTCATCTTTTACAATTCGAGTATAGCTTATCCCATGTAATGCAAGACGCTATGTCTTGGAGAGGATGGATTTTGAAGACCATGAAATTTCTGAAACAAAGAAAATTCACCTAAGGACTCATCACGATGTGGACTTTGAAGTAAATCTATATAATTCTGAGAGCGTAACCCATTTTGGTTGCAAAAATTGGGAAGCATTTTGCAAGATGTATGGTTTTGATGAGGGTATGCTTATCACCATGGATCTTGGTAATCCTGACATCAACCAAGACAATATGGACATTTGGGTCCTTGTTGATACGCCTCCAGTTCTACCGCTATGTGAGTTTCTCAAACATAGTTATTAGCTAATTTATATTGTTTATTTAAAAATAGTTGACAGCTTATTTCCATTGACAGCTTATTTTTATTGTTCAAAGAATGTGCGGGAGATGGTAGACAAAACCCACTACACCGATGGCTCCGAATTAACAACTTACAAGGAGAAAAATCATCTGGTCGGATTTTGTACTGACATTGAGAATTACATTATCCACAAACAAACTCCTCAACATTATGGTAAATACGTGCCACTAGTGCATGTGTTCAACTACGGTAACTACCATGGAGATACCCTGGTAAGATTTTTACTATTACGACATCCGTGCATCTTTTGCATACTTCTAAAACTAGTACATCATTGCTAACTATGAAGTTATTACCATGTTTTTCAATAGATAATCCCAGAGAATTGTGTGTCTCATATGATGTATCAGAAAGGTAGTGTTAATGTTTTGAACATACAGCCAGGTCGTCCTACGAGTCTCAACTGTCCATACGAGATTTCTAAAAGAAGTGGAGACATGAAAATCAAAGGATGGAAAAAATGTATGGACAGTCGTAAGGAGCTTCTTGGAAGCAAAACGAAGCGAAGCGCAAGAATTGGAGACAGGATGTTCTCCATATTCCATAATGGAGAGTCAGGGTCTATATTGTTTTATGCTATTTTAGCTTAAATAGGGTATTTAGGTCCTGCCTAATACTGATGATCATGTGCTAAGAACAATTAAGTAGGGTTGGTTCGATGACTATCAAGATGATGATCATATGACTTGTTATGAATAACGAGTAGAAGTTGTATGATGATGATTAGTAGGACTTGTTAGGATTAGTATTACTTCCGACAAACTCGATACTCGCGGTCTCGAGACTTGTAATGTTTCATCTTTGTTCGGTCTTTTGAATTCAGAGACTAATATGATGAATTATATTCGGAGGCTAATCTTCTATTGTATTCGATGAATCTGCTGTTGCTGTGTGCTACTGTCAAATAATATATTTTGTAACATGTGCAAAAATCAGAAAAAAAAACCTAATATTCATACTAATGGCGCATCACTACAGAGTGCGCCATTAGTATGGCCAAGTATACTAATGGCGCATCTATCCGCAGTGCGCCATTAATGTGCCAAAGCACATGGTTAAATATGGCCCACTAATGGCGCATGGTGTTATATACTAATGGCACACTGGATGGTGTGCCATTAGTATACCAGATACTAATGGCGCATCACTGGTGCGCCATTAGTACCATTAGTAAAAATTACTAGTGGCGTGCTACTAATGGCGCACCAGTGATGCGCCATTAGTAGGCAAAACTCGTGCGTCATTAGTAGGCCTTTTCCTAATAGTGTATTAAAGTTTTTAAAACCAATAGGTACTAGTTGGGTGGAAGGGTGGTGCCTACTGCTTGGCTGGTGCAGCCACTTTTTGAAACAGTTTAATATTGTGCCACAAAAAAATTAGCAGACTAGTCATATATCATTTCAGAAACATCTTGATCCTCATCTTGCTCCTGATAGTACAAGGAGATATTTATTTCCAGAACTCATGACATCTCCTACCATCTGACCAGTAGCAGTTAAAATCAGCTTCAGCACATAAACAATTGTGTGTACCCCCCCCCCCCCCCCCCCTCACCCAGTAGGCCGCTATGAACATAGCGGCTGTTATGTTTCTTGTATAACACAAACTACTTAATCCGTGTCTGACAATCATCTAGCTTGATCTGCACTGTGTTGACCATCCACCTTTTTTTCCTTAATACATGGCATGCGGTTCTCCTGCGTATTCGAGAAAATAAAACTACCAATATAGCACTTTGTACATACAAATAACCTCACAAGCCCATCAAACCCCCCAACCAAAGAATTTTTTAAAAGATTATCAATAGCATGTAAAATATTCATGTTCATCGAATCAAAAGAGGTAAAAAGAAAAATGGCTAATTTTGTGCATGGTAATTCAAACCAGGAAACTATGGAGCAGTTGATGCCAAAGCTTAACTACAAAATATATTAAATAAGCAGGATCTGATGCATATCAGTTTCATAGACACTTTTGCATGGTGTATTATTCCGTCGACACTCCAATCATGCACAGTTGGAATACAAGAAGTTACAGCAAATAAGATCTCAACACCTTCCCTTGTACCATTCAGTGCATCGAGTTCTATTGGAAACCTACCAGACTGTTATAAACAAAGTTCAACTTCAGAAAAGCACTTCCAGAAAGGCCAGGGGAATGGAAACAAAGAAAGCAAAAGTGTACTCCACTAGATCATTTGTAAGATAAAAAAAGGTTCCAGTAATTAAGAAAAGAGAGAACTAACTGAGAAAATGACTGTAAAAGAACAGTGTTTGTCCATTTACACTTCAAACAGTTCCTTCGCATCCCCCTTGTTCAGACTGCAATCTAACAAACCTGACGGAACTCGAAACACGATTCCAAGTTGCCTTGTTTACAAATCTTTCTTCAGCAATGACATTGAGTCTTTAAACATAAAGTAGCATTGGTACAATTAATCTTGTACAAGTCCAGCCAACTCATACAACATATATGCAGGATTTAATTTTTTTTTGGTAAAGCAGTGTCAACTTAGCGATATATACGACATTATTGAAGAGCTACATGATGAAAGAAGTCAAAGAATTACATGATTAAGAATAGAGATATACTAGAGATTTATTTTTATTATTTTCCAATCATTCTATCTGGATTATTTGCGCCACAAGATCAGGTGGCACTCTCAAAATGCCACCAGCCCTTCACCGATCAAAGAGATCAAACTATATGACATGCAAAGCCAATAGTGCACTAGCTCAAACTAAGATGATGGTGCCATCAAGTTAGTTACGTGCCACTGCATTAGTGACAGACATAGGATAGAATGAGTGTACGGAGTTCAAGACTTTACAAATTCCATAGCTATTCTCCAATGTATACGTATTTTATTTCCTTAGTTTATGATTTCTTATCATGAATTGGGAGTGAAAGATTGTTTTAAACCCTGAATTTATACAGCGCGTCGATAAGGAACACTAACCTCTCAATCCCTGAAATCGACACCTTGTACTCACTAATCCCGGTCTTATCTCAACCTTGGATCAGTTTATACATGTTTGACGTGTCAGGAAAGTAACAATCCCGGCCGGGATCACTCTCTACCCTCACTGATTACATGGGTCCACCTGTCATATTCATCTTCTCTCCTCCAACCACTATTTCGCATGTCTTGTCGCACTACAGCCGTGCCATACATCGTCTGTCGCGACCTCGCTCTACAGCCATGCTCTGTGGCCGCGTTGTGAGGAGTCTCGTCATGCTGAGTTCTGGCTTCGCCGTCGTAGCGCCCGTCCGCCACGGCATCAACAGATGGCACAGCCGCGCGTTTCGATCGGCTGCATCAACAACATGGTCTGAGGAGAGAAGATGGCAAGCAAGTGTTGGTTCTACCTAAAATGCAAGATTAATTCACCGGTAGTAGATAGACGTACGTTCTATTCAAAGCGAGCTCGGGAGCAGGTAAGCAGCTCGATTGATTTCTCTAGCAGCAGTACGTGCGCGTCTAGTGCGTAGACGTACATACGTGAACCTCGCTATGTCCTCTGGTAGAGATTTTGTGTATCTGTCTCTTCAAAGATACCATCCTTGCCTTATATGAGACGACGAGGATGTAGACTGCAATGGCTGTTATGAGCCATGATGATGGTCGTTACTAATGGAATTACCCCCAACACCATAGTGTCATGAAAGCACCGTTGGTAATGTCTACAATAATTGACCACACCTGGTTCAGTCGGATGGACGCCAGGACATTTATTAGATGGATGGACTTTAAGATGCAGCCCGGCCGAGTGACTCTTGATGCGTTCTCGGGCTGTTCAAACCTGCTGCTGGGCCGAATCTTTGTCATGGACCAACCCTGGGGGTCCCGGCATCAATAGCCCCTGGGTCCTTCAAGGTCTCAGGGATGGCGATGATTCCTTGACTGACTAAAATTGCCATCGGGCCATGAGGAGAGGCCTTGATGGACTCGAAAAAATATCAGAAAAGGTCAGTAATAAGACTATTTGTAGTAAAGAGTCGGTGATGTTAAGCAACATCTTGTCACGTTGCCTTGGCTAAGCCGCACCATCTCAGTGAGCCGCATGAGGAGTCCAAGAATATTGGTAGAGATAGTTAGGTAGTTGGTTCATGTTTATCTCTTGTAACCTATTCTATCTCTTCCTCTCCAAGTCTTCTTTAAAGATCCCAATTGTATGCGCCTTAGGGTTATTGCGCCCCTGCCTATAACATGCAGCACGTCCCCTCGCACCGAGGTTAAGACGTCTCCGCGCATCGCACATGGTAATCAGAGCGATCCTCTCCAAAGCCATCTAGCGATCCAATCTCCAGCCATGTCTTCCTCCGGCGCTTCCCAGACCAACCTCAGCGGCCAAGTCACGGAGAAGCTGACCCGCACCAACTATGTCCTCTGGCGCGCGCAGGTGACGCCGCAGCTCAGGGGCGCGGGAGTCTTCGGCTACGCCGACGGCACAACACCAGAGCCGGCCAAGTTCCTCACCACCAAAGATAAGGATGGGAAGGAAACCTCTGAGCCCAACCCTCTCCACCTTCTTTGGGTCCGGGAGGACCAGCAAGTGCTGGGCTATCTCCTCAGCGCCCTCACCAAGGAGGTCCTGCAGCAGGTGACCACGATCACCACGGCGAGCGTGCTCTGGACGACGCTCGCAGGTATGTTTTCCTCGCAGTCTCTGAGCCGTGTCAATAATATTCGCACGGCCTTGCTCAGCGCGCAGAAGGGCACCCAATTGGTCGCCACCTTCTTCACCCATATGCGTGGCCTCGCCGATGAGCTGGCGGCCACCGGCAAGCCTCTGCAGGACAACGAGCTCATCAGCTACATCCTTCATGGCCTCGACATGGAGTAGCAGCCCTTGGTCTCTGCCCTCAACGTCCGCACCATCCCGGTCTCCCTCGATGAACTCTTCTCTATGTTGAGCAACTTCGACCAGCGGGTGGCAATGTACCAAGGGTCGGGCGGCTTCAAATCTTCTGCCAACGCCGCGACCTGTGGCCGTGGCGGCTACTCCTCTCGCCACTGTGGTCCTCCTCACACCAAGGGCAGGCCTGGTGGCGGTGGCAGCAACACCAACGGCTCCAACTCCCGTAGCTGGCGCCCCTCCTCCAACAACACTAGGGGTCGCCGCGATGGGAACAGCAAGTCTCGCCTGGATGTCGTGCTTTGCCAGATCTGTGGTAAACTCGGGCACTCGGCCAAAGACTGCTGGTACCGCTTTGAAGAAGATGAGGCTTCGTCCGAAGATGAGGAAAAGGTTGTTGCCGCTGCTGATGGTTCCTACGGCGTCGACACGAACTGGTACCTTGACAGCGATGCAACCAACCATCTCACGGGTGAACTTGAGAAAGTAACCCTCCGTGAGAAGTACCCCGGCAAGGAACAAATCCACACCGCAAGTGGGGCAGGTATGAGGATCCGTCATATTGGTCATTCAGTTATTCATGCCCCTCATCGTAAAATCCACCTTAGGAAAATCTTGAATGTTCCTAGTGCCAACAAAAATCTCCTTTCTGTCCATCGAATTGCTCTTGACAATCATGTCTTCATTGAGTTTCATCCTTTTTTCTTCTTGATTAAGGATCAGGCCACGAGGAAAATCCTATATCGAGGTAGATGTGTTCGAGGGCTCTACCAATTGCTTTCGGAGCTCCGAAGATTCAATAAACAAGCCTATGGTGTTGTCAAGCTTTCCTCCACACGATGGCACGATCGTCTAGGACATGCTTCTTTTTTCCTTAGTAGAACGTTTGCTTAGGAAGAATAAGCTCCCGTTTGTTGGTGAGCATCATGTTGAAACCATTTGTGATTCCTGCCAAAGAGCAAAAAGTCATCAATTACCCTATCCTATTTCCACTAGTGTTTCTACTCAACCTTTACAATTAATATTTTCGGATGTTTGGGGTCCTGCCCCTAGTTCGGTTGGTAGACACACATATTACGTAAGCTTCATTGATGACTATAGCAAATTCTCGTGGATATGTCTTCTCAAGAAATGATCCGAGGTTTTTCAAGTGTTTCAAAACTTTCAAGCACTCGTTGAAAGAAAGTTTGACAGCAAGATCATTGCTGTCCAATCTGATTGGGGAGGGGAATACGAAAAATTCAGTTCCTTTTTCCAAACTTTGGGCATCTCTCATCATGTGTCTTGTCCACATGCTCACCAACAAAACGGATCTGCTGAACGTAAGCATAGACACATCATTGAAGTTGGTTTAGCTCTCCTTGCTGGTGCTTCTATGCCTCTTAAGTTTAGGGATGAAGTGTTTCTTACCGCTGTCCACATCATCAACATGCTTCCCAGTCGCGTCATAAATAATGAAACTCTCATTGAAAGACTTCTTCACACCAAACCAGACTATAAGTCTCTTCGTGTCTTTGGTTGCGCCTGTTGGCCCAATCTTCGCCCCTACAACAATCGCAAGCTTATGTTCCGCTCCAAACAGTGCGCTTTCTTGGGTATAGCGCTCAACAAAAGGGTGTCAAGTGTCTCGATGTATCCACCGATCGTGTTTATATTTCTCGTGAAGTTGTGTTCGACGAGACAAAATTTCCTTTCTCCAACCTTCACCCTAATGTCGGTTCACTCCTTCGCAAGGAAATTCTCCTTCCCTCTCATCTCACTAGTTTTGATCACGGGGGCAATAACTGCAATGATCAAACATTGACTGACCCTATTGATGCCCTGTGTGAGCCTTGTGATGATGCAGGAGATTATACAGAAAAAGCGGAAGCAAAAATGACGAAGAAACGCACCCTACAGAGCCATATTTCATGTGCTCCACGCAGGGAACAAATCCCTCTCGGGATCCGCGCGGTCAGATGCGCCAACCGCATCTCCTTCGGGATCCGGGCGGCCAGCAGCACTAGATCCGCTAAGCGAATCCGCCTCCGACTCTGTGCCAACAGCCTCGCCAGGCGCGGTCCGGCGCGATCCACCGCGCATCGTCTCCACGCCAGCCACGCGGCGCGATGCTACTGGAGAGCGCGCTCCCCCTGCTTCGCGCCAATCAGGCACCGACACTTGGTGGGCAGCTGTCGGCGGGCCCTCAACTCATTTTCCGGTCCAGCCGGTCTGCTACAAGAGATGAGACCTGCGCCACCCGACCGTTGCTGGTCTGTCAGGCGCGGGATCCCATGTTGATGGCCGGCCCGCTCCATCATGTACTAATGATGAGGCCCATGGGACGGGATCTTCTGTGCCCGCTGCAACATCCACTGCTTCACAAACCGCCACAGAAGATCCGGCGCACGCCGATGTTGCTGCTGCTGGTGGTCCAGATTCTGCTGCGGGATCTTTTGTGTCACAAACAGACGCTGCATCATCTCCACGTCGTACACGACTACAAAAAGGGGTAATACAGCCTGTTGATTATAAACGTGTAACTAAGTATGGAACGGTGTGCTCTTCAGGTGAACCAGGTGAACCATATATGCTTGAAGAAGCACTCAGTGATGAAAAATGGAAAACGGCCATGAATGAGGATTTCAAGGCACTGGAGAAAAATAAAACCTGGCATTTGGTTCCTCCACAGCCATAGCAAGGTAAAAATCTTATTGATTGCAAGTGGGTATTCAGGATTAAAAGAAAGTCTGATGGAACCATTGATCGTTACAAGGCCAGACTAGTTGCCAAAGGTTTTAAACAACGGTATGGCATAGACTATGAGGACACATTTAGTCCTGTTGTAAAGGCTGTCACTATCCGTCTCGTTTTATCTATTGTTGTATCCAGGGGCTGGAGTCTCAGACAGCTAGATGTTAAGAACGCGTTTCTCCATGGTGTTCTGGAAGAGGATGTGTACATGAAGGAACCTCATGGGTTTGTGAGTAAAAATGCACCTTCTTATGTGTGCAAACTTGACAAGTCATTATATGGGTTGAAGCAAGCTCTAAGGGCGTGGTACTCACGTCTCAGTCAAAAAATGCAAATGTTTGGTTTTGTTCCTTCTAAGTCTGACACCTCACTGTGCATTTACAATAAGTACAACACACACATATTTGTACTCATATATGTTGATGATATAATTGTCACCAGTTCATCAAATGAGGCTATTACAGGACTTTTGAAGGATCTTAGTACAGAGTTTGCTCTCAAGGATTTTGGAGACTTACATTATTTCCTAGGGATTGAGGTGAAGAAGCATGAGGATGGACTTCATCTATCCCAGGAGAAATATGCAGCAGATCTGGTAAAAAGGCTGGTCTACAAGGTTGTAAACCCTCACCTACTCCTTTGTCAAGTTCAGAAAAATTGTCTCTTACTGAGGGTCAGCTTTTGAGTCAAGATGATAGTACAAAGTATCGATGTCTAGTAGGTGCTCTTCAATACTTGACACTTACCAGGCCTGATATCTCATTTGTTGTTAACAAAGTTTGCCAATTTCTTCATGCACCCACTATAGTTCATTGGATAGCTGCCAAACGCATTGTTAGATATGTCAAGAACACTCTTAATATTGGTCTGAATTTTTGCAAGTCATCATCTACACTTATAAGTGCCTTTTCGGACTCTGATTGGGCAGGATGTTTGGATGATAGAAGATCTACTGGTGAATTTGCAGTATCGTTTGGTCCTAACTTGATATCATGTTGTGCAAGAAAGCAAGCTACTGTCTCCAGGTCCAGTACAGAGGCAGAGTATAAGCCATTAGCAAATGCCACAGCAGAAATTATTTGGTTACAATTCATTCTGAGGGAACTTGGTATTAAGGGTACTCAAGCTCCATGTTTATGGTGTGATAATCTAGGTGCAACATACTTGTCTGCTAATCCAGTTTTTCATGCCAGAACAAAGCACATTGAGATAGATTTCCACTTTGTGTGCGAAAGAGTTGCCAAGAAGCAACTTGACATTTGGTTTGTGCATTCTAGAGATCAAATTGCTGATGGATTCACAAAACCGTTGCCTACAAAAAGCTTTGAAGACTTCAAGCATAATCTCAACTTGATGAAGTTGTGATTACGGGAGGGTGTTAAACAACATCTTGTCACGTTGCCTTGGCTAAGCCGCACCATCTTATTGAGCCGCATCAGGAGTCCAAGAATATTGGTAGATATAGTTAGGTAGTTGGTTTATGTTTATCTCTTGTAACCTATTCTATCTCTTCCTCTCCAAGTCTTCTGTAAATATCTCAACTGTATGCGCCTCAGGGTTATTGCGCCCCTGCCTATAACATGCAGCACGTCCCCTCGCACCGAGGTTAAGACGTTTCCGCACATCGCACAGGTGATACCTAACACGTTCTTCTAAGAGCTTGGCTTGTGGCTTGTAGGGATGTATACCATAAATTCCGAGTGATCCTTAAAGAACGCCTAGGCTTATCCTAGTGGGTTGTTGCTAGTTGTTGACCTAAAGAGGTTCGTTCTTTCGAGCTTCATCTTCGGAACCGAGTCTCCGGACTAACGCATTTGGTTGGGGAAACAACTTGTGTCGTTGGGGAAGCCACGTCCATTGTTTAGTGCTGGCAATGCCGAGTGATCCGGGACTCAAGGGAGTGGATCATCGACATCTTTTGTCAAAGTGGATGCACCCAGTGAAGAACCGGGTGTTGTCTTTATATTGTGTTGTGTGAGTCGAATCGAAATCCTGTTGGATCCACCGACCACGAGCAATGCCATCTGAGTTGGTCAAGCTTCAGTAAAAGCAACCTGTATGACACACAATGTGTCGTGGCAGTCAAACAGATCCGTTGTAATATCTCATCGACCGCGCACATTTAATGTGTGCAATTGAGTGGATGCCACCCGAGGCACTGCCCCAAGAAGAGGGTTCCTCAATTCCCACGCAAGGCATGCATGGGGTCGTTGCAATCGTGGCAGCCGACTAGGCGGGATACGTCAGGTGGGTGAGGGGTGACTAGGCGCCGTTTACGGTGGAGAAAGGGCGGTTGGAGTGATTTGCCTCCATCGGGATGATCCCACCGAAGGATATGACCCACAGGAGGGTACCCAGCGAAGAGGAAGTGTCAAACCCGTAGGAGAGCAAGCATGTACTTCACATACCATTTATTGAACAAGGTTTGTCCCTGACCCTACACGATTTCATACGGGGGCTCCTCTTCTTTCACCTCATTCAGCTCCATCTGAATTTGAATGGAGTCTTACACATTGTTGTTTCATCACGCTGCGTGAGTGCTTCCTGGGCACCCATACGCATTGGGGTGACTAAAAGTGGATCTTCGTCGTGAGCCGCATATGATGGAGAAAGGTGGGTGGATGTCGGTTTGCAAGGGAGTCGGTGTTCAACTTGTGTCGCGAGATGTTTACTTCTCGCTTATGTTCTCCGACACTCACAAGCTCTGGCAAGCTGACTGGTTCTACATCCAGGATGAGCGCACTCCAGCCGGCCACAACTGGCTTCGCATGTATGCTACAAGACCTGGGCGAGCTCGATTGGCTGGAAACCTCAGTTGAAAGAGGAGACGACACATGAAGACAAGCTCTTGATGGGGAGGATTCAGGAGCACAAGAATCACGGACTCACTAGGATCGACCTAATCTCGACTTGGGTGAATCGGCGCATCCAACCCCTGCAGGAGAGAGATCACCCGATGTGAGAGTATCGGGCGCAGATGACTCAACTCGGGCGTCCCCAAGGAGCGATAGAGTCTCCACTAATTCGTGGGCCTGTTCGCTTGGATGGAGAGCATGCCAGGGAGTGTGAGAAGCGCGCTCCAACGAGTGGCGCCAATGTCTGCCTTCAGCGCCGACAACCAGCCTCCTGATGTAAGTTGGTTGAAACTCCCAAGTGAATTTTTTTATCTGTTCTCACACTGAGTACACATCTTCACTTCACAGGATTTCTTATTCTTCCCCTCCATGCAGCCCCTTCCCGAGGGCAGTCAGGCTGCTCCGATGCCTCAAGAGGCTGTATTTGATGACAAAGGCTATGTGGTGCGCGAAGAGATGGTGGAAGGTCTGGATTCTTTGCCGAGCCTCTTAGATGATGATGAGGATGATGATGTGAGGGAGGTCCCTCCCCCGACCACAACCATTCCAAAAAGGAAGCGTGGGTACAGGGCTTCTGGATCGGGAACATCTCTGCCACAACCCGACTCGATACAAGGGGAGCCAAAGCCAAACACTCCTTTCAACAAACCTAGGATGCAAGCTCATGTGCCCTCCCTAACAGTCTCGGGGCTGCACCAGTCGACACGTCATGTGAAGATGCCCGAACGAGGGCTGAAGAAGGTTAAGACCGTTGACAGGTACATCATCGCCTATGCTTTTTGGTACTTGTGTTGATGTAGATGTTTGCTGAAGTTGCGGCCGACTGAAATTGCAGTGTCCAGTCACCCTTGTGCATCAAGGGGGTTGGTCAGCCCGAGAGGGTCGCAAGGCCAACCACAGGGCAGACATGAAGTTAGCAACAAAAACTCCCTGCGCTCTAGTGGCTCTGCTCATGACCAGGGTCCAAGTACCGACTATGGTGGTTTAGCTATCGACAATAGCCTCACCCTTGACAACAAACAGACATAAGCATGACCTTTTTTGCGGGTGAGACATAACCATGACTGAGGCACCGGCAAGTACGACCATGTCCTTGATGCTTATGTTTTTTGAAAAAAGGGACCCTGACTATCATCGTAGGGGTTCGACCTATTTTTCCTCTTTTGTGGTGTTAATACCCAAGAGGGGGGAGGTAGTTCTGCCATCACCAGCAATCAATGTACAAGTGAGAGTGTCCACCATGCACCCACTTGAGAGATGAGCGTTGTTAAAGGTGTCCAGACTGTTGCCATAGATGGTTTATCTGCATCCTCCTCTTGTGTGATCACGCCATCACCCCAGGAGGGGAAGGTTGGCTAAACCATCACCGACGGTCGAATGAAGAGTCGCCGAAGAAAACCGATTATCGTTGTAGATGGTCCACCCACTTCTCTTCCTATTGAGTGCTTGGGCCGAGAGAGAGAGAGAGAGGTTGGCATGTCACCGACAACCGAGTAGTTGTTGAAGAGCTCAATCTAATGACAGTGCCGACGGTAATGAGTTATGCCTTCACCCGGTCATGTTTCCTGATGTCGATGTTATTGATGTAGGTGTCATCACAACCGGTACACCGATTGTGTATAGCAGTCCAACTGCGGGCATCGCGGCTGTTGTGGCTTCAACGCAGTCGGTTAGGACGATTGTGATGGTCGTGTCAACTCTGGCTGCCATCGCTCTGTCGAAGACAACGGCTCCAGCCCCGACAAGGGCAAGACCGGCCCCTATGCCAACTGGCCCTTCACTCTTTGTGTTACCTCGAGGGAGTGCCGAGAGGGCGCCGACGTTCAAGGAGGCCACGATGCTCGTCCTCGGCTCCAATCTAAAGGAGTTTGTGGCAGCAGTTGTGACGATGATGGAGTTGTCCCAGACGATGATACACTTGGCGGCTAGTCTGGATGATGTCAGGCAGGTACAATTCAACGGTCGAATCTCTTTGCACCTTTCGGTTTTCTACACTGGGCACATTAAGTGCACCCGGTGGGTGTAGCCCCTGAGTTTCTAGTTGACTAGAACAATCGACTAGAGACTTATCTCATCTACTTAGGCCCTGGCTTGTTTTCAGTTGCTCAATCAAGTCGATGGAGACCCCAACTCTTTGGTTGTAAAGAAAGTTGCCCTCGAGGAGGAGCTGACCACGAAGGTAGCTAAGACTCGGGAGTTAGACAAGGGGAGACCTGGGTCACCAAGAGCAAGTGTCCCACTTCCCAAACTAGCATTTGATTTCAATTTCTACAGATCCTGTTTATCTGAATCGGTGTTCTTTTAGCCACAACCTCCCTCTCAGACATGAAGGTGAAATTGACAACTCAACTCCATATTGAGATAACCGTGAGAAAATTTGATGAATAGCATGTTGAATTCCAGTAGGATGCCGCAAGGGGAAGGAGGCCCTGAAGAAGACTCAACAGGCGTTGGCGCAATTCTAGAAGCAGACTGACCAACAGGGTGACCTGTAGAGGCAGCTTTACCTCATTAGTGGCACGTTGAATGAGCGCAAAGAGCGGCGTAAGGTAACCGTCACCAAGCTCAAGACATCCGGGTGATGGAAGAGTCAGAAAATTCATAGATGGAGCGACTAAAGTCGACCAACCAGAAGATGCTCGATAAGACTTTGCGCTCTTGCCCGATCCCTACAATCTTTGACTTTTACTTGTAAACTTCTTTAGGATGATTCATGTTAAGAGGTTTGCCCAAAACTGGACGACCATGCCAGGTACGCTTGTCTCTGTTAACACACTGGTCCAGTCAACCGAGCAAGCGCTCGAGGCCTCCTGGTGACCTGAGTCGATGGTGCACTGCGTCGTGGCAGCGGAGGGCCGGCTGTTGCAAGTAGTCGGGCCGATGCAGGACTTCAACGAGGTGGCGCAGGAGTTGTTCACCCTCCTGTGGCTGACAAGGATGTGCCTTCAAGCGTGTTCGCCTTCCGCGATCGCTTGAAGTACAGCTCAGATGTCTTGTACGACTTGATGAAGCCGGACGCTAGTGCCGAAGATGGAGTAACGCTGACCTTCCTCCTCACGCATCACCCAGATGTCGACCTCCACAAAATCACCCCCTGAAGCCCGAAGGACGCGTCGGCAACTTGGTAGATCATTTGCAGTCGTTGCTTGGTGAGGTGCGTTGCATGCCAGCCGATGAGGAAGTATGTCAACCTATGGGACCTGGTCGATGTTGCTCCGCAGGAAGACAGCAGCGAGGAAGAGCAATGCAAACAATCATTAAAATTTGCCCCGGTATGCCGGGTGAAGATGTATAAAACTTTATGCATTGGTATTGTCTACTTAAGTACTACTGTAGTTGAATTTGCTTTTGATTCTTCCAAGTTAATTCCTGCTGGTAGTAGTTTTCTTGCGCAGGCAACCGCCAGCTTTTGCTCTTGCCAACCAGATAGTCGTGTTGCGACTGTAGTTGGGGACGAAGAGTGGGCGATTGGTTACCGTACGAATCTACTTAACATTTGTGCAAAGATAAAGTTAGGAGATCCGATAGTGCACCAACTGGTGGCACACCCTGTGGGCAAATGATGCAGCCCCCGGGCGTGGCTCGGAGGAATCAAGTTACTCGATTGTTGCAATGTAGCTCCTGGGGGATGCCCAAGGGAGTTGGACAAAAAATTAGTTAGACCATTAAGGGAATTTAAGTAACTCGCAACTAAGAGTGAATGATGCAGGCCCCGAGTGATGCTTGCGAGGATCCACTTTTATGCCAATGGTCCTAACTAAAGGTATTGAAAAATGCAAAGTTAAGTGAAAAAAGGCGCAGTTGGGCGACGTTTCATATCCTCTTGGTTTCTTCTCCGTCTTCGATCAACCAGTATGCGTCGTTGTGGAGCACTTGGCTGGTGAAGGGTACCTCCCATGGCAGGGAGAGTTTGTGCATGCCCTCTTTGTTCTAGATCAGCCTAAGAACTAGATCATCGGGAACACCCGACCACGCACTCGGCGGCTATGATAGCGACGCAAGTTTTGCTGGTACGCAACCGAGTGAGAGAGCTATTCTCAAGCTCGTCTTGGCAGGCGGACTTGGACCCTGCCTCCACATATGTTGCGGCTCGGGGTGAGTTATGAATAATGTCACTCGAGATGAAGGCTTATGCTCTATAGACCATGAAGAAAGGCATGTAGCCAGTCGATCTATTAGGAGTGCTTTGTAAGCTCCTGAGGACGGACGGGAGCTTGTCAAGTCAGCAGCCTAGAGTCCTCAGTATTTACGACTTGACGACCATGCCAAGTACGCTTGTCTCTATTAGCGCACTGGTCCAGTCAACCGAGCAGGCGCTCGAGGCCTCCTGGTCACCTGAGTCCATGGTGCACTGCGTCGTGGCAGCGAAGGGTCGGCTGTTGCAAGTAATCGGGCTAATGCAGGACTTCAACAAGGCGGCGCAGGAGTTGTTCGCCCTCCTGTGACTGACAAGGATGTGCCTTCAAGCGTGTTCGCCTTTCGGGATCGCTTGAAGTACAGCTCGCATGTCATGTACGACTTGATGAAGCCGGACGCTAGTGCCGAAGATGGAGTAACGCTGACCTTCCTCCTCGCGCATCACCCGGATGTCAACCTCCACAAAATCACCCCCTGAAGCCCGAAGGACACGTCGGCAACTTGGTAGATCATTTGCAGTCGTTGCTTGGTGAGGTGCGTCTGCATTCCAGCCGGATGAGGAAGTATGTCAACCTGTGGGTCCGGGTCGATGTTGCTCCTCAAGAAGGTAGCAGCGGGGAAGAGCAATGCAAACAATCATTAAAATTCGCCCCGGTATGCCGGATGAAGATGTATAAAACTTTATGCATTGGTATTGTCTACTTAAGTACTACTGTAGTTGAATTTTCTTTTGATTCTTCCAAATTAATTTCTGCTGGTAGTAGTTTTCTTAGCGCAGGCAACCGCCAGCTTTTGCTCTTGCCAACCAGATAGTCGTGTTGCGACTGTAGTTGGGGATGAAGAGTGGGCGATTGGTTACCATCACTAGTAGAGGCTTTAGTCCCGGTTCATAAGGGCCTTTAGTCCCGGTTCTTGAACCGGGACTAAAGGGTCGTTACTAATGCCCTGACCCTTTAGTCCCGGTTCAAACCAGAACCGGGACTAAAGGCCCTCCATGTGGCTGGTCCACCTTTAGTCCCGGTTGGTAACACCAACCGGTACTAAAGGAAATTTTCTGATTTTTTTTGAATTTTTTTATTTTCAAATTTCTGAATTATTTTAACCTCTAATCTCTAATCACCCCTCATCACTGCTCAATTTAATCTCTAATCACCCCTCATCATTCCAAATCATCTAACTTCCTGGACAGTCACCCATCCTTCCACTCCCGCAGCCTAAGCATGCTTAACTTTCGGGTTCTATTCTCCCTCATTTCCAAGTCTGCACTCGTTGTTTTCCTGACAATAGTAAGATGTCAATCCTATTAACCCTCAGGAGTTTAGCTTGAGCATGAAGTCACACATTTCACTGTTTGAGTTTAAAACTATTGTTCTAAAAAACAATAATTTTTTAGTAACACTAATATTTCTTGAATAAGTAGTTTGACCATTGTTTGACCACAGTTTGACCATAGTTTGACCAGATTTGACCAAAATTCAAAAAAACTGAAATAATTATTTAATAACACTAATATTCTTGAATAATTATTTATTAACACTAATACTTCTTGAATAAGTAGTTTGACCATAGTTTGACCAGATTTAATGAAAATTTAAAAAAACTGAAATTTGAGCATAACTTTTTTTCCTTTTGGAATTTGAGGATTCTACAAATTTGCAAACAGGACGTAGGCGGTCTCCATCGGGTGTAACTTTTTGAGTAGATGATTTTTCATATAAAAAACTTTTTAATCCGAGTTCGTATGCAAAAGTTATGCCCATTTTACAAATTCCAGAGAGATTTTGTAAATAAAGTCGAAATTCATATTTGTAAATTTTCCTAACAATTAGACCACATATCACATAGGAAACTTATTTTATTTTATTTTTTTGACATTTCTATCATTTTCTTTTGTTTTTTCTAAAACTGAAAAGGCGGTCCACAGGGGGGAGTTTGAAAATGGGACCTTTAGTACCGGTTCGTGCCACGAACCGGTACTAATGCCTCAAAGCCCATTAGTCCCGGTTGGTGGCACCAACCGGTACTAAAGGTCTAACATTTAGTACCGGTTGGTGCCACCAACCGGGACTAATGGGCATCGCACCCTTTAGTCCTGGTTCGTGGCACGAACCGGGACTAAAGGGCCCAGGTGAACCGGAACTAATGCCTTAGCCGCATGAACCGGGATAAATGCACCCATTGGTCCCGGTTCTAGACTGAACCGGGACTAATGGGCTTACCTGGCCTGGACCAAAGCCCCCTTTTCTACTAGTGCATACGAATCTACTTAACATTTGTGTAGAGATAAAGTTAGGAGATCCGGTAGTGCACCGACTGGTGGCACACCCTATGGGAGGATGATGCAGCCCCCGGGTGTGGCTCGGAGGAATCAAGTCACTCAATTGTTGCAATGTAGCTCCTGGGGGATGCCCAAGGGAGTTGGATAAAAAATTAGTTAGACCATTAAGGGAATTTAAGTAACTCGCAACTAAGAGTGAATGATGCAGGCCCCGAGTGATGCTTGGGAGGATCCACTTTTATACCAATGGTCATAACTAAAGGTATTGAAAAATGCAAAGTTAAGTGAAAAAAGGCGCAGTTGGGCGACATTTCATATCCTCTTGGTTTCTTCTCCGTCTTCGATCAACCAGTACGCGTCGTTGTGGAGCACTTGGCTGGTGAAGGGTGCCTCCCATGGCAGGGAGAGTTTGTGCATGCCCTCTTTGTTCTAGATCAGCCTAAGAACTAGATCGTCGGGAACACCCGACCACGCACTCAACGGCTATGATAGCGACCCAAGTTTTGCTGGTACGCAACCGAGTGAGAGAGCTATTCTCAAGCTCGTCTTGGCAGGCGGACTTGGAACCCGCCTCCACATATGTTGCGGCTCAGGTTGAGTCGTGAATAATGCCACTCGACATGAAGGCTTATGCTCCATAGACCATGAAGAAAGGCATGTAGCCAGTCGATCTATTAGGAGTGCTCCATAAGCTCCTGAGGACGGACGGGAGCTTGTCAAGTCAGCAGCCTAGAGTCCTTGGTATTTACGACTTGACACCCTAGAGTATGAGATCGTTTGAGCGGTCCACTTGTCTATTCGATTGTGGGTGCACCACTGAGGCATTAATCCAGTCAGATGTCGTGCTTGCCATAGAATCTATGGAACACGTCTGACGTGAAGTTCATGTCACTGTCAATGATGATGCCTCCACATATGCTGAATCGATGAGGCCCTTGGCTAAGTTAACAATAATTGGGCCATCTTGCTTAATGATGGGCTTCACTTCGATCCACCTGGTGAACTTGTCCACCACAACAAGCAGATGAGTGAATCCGCCTTTAGCCGTTTTAAGCAGTCCCACCATATCAAGCCCCCACATAGCAAATGGAGATGTAACGGGAACGATCTTGAGTGATTTAACCAGCATGTGTGGCTCACGGGTGAATCTTTTGCAACCATCATAGTTGCAAACAAGGTCTTCTGCGTCGGCAAGGGCGGTGAACCAGAAAAATCGATTCCGAAATGGCTTGGCTACGGGAGTAGGCGACGATGTTGGGCCTTCTTCTGGAGAGACACAATGCTAGAACACTCAAGTGACACAGCGAATGTGTAGCTCTCCATTGATGATGGTGTGCACTGAAGCTCAAAGCATAATTTGGCGTGCTTTAGTTTTATTAGTGCTTCCTTCGCATAAGATAATCCAGGTAAGGTTATGTCCAGACTGGTATGACCGCTAGGACAGCTTCATGAGCCGGCTAAGAATGATGCTCCTCCTCGGGCTTGGCCTTCTTTTGATTGGTAGCGCATGAAGATGTTCCAGGAAGATGAAGAGCGGGATTGGCTCACCAGTGGAGCCAATCTTGGCGAGGGTGTCAACTTCCTTGTGCTCCCGACGAACATGATGAAGTTCCAAGCCCTCAAAATTATTCTCAAGCTTGCAGACTACCTCACAATATGTGATCACAATTGGGTCTGTAGCATCATGGTTCTTCATGATCTGTTGCACCACCTGATTTAAGTCTCTGCAACACAGTATCAGCGGATGACGAGTGACACGGTGATCCGCAGGCCATGCAGCAGGTCTTCGTACACGGCGACTTTGTTGGATGGTTGTTAAGAATTTGAAGTACATAGTTAAGCTTGTCACCTTTGGGGGAGATGAGGAGGACTCCAGCCCCAAGCCTATGAGTATCTTGGATCCGTCGAAGTACCTGATCCAATACTCAAATTGTACCTGGGCGGACAGGGTTTGGGTTTCAATCCACTCAACAAAAAATCCTCCATAGTTGGACTTGATAGCTTTGTGTAGCTCGTAGTGTTATGGGCCATTAGCTTGATGGCCCATTTTGCCACTCGTCCAGTGGCATCCATGTTGATGATGTCCGACAGGGGTGCGCTACCAAACACAGTGACCAAGTGGGCTTGGAAGTAGTGGAGAAGCTTCCTAGGCGCCATAAACGAGCTTCTGATAGTGAGGATACCATTGTTTGGACTCGGTGAGGACGTCGTTTACGTAGTAAACAGGTCATTGGACCTTCTACCCTCGGCCTTCCTTCGCGCCTTCCACCACCAGGACAACGCTGACCACTCGGTTGGTGGCGGTGATGTACACCAGAAGGGGATCCCCTTTAGTCGAAGCGGCTAGACTGGTGGTGTAGAGAGCATGCGCTTGAGATCGTCGAAGGTCGACTAGGACACGTTAGTCCACTCAAAGGAGTCAAACTTCTTGAGGAGTACACCCTTCAAATTCTTGGGTGTGGCTATCCTTGAGATTGCGCCAATCTTCTCCTGGTCCGCATCAATTCTTAGTCCGAATACAACAAAACCAAGGAGTTTCCCAAAGGTACACCCAAGACGCACTTCTTTGGGTTGACCTTCATCTTGATCCGCCTAAGATTGGCAAATGTTTCCGCCAAATCAGTCGGGAGATCAATCACATGCTTGGACTTCACCACGATGTCGTCAACATAGGGTGGACGTTCCTGCGAATCTGGTCATGTAAACATTTATGAATACAACGCTGGTAAGTAGCATGTAACGCCCCGAGACCGATGCGCCAGGTGTCTTCCAGTTATTCGCTGTCGTTGCCATGTCATTTGCTAGCGTGTCGCATCTTGTCATGTCATCATGTGCATTGCATCATCATGTTTTCGAAACTTGCATATGTCCCGGCCTCCCCGTTCCTTCCGCTGTCCGTTATGAGTCCAGACACACGTGCACGCGTCCGCGGCATGCCCGAAATATTATTTTATAAGTGGCCGGGTAATGTTCTCGGAATGGGTTGAAAGTTGGCTTACTGTCTTATTATAGTGTAGATAGACCGCCTGTCAAGTTTCATCGCGGTCGGAGTCCGTTTGACGCCCCAACGGATAACTATAGCGGCAGTATAGCCGGTCTAACGTCGGACGTTTTCGGTCTCCGAAAACTGTTGCCGGGCTTTCCCTCTCTTTCCTCTCTAGACCGTCTACACAGCCCACTACCTACCGTCAGGTCCAACCTAACCTCTCTCGTCATCCCGCAGCCCCCCTCGCGCGCGTCCGAAAGTTGTCCCGAACCCGACCCGGACTGTCGCCACCTTTGTGTCCGGATCATCCCCAAACGTCTACAAAATGTCTCTGTTTTATTTTTTGGGCTCCCTAGCCTATTTGTCCCGACCATACGATTACGATCGGAGGGACGGATTAGCCCCTACCCAATTCCTATCTGCTATTTATAGCAGATGAAACCCTACCTAAACTAGCCAACCCTAAAATCTAGTACTTCTGTCTCGTCATCCGCCGCGTTTTCCAAATCCTCCTCGGGATCCATCCCGATCCACCCAATCCCCTCCCGATCCAAACCACCAACCGAAGCCGTCGTTTTCCTCCTCGTTTACCAGTTCGCACCAACCACTCATCGCCTGCCCGATCCACCACTGCAGTCAGCCCGAGCGCTCGTGGATCGAGCGCTACCTCCAGCCCTAGCCGCGTGGAGCTCCTTCATACCCGAGCTGCACCAGGCCCCGAGCCGCCTTGAGCTCCCCTCGCCTCCACCTCGTCACTGCCTCGCCTCGCCGGAGCTGCCTCCCCCGCCGGCGAGCACCTTCACCAGGCCGCCTCCGGCCAGGTCGCGCCGCCCCTGCCTCGCCTCCTTCCTTTCCCTGCTCTCTCCCGGTCTCTCAATCTTCTCGTTCTTCTCTGTCCCGCAGTTAGCCATGGCTCCAACTGTACCCTGCTGATCTGCTTCGCCATCACCGAGAGTGGAGCCTCCGCAGCTGGATCTGCCTAGATACGTTCCTCTCCGGTCCTCCTCGCCGCCCTCGCCTGCCGGAGTCGCTGTCGCCCTGTCGTTGACTTCGGGCGCCGCCGTGCCTGTCTCATGCCCCTGCGCCTGTGCCTGACACGAGGAGGACGAGTGCCTCAACACCCTGCATCGCTAGCATGGTGGACCGGCCTACGAGGTCCAACACTGCGCAAGGCCCAGCGCGCCAGCACCCTCTGCGGCCTGCCTTGGCCTCTCCAGCGAACCGGGCCGAAGCCCAAGGGGTGAGCTACTCCCCAGCGCCTCTCTATTGGCCCAAGAACAGATTCGGCCCGTTATATATTTTTTTCTGCTATGAACGAATTTTGCTATTTACAGAAAAACTGCACATTTACAGATTACCCCTTGCTGTTCATGCATTTAATAACTATTTAACCGTGCATCGGATTAAAACAAACTTTATATGAAATATGCTAAGTTTTTCATCTAGTTTCATAATATGTCACTTTCATCTATGTTTAAAATGCTTAAAATGATGTTTGATTAAATTTGCTCATATGGCATGCTAAAATGATTTAATTCATAACTAAATAACCGTAGCTCGTATTTAAATAATCTTTATATGTAAATGGGGTAGAAAAATGCCTAGTTTAACATGGTGGCATCACTTTGCATGTTTAACAACTATAAAATATGGTTTAGGGCAGAACAGTACCAAACCTAATATATGCATATGAGGATTTTCCGGAATTGTTGTTCGTTGTCTCCGGCCTCATTTAAACTTGCCTAGATAGGTAGTTTTACTTTGCTTCACCCTCTTGCCATGTTTAACAACATTTAATATTGTTGGGTACATAAACAAGATCGAACTAAATAAGTCACGTGGTGTTTCGTCAATATGCAACGGAGTTGCATATTGAGCTCCACTTAAATTGTAGGGTTGTTTGTGCACTTTGCCATGCCATGTATCTTTAAACCGGACATGCATCATACTTGGTTGTGCATCATGCCATGTCCGTGTGTTGTTTGTTTACTATGTTGTGTGCTTCTTTCCGGTGTTGCTTCTTCGGATTGGTTCCGGTAACGTCGCGTTTGTGAGGACTCGTTCGACTACGTCCGTTTGTCTTCTTCATGGACTCGTTCTTCTTCCTTGCGGGATCTCAGGCAAGATGACCATACCCTCGAAATCACTTCTATCTTTGCTGGCTAGTTGCTCGCTCTTTTGCTATGCCTATGCTGCGATACCTACCACTTGCTTATCATGCCTCCCATATTGTTGAACCAAGCCTCTAACCCACCTTGTCCTAGCAAACCGTTGTTTGGCTATGTTACCGCTTTGCTCAGCCCCTCTTATAGTGTTGTTAGTTGCAGGTGAAGATTGAAGTCTGTTCCTTGTTGGAACATGGAGATGTTGTTCCTTGTTGGAACATGTTTACTTGTTGGGATATCACAATATCTCTTATTTAATTAATGCATCTATATACTTGGTAAAGGGTGGAAGGCTCGGCCTTATGCCTGGTGTTTTGTTCCACTCTTGCTGCCCTAGTTTCCGTCATATCGATGTTATGTTCCTGGATTTTGTGTTCCTTACGCGGTTGGGCTATTATGGGAACCCCTTGACAGTTCGCCTTGAATAAAACTCCTCCAGCAATGCCCAACATTGGTTTTACCATTCGCCACCTAGCCTCTTTTTTCCCTTGGGTTTCACGGACTCAAGGGTCATCTTTATTTTAACCCCCCCCCCCCGGGCCAGTGCTCCTCTGAGTGTTGGTCCGAACTGAGCTGCCCACAGGGCCACCTTGGGGAAACTTGAGGTTTGGTTTTACTCGTAGCTAGTCTCATCTAAGTGTTCCCTGAGAACGAGATATGTGCAGCTCCTATCGGGATTTGTCGGCACATTCGGGCGGTGTTGCTGGACTTGTTTTATCTTTGTCGAAGTTGTCTTGTAGAACCGGGATGCCGAGCCTGATCGGAATGTCTCGGGAGAAGGTTTATCCTTCGTTGACCGTGACAGCTTGTGATGGGTTAAGTTGGGACACCCCTGCAGGGATTTGAACTTTCGAAAGCTGTGCCCGCTGTTATGGGCAGATGGGAATTTGTTAATGTCTGGTTGTAGAAAACCTGAAGTTGACCTTAATTAAAATACATCAACCGTGTGTGTAACCGTGATGGTCTCTTTCCGGCGGAGTCCGGGAAGGGAACACGATGTTGGAGTTATGCTTGACGTAGGTTGTTTTAGGATCACTTCTTGATCATAGATTTCTCGACCGTGCTTTGCCTTCTCTTCTCGCTCTCATTTGCGTATGTTAGCCACCATATATACTAGTCGCTTGCTAAAGCTCCACCTCATACATTTTACCTTACCCTGAAGCTTAAATAGTCTTGATCGCGAGGGTGTGAGATTGCTGAGTCCCCGTGGCTCACAGATACTTCCAAAACCAGCTTGCAGGTGTCGATGAGTCCGTGCAGATGACGCAACCAAGCTCAAGGAGGAGCTCGTTGAAGATCTTGTCCTTTGTGTTGTTCCGTTTTAGTTGATTAGTAGTGGAGCCCAGTTGGGGTCGATCGGGGGACCTTGTCGCTTTTGGGGTTCTTCTTTTATTTTGGTTCCGTAGTCGGACCTTAATTGTATTTGGATGTTGTAATGCTTAATTCATGTAATTGTGTGAAGTGGCGATTGTGAGCCAACTATGTATCTCTTTCCCTTATGTATTACATGGGTTGTGCGAAGATTACCTCACTTGCGACATTGCTTTCAATGCGGTTATGCCTCTAAGTCGTGCTTCGACACATGGGAGATATAGCCGCATCGAGGGCGTTACAAGTTGGTAATCAGAGCATTCCCCGACCTTAGGAGCCCCCTGCTTGATCGAATAGATGGCATTGTTGAGTCTAGAAAAATGTTTTGAGTCATTTAGGATTTATATATATCGGAGAGTTAGGACTTCTTTTTACTCCTCAGTCCCTTCGTCGCTCTGGTGAGGCATCCTGACGTAGAGTTTTGACTCTTCTCTTCTCAAATTTCACTAAAAAAAATTTAGGATCACGCGGGTATCTTGGAATCGTTCCGATGGTTTTGTGACGAGAACATTGTTCTTGGTGCCACCTGACATTTAGGGGTTGTGGCAGTGTCCCGGGGAGTTGAGCTCCGAGGTGTTGTCGTCACAATTTTATCGTTGCAGTTCTGGAATACCTGAGTTTAGTTTCGCCGACATCGAAAATCTCTTTTATGCAGTTGTTGGTGAGATAACCTCGACGCCACCCAGAACTGGGGCGGGAGTTCGGGAGTATCGCCATAACTCGTATAACGGATGCTTTTCGAAGGTTGAGGTACATGATTTCCGAAGGTTTCTTGGTTATGTGTTGAAGGATGGATACAGCTGGATGTAGGATTTGCTAGTTTTGGGTGAGATATTATGCTTCCCCTGTATCCCCAACACCTGATTGCATAACTGGAAAGTTTCGGGAGTTTATAAGTGGGAATTCAAGTAGCTCGTAGGATATCTTTCCGACAGATGTATGATATGAAATTGAGGTTCGACGTCAAGTTGTCCGCCTATCCACGACTGGTTTTACAGTGGTCTCGTTGTGTCTTAAAGAGTCCTTGGCTATGCCGACTCGGGGACGCTTCGTATGTCATGTGCACAGCCTTGTACATGATGGTGCTGTACGATCGAGCCCGTGTAGGCCCCACCACAAAAACTTCGGACGGAATCTCTGTCATATGTTTGTTCCGGCTTATTCTGCAAGCCAATCCTTTGTTTTTGTTTTCATTGTGGTATTCGAGTTGCTTCAATGACAAGTGTTGATTCCATACCTTCCCCAAATGGTGTTTTCATACTCTGATGTGGATGCTAATCCTTCTTGATAATCGAGATTGCCATGTCATTCTTTTTTCAACCGGTGTTTTTTTTTCTCTTCAAGCGGATCCGTTCATTTTCAACATCCGCAAGATTCAATCTCAGCTTTCTCAACGTTGTTCGTTTCATCCATCCCAAGTTGTCTTTGTTTTTCCCACCCACCCACCCTTTTTCTTTAAGGACTCAGATTTCTTAATCAACTATCCTTTTATTCATGTGAAGTCTCTCCATTCTTTTTCTTCATGTTCTTACCCGGTGATTCTCATGAACATGCTAACGGAGCTTCAAGTTATCATTATTCGTTCTTTTTTCTTCTCCGGTGGTTTCAATTCAAGCTTTGTTGAGTATATCTTTTCCTCATTTCAATGCTTTTTCCTTACCGGTGCACCTCATAATCATTCACTTCTCGCCATCCATTTGTTCTGGAGTGTTGAATATATCTCAGAAGATTCACGTTTTCATTCCCGATTCGTTCAAGTTATTTCGAGGTTCTTATCTTATTCAAGCCATTTAATTCAACTGGCGCAATCTATCTTTAAATCGTTCTACGGTGTTTCTTTTCAGTGGGCCTTAACCCACAGGTTCTTTTTCCAGGATCTTACCTGACTCTTCTAATTTTATCGGAGTTATTCTCAAATTCATTTCAAAATTGACGTAAGAAGGATTTGTCATCAGTCAATTGCCTTTCTCCAAGATCTTTCAAATTCTTTTCATAGTTGGTCCAACCTTTCCATTTTTCATCCCGGAGTATCTCAACAATTTGATGGCGTTTCTCATCGTCATTCTCAACATTTGAAGAACGAAGAAGAGTTTTTCCTCCATATATTATTCGTTCTCTCATAGATGCGTGATTCTAGCTTGTTGCCATCCTCTCATAATTGTTTCAATTGTGACAATTCTTTTCACCCATCCGGAGTAATTCAGAGTATTTTCAGTTTGATTCTTCGGAGCCCATCATCTCAGAATTATTCATTCCAGCTTTCAGCTCTCGTTATCCAAATCTTACCGGTGCATCGTTCAAGTGATCTCTAATCAGTTCGTGATCCCTTCGTTCTCATGTATCTAGATTGTCTCAAGTAACTTCGTTCATTTCACAATTCGTACCCGGTGATTCACCCCCTACTTCGTTCATTTTTAATTCTTACGGTGGTTCATTCAAGAGTTCTCGTCATTTGTTATCATATCAATTTATTTGTTATTTCTATCCTACCGGTGGTTCGTTCAATATTTTCCCAAGTTTGCGCTATATCTCGCTTAATCCTTTCCTCGAGAATAAGTAGTATGCCAAATCTGTTGCTTGTCATCAATTTAAATTGGTGAAGGATAAGCATAATGTAATTCTTATTCTTGTTTCATCGAGTGAACTCAATCCCCTATTCCGGAGGCTCATCAAATTCCTGATTTCAATTGTTCATCTTCTCTTCTCCCTGGAGTTCCAACCTTTTTCAATTAGTTCACCACAGAGATTCATCTAAATCGCTACAAGGATTCACCTTGTGTTTTCAACTTCTCTTTCCTTCGTGTGATTATTCTTTTGTTACCGGAGTTTCATCATGGAGGTTATACATGATGGTTCATCAAGGATTTATTTCCTTCTCGAAGTATTAATCAAGATTCTTTTCTAAGGAGCTTAAGTTTCTTCATCTTGCAATCCGGAGTGCAATTCTTTCTTCCATATCATTGGAGGTGGTATTATGTCATTCTTGATAATTTGAGTTCATGCTTCATGATTCACATGTTGTTAAGAATGAGATATTTTAAATCCATCAACCTCTTCGTTGGAGTTATCTGGGGTTACATTTTCACCTAAAGTTTTTCCCTAAGGATTGTTGCTATTTATGGTGCTTATAAATGACCCAAGTTCTTCTTTTATCCTTCCGGTGAATAAGTTTATCGTCTCCTTCATGATATCAAGTCAATCTATTGTTCCGTTAGTGGCAGAATTTCACCTCATAGTTTTGAGAAGTTTTTCATAAGCCCACTACTAGCTTACTCTTTTCGTTGTTGGTTTTCCAACAATTTCGTTCAACCCTTCTCCTAGAAGATGCCTTGTCAAGCTCTTTGTGACAGAACTTGGCATTTTCTTCTCCATTCTTTTCTCTCAATTACCTATCTTCTATTCTTTCATTCCGGAGGCATTGTCATGTTGCTCTCTTGAACCCATCTTCTGAATTTTGAGTGCCCGCTGCTCAAGTTCTTTCATGTTATCAAGCCTTGCATATCTTTCAACCGGAGTGCTGTTCGAATTTGTTCTTCCTTGTTCCTTTTTCCTAACGGAGTGCTTTCAACTTCGTTCACCTCCGTTGCTTTCTTTCTTTCCTTTTTCTCAACCTTGCAAGGTTCGTGGTTTCACTCGTTTGTCAAAGAAGCAACTTAGTTTTTACCTCTTATCTTCCTTTTCCGTTGTCCCTCCAGTGCCATTCTAGATCTCGGGACGAGATCCTCTCGTGGTGGTGGAGTGTTGTAACGCCCCGAGACCGATGCGCCAGGTGTCTTCCAGTTATTCGCTGTCGTTGCCATGTCATTTGCTTGCGTGTCGCATCTTGTCATGTCATCATGTGCATTGCATCATCATGTTTTCGAAACTTGCATATGTCCCGGCCTCCCCGTTCCTTCCGTTGTCCGTTATGAGTCCAGACACACTTGCACGCGTCCGCGGCACGCCCGAAATATTATTTTATAAGTGGCCGGATAATGTTCTCGGAATGGGTTGAAAGTTGGCGTGCGGTCTTATTATAGTGTAGATAGACCGCCTGTCAAGTTTCATCGCGGTCGGAGTCCGTTTGACGCCCCAACGGATAACTATAGCGGCAGTATAGCCGGTCTAACGTCGGACGTTTTCGGTCTCCGAAAACTGTTGCCGGGCTTTCCCTCTCTTTCCTCTCTAGACCATCTACACAGCCCACTACCTACCGTCAGGTCCAACCTAACCTCTCTCGTCAGCCCGCAGCCCCCCTCACGCGCGTCCGAAAGTTGTTCCGAACCCGACCCGGACTGTCGCCACCTTTGTGTCCGGATCATCCCCAAACGTCTACAAAACGTCTCCGTTTTCTTTTTTGGGCTCCCTAGCCTATTTTTCCCGACCGTCCGATTATGATCGGAGGGACGGATTAGCCCCTACCCAATTGCTACCTGCTATTTATAGCAGATGAAACCCTACCTAAACTAGCCAATCCTAAAATCTAGTACTTCTGTCTCGTCGTCCGTCGCCGTTTTCCAAATCCTCCTCGGGATCCATCCCGATCCACCCAATCCCCTCCCGATCCAAACCACCAACTGAAGCCGTCGTTTTCCTTCTCCTTTTCCAGATCGCACCAACCACTCATCGCTTGCCCGATCCACCACTGCAGTCAGCCCGAGCGCTCGTGGATCGAGTGCTACCTCCAGCCCCAGCCGCGTGGAGCTCGTTCGTACCCGAGCTGCACCAGGCCCCGAGCCGCCTCGAGCTCCCCTCGCCTCCACCTCATCACTGCCTCGCCTCGCCGGAGCTGCCTCCCCCGCCAGCGAGCACCTTCACCAGGCCGCCTCCGGCCAGGCCGCGCCGCCCCTGCCTCGCCTCCTTCCTTTCCCTGCTCTCTCCCGGTCTCTCAATCTTCTCGTTCTTCTCTGTCCCGCAGGTAGCCATGGCTCCAACTATACCCTACCGATCTGCTTCACCGTCGCCGGGAATGGAGCCTCCGCAGCGGGATCGGCCCAGATCCGTTCCTCTCCGATCCTCCTCGCCGCCCTCGCCTGCCGGAGTCGCTGCCGCCCTGTCGTTGACTTTGGGCGCCGCCGTCCCTGTCTCATGCCCCTGCGCCTGTGCCTGACACGAGGAGGACGAGTGCCTCAACACCCTGCATTGCTAGCATGGTGGACCGGCCTGCGAGGTCCAACACTGCGCAAGGCCCAGCGCGCCAGCACCCTCTGCGGCCTGCCTTGGCCTCTCCAGCGAACCGGGCCGAAGCCCAAGGGGTGAGCAGCTCCCCAGCGCCTCTCTGTTGGCCCATGAACAGATTCGGCCCGTTATATATTTTTTTCTGCTATAAACGAACTTTGCTATTTACAGAAAAACTGCACATTTATAGATTACCCCTTGCTGTTCATGCATTTAATAACTTTTTAACCGTGCATCGGATTAAAACAAACTTTATATGAAATATGCTTAGTTTTTCATCTAGTTTCATAATATGTCACTTTCATCTATATTTAAAATGATTAAAATGATGTTTGATTAAATTTGCTCATATGGCATGCTAAAATGATTTAATTCATAACTAAATAACCGTAGCTCGGATTTAAATAATCTTTATATGTAAATGGGGTAGAAAAATGCCTAGTTTAACATGGTAGCATCACTTTGCATGTTTAACAACTATAAAATATGGTTTAGGGCAGAACAGTACCAAACCTAATATATGCATATGAGGATTTTCCGGAATTGTTGTTCGTTGTCCCCGGCCTCATTTAAACTTGCCTTGATAGGTAGTTTTACTTTGCTTCACCCTCTTGCCATGTTTAACAACATTAAATATTGTTGGGTACATAAACAAGATTGAACTAAATAAGTCACGTGGTGTTTCGTCAATATGCAACGGAGTTGCATATTGAGCTCCATTTAAATTGTAGGGTTGTTTGTGCACTTTGCCATGCCATGTATCTTTAAACCGGACATGCATCATACTTGGTTGTGCATCATGCCATGTCCATGTGTTGTTTGTTTACTATGTTGTGTGCTTCTTTCCGGTGTTGCTTCTTCGGGCTGGTTCCGGTAACATCGCGTTTGTGAGGACCCGTTCGACTACGTCCATTTGTCTTCTTCATGGACTCGTTCTTCTTCCTTGCGGGATCTCAGGCAAGATGACCATACCCTTGAAATCACTTCTATCTTTGCTTGCTAGTTGCTCGCTCTTTTCTATGCATATGCTGCGATACCTACCACTTGCTTAACATGCCTCCCATATTGTTGAACCAAGCCTCTAACGCACCTTGTCCTATCAAACCGTTGTTTGGCTATGTTACCGCTTTGCTCAGCCCCTCTTATAGCGTTGTTAGTTGCAGGTGAAGATTGAAGTTTGTTCCTTGTTGGAACATGGAGATGTTGCTCCTTGTTGGAACATGTTTACTTGTTGGGATATCACAATATCTCTTATTTAATCAATGCATCTATATACTTGGTAAAGGGTGGAAGGCTCGGCTTTATGCCTGGTGTTTTGTTCCACTCTTGCCGCCCTAGTTTCCGTCATATCAGTGTTGTGTTCCTGGATTTTGTGTTCCTTACGCGGTTGGGCTGTTATGGGAACCCCTTGACAGTTCGCTTTGAATAAAACTCCTCCAGCAATGCCCAACATTGGTTTTACCATTCGCCACCTAGCCTCTTTTTTCCCTTGGGTTTCGCGGACTCAAGGGTCATCTTTATTTTAACCCCTCCCCCTCCCCCGGGGCCAGTGCTCCTCTAAGTGTTGGTCCGAACTGAGCTGCCCGCGGGGCCACCATGGGGAAACTTGAGGTTTGGTTTTACTCGTAGCTAGTCTCATCTGAGTGTGCCCTGAGAACGAGATATGTGCAGCTCCTATCGGGATTTGTCGGCACATTCGGGCGGTGTTGCTGGAATTGTTTTATCTTTGTCGAAGTTGTCTTGTAGAACCGGGATGCCCAGCCTGATCGGAATGTCTCAGGAGAAGGTTTATCCTTTGTTGACCGTGACAGCTTGTGATGGGTTAAGTTGGGACACCCCTGCAGGGATTTGAACTTTCGAAAGCCGTGCCCGCGGTTATGGGCAGATGGGAATTGTTAATGTCCGGTTGTAGAAAACCCGAAGTTGACCTTAATTAAAATACATCAACCGTGTGTGTAACCGTGATGGTCTCTTTCCGGCGGAGTCCGGAAAGTGAACACGGTGTTGGAGTTATGCTTGACGTAGGTTGTTTTAGGATCACTTCTTGATCATAGATTTCTCGACCGTGCTTTGCCTTCTCTTCTCGCTCTCATTTGCGTATGTTAGCCACCATATATGCTAGTCGCTTGCTGCAGCTCCACCTCATACCTTTTACCTTACACTTAAGCTTAAATAGTCTTGATAGCGAGGGTGTGAGATTGCTGAGTCCCCGTGGCTCACAGATACTTCCAAAACCAGCTTGCAGGTGCCGATGAGTCCGTGCAGGTGACGCAACCAAGCTCAAGGAGGAGCTCGTTGAAGATCTTGTCCTTTGTGTTGTTCCGTTCTAGTTGATTAGTAGTGGAGCCCAGTTGGGGTCGATCGGGGGACCTTGTCGCTTTTGGGTTTCTTCTTTTATTTTGGTTCCGTAGTCGGACCTTAATTGTATTTGGATGTTGTATTGCTTTATTCATGTAATTGTGTGAAGTGGCGATTGTAAGCCAACTATGTATCTCTTTCCCTTATGTATTACATGGGTTGTGTGAAGATTACCTCACTTGCAACATTGTTTTCAATGCGGTTATGCCTCTAAGTCGTGCTTCGACACGTGGGAGATATAGCCGCATCGAGGGCGTTACATAGCACTTGCATTTTCCAGATAAAAAGGGCTTCAAGACGTAACAATAAGCCTCGTACGGGGTGACACAAGAAGTCTTGATTTCGTCTGAATATTTCATCTTGATCTGGTGGTAGCCTGAATAGGCATCCAGAAAGCACAGATGCTCGCAGCCGGCCGTGGAATCGATAACTTGGTCGATAAGGGGTGGAGCAAATGGATCTTTGGGGCATGCCTTGTTAAAACGGTTGGTATTCAACACACATGTGCCAAGCCTTTAACCTTGAAGATTATTCGAGACATGACTCAGCTATCGTGCTTGAAGGCAAAGAGATGGAACTAGACTTTGCTCAGTACGAAATCATAGCATGTTTACGTGAAGCAAATGAAGTAGCTGATTCTATAGCCAAATTCTCTCTTTCTAGTAGATCTTCGGAGGTTTGGGAGAGTTCAATCCCGGACTTTATTTCTCAACTTGTTGTAAACGATCTCGCTATCATTTGAGTAATAATGTTTTATACGTAAAAAAACACATGCGCCAAGCTTGGTTCTTGGGAACCATGACTGGGTTTGCCAGCCAATCCGGGTGATAGACTTCACGGATGAAGCAGAATTTGAGCAGTCGGGCAATCTCTTCATCGATGGCTCTGCGCCTCTCTTCTACGAAGTGACGAAGGGTTTGCTTGACCAGCTTCGACTTGACAAAGTCCCCTAGGACGCCCAGTGCAAAAATGTCCTAATTCTTACGAAGTTCCTCCATGAGCATGCTTTCCTACTGGGCAAGAAGATCGGTGGTAATCTACATTATCTTGAATGAGCCCTTGGAATGGACTCGGACCTTCTTGGTGTCCTTGGCTGACTGGAAGGAGGAAACAATGGTCCGCTTCTTGCTAGATGGCAAATGCTCAGCATCAGCCTCCTTCTATATCTTGACCAGTTCCCAGTCGCAATCAGGGTCTCAGCGATAACCGCATTGGCATCATCGCACTCATTAGAACGCTTAGGATTGCCCAAGATCATGATCGCCCTGTTGGGGCTTGACATCTTGAGCTTAAGGTGGACGTAGGAGGGCCTAGCCATTAACTTGGCATAAGCCGAACAGCCCAAGATGGCGTGGTAGCCACTCTGGAAGTTGACAATAGGGAGAGATAAATTTCAGCCCCAACCGCTTTTCTCGCAACCGGCGCCATGGCTCCCCGAGCTCAATTCCTGCCAGATCTCACGGCCGCCCCCGCACGTGAGCTGCCGCACGCCGCCGTCGCCGCACGTGAGCTGCCGCCACACGCCATCACCGTCCCCCGCGAGCTAGCTAGCTTGCCGTCGCCGCGGAGCGAGCGAGCTAGCTAGCCGCCGCCACTAGCTGCTACCTACTCGTCGCGTCCATCCCCATGGTCCTGGGATTTCATGGCAATACTCATGATTGGGGATTTTGTGAAGGAGAGGCGCACCTAGATGACCTAGGTACAGGATTTCACACAAGAGGTTTTACCCAGGTTCGGGCCCCCTATTCTAGGGGTAACACCCTACTCCTATTGTATGTTTTTGCTTGTATAAATAGTATGGTTACAAAGGGGGGTCCGATGAACGTGGATGGTGTGTCTGGTAGAGATTTAGTTTATCTGTCTTCACCTCTCTAAGATCTCGCGCCATCCTCACCTTAAAGACAAAGATATAGCGTACAATGGTTTTTTATAGTCATGATGAAGATCGCTACTAATGGAATTACCCTCAACGCCACAATGTTGTCGTGAAGGCGCCATTGGTGATATCTCCATTTATTGAACATGCCTTGTTCAGTCGGATGGACACCACGGCATTTATTAGCTGGGTGGACTTCAATATGCTAGCCTGGCCAAGTTATTCTCCCCATGCGGACTCGGGTGGTTCGAACCAGCTGGGCCGGATCCTTGTCATGGGCACCTAGGGGGATCCCGCTAAGTGTGCATGCATTTTTTCGGATGTATTGTTAGAATAAATCTGAGGCATACTGTTTGATCATTCGAAGACCAAGCAATCACACAAGCACGACACCGAGATTTGTTAACGAGGTTCACCGATATGGCTACATCACGGCCTGGACAGCTTCCTCGCACGGGACGCACCTGCAGCGGCACACCTGGGCCTGGCCCGCCAGCCAGCCTGCACCGCCCAGCCAGCACACAACTGCTCACAGCCCACAACTTGGGTCTACAGCTTACTTGGGCTTGCACTTCTCCTGCTAGACCTGCCCACCCCACACGCAGATCGATCGACTCCGGTCAAACCGATCGTGTCACAAACTCGCCTGCTACACGTGCCGCCGCCGTCGCTTCATGTACGCGCTGTTGAGCTGTAAGCTCGCCCGACCGATCCATTAATCGATCGCCATACGTCTGCCGCCATGCTTTCGCCTCATATCCGCATCTCGTTCAGATTACTGCTCGAAGATCACAGCACGACCAATCCTGCCTCGATGGTAACTCGCCGATGATATTCATCCCGTATTACGATTGCTTCCCACAGATTTATGTCGATGCATCTTCTTCCTCTAGATCAACTTTCCACGATCTTCAAAACAACCTAGCTCATGATACCACTTGTCCGCGCGATTGTAGTCGGATATGTTCGGCTGGGTCGGACTGGACAGTCTGACGGATCGACATGAGTCGGTTGGTTCAGAAGACGGTGGTGGGATCGGCGACGACGACATGGGAGTGTGATGCTGATGGTGACCGACTTCCGGGCGCGGAAACACGTGGCGCGGGCCCGAGGGCTTGTGTGGCTTCGACAAGACTATGGCGCGGGGTTGATTCAAGATGGTGCACACGGAGCTTGGAATCGACAGGGCGCGGAGGTGGACTGATCATCTACCATTGAGTCATGTTGAAGATGGAGCTGGAGTTTGGAAGACTTCACTCGGTGCTGATTAAGGGGTTACGTTGTAAGTGCACAGAGAGTCGGAGCCTATTCAGCGGGAAAAGCGAGGGACACGTAGTTTGGACTGGAGCCCAGTGGTCGGATGGAAGCATGAAATTCGTCATCGGTCGGCGATGATCGGTGGTACTCTGCAATGGGGGTTGAATGATGTGGTTTCACGACCCTTGAGACTCAACCGGGACAGTGGAGGCTCGACGCGGTAACAGCGGCGAGGCGTGCGGTTTGCACGGGACATGGAGACGGGCCAGGGCTCTGGTGGTCATACATGTGGTGAGACAACTGCGAATTTGACTCGGGATGACTACAAGCAATGGTGAAATTCCTTCAAGTTTCAGACAAGCGGACAAGAAAGGAGCGGTGATGTTGAGTTCAGGTAACTCTTATGTGTGACACCCAATATGTGAGTTGTTCATTTTCACGCAGGTCAGTGATCAGTGTGTGATTGCGTTGGACGGATACTCTGGAAGTTGGGAGCACACACTGGAGTAACAAGAAACTTAATTTTGCTCGAGTGTTGACTGTGTTCAAGAAAAGAAGGGACTACAAGTTGCAGGTGGAGTCGTATGGAGTCTTTGGAGTAGCAGCGGTGCTCATGGGATAAGCTCAAGTCCAATGTACATGGAAGTTTGACGCATGGACGAATTCAAGGTGGTGGAGAATATTCGCCAAGGTGGAGTTTGTTAGAGTTGTGTCGAATATTGTGTACAAGGTAGGTTACAGTTGGACTAGGTGTTGTATTGTGTTTACATAGGATGTGGAGTTGTGTCCTAATAGGACACTTGTATCCTAGGCCTCTCATATATAGCGGGGGTAGACACACGATGTAACCTATGCCAACATAATAGCACAGGCGCGCAAGGGGGAGCCGGCGGCGTGTGCCGGCGCCCGGGTGGCCGGTGTGCGGTATTGTGACGGTGTCACGGGGAGGAGCGCCCATAGTCAAGCCCCGGGATGTAGCCATATCGGTGAACCTCGTTAACAAATTTTGGTGTCGTGCTTGTGTGATTCACTACTAGGAAAAGGCCTACTAATGGCGCACCAGTTGATACTAATGGCGCACGAGTAGTGCGTCATTAGTATGCCTAGAGGTGTGCCATTACTAGCTGACTTAGTAATGGCGCACCACATAAAAGTGAGCATTAGTAATAATTGTTTGTCAAAAAAATTTAAAATTTTTAAAAAAATTTAAAAGAAAAATCAATTTTTTTTATTTTTTTCTTAATCTCGGGTCACCATGGCCTAATAGGACACTTGTATGCTAGGCCTCTCATATATAGCGGGGGTAGACACACGATGTAACCTATGCCAACATAATAGCACAGGCGCGCAAGGGGGAGCCGGCGGCGTGTGCCGGCGCCCGGGTGGCCGGTGTGCGGTATTGTGACGGTGTCACGGGGAGGAGCGCCCGTAGTCAAGCCCCGGGATGTAGCCATATCGGTGAACCTCGTTAACAAATTTTGGTGTCGTGCTTGTGTGATTCACTACTAGGAAAAGGCCTACTAATGGCGCACCAGTTGATACTAATGGCGCACGAGTAGTGCGTCATTAGTATGCCTAGAGGTGTGCCATTACTAGCTGACTTAGTAATGACGCACCACATAAAAGTGAGCATTAGTAATAATTGTTTGTCAAAAAAATTTAAAATTTTTAAAAAAATTTAAAAGAAAAATCAATTTTTTTTATTTTTTTCTTAATCTCGGGTCACCATGGCTTAATCTCAAGTCAATATGCTTAATCTAAGGTCAAATCGCACTCTATGGACAAACTTCCCAAAAGGTCACCCATCCTCACACTACTCCAACACAAGCACGCTTAACTTCATAGTTCTATCCAAGCCCAGCACCACCTCACCTCACAGGCACTTGTTGATATATCTATCATATCAATCCTATTAAACCTTGCTGATGTCTAGGACTTTGTTCATGTTCATGAGTATGATAAAATTTTGAAAAAATATTTCAAACTTCCCGGTCATATTACGTATCATATTTTGAAAAATAATTCATTTTTTTTTCGAAACCAAGTTCTTTTTTCTGTTACTAGTGGTGCACCTAGCGGTGCGCCACTAGTAGGTTTGAAATTTTTTGAATTTTTTTCCCTCCGGATCTTAAAAGCCCCGTAACTTTTTTTCTGTTAGGTTTTTGGGGATTTTGTAAATGTTTAACGGAGGTTATACATGATAGTTCATCAAGGATTTATTTCTTTCTCGAAGCATTCATCAAGATTCTTTTCTAAGAAGCTTAAGTTTCTTCATCTTGCAATACGGAGTGCAATTCTTTCCTTCATATCATTGGAGGTGGTATTATGTCATTCTTGATAATTTGAGTTCATGCTTCATGATTCACATGTTGTTAAGAATGAGATATTTTAAATCCATCAACCTCTTCGTTGGAGTTATCTGGGGTTATATTTTCACCTAATGTTTTTCCCTAAGGATTGTTGCTATTTATGGTGCTTATAAATGACCCAAGTTCTTCTTTTATCCTTCCGGTGAATAAGTTTATCGTCTCCTTCTTGATATCAAGTCAATCTATTGTTCCGTTAGTGGCAGAATTTCACCTCATAGTTTTGAGAAGTTTTTCATAAGCCCACTACTAGCTTACTCTTTTCGTTGTTGGTTTTCCAACAATTTCGTTCGACCCTTCTCCTAAAAGATGCCTTGTCAAGCTCTTTGTGACAGAACTTGGCATTTTCTTCTCCATTCTTTTCTCACAATTACCTATCTTCTATTCTTTCGTTCCGGAGGCATTGTCATGTTGCTCTCTTCAACCCATCTTCTGAATTTTGAGTGCCCGCTGCTCAAGTTCTTTCATGTTATCAAGCCTTGCATATCTTTCAACTGGAGTGTTGTTTGAATTTATTCTTCCTTGTTCCTTTTTCCTAACGGAGTGCTTTCAACTTCGTTCACCTCCGTTGATTTCTTTCTTTCCTTTTTCTCAACCTTGCAAGGTTCGTGGTTTCACTCGTTTGTCAAAGAAACAACTTAGTTTTTACCGCTTATCTTCCTTTTCCGTTGTCCCTCCAGTGCCATTCTAGATCTCGGGACGAGATCCTCTCGTAGTGGTGGAGTGTTGTAATGCCCCGAGACCGATGCGCCAGGTGTCTTCCAGTTATTCGCTGTCGTTGCCATGTCATTTGCTTGCGTGTCGCATCTTGTCATGTCATAATGTGCATTGCATCATCATGTTTTCGAAACTTGCATATGTCCCGGCCTCCCCGTTCCTTCCGTTGTCCGTTATGAGTCCAGACACACTTGCACGCGTCCGCGGCACGCCCGAAATATTATTTTATAAGTGGCCGGATAATGTTCTCGGAATGGGTTGAAAGTTGGCGTGCGGTCTTATTATAGTGTAGATAGACCGCCTGTCAAGTTTCATCGCGTTCGGAGTCCGTTTGACGCCCCAACGGATAACTATAGCGGCAATATAGCCGGTCTAACGTCGGACGTTTTCGGTCTCCGAAAACTGTTGCCGGGCTTTCCCTCTCTTTCCTCTCTAGACCGTCTACACAGCCCACTACCTACCGTCAGGTCCAACCTAACCTCTCTCGTCAGCCCGCAGCCTCCCTCGCGCGCGTCAGAAAGTTGTCCCGAACCCGACCCGGACTGTCGCCACCTTTGTGTCCGGATCATCCCCAAACGTCTACAAAACGTCTCCGTTTTCTTTTTTGGGCTCCCTAGCCTATTTTTCCCGACCGTCCGATTATGATCGGAGGGACGGATTAGCCCCTACCCAATTCCTACCTGCTATTTATAGCAGATGAAACCCTACCTAAACTAGCCAACCCTAAAATCTAGTACTTCTGTCTCGTCGTCCGTCGCCGTTTTCCAAATCCTCCTCGGGATCCATCCCGATCCACCCAATCCCATCCCGATCCAAACCACCAACCGAAGCAATCATTTTCCTCCTCCTTTTCCAGATCGCACCAACCACTCATCGCCTGCCCGATCCACCACTGCAGTCAGCCCGAGCGCTCGTGGATCGAGTGCTACCTCCAGCCCCAGCCACGTGGAGCTCTTTCGTACCCGAGCTGCACCAGGCCCCGAGCCGCCTCGAGCTCCCCTCGCCTCCACCTCGTCACTGCCTCGCCTCGCCGGAGCTGCCTCCCCCGCCGGCGAGCACCTTCACCAGGCTGCCTCCGGCCAGGTCGCGCCGCCCCTGCCTCGCATCCTTCCTTTCCCTGCTCTCTCCCGGTCTCTCAATCTTCTCGTTCTTCTCTGTCCCGCAGGTAGCCATGGCTCCAACTATACCCTACCGATCTGCTTCGCCGTCGCCGGGAATGGAGCCTCCACAGCGGGATCGGCCCGGATTTGTTCCTCTCCGGTCCTCCTCGCCGCCCTCGCCTGCCGGAGTCGCTGCCGCCCTGTCGTTGACTTCGGGCGCCGCCGTCCCTGTCTCATGCCCCTGCGCCTGTGCCTGACACGAGGAGGACGAGTTCCTCAACACCCTGCATTGCTAGCATGGTGGACCAGCCTGCGAGGTCCAACACTGCGCAAGGCCCAGCGCGCGAGCACCCTCTGCGGCCTGCCTTGGCCTCTCCAGCGAACCGGGCCGAAGCCCAAGGGGTGAGCTGCTCCCCAGCGCCTCTCTGTTGGCCCAAGAACAGATTCGGCCCGTTATATTTTTTTTTCTGCTATGAACGAATTTTGCTATTTACAGAAAAACTGCACATTTATAGATTACCCCTTGCTGTTCATGCATTTAATAACTATTTAACCGTGCATCGGATTAAAACAAACTTTATATGAAATATGCTTAGTTTTTCATCTAGTCTCATAATATGTCACTTTCATCTATGTTTAAAATGCTTAAAATGATGTTTGATTAAATTTGCTCATATGGCATGCTAAAATGATTTAATTCATAACAAAATAACCGTAGCTCGGATTTAAATAATCTTTACGTGTAAATGGGGTAGAAAAATGCCTAGTTTAACATGGTGGCATCACTTTGCATGTTTAACAACTATAAAATATGGTTTAGGGCAGAACAGTACCAAACCTATTATATGCATATGAGGATTTTCCGGAATTGTTGTTCGTTGTCTCCGGCCTCATTTAAACTTGCCTAGATAGGTAGTTTTACTTTGCTTCACTCTCTTGACATGTTTAACAACATTTAATATTGTTGGGTACATAAACAAGATCGAACTAAATAAGTCACGTGGTGTTTTGTCAATATGCAACGGAGTTGCATATTGAGCTCCACTTAAATTGTAGGGTTGTTTGTGCTCTTTGCCATGCCATGTATCTTTAAACCGGACATGCATCATACTTGGTTGTGCATCATGCCATGTCCATGTGTTGTTTGTTTACTATGTTGTGTGCTTCTTTCTGGTGTTGCTTCTTCGGGTTGGTTCCGGTAACGTCGCGTTTGTGTGGACCCGTTCGACTACGTCCATTTGTCTTCTTCATGGACTCGTTCTTCTTCCTTGAGGGATCTCAGGCAAGATGACCATACCCTCGAAATCACTTCTATCTTTGCTTGCTAGTTGCTCGCTCTTTTGCTATGCATATGTTGCGATACCTACCACTTGCTTATCATGCCTCCCATATTGTTGAACCAAGCCTCTAACCCATCTTGTCCTAGCAAACCGTTGTTTGGCTATGTTACCGCTTTGCTCAGCCCCTCTTATAGCGTTGTTAGTTGCAGGTGAAGATTGAAGTTTGTTCCTTGTTGGAACATGGAGATGTTGTTCCTTGTTGGAACATGTTTACTTTTTGGGATATCACAATATCTCTTATTTAATTAATGCATCTATATACTTGGTAAAGGATGGAAGGCTCGGCCTTATGCCTGGTGTTTTGTTCCACTCTTGCCGCCCTAGTTTCCGTCATATCAGTGTTATGTTCCCGGATTTTGTGTTCCTTACACGGTTGGGCTATTATGGGAACCCCTTGATAGTTCGTCTTGAATAAAACTCCTCCAGCAATGCCCAACATTGGTTTTACCATTCGCCACCTAGCCTCTTTTTTCCCTTGGGTTTCGCGGACTCAAGGGTCATCTTTTTTTAACCCCCCCCCCCAGGCCAGTGCTCCTCTGAGTGTTGGTCTGAACTGAGCTGCCTGCGAGGCCACCTTGGGGAAACTTGAGGTTTGGTTTTACTCGTAGCTAGTCTCATCTGAGTGTGCCCTGAGAACGAGATATGTGCAGCTCCTATCGGGATTTGTCGGCACATTCGGGCGGTGTTGCTGGACTTGTTTTATCTTTGTCGAAGTTTTCTTGTAGAACCGGGATGCTGAGCCTGATCGGAATGTCTCGGGAGAAGGTTTATCCTTCGTTGACCGTGACAGCTTGTGATGGGTTAAGTTGGGACACCCCTGCAGGGATTTGAACTTTCGAAAGCCGTGCCCGCTGTTATGGGCAGATGGGAATTTGTTAATGTCCGGTTGTAGAAAACCTGAAGTTGACCTCAATTAAAATACATCAACCGCGTGTGTAACCGTGATGGTCTCTTTCCGGCGGAGTCCGAGAAGTGAACACGGTGTTGGAGTTATGCTTGACGTAGGTTGTTTTAGGATCACTTCTTGATCATAGATTTCTCGGCCGTGCTTTGCCTTCTCTTCTCGCTCTCATTTGCGTATGTTAGCCACCATATATGCTAGTCGCTTGCTGCAGCTCCACCTCATACCTTTTACCTTACCCTTAAGCTTAAATAGTCTTGATCGCGAGGGTGTGAGATTGCTGAGTCCCCGTGGCTCACAGATACTTCCAAAACCAGCTTGCAGGTGCCGATGAGTCCGTGCAGATGACGCAACCAAGCTCAAGGAGGAGCTCGTTAAAGATCTTGTCCTTTGTGTTGTTCCGTTCTAGTTGATCAGTAGTGGAGCCCAGTTCGGGTCGATCGGGGGACCTTGTCGCTTTTGGGGTTCTTCTTTTATTTTGGTTCCGTAGTCGGACCTTAATTGTATTTGGATGTTGTAATGCTTTATTCATGTAATTGTGTGAAGTGGCGATTGTAAGCCAACTATGTATCTCTTTCCCTTAAGTATTACATGGGTTGTGCGAAGATTACCTCACTTGCGACATTGCTTTCAATGTGGTTATGCCTCTAAGTCGTGCTTCGACACGTGGGAGATATAGACGCATCGAGGGCGTTACATAGCACTTGCATTTTCCAGATAAACAAGGCTTCAAGACGTAACAATAAGCCTCGTACGGGGTGACACAAGAAGTCTTGATTTCGTCTCAATCTTTCATCCTGATCTGGTGGTAGCCTGAATAGGCATCCAGAAACCACAGATGCTCGCAGCCGGCCGTGGAATCGATAACTTGGTCGATAAGGGGTGGAGCAAATGGATCTTTGGGGCATGCCTTGTTAAAACGGTTGGTAATCAACACACATGTGCCAAGCCTTTAACCTTGCAGATTATTCGAGACATGACTCAGCTATCGTGCTTGAAGGCAAAGAGATGGGACTCGACTTTGCTCAGTACAAAATCATAGCATGTTTACGTGAAGCAAATGAAGTAGCTGATTCTATAGCCAAATTCTCTCTTCCTAGTAGATCTTCGGAGGTTTGGGAGAGTTCAATCCCGGACTTTATTTCTCAACTTGTTGTAAACGATCTCGCTATCATTTGAGTAATAAAGTTTTATACGTAAAAAAACACACATGCGCCAAGCTTGGTTCTTGGGAACCATGACTGGGTTTGCCAGCCAATCCGGGTGAAAGACTTCACGGATGAAGCAGAATTTGAGCAGTCGGGCAATCTCTTCATCGATGGCTCTGCGCCTCTCTTCTACGAAGTGACGAAGGGTTTGCTTGACCAGCTTCGACTTGACAAAGTCCCCTAGGACGCCCAGCGCAAAAATGTCCTAATTCTTACGAAGTTCCTCCATGAGCATGCTTTCCTACTGGGCAAGAAGATCGGTGGTAATCTACATTATCTTGAATGAGCCCTTGGAATGGACTCGGACCTTCTTGGTGTCCTTGGCTGACTGGAAGGAGGAAACAATGGTCCGCTTCTTGCTAGATGGCAAATGCTCAGCATCAGCCTCCTTCTATATCTTGACCAGTTCCCAGTCACAATCAGGGTCTCGGCGATAACCGCATTGGCATCATCGCACTCATTAGAGCGCTTAGGATTGCCCGAGATCATGATCGCCCTGTTGGGGCTTGACATCTTGAGCTTCAGGTGGACGTAGGAGGGCCTAGCCATTAACTTGGCATAAGCCGAACAGCCCAAGATGGCGTGGTAGCCACTCTGGAAGTTGACAATAGGGAGAGAGAAATTTCAGCCCCAACCGCTTTTCTCGCAGCCGGCGCCATGGCTTCCTGAGCTCAATTCCTGCCAAATCTCACTGCCGCCCCCGGACGTGAGCTGCCGCGCGCCGCCGTCGCCGGACGTGAGCTGCCGCCACAGGCCATCACCGTCCCCCGCGAGCTAGCTAGCTAGCCGTCGCCGCGGAGCGAGCAAGCTAGCTAGCCGCCGCCGCTAGCTGCTACCTACTCGTCGCGTCCGTCCCCGTGGTCCTGGGATTTCATGGCAATACTCATGATTGGGGATTTTGTGAAGGAGAGGCGCACCTAGATGACCTAGGTACAGGATTTCACACAAGAGGTTTTACCCAGGTTCGGGCCCCCTATTCTAGGGGTAACACCCTACTCCTATTGTATGTTTTTGCTTGTATAAATAGTATGGTTACAAAGGGGGGTCCGATGAACGTGGATGGTGTGTCTGGTAGAGATTTAGTTTATCTCTCTTCACCTCTCTAAGATCTCGCGCCATCCTCACCTTAAAGACAAAGATATAGCATACAATGGTTTTTTATAGTCATGATGAAGATCGCTACTAATGGAATTACCCTCAACGCCACAATGTTGTCGTGAAGGCGCCATTGGTGATATCTCCATTTATTGAACATGCCTTGTTCAGTCGGATGGACACCACGGCATTTATTAGCTGGGTGGACTTCAATATGCTAGCCCAGCCAAGTTATTCTCCCCATGCGGACTCGGGTGGTTCGAACCAGCTGGGCCGGATCCTTGTCATGGGCACCTAGGGGGATCCCGCTAAGTGTGCATGCATTTTTTCGGATGTATTGTTAGAATAAATCTGAGGCATATCGTTTGATCATCCGAAGACCAAGCAATCACACAAGCACAACACCGAGATTTGTTAACGAGGTTCACCGATATGGCTACATCACGGCCTGGACAGCTTCCTCGCACGGGACGCACCTGCAGCGGCAAACCTGGGCCTGGCCCGCCAGCCAGCCTGCACCGCCCAGCCAGCACACAACTGCTCACAGCCCACAACTTGGGCCTACAGCTTACTTGGGCTTGCACTTCGCCTGCTAGACCAGCCCACCCCACGCGCAGATCGATCGACTCTGGTCAAACGGATCGTGTCACAAACTCGCCTGCTACACGTGCCGCCGCCGTCGCTTCATGTACGCGATGTTGAGCTGTACGCTCGCCCGACCGATCCATTAATCGATCGCCGTACGTCTGCCGCCATGCTTTCGCCTCATATCCGCATGTCGTTCAGATTACTGCTCGAAGATCACAGCACGACCAATCCTACCTCGATGGTAACTCGCCGGTGATATTCATCCCGTATTACGATCGCTTCCCACAGATTTATGTCGATGCATCTTCTTCCTCTAGATCAACTTTCCACGATCTTCAAAACAACCTAGCTCATGATACCACTTGTCCGCGCGATTGTAGTCGGATATGTTCGGCTGGGTCGGACTGGACAGTCTGACGGATCGACGTGAGTCGGTTGGTTCAGAAGACGGTGGTGGGATCGGCGACGACGACATCGGAGTGTGATGCTGATGGTGACCGACTTCTGGGCGTGGAAACACGTGGCGCAGGCCCGAGGGCTTGTGTGGCTTCGACAAGACTATGGCGCGGGGTTGATTCAAGACGGTGCACACGGAGCTTGGAATCGACGGGGCGTGGAGGTGGACTGATCATCTACCATGGAGTCATGTTGAAGATGGAGCTGGAGTTTGGAAGACTTCACTCGGTGCTGATTAAGGGGTTACGTCGTAAGTGCACAGAGAGTCGGAGCCTATTCAGCGGGAAAAGCGAGGGACACGTAGTTTGGACTGGAGCCCAATGGTCTGATAGAAGCGTGAAATTCGTCATCGGTCAGCGATGATCGGTGGTACTCTGCAATGTGGGTTGAATGATGTGGTTTCACGACCCTTGAGACTCAACCGGGACAGCGGAGGCTCGACGCTGTAACAGTGGCGAGGCGTGCGGTATGAACGGGACATGGAGACGGGCCAGGGCTCTGGTGGTCATACATGTGGTGAGACAACTGCGAATTTGACTCGGGATGACTACAAGCAATGGTGAAATTCCTTCAAGTTTCAGACAAGCGGACAAGAAAGGAGCGGTGATGTTGAGTTCAGGTAACTCTTATGTGTGACACCCAATATGTGAGTTGTTCATTTTCACGCAGGTCAGTGATCAGTGTGTGATTGCGTTGGACGGATACTCTGGAAGTTGGGAGCACAAACTGGAGTAACAAGAAACTTAATTTTGCTCGAGTGTTGACTGTGTTCAAGAAAAGAAGGGACTACAAGTTGCAGGTGGAGTCGTATGGAGTCTTTGGAGTAGCAGCGGTGCTCATGGGATAAGCTCAAGTCCAATGTACATGGAAGTTTGACGCATGGACGAATTCAAGGTGGTGGAGAATATTCGCCAAGGTGGAGTTTGTTAGAGTTGTGTCGAATATTGTGTACAAGGTAGGTTACAGTTGGACTAGGTGTTGTATTATGTTTACATAGGATGTGGAGTTGTGTCCTAATAGGACACTTGTATCCTAGGCCTCTCATATATAGCGGGGATAGACACACGATGTAACCCATGCCAACATAATAGCACAGGCGCGCAAGGGGGAGCCGGCGGCGTGTGCCGGCGCCCGGGTGGCCGGTGTGCGGTATTGTGACGGTGTCACGGGGAGGAGCGCCCGTAGTCAAGCCCCGGGATGTAGCCATATCGGTGAACCTCGTTAACAAATCTCGGTGTCGTGCTTGTGTGTTGCTTGGTCCTCGGATGATCAACGGTATGCCTCAGATTTATTCTAACATGTATTACGATAATGAAAATATTTCTAATACAATGGTAAGTGCACCTAAGTCTAACTAATGAAGGAAGCCAAAAGTCTCAATGGCAGCTTTAATTAAGTCTAATTTCATAAGGAAACACATGATGCCTAGAATTCTATTTGCACAAGGCGTGTTACATAATACATTAGTGGTTGGGGCCCATGATTGTGTCTCACCTGAGATGGTGTGCGCTCGTTTCTACGTCTTAAAGAAAAAAAACTGACCTCCATCTCACAAAAGAAACCATTCTCACCTCAGCCAACCAGCAAATGACACATGGCCCTCACATCCATCTCGAAAAGAAAAGAAAATCCTCACTTCCAATAAAAAACACTTCTCAGGAAAAAAATTATGTCCCCGCCGCAGCCAACCAGCAGGTGCCACTTGGCATAGCTGCGTGCTTGCCCTTTCTTTCCCCCTTAATGGGTTTAATTCTAAATATAATATTCTAGGATCTTGGATTGAGTGGACCAATTTGATCCAAGCAAGAATCAAAGGGCTAGTTTGGGAGAGCTCCAAATCTTTGATTCCTGTAGGATATCAAGTACATAGGCTAAAATAAGATGATTTAAGCTTAACAAACAAAATGCACACCGAAACACCCCCAATTCCAGCTCCTTGAATTCTTAGAACTATGGATACCCAGCTCCACTAATTCATGGGCCTGTTTGCGAGAGCACCAGCTCTAAATAAACTGTTAACATCAGTTGGATGTTCAAGCAATTGGCATGCCATGGCATAGAGGTACAGAAATCTTACACAGGGTCAGCACCAGCTTCTAGTAACAGTTTCAAGCATGCAGTTAAACCTTTCATCTCAGGAGCAACAACCAAAGGGGCTGCAAGACCACCATTGACATCTGCACCAGCCTGCCAAAAAATACTATTACAAATCGGTTTGTAGAGGAACTCTCTATGGGCTGTTAGGTTCATTGCCGATTAGACATGGCGTTTTCTTGTGTTAAACATTAGTGTAGAGCGGCCACAAAAATGTCTCAAAGGTAGCTCAAACAATAAACACCATCAAAGAAGGCCAAACCTACTTTAGTGTCGAAAAATGTAGCATTGAGCAAAAATTTGCTTAAGTAATTCTAACTTTCTAAGGCCTAACACAACAAAAATGAATACTGCAGGCACGATACCTCCACAGGGAGCTTGACACATTTCAGTGAGGGAGGAGTTATAGCAACGAGAAGAGGGGTGTCAACACCACCGGGTAGTTTCTTGTTACACTGGCAAAAACAGATTACACACGATTTACTATACTGAAGTAAGATGTAGGAAAGAGCAAACAAATAGAAGGAAGAATGCATTTGTTGTCCTGTGGCCTTCTGTAAAAGAGAAAGGGAAAAAATCAATAGCATTGCAAAAGCAAACTTGTATCAACAAGTGTTTCTGGAATAATATATTGGGCATTAATGCTTTAGTGGCCATTTTGAGCAATTGGACCTTTCTTTTTAATTCAGTCCCATGTATCTCTTAAAAGGAGTAGACGTACAACAATAATAGCACACCGGTTTAATCTTTTATTCCCAAGCAAGCTGGGTAGGCTAGAGCCAAGAGATGAACCCACCAAGAGGCACCAAAAGGAATAAAAGTATATGAAAGAAAAACATCTTTCGTCATGAATTTCTAGAGGGAATACAAATTCAGAAAGTTGCAGTGGAGCCTATATTGAAGAAGCAAGTAGAGTGGAGCTGCAAGAAGATATGGTGTATAGAGTATGCATGGAGCTAGATTTTTGTTGTGAAGTCAAGAAATCATAGATGGCCAGAGCTCTTCGAGAATGCACCCTTACTAGAACTGAAAGAAGGGTTAACAGAGGGCGCTTAGTCACTGCTACAAAGGCCTGATTTTGAATAGTTGCTAAAAAATGTGCTAATTTAGCTGATTGCGCTCAGACATCACAACTTTTGAAGAAAGGCAGTAAAGCGGATTCAACACAACAGCCAAGTAAGTGAAACATGAAACAATGCAGCTAGCCAAAATTAGTAGGAAATAGTATGTTGTTAAAACCTACATCCGCGTTGTTCTCCAACAAAATTTGCATAATTTCATCATGCCCTTCCAAGGCAGCGGCATAAAGTGGTGTCCCTTCAGAAGATACTGGGTCAACAGAAACTCCTTTTGCAAGCAAGAGTTCCACCATTTTACGGTCTCCTAAGTAAAGCAAGAAGATGAAAAGAGAATCCAATAGGTAATGACTACAAAGTAGAACTGATTGCGTGATGGGGAAAATTCAATATGATCAAGATACACACCAACTAAAACTGCATGCCCTGGAATAGTTACAAACAGACAAGAGGGCAGAATATGGGAAAATGGGCAACTTTTAAATCCTAAGGAAATCATCTAAGTCTCTAAGACAACGTAAATGGCACTAATGTTCTTCTACTCACATACAATTAAAATAATGAAAAAATTGACAAACAACTTCTTCTTCTACATCTTTCCAACACACATAGGCATCATAATGGAACAGTATTGTAAGGCACTGGAAGAAAAATGACATGTGGTGTGCTGGCAGAGAAGTACCTGCTCTAGCAGCATGGTGAAGTGGGGCAAACCCTTTGTCGTCAGCTTTGCCTGGATCTGCCCCATGATCAAGAAGATAACTGGCGGTATCCATGCTTCCATGAAGCAATGCCACAAGCAGAGGTCTTCGACCTATCAAAATGAGGACGTTTCCTCTCAGAGCATGTCAGAATCTACAAAGTTAATACATAAATACGTATGGCATAACATAACACTTTGTTTTCTACTCCCTCAGCTCAAAAATATAAGATGTTTTGGATATTTCAGTATGACCTACATACGGACTGAAATAAGTGAACAAACACACTAAACTGTGTATATATACATCTGATTCATTCACAAAATAGCTTGACAGTTGTAAATTGCTGATCAATATACAGTTTCCTATAGCCCGATTCTGAACGCAAGCCATATAGGAGTAGAGTTGAGACACATTTACAGTTTAGAGGCAAATTAAATGCACCTCCATCGTCGACGGCGTCCACATCGACCCCTAGCTCCTGGACCAGGTACCTGCACACCCGTGGCCTTCCCTTCCCGGCAGCGAAGTGCAGCGCCACAAGACCTTGGTCCTTGGCGGTCTCCACCACCTCCCTGGGACAGCCCCTGGCCTTATCCAGATCTCTCACCAGCCCTGCGACATGACGCGACGAACGAGGAAGTCAGTGCCTCCCAGGTCCAAACAAAACCCGCCCGGAATCGCCCACGTACTCTTGAAGAGGCGGAGGTCGCCGTGGCTCGCCGCATGGAGGAGTGGAAGCGATCCGTCGGCAGCCGGAAGGGGCGTGTGACACCCCGAGACCGTTGTGCCAGGTGTCTTCGAGTTATTCGTTGTTGTTGCCATGTCTTTTGCTTGCGTGTTGCATGTTGTCATGTCATCATGTGCATTGCATCATCATGTTTTCAAAACCTGCATTCGTCCGGGTTCTCCCAGTTCCTTCCGCTGTCCGTTCTGAGCCCAGACACACTCGCACGCGCCGCGGCACGTTCGAAATATTATTTTATAAGTGGCCGGAAAATGTTCTCGGAATGGGATGAAAGCTGGCGTGTGGTCTTATTATAGTGTAGATAGACCGCCTGTCAAGTTTAATCGCATTCGGAGTTCGTTTGATAGCCCAACCGTTAACTATAGCGACAATATAGTCGGTCAAAACGTCGGACATTTTTCGGTCTCCAGAAATAGTCGCCGGGTCTCTCTCTTCTCTTCTCTCAGCCCAAGGCTTCCTGCACGGCCCACTACCTAACCGCCAGGCCCTACCTAACCTCTCTCGTCAGCCCGCGGCCATCCTCGCGTGCGTCCGAAAGTTGTCCCGAACCCGACCCAAGCAGTCATCACCCTTGGGTCCGGATCATCCCCAAACATCTACAAAACGTCTCCGTTTTGTTAATTAGACTTCCTAACATATTTTTCTCGACCGTCCGATTAAGATCGGAGGGATCAAATGCCCCTAAACTTAGCCCTTTTTTGCTATATATAGATCAACCAATAGCCTATTTTGGGCAAACCCTAGAAATTAGGAGGCTTGTCCCATCAGTCCAATTCAGCCGCTGCCACATTCCAAATCCCCCTCGAAACCTCCCCCTGCCCGATCCAACCAACCAGTGCTCCTCCTTGGATCCTGCAGCGCACCCACCAACCAGAGCTTCTCCCGATCCTCTCTGTCCCATCCCCCCCATCGATCGACTTGTCCTTCTCCTCGCCTCTCCCTCAGCCGGACGTCACTGCCGGTGACCAGCACCCCCAGGCCGGCCTTGTCTCCCTTCTCCTCGGTCGTCTCTTTCCGTTTCTCCTTCTCCGTGCTCACCCGCTCTTCCGTCGTCGTCTGCCTGCAGGGAATGAGGAGGACGTTGTCCGACGCCATGGACGGCCTCGAGCTCGTCCCCATCGCCGGCCTCCTCTGCTGGAATCTCCAGCCTCATCCCGCCTCCGTCTCCCCTGGTTATGCGAGAGCTCGAGGACGAGGATGAGCCCCTTGCCTCGTCTCGATCCTGTGGATCCGAATGCCCAACGCCGCTCATCGTCGTCCGCCAGGATTCTGCGCCCCGCCGAGTTCCCTGCCGCGCCTCTGGAGCTCCATTCCCGTGCCCAGATCCGCCGGATCCCGCCGTCCCAGTCCCTTCGGGCCGGTCCTCGCCGGAGCCCTCGCCGGTCTTCGCGCCATCGCCGGCCTCCCCTGCATCCTGCATCGAGCAGGAGAGGAACGCACGCAGCCAGCGCCTCCGCTCGCCTGCGTTGACCGGGGCGCTGCGATGGCCTGCCTCTTTGCCTCGATCCGGCCCAACTCCCCCCAAGCCCGCCAGCGCCAGATCGAACCAAGGCCCAGTTGCGCCCCAGCGTGCCTCCTCTTCACCGATTTGTGCCAGGCCCAGGGTGAGCAGCCCCCAAGCGCCCCCTCCTCTTGTTTTTTTTTCACCTGTTGGGCCAGCCATTTCGGTCTGCATACGTTTTTTTCAGGGCCTGTGAATTTATCGTTTATTCCAGAGAACCCAGTTTTGCAGAGAACCCCCTAGACATCATGCATTTTATAACTCTCCAACCGTGCATCGGATTAAAACAAACTTAATATGAAACTTGCTTAGATTTTCATCTAGTTTAATAATATGCAACTTTCATCTATGTTTAAAATGTTGTTTGTTTAAATTTGCTTAATAACTTGCTAAAATGATTTATTTCATAACTAAATAACCGTAACTCGGAATTTAATAAACTTTATATGTAAATGGGGTAGAAAATGCCTGGTTTAACATGATGGCTTTACTTTGCATGTTTAATAACTCTAAAATTGTGTTTAGGGCAGATCAGTACCACAACCAAAATATGCACATGAGGATTTTTCCGGACTTGTTGTTTTGTGGTTCCGACCTCATTTAAACTTGCCTAGTTAGATAGTTTCATTGTGCTTCACCTCTTGCCATGTTAATTAACATTTAATATTGTTGAGTACATAAACGAGAGAGAACTAAATAAGTCATGTGGTGTTTTCTTCAATATGTAACTTCGTTGCATAATGAGCTCCACTTAATTTGTAGTATTGTTTGTGCACTTTGCCATGCCATGCTTCATTAAACCGGACATCCATCATACTCGATTGTGCATCATGCCATGTTGATGTGTTGGTTGTTTACTATGTTGTTTGCTTCTTTCGAGTGTTACTTCTTCGGGTTGGTTCCGATAACGTCATGTGTGTGAGGATCCGTTCGACTACGTCCGTTTATCTTCTTCATGGACTCGTTCTTCTTCCTTGCGGGATCTCAGACAAGATGACCATACCCTCGAAATCACTTCTATCTTTGCTTGCTAGATGCTCGCTCTTTTGCTATGCCTATGCCGCAATACCTACCACTTGCTTATCATGCCTCCCATATTGTTGAACCAAGCCTCTAACCCACCTTGTCCTAGCAAACCGTTGTTTGGCTATGTTACCGCTTTGCTCAGCCCCTCTTATAGTGTTGTTAGTTGCAGGTGAAGATTGAAGTTTGTTCCTTGTTTGAACATGGAGATGTTGTTCCTTGTTGGAACATGTTTACTTGTTGGGATATCACAATATATATCTTATTTAATTTATGCATCTATATACTTGGTAAAGGGTGGAAGGCTCGGCCTTATGCCTGGTGTTTTGTTCCACTCTTGCCGCCCTAGTTTCCGTCATATCGGTGTTATGTTCCTAGATTTTGCGTTCCTTACGCGGTTGGGTTATAATGGGAACCCCTTGACAGTTCGCCTTGAATAAAACTCCTCTAGCAATGCCCAACATTGGTTTTACCATTCGCCACCTAGCCTTTTCTTTCCCTTGGGTTCTGCAGACTCAAGGGTCATCATTATTTTAACCCCCCCGGGCCAGTGCTTCTCTGAGTGTTGGTCCAAACAGAGCCACTTGCAGCGCCACCTCGGGGAAACTCGAGGGCTGGTTTTAGTTGTACGTAGTGCTCATCTGAGTGTGCCCTGAGAACGAGATATGTGCAGCTCCTATCGGGATTTGTCGGCACATTCGGGCAGTGTTGCTGGACTTGTTTTACCATTGTCGAGGATGTCTTGTAACCGGGATTCCGAGTCTGATCGGGTCTTCCCGCTAGAAGGAATATCCTTCGTTAACCGTGAGAGCTTGTGATGGGCTAAGTTGGGACACCCCTGCAGGGTTTTGAACTTTCGAAAGTCGTGCCCACGGTTATGGGCAGATGGGAATTTGTTAATGTCCGGTTGTAGAAAACCTGAAGTTGACCTTAATTAAAATGCATCAACCGCGTGTGTTACCGTGATGGTCTCTTCTCGGCGGGGTCCGGGAAGTGAACACGGTGTTGGAGTTATGCTTGACGTAGGTTGTTTTAGGATCACTTCTTGATCATAGTTCATCGACCATGCTTTGCCTTCTCTTCTCGCTCTCATTTGCGTATGTTAGCCACCATATATGCTAGTCGCTTGCTGCAGCTCCACCTCATACCTTTTACCCTTCCTATAAGCTTAAATAGTTTTGATCGCGAGGGTGCGAGATTGTTGAGTCCCCGTGACTCACAGATACTTCCAAAACCAGCTTGCAGGTGCCGAGGTTACCGTGCAGATGACGCAACCAAGCTCAAGGAGGAGCTCGATGAAGATCTTGTCCTTTGTGTTGATTCGTTCTAGTTGATCAGTAGTGGAGCCGAGTTGGGGTCGATCGGGGACCGTGTCGCTTTTGGGGTAGTCTTCTTTTATTTTGAGTTCTGTAGTCGGACCTTGATTGTATCTGGTTTATGTAATGCTTTATTCATGTAATTGTTTGAAGTGGCGATTGTAAGCCAACTATGTATCTCTTTCCCTTATGTATTACATGGGTTGTGTGAAGATTACCTCACTTGCGACATTGCTTTCAATGCGGTTATGCCTCTAAGTCGTGCTTCGACACGTGGGAGATATAGCCGCATCGAGGGCGTTACAAGCTGGTAATCAGAGCCTTCCCCGACCTTAGGAGCCCCATTGCTTGATCGAATTAGCGGACGAGTTGAGTCTAGAAAAATGTTTTGAGTCATTTAGGATTATATATATCGGAGAGTTTAGGAATTCTTTTTACTTCCCAGTCCCTTCATCGCTCTGGTAAGGCATCCTGACGTAGAGTTTTGTCTCTTCTCTTCTCAAATTTCACTAAAAAAAATTTAGGATCACGCGGGTATCTTGGAATCGTTCCGATCGATTTGTGACGAGAACATTGTTCTTGGTGCCTCCTGTCATTTAGGGGTTGTGGCAGTGTCCCGGGGAGTTGAGCTCCGAGGTGTTGTCGTCACAATTTTATCGTTGCAGTTCTGGAATACCTGAGATTAGTTTCGCCGACATCGAAAATCTCTTTTATACAGTTGTTGGTGAGATAACCTCGACGCCACCCAGTACTGGGGAGGGAGTTCGGGAGTATTGCCATAACTCGTATAACAGATGCTTTTCGAAGGTTGAGGTAGACGATTTCCGAAGGTTTCTTGGTTATGTGTTGAAGGATGGATACAGCTGGATGTAGGATTTGCTAGTTTGGTTGAGATATTATGCTTCCCCTGTATCCCCAACACCTGATTGCATAACCGGAAAGTTTCGGGAGTTTATAAGTGGGAATTCAAGTAGCTCCTAGGATATCTTTCCTACAGATGTATGATATGAAATTGGGGTTCGACATCTAGTGGTCCGCCTATCCACGGTTGGTTTTACAGTGGTCTCGTTGTGTCTTAAAGAGTCCTTGGCTTTGCCGACTCGGGGACGCTTCGTATGTCATGTGCACTGCCTTGTAGATGATGGTGTTGTACGATCGAGCCCGTGTAGGCCCCACCACGAAAACTTCGGACAAAAACTCTATCATATGTTTGTTCCGGCTTATTCTGCAAGCCAACCCTTTGTTTTTGTTTCGAGTAGTGGTATTCGAGTTGCTTCGAAGTCAAATGTTGATTCCATACCTTTCTTAAACGGTGTTCTCATACTCCTATGTGAATACTAATCCCTCATGATAATCGAGATTGTCATGTAAATCCTTTTTCACCGGCGTTTCTCTTTTCAAGTGGATCCGATCGTTTTCATCATCCGCTTGATCAAGTATCAGTTCTTCTCAAGGTGTTTGTTTCATCCATCTCCAAGTTGCCTTTGTTTTTCCCGCCCTCCCTCCCTTGTTTTTCTTTAAGGACTCAGATTTCTTAATCGAGTATCCATCTTATTGATGTGAAGCCTCTCCATTCTTTTCCTTCAATGTTCTTATCCGGTGATTCTCGCGAAGATACTAACGGAGCTTCTAGTTCATCATTCTTTGTTTCTTTATCTTCTCCGGTGGTTTCAAGTCAAGCTTTGTTGATCTTACCCCTTTCCTCATTTCAATGCCTTCTCATACCGGTGCACCTCATAATAATTCACTTCTGACTATTCATTTGTTCCGGCGTGCTCAAGCTTTCTCAAAAGGCTCGTCTTGTCATTCAAGATCCGTTCAACCTATTCCGAGGTTGTTATCTCATTCAAGCCATTTAATTCAACTGGTGCAACCTCTCTTTTAAATCATTCTACGGGGTTTCTTTTGAGTGAGCCCTAACCCACAGGTCTTTTCCTAGGATCTTACTTGACTCTTCTTATTTTCCCGGAGCTATCCTAAATTCTTGTCAAAGTTTGACGTAAGTATGATTTATCATCAGTCAAATGTGTTTTTCTCCAAAAATCACTCAAATTCTTTTCATCGTTGGTTCAACCTTTCTAATTTTCATCCCGTAGTATCTCAACAATGTGGCGGTTTCTCGTTGTCATTCTCAGATTTTGAAGACCGAAGAAGAGTTTTACCTCCATATCTTATCCGGTCTCTCAGAGATTCGTGATTCTAGTTCGAGCCCATCCTCTCATAATTGTTTTTGATTGTCAGAATTCTTTTCACCTATCCGGAGCAATTCAAGAGTCTTCTCAGTTTGATTATCCGGAGTCCATCATTTCAGGTTTTTTCATTCTCAGCTTTCAGCTCTCTTTCTCTAAATTTTACCGATGCATCATTCAATATTCTCTAATCAGTTTGTGATCCCTTCGTTCACTTGTATCTAAATTCTCTCAAGTATCCTCGTTCATTTCATAATTCTTCCCGGTGTTCCTTTATCTTTCCTTCGGTCATTTTAATTCTTATGGTGGTTCGTGCAAGACTTCTCATCATTCGTTATCATATCAATTCATTCGTTGTTCCAATCCTACCGGTGGTTCGTTGAAGACGTTCTCAAGTTTTGATATATCTCTTTTAATCCTTTCTACGAGAATAAGTAGTATGCCAAATCCATTGATTATCATCAATTTAATTGGTGAAGGACAAGCATAACATAATTCTTATTCTTGTTCATCCCAGTGATTAATTCCTTATTCCGGAGGTTCATTGAAAAATTCTCGGTTTCATTGTTTCATCTTCTCTTTTTTCCCGGAGTTCCAACCTTCTTCAATTATTTCACCACGGAGATTCATCTAAATCGGTACAAGGATTCACCTTGTGTTTTCAACTTCTCTTTCCTTCCGTTTATTCATTCTTTCGTTAACCGGAGTTCTTCATGGAGGTTCTACATGATGGTTCATAAAGGATTTAATTCCTTTTCGAAGGATTGTGGCTATTTATGGTGCTTATAATGACCCAAGTTCTTCTTTTATCCTCCCGGTGAAATACTTTCTCGTCTCCTTGTTGATATCAATCCAATCTTTGGTTTTGTTAGTGGCAGGTTGTCACCTCATGATTTGGGATGTATTCCATAAGACCATATCAAGCTTATTCTTCTCATTGTTGGTTTTCCAACAATTCCGCTCGACCCGTCTCCTAAGGATGCCTTCTCAAGCTCTTTTGTGGCAGAAGTTGCCTTTTTCTTCTCAATTATCCTATGGCAATTATCTATCTCCTATTCTTCCGTTCCGGAGACGTTGTGATGTTATTCTCTTCAACCCATCTTTTTGTTTTGTCAAAGATCATGTCCTTTTCATGTTTATCCATTTAACCGGAGTGTTGTGTCCTCGGCTCAAGTTCTTTCCATCTTATCAAGTTTCATATCACTTTTCAACCGGAGTGTTGTCCGAATTTGTTATTCCTTGTTCCTTTTTTCTAATGGAGTGTTTTCAACTTCATTTATCTCCGTTGTATTCTTTTCTCGAGTTGGCTTAACCTTTTTAAGGTTCTTTGGTTTCACTCATTGGTCAAAGAAGCAACTTAGATTTACCTCTCCTCTTTTATCTTCTGTTGTTCCTCCGGTGCCATTCTAGATCTCGGGACGAGATCCTCTCGTAGTGGTGGAGTGTTGTGACGCCCCGAGACCGTTGTGCCAGGTGTCTTCGAGTTATTCGTTGTTGTTGCCATGTCTTTTGCTTGCGTGTTGCATGTTGTCATGTCATCATGCGCATTGCATCATCATGTTTTCAAAACATGCATTCGTCCGGGTTCTCCCAGTTCCTTCCGTTGTCCGTTCTGAGCCCAGACACACTCGCACGCGCCGCGGCACGTCCGAAATATTATTTTATAAGTGGCCGGAAAATGTTCTCGGAATGGGATGAAAGTTGGCGTGTGGTCTTATTATAGTGTAGATAGACCGCCTGTCAAGTTTAATCGCATTCGGAGTTCGTTTGATAGCCCAACCGTTAACTATAGCGACAATATAGTCGGTCAAAACGTCGGACGTTTTTCGGTCTCCGGAAACAGTCGCCGAGTCTCTCTCTTCTCTTCTCTCAGCCCAAGGCTTCCTGCACGGCCCACTACCTAACCGCCAGGCCCTACCTAACCTCTCTCGTCAGCCCGCAGCCATCCTCGCGTGTGTCCGAAAGTTGTCCCGAACCCGACCCGGGCAGTCATCACCCTTGGGTCCGTATTATCCCCAAACATCTACAAAACGTCTCCGTTTTGTTAATTGGACTTCCTAACATATTTTTCTCGACCGTCCGATTAAGATCGGAGGGATCAAATGCCCCTAAACTTAGCCCTTTTTTGCTATATATAGATCAACCAATAGCCTATTTTGGGCAAATCCTAGAAATTAAGAGGCTTGTCCCATCAGTCCAATTCAGCCGCTGCCACATTCCAAATCCCCCTCGAAACCTCCCCCTGCCCGATCCAACCAACCAGTGCTCCTCCTTGGATCCCGCGGCGCACCCACCAACCAGAGCTTCTCCCGATCCTCTCTGTCCCATCCACCCTATCGATTGACTTGTCCTTCTCCTCGCCTCTCCTTCAACCGGACGTCGCCGCCGGCGACCAGCCCCCCAGGCCGGCCTTGTCTCCCTTCTCCTCGGTCGTCTCTTTCCGTTTCTCCTTCCCCGTGCTCACCCGCTCTTCCGTCGTCATCTACCTGCAGGGAACGAGGAGGACGTCGTCCTACGCCATGGACGGCCTCAAGCTCGTCCCCATCGCCGGCCTCCTTTGCTGGAATCTCCAGCCTCATCCCGCCTCCGTCTCCCCTGGTTATGCGAGAGCTCGAGGACGAGGATGAGCCCCTTGCCTCGTCTCGATCCTGTGGATCCGAATGCCCAACGCCGCTCGTCGTCGTCCGCCAGGATTCTGCGCCCCGCCGAGTTCCCTGTCGCGCCGCTGGAGCTCCATTCCCGTGCCCAGATCCGCCGGATCCCGCCGTCCCAGTCCCTTCGGGCCGGTCCTCGCCGGAGCCCTTGCCGGTCTTCGCGCCATCGCCGGCCTCCCCTGCATCCTGCATCGAGCAGGAGAGTAACGCACGCAGCCAGCGCCTCCGCTCGCCTGCGTTGACCGAAGCGCTGCGATGGCCTGCCTCTTTGCCTCGATCCAGCCCAACACCCCCCAAGCCTGCCAGCGCCAGATCGAACCAACGCCCAGCTGCGCCCCAGCGTGCCTCCTCTTCACCGATTTGCGCCAGGCCCAGGGTGAGCAGCCCCCCAGCGCCCCCTCCTCTTGTTTTTTTTCACCTGTTGGGCCAGCCATTTTGGCCCGCGTATGTTTTTTTCCGGGTCTGTGAATTTATCTTTTATTCCAGAGAACCCAGTTTTGCAGAGAACCCCCTAGACATCATGCATTTTATAACTCTCCAACCGTGCATCGGATTAAAACAAACTTAATATGAAACTTGCTTAGATTTTCATCTAGTTTAATAATATGCAACTTTCATCTATGTTTAAAATGTTTAAAATGTTGTTTGTTTAAATTTTCTTAATAACTTGCTAAAATGATTTATTTCATAAATAAATAACCGTAACTCGGAATTTAATAAACTTTATATGTAAATGGGGTAGAAAATGCCTAGTTTAACATGATGGCTTTACTTTGCATGTTTAATAACTCTAAAATTGTGTTTAGGGCAGATTAGTACCACAACCAAAATATGCACATGAGGATTTTTCCGGACTTGTTGTTTTGTGGTTCCGGCCTCATTTAAACTTGCCTAGTTAGATAGTTTCATTATGCTTCACCTCTTGCCATGTTAATCAACATTTAATATTGTTGAGTACATAAACGAGAGAGAACTAAATAAGTCATGTGGTGTTTTCTTCAATATGTAACTCCGTTGCATAATGAGCTCCACTTAATTTGTAGTATTGTTCGTGCACTTTGCCATGCCATGCTTCATTAAACCGGACATGCATCATACTCGACTGTGCATCATGCCATGTTGATGTGTTGGTTGTTTACTATGTTGTTTGCTTCTTTCCGGTGTTGCTTCTTCGGGTTGGTTCCGATAACATCATGTGTGTGAGGATCCGTTCGACTACGTCCGTTTATCTTCTTCATGGACTCGTTCTTCTTCCTTGCGGGATCTCAGGCAAGATGACCATACCCTCGAAATCACTTCTATCTTTGCTTGCTAGATGCTCGCTCTTTTGCTATGCCTATGTCGCGATACCTTCCACTTGCTTATCATGTCTCCCATATTGTTGAACCAAGCCTCTAACCCACCTTGTCCTAGCAAACCGTTGTTTGGCTATGTTACCGCTTTGCTCAGCCCCTCTTATAGCGTTGTTAGTTGCAGGTGAAGATTGAAGTTTGTTCCTTGTTGGAACATGGAGATGTTGTTCCTTGTTGGAACATGTTTACTTGTTGGGATATCACAATATATATCTTATTTAATTAATGCATCTATATACTTGGTAAAGGGTGGAAGGCTCGGCCTTATGCCTGGTGTTTTGTTCCACTCTTGCCGCCCTAGTTTCCGTCATATCGGTGTTATATTCCTGGATTTTGCGTTCCTTACGCGGTTGGGTTATAATGGGAACCCCTTGACAGTTCGCCTTGAATAAAACTCCTTCAGCAATGCCCAACATTGGTTTTACCATTCTCCACCTAGCCTTTTCTTTCCCTTGGGTTCTGCAGACTCAAGGGTCATCATTATTTTAACCCCCCCCCCCCCCCGGGCCAGTGCTCCTCTGAGTGTTGGTCCAAACAGAGCCACTTGCAGCGCCACCTCGGGGAAACTCGAGGGATGGTTTTAGTTGTACGTAGTGCTCACCTGAGTGTGCCCTGAGAACGAGATATGTGCAGCTCCTATCGGGATTTGTCGGCACATTCGGGCGGTGTTGCTGGACTTGTTTTACCATTGTCGAGGATGTCTTGTAACCGGGATTCCGAGTCTGATCGGGTCTTCCCGCTAGAAGGAATATCCTTCGTTGACCGTGAGAGCTTGTGATGGGCTAAGTTGGGACACCCCTGCAGGGTTTTGAACTTTCGAAAGCCGTGCCCATGGTTATGGGCAGATGGGAATTTGTTAATGTCCGGTTGTAGAAAACTTGAAGTTGACCTTAACTAAAATGCATCAACCGCGTGTGTTACCGTGATGGTCTCTTCTCGGCGGGGTCCGGGAAGTGAACACGGTGTTGGAGTTATGCTTGACGTAGGTTGTTTTAGGATCACTTCTTGATCATAGTTCATCGACCATGCTTTGCCTTCTCTTCTCGCTCTCATTTGCGTATGTTAGCCACCATATATGCTAGTCGCTTGCTGTAGCTCCACCTCATACCTTTTACCCTTCCTATAAGCTTAAATAGTTTTGATCGCGAGGGTGTGAGATTGCTGAGTCCCCGTGACTCACAGATACTTCCAAAACCAGCTTACAGGTGCCGAGGTTACCGTGCAGATGACGCAACCAAGCTCAAGGAGGAGCTCGATGAAGATCTTGTCCTTTGTGTTGATTCGTTCTAGTTGATCAGTAGTGGAGCCCAGTTGGGGTCGATCGGGGACTATGTCGCTTTTGGGGTAGTCTTCTTTTATTTTGGGTTCTGTAGTCGGACCTTGATTGTATCTGGTTTATGTAATGCTTTATTCATGTAATTGTTTGAAGTGGCGATTGTAAGCCAACTAGGTATCTCTTTCCCTTATGTATTACATGGGTTGTGTGAAGATTACCTCACTTGCGACATTGCTTTCAATGCGGTTATGCCTCTAAGTCGTGCTTCGACACGTGGGAGATATAGCCGCATCGAGGGCGTTACAGGACAGCCTATTTGTGAAGTTATAGCGAAGTTACAGGACGGCCTATTTGAAAATAGGGGCGGCCCTCAAAATCAGCTATAGAGAAGTTATAGCGGGCTAAAGCGGACTATTTGTGAAGACGACCATTTAGTGGTACCCTGCTAAAAAGGCTATAGCCGCTATAGCCGGCTATTTAAAACTATGGTTTGGTGGGGCGGCGTGGCGCCATGGCGACCGGCGATGGCGAGGTGGTGGGATTTTGGAGGGGGAGAGAGAGAGAGAGGCAGCGTGTCAATCAGCGGTGGAAATGTCGCGCATACGCTACCAGTGTGAGGAGTGTGACTGAAGTGGCCAAACAATCTCAAATTTGTAATGATGCTTTAGTTAGTTTGATGAATAACTTTAGACTTGGTATGCTGCTTTAGTTAATTTGATTGATGAAGAATATTGGACTTTTTATGATGCTTGTGCATTGCTCATGATGTGGTACTATTTGGGGACAAAATTTTGCTGTGTATGTCTTTTGTTCCAGGGCAGATGCAGAAACAAATAAAGCAGAAAATATGACATATCTTTGCCGAGTTTGCCACTCGGTAAAGGAGGATTGCCCAGAACACAACTCAGCGAAAAAGCCAAGTGTCCTTCTTTGAAAGCATGGTTCATTTCTTTGACAAGTGTAAAGTCAAGGATCTTGGCAAACAGGTCGCCTAGTGGGCCACTCGGCAAACACAAACTTGGCAATTACATCGTTTGCCGAGATTTATTTCGGGAAACTAAATAATTGTGCCGACGTTTCTCGCTCATGGGCTTTCATCTTAGCCAAGTGCCTACGACACGTACTCAGCAAAATTTCAGCCATGTGGCAGCCACCGTCTCCGTCCGGCCCGTTTAGTCTTCTTTTTTTTTGTCGAATCCCCATTTTAGTTCTCGGGAAAGACTTTGCCGAGTCCCGTGTTTTGGTTCTCGGCAAACTCAACTTTGCCGGTATGAATCGGGCTGAGTACCCTTGGCCGAGAACAATACTCGGCAAAGGCTTCGCCGAGTGGGCCACGCCCGCGCTGGGGCGTGATCCCCACGCCTCCTACCCAGCTGGGCGCCCGATCGGCCCGCTCTGCTCGTGTCCACCACATGCAGCAATCTGGACGATCACCCCCGTGAACCACTAATTACCTAGGCCTACTTACACGCGATTAGTGCCCGCACACCCCGCACCACACACACACGCGCGCGCGCACCACGGTCTCAACATGGCCATGGACCGGGACCCGACACGCCCAGCATGCGCGCACACACACTACACATGCCTGCCGTGGCTTATTTGCTAACATAAACAACGTGTTTTCCTTCTTCATTGGCCCTAACATAAGTAAGGCACACAACTATTGTCTGGTAAATATGACTTATTAAAATGAACGGTCAAGGCTGCAGCGTTGCAGGAACAGCATAATCAAAGCTAGCCCTAAAGTCTCAAGGGACCACATAATGGAAGACTGTCTATAGCATCTCTATCTATCACCACAGCATCAAATTGTTTTGCACTGCTCTGCAGAACATCTTAAGTTTGGGGTATAAAATAGATCAATCGGCGCAGAGTATGACACCGATGGTTCTGGTTCTTTCCTCGTCATCCCCTTGTTTACAACCTTTGTAGCCAGCACGATGTTAGGCTCCTTGGTGTACATGATACAGTCGTCAAGAGTGTAGATCCTGAGAGCGAGCGAGGATACAGTTGAGGTCCTGATAGCTACTGTGAAGGAGGACCAGTACCACCAATCATTCTTCAAGAACTCGGATTTTATCACTCTCTCCAACATGCTGGTCGCCAGTACCATCTGGAAGAGGCATAGAATAGATACAATTAATCAGTACAGTGGCTAATAACAGCCCTCTCAAGCATTTATTTTGTATGGAAATGATGATGTTAGAGAGCTTTTAATATATATATTTTTTTTTGGTGGCACAAATTAAGGTGAATAAATAGATGATGAAGTCACCTCGGATATTGATTCTGCATGTTTGATGAAAGCACGCCATGAACGCCTTCTTATTTGTTGAGACTTTGAGGCTCTCAAAGCTTCCTCAGGCAACGCTGCATCTATATCAAGCAAATTGATCTTTTGCTGCTTGAGGATACGAGAGTTTCTTCCTGTAACAGGCCTCAGTGATGACTCCGGAACCAAGCCACCGTTAACAGCTAGCAATCTTGTTGGCTTGACTGCTGTAGAAGATAAGTAGTATCAGTATCAGGGGCTGGCTACTTTGATTTTGACACAATTTCATCACCCATACTACCTGCATCACAATTTTGACCAGAATTTGACCCCTCTTGCCCATCCAGTCCTGGGTCACCGCTACCGGAGGCCGCCGCACCCGCACACCAGGGCGGCTGGGCAGCGGTGGTGGCGGAGGCTGGCGCATAATCGGACCCAAGACGTGGACGCAGGATTCGGGGAACCCACGTTCGTAGGCGTCGCAAATAATGGTGGCCCGCGACAGCGCGGGGAGGCCGCACGACAGGCATGGGTTCTTCCCCCACACCATTACTCCAGGGTGGTGCACTGACGGGGACACCTCCACCGACGAACCAGGTTAGAGAGCGACGAGGGCCACCATTATTTGCGACGGGAATTACGGGCATAGCAATGGGGGAGGGAGGGAGGAGGAGGTTAGAGATCGAGAAAGGTAAATCGGAAGCTCATGAGCAAAGCGGGGCTGGGATAAGGGGAGGGATTCCTCCGGGGAGAAGCAAAGGGGAAGAAATAGATGGGGCGAACGGAACACGTGGATGAGAGGCCAGGGACGCTTAGGTGGAGATGGGCTGTCAGTGAGTGATGCGGTGACGCGAGCTCTTTCGCCCGTGGAGCGGCACGCGGTGCTCTACCGTCGGTTGGTGTTGGCTGCATTTGTTGTCGGTTGTACAAAAAGACAAAAATATGTTTAGTGCAGTACTGGTAATGTATGCAAAAGCAGCTTTCAATTTGTGCTTTGCTGTGATATGAGATATACACCAAAATCATTCATTAATGTCTACATTAATTGGCATCCATCTTATAGTATATAGAAAAATATTGTATTAATTCTATGCTTTGTTTGAAAAACGAGAAATATATTGAAATTGTTCATTAATGTCTTCTTATTATACGAAATATATAGAAATCATTTCTTAACATATACGCATGTTGGAATATCTTGTATTAATTGTGTGCTTTGCTGGAACATGAGAAATATATTGAAAATCATTCATTAATATCTGCTTGTCAGAAATATACATATAATTTATTAAAATCTATCTTAATAAAAAAATGTATTTTATTAATTTTGTGATTTGCTGGAACACAAGAAGTATACTGAAAATCATTCATTAATGTGTTCTTATAAGAAATATATGGAAATGATCTATTAATATATATATTATATATAAAAATATTGTGTAAATAATCGTTTATTGATATTGATAATTTTGTAAGATATGTAAAAAAAACATTTATAAATATCTATTAAACTATAAGAAGATGCTATATCTATTTATTTCTATGTAAGAACTGTTATAAACGTGTTTGGGAGAGCTCCAACCCTTTGATTCTTGAAGGATATCAAGTACGTAGGCTAAAATAATATGATTAAAGCTTAACAAACAAAATGCACCACCGAAACACCCCCAATTCCAGCTCCATTAAGTCTTGGAACTATGGATACCCAGCTCCACTAATTTGTGGGCCTGTTTGCGAGAGCACCAGCTCCAAGAATACACTGTTCAGTTGTGGTGTTCAAGCAATTGGCATGGCATAAAGGTACAGCAATCTTACAGGATCAGGAACATTAGGGTCGGCACCAGCTTCCAGTAACAACTTCAAGCATGCAGTTGAGCCTTTCATCTCCGCAGCAATAAGTAAAGGGGCTAGAATACCTTCATTGACATCTGCACCAGCCTGCAAAAAAAAATATTGCAAAATCAGTTCGTACAGGAACTCTCTATGGGCTGTTTGGTTCATTGCTGATTAGACACGACGTTTTCTTGTGTAAGACCTTAGTGTAGTGCGGCCACAAAAAAATCTCAAAGGTAGCTCAAATAATAAACACCATCGAAGAAGGCCAGACCTACATTAGTGCCGAAAAATGTAGCATTGAACCAAAATTGGCTGATGTAATTCTAACTTCCTAAGGCCTAACACAGCGAAAATGAAGACTGCAGGCACGATACCTCAACCCGGAGCTTGACACATTTCAATGAGGGAACAGTTATAGCAACAAGAAGAAGGGTGTCAATACCAGGTGCTTTCTTGTTACACTGGCAAAACACATATAACACACGATTTGAAGTAAAATGTAGGAAAGAGCAGACAAATAGAAGGATGCATGCATTTGTTGTCCTGTGGCCTTCTGTAAAAGAAGGGGGAAAAATCAACAGCATTGCAAAAGCAAACATGTACTGTATCAACAAGAGTTTCTGGAATAATATATTGAACATTAATGCCTTAGGGGCCATTTTGAGCAATTAGACCCCTTTTTTTTAGTTCTGTCCCATGTATCTATTAAAAGGAGTAGACGTACAACAATAACAGCCCACCCGTTTAATCTTTTATTCCCAAGCAAGCTGGGTAGGCTACAACCAAGAGATGAACCCACCAAGAGGCACCAAAAGAAGTAAACGTATATGAAAGAAAAACATCTTTCGTCATGAATTACTAGAGGGAATACAAATTCAGAAACATGCAGTGGAGTCTATATTGAAGAAGCAAGTAGGATGGAGCTGCAAGAAGATATGGCGTATAGAGTATGCATGGAGCTAGATTTATTTTGTGAAGTCAAGAAACCATAGATGGCCAGAGCTCTTCGAGAATGCACCCTTACAAGAACTTAAAGAAAAGTTAACAGAGAGCACTTAGTCACTGCTACAAAGCATGATTTTAAATAATTGCTAAAGAAATGTATAATTTAGGTAATTGCGCTCAGACTTCACAACTGTTGAAGAAAAGCAGTAAAGCGGACTCAACACAACAGCCAAACCAATGAAACATGAAACAATGCCGCTAGGCACAATTAGTAGGAAATAGTATGTTGTTAAACCTACATCCGCGTTGTTCTCCAACAAAATTTGCATAATTTCATCATGCCCTTCCAAGGCAGCGGCATACAGTGGTGTCCCTTCAAAAGATACTGGGTCAACAGAAACTCCTTTTGCAAGCAAGAGTTCCACCATTTTACAGTCTCCTAAGTACAGGAAAAAGATGAAAAGAGAATACAGTAGGTAATTACTACAAAGTAGAACTGATTGCGTGATGGGGAAAATTCAATATGATCAAGATCCACACCAACTAAAACTGCATGCACTGGAATAGTTACAAACAGACAAAGGGAACAGATCCAAACAAAACCTGCCTGGAATCGCCCATGTACTCTTGAAGAGACGGAGGTCGCCGCGGCTCGCCGCGTGGAGGAGCGGAAGTGATCCGTCGGCGGCCGGAAGGGGCGGCACTGCGCTTGGCTGAGGTGGCCGCTGTTGGAAAACAGCTACCATGACTGCCACGACTCCTCCTGCACCAACCTGACCGAGTCATGCGGCGCCTCTGGATAGCTCTCCACGACGCACGCCTACCGTGCGTCTGTTACGCACGACGCCCTCCTGAGGCGCTCCTGCTGTTGTAACCTCTGTTGTATAAATTGTACTCCTGAATGATGATCAATATACGGTGAATTCCACCTTACATCTTGGTAATCAGAGCCTCTGCTCCTGACCCAATGGCCGACTCCTCCTCCTCCTCCGCCCCACCCGCCACCGTCGACCTCCCTAATGGCGTCCTCCCATCAGCACCTCCGCTCCCACCGTGGTCACCACGACCTCCGACACCCTCCACCTCCCCACTCTGTCTGCACCTCCTCTCACGGCACCTGCCGCCCTCACCGTCGTTCCCCTTGCCGCCCCACCCACTACTCTGCCCGCCCACCCCACGCCCAGCATTCCCCCGATGGGCAGCCTCCAGATCACCCACTTCCTCCCCTTCAAGCTGGATTTTGGATCCGGCGACTGCGCCAAGTGGAAGGACATCATGCGATACGTTCTGTCCATGTACGACGCCGAGGACCACATCACCCACTTCACGCCGCCACTGGAGCGTGGCGTCGTCTGGCGGAACGCCGACGTGACCATCCTCCTCTGGATCTATGGCACGGTCGCCGATGAGCTGTATGAGGTGATCCGGGGCGCCGACAACACCGCCTACACCGCCTGGAGCAAGCTGGACTCGTTCTTCCTCGACAACCAAGCTGGCCGCGCCGTTCATCTCGGCGCGAAGTTCCGCAACCTGCAGCAAGGCGACATGTGCATGGCGGAGTACTGCCGGCGCCTCAAAGCGCTAGCAGACGCGCTCGCCGATGTCGACGAGGAGGTCACCGATCGCGCCCTGACTCTGCAGCTGCTTCGTGGGCTCTCCCGCAGGTATCAGATCATTGCCACCGTCCTGCCGATGCAAAACCCGTTCCCCACTTTCGTCCAGGCCTGGTCTCGGCTCCTTCTCGAGGAGATCTCCCTCGACGCCCGCGATCGCTCTGAGGGCACGACGGCCGTCGCCATCGGGATTGGCAACAGCTCGGGCAATGGGTCCGGTGGATCCAGCTCCGGCGGCTCCTCCTCCGCGCCCTCCGACGACCGCGACAAGGCACCGGCGGAGCGTGGCGGCTACCAGCCTCGCGGGCGCGGCCAGGGGCGTGGCACCTACCAGAACGGCAACCAGGGCGGACGTGGACAGGCTCATCTCATGCCGGGGGGCCAGACCCCTAGATGGGATATTTTGCACCGTGGGGTGCGCACTTTCCTCCATAGGGGCGTGCTCCCTGGGTGCCTCCCAACGCCGCTGGCGTGCTCGGGCCTCGCCCCGGCAACCCTGCTCACGCCTACCCCATGACCTACCACGGCGCGGCTTCTTCTTCGACTCATCCTCCGCCGCCGCAGCCGTCGTGGGATCAGGCCGGCCTGATCGCCGCCATGCACAACCTGTCTATGGAGCAGCAGCGCAGCCTGGGGGGCAGGGCGACTGGTACCTCGACTCTGGCGCTTCCGCGCACGTGACTGGGAACCCAGGTAACCTCGACATGTCTTGTTCTCCATCAAAGTTTTCTTCTTCTAGCATCATTGTCGGTGACGGGTCTCATCTTCCTATCGTTGCCACTGGTTCGGCCAAACTCACCTCTCGCCCTTTCTACCTCAACAACATTCTCTACTCTCCCCGTGTAGCTACAAATTTGATTTCCGTTCGACGTTTTTGCATTGATAATTCTGTCTCAATTGAGTTTTACCCATTTGGCTTTGTTGTAAAGGATCTGGCCACCCGGACCCCGCTCATGAGCTGCAGTAGCTACGGCCAGCTCTACACGTTCTCTGGCAACTCCAGCCCGCGATCAGCAGCTCTCTCCGTGGACGTTGGAAATTTATGGCATCGGCGGCTCGGACACCCTAGCGCCGCCTCTTTTTCTCGTTTAGCAAATAATTTTTTACCTTCTTGTAATAAACCGGTCCACCCACGTGGTGCGTGTGACGCTTGTCAGCTCGGTCACCAAGCTCGCCTTCCCTTTCCCGATTCAACAACATTTACTACGTTTCCTTTTCAGTTAGTTCATTGTGATCTATGGACCTCTCCGGTTGCGAGCTTCTATGGTTTTAAATATTATTTGCTCATCATGGATGATTTCACACATTTTTCCTGGAGTTTTCCCTTACGCCATAAATCTGATGCTGCTACCACTCTCGAACGTTTCTACATGTATGTACTTACGCAATTTCACGTGTTTATTCAGTGCATGCAATGAGATAACGGGGGCGAGTTCTTAAACATTCGCCTCCGCACCTTCTTCTCCGACCGGGGTGTTGCTCTCCGTCTCTCTTGCCCGCACACGTCTCCTCAAAATGGCAAAGCGGAGCGGGCCATCCGTTTCACTAACGATATCCTCCGCTCTTCTCCTCCAAGCACACATGCCCGCACCATTTTGGGTCGAAGCTTTACACACTGCCACGTTCCTCCTCAACATTCGTCCCTCGCGTGCCATCTGCAACGCCATCCCGTACTTCGTCCTCTTCAGCACCGCCCCAGACTACTCAACGCTACGCACCTTCGGCTGCCTCTGCTTTCCTAATACCTAGGTCACCATGCCCCACAAACTTGCCCCTCGCGCCGTCCGCTGCATGCTCCTTGGCCTGCCCCTCGAGCATAAAGGATATCGGTGCCTAGACGTCGCTACCCACTGCTTCATTACGTCTCGCCACGTTATTTTTGACGAGACGCAGTTTCCCTTTAGCTCTCTACCAGCTGACCGCACCGCTGCACCCACCGCCCCAGCCACACCGGATCCGAGCCGCACCCACCACCCTATCCACCTGGAATCCCGCGCCCCACCAATCCCGCCTCCTCGTACCGCCAGAATCCCACCTGCCCCCGCTCCTTCCTCGGATCATGTACCCACTACCGCACCCAGCCCGCCCCCTCCCGAGACGCCCGGGCCCCGCGCATCTCCTCCGGATCCCGTGCCCACCTCGCCCGCTCCGAGCTCGCCAGCTGGTTCGCTGCCACCTTCCGACCCCACTAGCTCCCAGCCGTCCTCTCCCAATACGCCACCTGCGCGCCATCTCCCGCCCCGCGCTGTTCCCGTCGCCCCTCCCAAAAACCTTGATAACATGCGTACGAGGGCCAAATTCGGCTTTCTTCAACCTCGGAAGCTCATGACCATAACCACGTCTCCCTCCTCTATCTCACCTATTCCCCCCGAACTACAAACAAGCCCTCAAGGACCCCAACTGGTACAATGCTATGCTTGAAGAATTTAATGCTTTGGTGCAAAACAACACGTGGTCTTTGGTTGCTTGTCCCGCAGGTATCAACTTGGTGTCGGGGAAGTGGATCTTTCGCCACAAGCTGCATCCCGATGGCTCCCTCGCTCGCTACAAAGCTCGTTGGGTGCTCCGGGGGTTCACCCAACAGCCCGGCGTGGACTACGGCGAAACCTTCAGTCCGGTTGTCAAGCCAGCCACCATCCGCGTCATCTTGAGCATCGCTGTCAGCAACAACTGGGCTATCAACCAACTTGACGTCAAGAATGCATTCCTCAATGGGACGCTCGATGAGGTCATCTACAGTCAACAACCCACCGGCTTCATCGACACAGCACGCCATACGGCCGTGTGCAAACTTCACAAGTCCTTGTACGGGTTTAAACAGGCGTCTCGCGCGTGGTTTCGGCGGTTCACCTCCTTCCTCCTCACCCTGGGCTCTGTGGCCTTGCGCATTGACTCCTCGCTCTTCATTCTCCGGTGTGGCACCGCCGTGGCATACCTCCTCTTGTACGTTGATGACATAATCCTCACTGCCAGCACCCATGACATGCTCGCTGCCATCACCACCGCGCTCACCACCGAGTTCTCCATGACCAACCTCGGTGCTCTCCACCACTTTCTAGGCATCAACGTCCAGCGAAGCGCGCACGGGCTCTTCCTCTCCCAGCACCAATACACCCTCGAGATCCTCGACCGCGCTTCCATGCTAAATTGCAACCCCATCGCCACCCCCGCCGACACCAAAGCAAAGCTCTCCGCCACAGCTGGTGCTCCCGCTCCGGACCCGTCCCTCTTCCGCAGCCTCGCCGGCGTGCTGCAATACCTTACGCTCACACGCCCGACATTTCTTACGCCATCCGGCAGGTTTGCTTGGTCATGCACTCACCACGCACTCCTCACGTCACGCTCCTCAAGCGCATCCTTCGCTATCTCGGCGGGACTACACATCTCGGGCTTCTTCTCCGGCCATCATCGTCATCTCAGCTCGTGGCGTACACCAACGCCGATTGGGTCGGGTGCCCCGACACACGCCGATCTACCTCAGGGTATTGCATGTATCTTGGCGACAACCTCATATCCTGGTCATCGAAGCGGCAAGCGACGGTGTCTCGATCCAGCGCGGAGGCGGAGTATCGGGCGGTTGCTAATGCCGTCGCCGAGTCGTGCTAGCTCCACCAGCTTCTTCAGGAGATTGGGCGGCTACCTGAACGTGCGACGATCGTCTACTGCGACAACATATCCACCACGTACCTATCCTCCAACCCGGTTCAGCACCAACGAACCAAGCACGTGGAGATCGATCTACACTCTGTTCGTGATCGTGTGGCCTTCGGAGATGTTCGTGTTCTTCATGTACCATCGTCCTCGCAGTTTGCCGACGTCTTCACCAAAGGGTTGCCGACCAGCGTCTTCGTGGAGTTTCATTCCAGCCTCAACGTCGTCGACGACCCCGTTTTGACTGCGGGGGGCTGTTGGAAAACGGCTACCATGACTACCACGACTCCTCCTGCACCAACCTGACCGAGTCATGCGGCGCCTCTGGATAGCTCTCCACGACGCACGCCTACCGTGCGTCTATTATGCACGACGCCCTCCTGAGGCGCTCCTGCGGTTGTAACCTCTGTTGTATAAATTGTACTCCTGACTGGTGATCAATATACGGTGAATTCCACCTTACATCTGTCGCAGGGTGACGCGGCGCCATGGCGACTGGCGATGGCGAGGTGGTGGGATTTTGGAGGGGGGGAGAGAGAGGCAGCGTGTCAATCGGCGGTGGAAATGCTGCGCGTACGCTACCAGTGTGAGGAGTGTGACTCAAGTGGCCAAACAATCTCAAATTTGGTCCCTTATTTGTCTGCGGACATGTCCGCACCTCTCCCCGATTTCTAAGGTGAAAATGATTAGAATAGTTTTGTTCCCATAGGATATGGTAAAAGATTTTTAACATTCAGCAACAATCCTATCTGAATTAGAGTCCGATTAATAGGATATGGTATTACTAATATACGGCCGGCGCACGGTAGGATAATCCGTTTTTCTAGCCAAATAATTTGGCGTTTTAAATTCTGAATCCGAATTATTGTCCTACGGTGCCAATGTCATAAAACCCTTTAAGCCATTCATTATCACCAAGATTATACTCCACAAGGATATGCAACTTCAAACTACACAATTGTTGATGAGTCATAAACTGTCGTGCCGACGACAACCTTGATGTGATCATATTCATCGTATCCACCTAACTTCTCGGGTATCTTTTTCATTATATGTCACAAACACCATATGTATCAAGATTCTGGAAGAAAAAAAAAACCACACCATTCCAAATTGCTTTTGCTTGGTCAGTTATCATATCTTTTGGTTGACGATTTGACATACATGTAAGCCATGCTTGAAATAACCAAAGAAATGGTCCACTATGTTCATATGATGATAACGCACATCCTAACAACACTGATTGGCCATGATGATTGAGTTTGACAAGACAAACAAAAGACACATCATATTTGTTCATCAACTATGTTGTGTCAAAAGTAATGACATCATGAAAAGAGTCATACACTGCTCTACTTCTTGCATCAAGCCAAAAAGTTTGGAGTGTTGGATTGCATTTTGACAAAACAGTCACAAACCGCATCGTCATCACCACTGCCAAGTTTTAACCTTCTTGTTTTCTCTAGAAAATTGTAACAAATTTTCTCACCAAAAGTTAGGTTCGCATGACCATCTGTTGCCACAACAAAAGAATTGAAATTCTTGTTTAGTCATATTCTGGCCCGATCATTCAGCTCAAGCCTTCGCTTGGCATGTAAATCCAACTCTTTGTTGTATATGAACCGAGATTTATGTGAACTTCTTGTATGATTATGATCCAAAATGACCGTCAAAATATAAAGTTTCCTGTCAGTACCACGAGTAATGTTAATTTTAGCTTCTTCTTTTTTTAGAATATGTTAATTTTATCTTTACATCCTATCTCGGATTTGGGCCTCAACATTGGGAAAGTGTATGGTACTTCCGTTGTACATCTTTGTCATGGTTTGAGCTTCTTCTCGTCATAGCAAAGCCTTTTGCCTTAGCATATTTGATGTAGGTACTCTTGCACCTCATTCTCAGTATCAAAGATCACCCCCAGTTCAGGATCTCTAAGTAACGCATCTGGTTGAGCTTCATTATGCTCATGTTCAAGTTCCATACTGCTTTCCTTTAGGTGCTCGATGTTGTCGTCATCGCTTGACATACACGTCGCTTGATTCTTGAACACCAACAGTTCCATCATCCATGCCTATAAAACATGAATTTTTTAACCATCCTTGGTCGAAGGCAAAACTAAAATTATAACAGGTTTACCTAAATGTTGGCATGGTAACCATGAACTCGTGGCCTTCATGTTGAACTTAAAGAGATGATCAAGCTAGTAACTGTACTACAGACGCAAAAGTTGCAAAGGGCATTGATCTAATCAAGAAAAGGTAAAAGCTAGATGAAAGATGCAAAAGGTGAACAAGAACAGCGGTAGCACCAGTTAAAACCAACTCAAGATCACATCAATTGCACACTAGTCATAACTTAACAGAAATCGAAACAACAACTATAGCATACTTGGACTTGATCAAGAAAAGCTAGAAGAATGATGCAAAAAATGAACCTCGTCTCCCTTTGGAAAAACTGAGCTGCCTTCTATTTTTTTTCCTTGCGTCGTAAATAGCTGTGCATTATCTTCCTTCTTCTTTTGCTCATTCAGCACGGGCTGGCAGCCACGTCAATCTCGTTTCCTAGTTGGCCGTAAATCTTCCACAACTCCCCAATAGGTGTAACATTATTCATTTAAATTATGTTCTCTTGGAGACGCATGGTTTGTTTGTTCTCGGCATACAACTATGCCAACTCACGAATTATTGGTTTAAATTATGTTCTCTTGGAGACGCATGGTTTGTTTGTTCTCAACATACAACTACGCCAACTCACGAATTATTGGTTTGAATTCCGTTCTCTTGGAGACGCATGGTTTGTTTGTTTACAACTATGCCAACTCACGAAAGCCGATGTCTGCTGAGCGTGGGAGTCGTCAAGTAAGTCAAGGCAATAGTACAGTGGCATATATGTGGGTGGGCAGGCAAATCATCACCGACGGGACAACGCCGGCCATCGACCCACCGGTACCATTACCAGCAGCAGCAGTCACCGCCGTGAATGATCACTTTACAGCAGCAGTCACCGCTGTTAATGATCTCTTTACTCCCAACGATTTCGATCTACTCCCTCCATTCCAAAATATAAGTCTTTATAGATATTCCACTATGAACTACATACGGAGCAAAATGAGTGAATCTACACTTCAAAACGCATCTATATACATCCGTATGTGGTTCATAGTGGAATCTCTACAAAGACTTATAAGGAACAGAGGGAGTAGCATTCTAGCTCCTTTTTTTTTTCTGAGATACGATTAATAGCTCCTCTGAGGCTCTGACCAAGACCACTTCTTTACTACATGAGTACGAAAGATAGTATTGCATTGTTTGGTTCTTCTCTTGCATATTCTTTTGGAGTTTGGTCCATGTATCTTCTCGTCTACTTAGCCACTGATGACTAGGTCGACGCATCTCTTGCTACTTTTTTTCACCAAAGTAAAAGAAAATAGGTAACAAAAGAGCCGAGGCAGCAGCTGGAAATGACAAAAGTGCCCTCCGTCGATCCCTAATGCTACTTCTTTCCTCATACTGGTTCACCAAGTTAACCAATGAAACAACAAGGCCAATTCAGGGAACTCCAGTTCCATACTGTTCAAGTGGTCTTTGTTGCGCCATCGGATATCTCCAAGGAATTCATAGCTTCCCTGCATGTTTAATTCCAACACCAACTGTATATCAGAATCATTAGGGTTTTGGCACAATTAGGCTTAGGCTTTTCAATGCATGACTAACGTTGTCTAACAAATAAATGTATGCAGTGCATAAATCTCCTTCGAGTATGTCTGTAGATCAAGATCAGTAGTTGTGCAAATCGGCTGTAGATTCAGATATGACAGGTTATGGGTGAAACTGAAACGTACCGCAACGCAGCCTTGATCTCAGAGCTCTGCGGGTCCAACTTGGCTGCATCCAGAAAAGCATCACGTGCACCCCCGTAGTCCTGATGATGATACAATGCAAGGTGTAAAACAACGGGTGACATGCGGCGGTATAATAAAGGAGTAACAAACTAGCCAACCAGATAGATATATTCGATCACACCTTCAATAACATGAGCGCTGCGCCCTGCCGGTAGCAGGCCTTTGGCCAGCCAGGCCGCATTTCTCTGCACGCAAGAGCGTCCTGCAAAGCATTGTGTCCATCGCCCATGCGGAGCCAGCAAAGGCTCCTGTTCGAGAACAAGGTAGCATCATGAGGGTCATGCTCTATTGCCTGCATGCATCCAACAGGTTGAGACCAAACTTAGGACATGTCTGATCTGATTACATAATAAAAAAAGCAATCACATCTTGCTTGCAAAGAAAACCTTGAATTTCTGATGAACTAGAACTTAAAAATGCACTAGTCTGGACAATATTGTCAATTCAATTCAAGCTAATGTCCTTATAGCAGTAACTGAAGTACAAGAATAGGACAATGTTGAAGTGAAGACAATTGTCAAACAGGTTCAATTTCTATGTACAAATAATTCTCCATTCTTCCTTGCAAGTAAGAGATATCAAAATCTCTTAATGTCCAAACCCACAACCCAGAAATCAACAACTGGACAGCGAACAGGCTCAGTGCATGAGGTTGGCCACACAACAGTATTTGCTGCCTGTATGACCAGGAACCTGAGAGTGTGCTGCAAGTTTCTCTCAAGTGCTTTTATGCAAAGGATGTGTGGCAACAATTCCAGCTTTGACGACCCCATCATTTCCTCCATTGTGTTTTCCTCACCCACGATTGCAAGTGGTGGAGGAGGATCCCGGAAAAAGGGAATCGTGGTCAGAAGCCGAAGGATCTTAGAGCAGAAAATGATAAAGCGGCTGCGTTAGCTAGTTCCATTCAGGAGGATGTTCTGATCCTCGAGTATGCTCATCCGAGTTAGGGTGCTGGGTTGCTTAGTTTAGCTTCCATGTGTGAGTCTTACGCGTTTTTCTCTGATGTACAGTTGTACTGTGTTTTCCCCTCTGCTACAGTGCAAAAGCAGAGCCCATGTCGTTCCCCATCAAAAAGTGAAATGAACAACGGTTCTACTGCTGTTTAAGGATACAGTAAGTCCTTGTCAGGTCCTCATGATCAAACTTACATACGGCAATAAAAATTATTTTCAATAAATCAAAGAGAGATGTGTCTCAAAGCAAAGCATGAGGCCAACTGTACTTATCGGTCGCAAAGATCATCACTCTCTCTAAAGTGAGCATGTATGACAAGAATAATGTGAAACCAGATCATGACCACCTAACATCAATTCAAGCAACTTCAGCTGATATAATTCAAGACTGCACGTTGAGAAATAAGGTATAGTAGCATACCACACTGTACACTGTTGCCGCAGTAGAATAATCATTTCTCTTGACAGACTTAACCCCAAGTGACTTCAGCTCGTCTATTCTTTTTACATTTGAATAATCACCCTAAATGATCAAGAAAAACAAGTGAATCAAGAAGACCCAGGAATGACAGTATAAAGCAGTACATATACTATCATAGTTTTTAAAAACAATAGGTGCTTGGCTGGTGCGGCTGTTTTTTGAATAGCGCATAATATTGTGCCACAAAAAAGTAGCAAAACAGCCATGTTCAATTACAGAAACATCTCCATCCTCAGTCTTGCTCCTGATAGTAACAAGGAAATATTAATTTCGAGAACTCATATCTCCTAAAAGCAGCTTCAGCTACAACCCCCCACCCCACCCACCCACACAAAAGCCCACATTATCACCATATCAGTTGTTCTTCTCTTTACTGAAGATATTACTTTTTACATAAATATAACCTTACAAGCCCTATCAGGCCATCACCCCCAACCAAAGAATCTTATAAAATGTTATCAATAGCATGTATAAAATTCTTGTTCATCCAATCAAAAGAGGCAAAAAGAAACATGGCTAATTTTATGTATGGTAATTCTAACTGGGAAACCATGGATTCAAAGTTGATGCCAGTGTTAAACTAGAAAATATATGAAATACACAGGATCTAATGCATACCTGTTCCATAGACACTGACTTTGCATGAAGTATTATTCCGTCAATGCTCCAATCATGCACAGTTGGAATACAAGAAGTTACAGGGAATAAGATCTCAACATCTTCCCTTGTACCGTTCAGTGCAGCGAGTTCTATTGGCAGCCTACCCGACTGTTGTACACAAAGTTCAACTTCAGAAAGGCACTTTCAGAAAGGCCAGAGGGAATGGAAACTAAGGCGGAAAAGCGTACTCAAATAGATCATTAGTAAGATAAAAAAGGTAACATAATTACAAAAAAATATGAGAACCAATTGCTAAAATGATTGTCAAAAAACCATGTTTGTCCATTTAAAATTTGAACCCCTTCCTTTTGGCATATCCCCGTGTTCAGACTGCAAACTGACAGCCCTGATGCAACTTGAAACATGATTCCGAGTTGTCTTACAAATATTTCTTTGGCAATGACATTATGTCTTTAAACATAAGCAGCCCTAGTACAGATAATCTTGTACAACTAACTCGTACAAGATACGCAGGATTTCAAAATGACTTGGCGATGTATATGACATTGTTGAAGAGTTACTAGAGATGTATTTTTATCATTTGATGGCCTCCCATTCCAATTACGTAACACAGCATGCTAAAAAATAGATAAACAGTCCTAAAAAGAAATGAAAAATGCCAGCAGCTCACTGGTTCTATGTTATTCAGAAAGGTAAGTGTGTATGCAATTGCTAGGATGCATTACGATCATGGAAATATTTCTAATACAATGGTTAGTGCACCTAAGTCTAACAAATGAAGAAAGCCAAAAGTCTCAATCGCAGTTTTAATTAAGTCTAATTTCATAAGAAAACACATGACCCCTAGAATTATATTTGCATGCAGCATGTGACAGCACATACAGTCTACATATAGGATTCTAGGATGTTGGATTGAGTGGAACAATTTTATTATGGCAAGAATCTTAGGACATGTTTGGAGCAGCTCCAACTCTTGGATAATATGTAGGCTAAAATAAGATGATTTAAGCCTAACAAACAAAACACACACCCAAAACCCCCCAATTCCAGCTCAGTGAATTCTTGGAACTATGGATACCCAGCTTCATGAATTATTGGACCTGTTTGGAAGAGCAACAGCTCCAAGAATTCACTTTTAAAATATGTGCCAGGCTTCCAATTTGCAGAATCTGGTAGATCTTAGAATGCGCTATCAAAACTCTTAAAGTGTCTGTGATGCAATGCATAACCCAATCATGAAAACCTCTAAATAGTATTCTTATGTGTGTGAACAGCAGTACCTATGTTCAAGCAATTGGCATGCCATGGCATAGAGGTAAAGAAATCTTACGGGGTCAGGAACATTAGGGTCAGCTCCAGCTTCCAGTAAGCATTTCAAGCATGCAGTTAAGCCTTTATCCGCAGCAGCAGCTAAAGGGGGTACAAGACCGTCATTGACATCAGCACCAGCCTACCAAAAAGTATTATAAGAATCAGTTTCTAGAGGAACTCTATGAGCTCACTGCCGATTAGACACGACACTTTCTTGTGGAAATAATTAGTGTAGCGCATCCACAAAAGTGTCTCAAAGGTACATCACATAACAAACACCGTTAAAGAAGGCCAAACCTACTTTACTGTGCAAAAATGTACTCCCTCCGTTCACAAATATGAGATGTTTTGGAATTTCAATACGGAGTACATACGGACTGAAATGAGTGAACAAACACACTAAAATGTGTCTATATACATCCAAATCAGAAAAGTTAGAACGTCTTTATAATAATGAATGGAAGGAGTAGCATTGAACCAAAAATTTCTTAAGTAATTCTGAGGCCTGACGCAATGAAAATGAGACTGCATTCATGATACCTCAACCAGGAGCTTGACACATTTCACTGAGGAAGCAGTTATAGCAGAAATAAGGGGGGTGTCAATACCAGGCAGTATCTTGTTGTGCTGGTGAGAAACGAATAACACACGAGTTACTATATATATACTGAAGTAAAATGTAGGAAAGAACATAAAAATAAAAAAGGAGAATGATTTGTGGTCCTATGACCTTCTGTAATAAGAAAAATCTTCCAATGACTTTGCAAAAGCAAACATGTATCAACAAGAGCTTCTGGAATAATATATTGAGCATTAATGCCTTAGTGGCCATGTTAAGCAATTAGACCGTTTTATCAATTCTGTCCCATGTGTCCCTTTGAAGGAGAAGTACCACATAACAGCACACCCTTTTGTTCCCAGCTAAGCTGGGTAGGCTAGAGCCTAGGGATGAACCCACCAAGAGCCGCCAGACAGAACAAGCGTATGTGAAAGAAAAACATACATCATCATGAATACTAGAGGGGATACAAATTCAGAAGGTTGCAATGCCCTTAAAATTGGCATTGGGAAAACATATAACTGTGTGTATAGTGGAGCCTATATTGAAGAAGCAGGTACGAACGGGGTTTAAGCAACAGCCTATGGAGTACAGAGAAACCACTCTGGCCTATCGAGAATGCAGCCTCAGCAGAATTTAAACAAAAGTTAACAGGGTGAACTTAGTCACTGCTACAAAGGCATGATCTTTAATAATTGCTAGAAAAATGTATCAAGTTAGCTCATAATTGCCCTCGGACTTCAAAACTACTGAATAAAAAGCAGTAAAGCCGACTCAACACAACCAGCAAAGCAAATGAAACAGCCGCGTTGTTTAATCGGAACAATGCAGCTAGCCAAAATTACACCTCGGGAGGAAACAATGTGTTATTAAACCTACATCTGCATTGTTCTCCAATAAAACTTTCATAGCTTCATCCTGCCCTCTGAAGGCAGCGATATGCAATGGTGTCCCACTGACAGATACTGAGTCAACAGAAGCTCCTTTTGTAAGCAAGAGTTCCACCATTTCACGGTCTCCTGAGTGAAGGACAAAAAGATGAAAAGGGAATCCAACAGGTAAATGCTACAAAGTACAACTAATTGTGTGATGGGGGGATTTTATATGATCAAGACACACACCGATTAAAACTACATTCCCAGGAATAGTTACAAACAGACAAGGGAGAAGAATATGAGAAAATGGGCAACTTTTGAGACAAAAAGGAAATGGCACTGATATCCAAAGTATACAACAAAAACCATGAAACATTCGCCCAGGCAACCTCTAGCCAGGCAACAATAAAACACCCCCATGAAAAGAGGGGCACTCTGTAAAATTTTCGTTGTTGTCGACTTCACATCAATTTAGCTATCAGTGTGAATGTATCCCACTTTCCTTACATTAGCTGAGGGAAGGAAGATGGCTGTGAAATACCAGCAAGAAGCTGAGGCGCATAATTTTACATCATAAGTTAAATACCAGCAAGAAACTAGTAGATGGGTTGATGTAAGCTAGGTAGTTTTGGTCAATTAGCCGTTTATGTTTGTCATCATAAGTTAGGAATCCTATTCAAAAGAAAAACGTAAGCTAGGAAATAAATCTGAATACTTTGCCCCCTCCCAAAGTAGATCTATTGCAGATACCATCTCCTACATACTCTCTTTCCAACACGCATGGGAATCATATCATAGTAGAACAATATTGCAATACAATACTATTGGAAGAAAAATGCCATGTGCTAGCAGAGAAGTACCCATTCCAGCGGCATGATGAAGCGGGGTGAAGCGGTCGCCGACAACTTTGTCTGGATTAGCCCCATGATCGAGAAGATAGCAGATAGTATCCAAGCTTCCACCAAACATTGCGCAAAGCAGAGGCGTTACGGCTATCAGATGAAGACGCGTGTCAGTGGAAAGAGATGTATACCGGGATCATCGATCCCTGGCTATCAGAGCATGCTTTGTTTTCTAATTAACAGCATGGAATTTACTGCTGGCCTAGGAATTTTTATATTACGAACGCACCTACCAAGAGGGCTATGGTACATTTTAGAGACAAATTAAGAGGCAGAGGCACGTACATTCATCGCCGTCGGCGTCCACATCTACCCCTATCTCCTCGACCAAGTACCTGCACACCGGGACGCTCCCAATTCTGGCGGCCATGTGCAGCGCCCCGAGGCCTTCCTCCCTGGTCGCATCCAGCACCTCCCTGGGATCCCGCGTGCTCTTCTCCAGCGCCCGCACCAGCCCTGCAACACGACGAACCCCGGGGGAAATCAGTACCTCCCTGCCCTGGGATCCCAGACGCCAGCCCACCCGAAAGACGTACCCTTTAAGAGCGGGAGGTCGCCCTCGCTCGCCGCGTGGAGCAGATGCAGATTGAACTCGTCGACGGCCGTAGGGTAGGGGATAGGGAGGTCTGGAGGGGCGGCGGTGGAGCGAGGCGGCGCCATGGCGGCCGGCGGCGGCGATGGGCCTAGGGTTTAGAGGGGGGGATTGGCAGCGAAGACGGGAGGGCGGCGGCGTGTCAGTCAAAGGTTGAAATGGAAATGTTGCGCGCACGCTTTGGGCGTGGACTGGACTAGCACTACCTCTGTTCTGGGTTTTTTTAAGAAAAACTTGCAGTCAAGGTAGTACAAAGAATGGTAGAAGTAAAAAATACATCCATGTCCGTATAGCAACGATTTTTTTATAAAGGTTGAATTTTATTAGCTCAAAAAAAAAAGCATCAAGAAGATACAAACCCAAAGAGCACACACCCAGCATCTGTATAGTTCGAATGCACCCGGCACACGGCCAACACAAACCCACGCACACACAAAAAAAAAACGTCGGCAAATAGCAAAGTCACATAAGACCGAAGCTATATGTAGGGGAAAAAAACAAAATGATCAGATCTGTTATCGACAAATTATAATAAATACAGTATTCGCACCAACCATCTCATGACATCACATAGACGACGAGGTTCCTCAAGCAACGCCTTCAACAAAGTAGCGACAATCAAGCATCGCCATCACCGGATCCAACCACCAAAGCTAGAGTCTAAGCTTTTCACCCTGAAGAATCAATCCGAACATATCCGAACAATGCCTTCAATAAGGTTACGGCGTAAGAACATCGACTTGCCAGGTATAACCGTCACTGGTCAGACTTAGGTTTTCACCCTGGAGCTCGTGACCAAGTGCTTGATTAGCACCACCATCGAGGTCACTCAAGTGTTGTCGCCACCATTTTCCCACGATTCCAGCATTTACATGCGATGCGACCGCCGCCACTGCATAACCATCCCTCCGCGTCAAGTCATCGTTCATAATTTGCATCTCACCGTGAAAATCAACCCACTGGATTTTGAGTGATGAATACCCTTGAAAGATCTTTCGGTGACCATCATCGTCACGGAGCCGTATGAGATCGTTGGAGCATAATCTGCAGCTACCCCACTCAGCCGATCAGATCTTAATCACGACCACCAAGCCATGACCATGGAACCATTGACCGGTTTCATCACCTCGCCGCCACGCACTACCAGAATAACGGCCGCTGCCGACGGCCTTCTCTACGCCGACGGCCCCCATCGGCATAGATGGTGGTATACCGACGGCCGCGGAAACACCGTAGGCGTACTAAAGCCGTCGGCAAACCTCCATCTATGCCGACGGGGGCCGTCGGCGTAGGAAGGCCGTCGGCGTATATTTCACTATGCCGACGGGGGCTGTCGGCATAGAGCCGCCGTCGGCACACAGGTGGGTCCGCCGACCCAGGTCCAAACGGAGGGTTGACGTCGTCACCTCTATGCCGACGGCCCTGACGGAGGCCGTCGACATAGCTTGTACATTTTTTATTCGGCAAAAAATCACGTGGGCTTTCTATGCTGACGGGGATACCGTCGGCATATATATTATATGTTTTTTATTTCTCATTTTGCATTTTTTGTTTAAACTTTAGATTTGATTAATTTAAATCTAATTTATATAAACTTAAACATACACAAATTATATATGAAATTGGGGCAGAATTTTCCATAGATTATGAATATCCTGTTTGTTTTTACTTTTGAGTATTTTAAAATGTAACTTCATGTAATTTTGCATATAGGTCCTTATACTTAGTAAAAATCACAAGTAATTGATACTTCACTAGATTTGGATAACTTTTAAATGATTTTCTTATCATAATCTCGCACCAGGACATGATGCATGTGTGAATGTGTTGTGACATGCGTAGACGCCCTTCTTGGGCTTCGAGGTGTGCCCCCCCCCCTTCACGGACGGCAGTGCCACCATCACTTCGAGGGGGAATCGTGCGCGTCGGGTAGAACCGGAGGGAATCTAGTGGTGGGTTGGGTCCAGGCCATGTTCGGGGATGTTTCTATGGGCTGAACTATCGCAACCAGTGGAAGAGTCCACTGGTCAAAGCCCGCCAGGAGAAAGTCAAAGGCCTAGATCTCCTGGTTAACGAGGCTAGGGTTAGTCCGGTCAGTGGGGCTTCGAGGTGTAGCTATGCCGCCGAAACACCGTACCGGGTCTCGATGCGTGTGTGAAAGTGATGTGGTATGCATAGACGCCCGTCTTGGGTCTCCGAGGTGTTGCCCCCCTCCATGGACGGCTGTCCCGCCATCACTTGGAGGGGGAATCATGCGTGTCGGGTAGAACCGGAGGGAATCTATTGGTTGGTTGGGTCCAGGCCGTGTTCGGGGATGTTCCTATGGGATGACTATCAGGGCCGTCTCCAAAAATTTGGGGCCCCGGGGCAAAATTCAAAATAGGACCCTAAATTTACATCAGGGTCGAACTAAATAATCACACAATACATATATGATGATTTTCCAACAACCAAAAAAATCAAGAACTACTGAGTTCAAACTTAATTGTGTCCTAAATCTAGCCTTGTTCGACACTTCCCACCTAACCTAATCAAAACAAATGAACTTATTACCTAATAGTGGAAGACCCGAGGTGATGGCGCTCGTAATTGACAGGCCGTGGGCGATCGACTGATGCCGAAGCAGGCAGGCATTCAGGTAGATCTGGCATCGTAGTCTCTGGTGGGCGGCCGGAGGAAGCAAAACCAACGGGCGTTGTTGGGGCCTGTTAGCAATCAATGCACTATGGCAGAAAAACGATCGATTGATCGATTCTCTAGACCTCATGGGCCTGTTATACATGCTGTTTTGGGCGAATGGGCTCATGAGCTTTATTTTTCCTGATTTTAAACCTACAGCTAATAGACTAATACTTAGTGATTAGGGGCCCCAAATATTTGGGGGCCCTGGGCGGTCGCCCACCTCGGCCCCCTCCATCGACGGCCCTGATGACTATTCATAACCAGTTGGAAGAGTCCACTGGTCAAAGCCCATCCGGCAAAAGTCAAAGGCCTAGATCTCCTGGCCAAGGGGCTTTGTGGTGGCCTTCCGGTTGTGGCAATGCCACCGAAATAGCGCACGCGGTCTTGATGCATGTGTGAAAGTGACGTGGCATGCGTAGACGCCCGTCTTGGGTCTCCGGGGTGTTGCCCCCTCCACAGATGCCAGTGCCGACATCATTTGGAGGGGGGGGGGGAAACGTGTGCATCAGGTAGAACCAAAGGGAATCTAGTGGTTGGTTGGGTCCAGGCCATGTTCGTGGATGTTCCTATGGGCTGACCTATCGCAACCAGGTGGAAGAGTCCACTGGTCAAAGCCCGTCTGACGAAAGTCAAAGGCCTAGATCTCCTGGTCAACGGGAATAGGGTTAGTCCGGTCGGTGGGGCTTCAAGGTGTAGCAATGCCATCGAAACACCGTACCGTGTCCCAATGCATGTGTGAAAGTGATGTGGCATGTGTAGACGCCCATCTTGGGTGTCCGGGGTGTTGTTCCCCTCCACGGACGGCAATGCCACCGTCGCTTGGAGGGGGGGTCGTGCGTGTTGGGTAGAACCGGATGCAATAAATGTCTCAAATATTCCAGGCGGGCCCGAAAAATGCCATGTCTTGGCACATGTCATGTAATGCCCCCCTTTGAGAGAAAGACAAGTTTCGAGGTCAATGGAGCAACGGGTAGCACACTTCCTTCACAAACCGGACACATTCCCTCTTGATAGCCAGATACTACCTAGGAGATGGTGCAATCTACAAGTGGCTTTCGGTCAGGCTTCTACGAAACACACTCAAACTTTTACTAGACCCTACAAGGAACATATGAACATCGTCCCAGGTCCTGAGGATTTCCGGCATCGTATGTTTTTTGTGGATTTTAACGGCTAGATCCGGCATGCCGCCGAGGTACATTCGCCCCCCGGTGGTGGGTCCTTCCCCTCCTTTTGTTGCACTAGGTATACACATTCCGAAAAGACATCATATACGATTGTACAAACCACTTTTCGACATCATTTCAGGTGGCCGCCATGCATATCTGTAATTTCCCGCATTGAAACCCTACGGATGCAATAAATGTCTTAAATATTCCAAGCGGGCCCGAAAATGCCATGTCCTGGCACATCTCATGTAATACCCCCCCCTTTAAGAGCACGAGAAGTTTCGAGTTCAACAGAGCAACGGGCAACACCCTTCCTTCACAAACCACACACTTTCCCTCCCGATAGCTAGATACTACCTCGAAGATGGTGCAATTTACAAAGGGCCTCCGGTCAGCCTTTTGCGAAACGCGCTCAGATTTTTACCACACCCTACAAGGGCCATATGATGACACCATTCCCGGTCCCGAGGATTTCCAGCGCCGTATGATTTTCCGTGGATTTTAATGGTTAGATCCGGCAACAAATATTCAGTAGGGTTTTCACACAAAAAAATAATCTTTTTCGGCACTCAGAAATTGAAAACTAAATTTTGCTTGAAAATAAAATGAAAATTCCCTTCATCAAAATTGTTTTCCATTCTAAGATGCACACTTATACACAATATGATATCACTATAACTATGCCATGAATTAGGCCATAACATTCGTCATTTTGCGGATGTTTTTATTTATTTTTAAATGCAAACAAGGTGTAAATAAATATGAAATTTTCCATGGTATTGGTTTATTATTCCTAGAAGATGTGGATTTTTTTTATTTTTTTTACTAAATTTTAACATGAGTATTTCGTGTTCAAAAAACTGTGCAAAGAAACACAAAATTTGTGCTGGCTTCCTATTGGTTGGAAGCAACCTCCCACGGATCGGTGATGTGGCAGGGCAGCCTACCCCACCACGACACCAGCCCCACCTCTCCCTCCCTGCTACCTCTCTCCCTCCTCTCTCTCTCTCTCTCGTCTCTCCCTCCCCCCGCCGCCGCTGCCTAGCCGCATGATTCCGGCGTGTTCCGGCGAGCCTCGCCAACGCGCAGCACAGATCCAAGCCCCCTGCCTCCGCTCTTCCCTTCCCTCCGGCCAGATCCGCCTCTCGTGGCCCCGAGAGCTCAGCCACGACCCCTTCCGATGGCTAGGGTTCCGAGGGTGGCGTCCCCTCCAACTCCAGCGCGGCGACGACGACTCTGCTCCGCCCTCTCCGAAGCCCACCGCAAGTCCCATGGGCGGCTCTGCCTCGTGGATGGTACTCCTGCACCCGGTGGCTGCGGGGCGGACGCGCGCAGTGGATAAACTCCGGCGAGGCGGTGGCTCCCTCCGGCGGCTCCCTCCACGGCATGACGGCGGTGCACTGCATCGGCTAAAGCACCACCATGGTGAGCCCCTCTCCACTCCGCTGTTCCCTCCGGTTGCTGCCATGCACATGACGTGTATTTTTCTAACTGTACAAACACTTACTCCTCTACTGTCACATACTAGATGATTGCTACTAGACTAATAGATTAGCCTTGAATTCATCTAGTTTGGATCAAAACAGAACCATTGATTAATACTAGATGATTTTTACTATAAAATTTGTTACAGATTTCTTTGAACTAGTTTGATTCCCTGTTGATCTACATTTTTTACTTACTCACATGTTGGACTGAATTTGCTACTGCTGTTACTCTAGTGTTGAACGAGATAGGCATTCTATTGCTTGTTTCCTTGCTTCCACAAATTAAAATTCAGTAATCTTGTTAACTGCTACCGTTGTCATGAACCACACATCTGAGATGAACTTGACATTGATTTGCTCCTTTGTCAAGTATGGATAGACTTTGCTATTCACCAGTATTCAGGCAGTTGATGTGTGCGTGTTGCTGCAGCTGTTAGGACGTTGTTGGATTGTTATCACTAGTACTAGTCCTATCAAATTGCATGTGAGTAGTTCATTACCATGCTATCCAGGTGTAACACCCTCGATGCGACTATAGCTCCCGCGTGTCGAGGCACGACTTAGAGACATAATCGCATTGAAGGCATAAGTCGCAAGCTAGGCAATCTTCACAACATCCCATGTAATATAGATAATAAAAGGGGAGATAACATAGTTGGCTTACACTCGCCACGTCAATCAAGTACATAAATAACATTACAACATTCAAACACTCATGGCCCGACTACGGCGCCAAAATAAAAGATAACCCAACATGCAACACGGTCCCGATCACCCCCAACTGGGCACCATTACTGATCATCAGGAAAGGAAACATAGTATCATTGAGAGTCCTCATAGAACTCCCACTTGAGCTCAAGCGCGTCATCTAGAGCGGAATCATCAGGCCCTGCATCTGGTGTAATAGTAATCTGTGAGCCACAGGGACTCAGCAATCTCGCACCCTCGTGATCAAGACTATTTAAGCTTATAGGTAAGGCAAGGTAAATATGTGGAGCTACAGCAAGCGACTAGCATATATGGTGGCTATCCTGTTCGCAAAAAGAGAGCGAGAAGAGGAGGCAAAGCGCGAGAGAGAAACTAGAGGGCAACCTGCGCAAAACATTACTCCAACACCGTGTCCACTTCCCGGACTCCGCCGAGAAGAGGCCATCACGGTAACACACTCAGTTGATTCATTTTAATTTAGTTAAGGTTCAAGTTATCTACAACCGGACATTAACAAGTTCCCATCTGCCCATAACCGTGGGCACGGCTTTCGAAAGTTCAAATCCCTGCAGGGGAGTCCCAACTTAGCCCATGACAAGCTCTCACGGTCAACGAAGGAATAGACCTCCTCCCGAGACATTCCGATCAGACTCAGCATCCCGGTTCTTCAAGACAACTCCGACAATGGTAAAACAAGTCCAGCAACACCACCCGCTGTGCCGACAAATCCCGATAGGAGATGCACATATCTCGTTCTCAGGGCACACCGGATAAGCTAAGCGTGCGGGAGCCAACGTAACCCAAGTTGCCAAGGGACGGCCCCGCACGGTGCTCTAGGTTGGACCAACGCTCAGAGGAGCACTGGCCCGGGGGTTTAAAATAAGATGACCCTTGAGTCCGCGAAACCCAAGGGAAAAGGCTAGGTGGCAAATGGTAAAACCAAGGTTGGGCATTTCTGGATGAGTTTTATTCAAGGCGGACTGTCAAGGGGTTCCCATTATAACCCAACCGCGTAAGGAACGCAAAATCCGGGAACATAACACCGATATGATGGAAACTAGGGCGGCAAGAGTGGAACAAAACACTAGGCGAGAGGCCGAGCCTTCCACCCTTTACCAAGTATATAGATGCATTAAGATAACATGGCAATATAATGATATCCCAACAAGTAAATAAATGTTCCAACAAGGAACGGACTCCAATCTTCACCTGCAACTAGCAACGCTATAAGAGGGGCTGAGCAAAACGGTAACATAGCCAATCAACGGTTTGCTAGGACATGGTGGGTTAGAGGTTTGACATGGCAATTTGGGAGGCTTGAAAGCAAGTGGTAGGCATCATAGCATTGGCATAGCAAAAGAGCGAGCAATCTAGCATAGCAAAGATAGTAGTGATTTCGAGGGTATGATCATCTTGCCTGCAAAGTTGTCAGAGTTGACTGGATCCTCGAAAGCAAACTCAACGGGCTCCTCGTTAGCGAACTCGTCTCCCGGCTCTACCCAAACAAGACAAACAAGCAACAAGGACACAATCAACCACGTGCAAGGATCAAACAATATGATGCAAGGATGGTATGCTATGCGGAAAGCGATGCGGGATGCATATGCAAGATTTGATAAGGGATGCATGAACCTGGCCTCAACTTGGGAATACAAGTGTGCCACTGGAAAAATGAGATGAAATCTCTTGAAAATGATATAAAAGAACGCCGGAACCGGAGTTACGGTTTGGAAATGGCAAGCAATTCAAATATGACACCGGTCTGCGATTTACAGCAAGTAGCCATCTAAATGCAATGAGATGAACATGCTACAGCACCCAAACATGGCATAAAAATCCATGGCAGGGATGCATTCATGATGCTTAACAAAAGTCTAGCACTGAGCTACGTCCAATTCATTCATTAACAGGTTCAAACAAGCATGGCAAAAATGCATATGGTAAACAGATCTCAGACTTAGTGAAATTAACACTTGTCTGGAATTCCAGATCAGGTAGCACTCTTGGGAGCAACAAAACTATATGCTACAGGACCTGAACATGGCAAAGTAAAGCATGGCATGGAGCTACTCAAAGATCTTAACAAAAGTCCCTTAGTGACCTTGAGCCAAAAGGGATCAGAAAATACAATTGCAAGCATGTGAACATGGCAAAAACATAATCAGTTCTCAGACTTAGTGAAAACTGGCACATGCTGAAAACAGATATCAAGTAGGCATGTTTACGAGCTCGATGCACTCACTACAGAGCAAGTCATGACCAACTAAGCATACAAACATCAAGAATACACAAAATGCAAGCTAGACATGGCAAGAACAATAACATAGCATGCACGGATCAACTACAACATCATCGGCAAAATCGCTAACAAGTAGACAATCTGCCCGGATTCACGAAGTAGCAAAAGTAGAGCTCGATTGGCTCAAGCTAGGGTGCTCTATAATTACAAACAAAGACATGGATGGATAGAGCACTGCAAGATTAACAAAACATCCTTACTGATCATCCTCAAAAGAGGCACGGATCACTAGGAAACAACATGAACATATGGCCATATGAGATAAACAGCTCAAGGACTTAGTGGAAATGCTAAGTCCCTGAAATCAGCATTAACAAGTGCACCACTTTGCAAGCTTGTGCTAGTCGCCACACACATCACAAAAATACATGGGTTGTACCTCTGGAAAGATGGAAAAACTCTTAACAAAACATATGTAGAGCTCATGGGCATATCATGCACACAATAATCATGGCAAAAATGACAAATATCTAAATGGAACAGCAGATCTGACAATTATCTCAAGTAGCCCTCTTCTAACAGCATTTCGGGCATCAAGATGAACTAAAATGAAAATGATGCAATGGAATGAAATGATGTACTCTCTGAGACGAACATTTTGATATGTTATATGCCTAAAACGGAGCTACGGATGAGGAGTTATAGCACGATGAACATGGGCATATGGATTAGGGTTTTGGGAGAAAAAGTCAACCGAGGCGATCTGGATCTGAGATCTGCACGGACTTCGAGATTCGCCCGAGAAGCACTGTAGCCGGCCGGAGCTTCGCGGGGCGTCGCCGAAGAGGAAGAGGACGGAGTCGGGGACGAGGCCGGGGCGGTGGAGACGAGCGGCGGAGCTCGCCGGAGCGGTGGCGGCGGTGGCCGGCCGGTGCGGCGGGGTCAGAAGAAGGGCGCGGCGAGGCAGAGGGGGCGGCGCGCTCCCGGAGGCGAAGGAGACGGCGGCGGGATGCGGGCGAGCGCCTCGGCCCGGGCGGGAGCGGCGGAGGACCTGCCTTGGGCCGGGACGGGCCGGCGGCGGGAGGGGTTCCTGGTGCCACATGGCGGCCTCTCAGTGGCCGCGGGCGGCGGCGGACGGAGTGTCCGGTGGCGGCGAATCTGGATCTAGGGTTAGGGGGAGAGTGGAACCGCGAATTTCAGAGGGGGGGTGTATATATAGGCATAGGAGGAGCTAGGAGAGTCCAAATGAGGTGCGGTTTGCGGCCACGCGATCGTGATCGAACGCTGTAGATGATGGAGAGGGTTTTGGTTGGTTTTTGGGACAACTTGGAGGGGTGTTGGGCTGCAACACACACGAGGCCTTTTCGGTCCCTCGGTTAACCGTTGGAGTATCAAACGAAGTTCCTATGGCACGAAACTTGATAGGCGGTCTACCGGTAGTAAACCAAGGCCGCTTGGCAAGTCTTGGTCCAATCCGGAAATGTCTAATACCCACACAAAAAAGAAAGGTAGAAATGGCCACCGGAGGAGAACGAAGCGCCGGAATGCAAAACGGACAACGGGGAAAATGCTCGAATGCATGAGACGAACACGTATGCAAATGCAATGCACATGATGACATGATATGAGATGCATGACAATGACAACAACACACGGAGGCAAAAACCCGAACCCGAGAAAATAAAATAACTTAACGCCGGAAACGGCAAGAGTTGGAATACAAATTGGGTAAGTCATATCCGGGGTGTTACACCAGGGGATATTCATTTTTGTGCCTGTGAATTCATTCTTGTTGTGTATATATGTATATGTGCTAGCAACATGAGTAGGATTTAGCATCATGCTGGGCCTAGATGAATTTCATGCATACATTGATCCTGGGAGAAGTGTCTGGCTGATACAATCCTCTTTTTTACAAAGCTATTATATACTTTGGGAAATATAGTAATTTGTTATTTACTGCCTGCACTGCAAGTATGGATGCTCATGCATGCATGCATCCAGGGTGAGTCGTACCTAGTTGTTCTTTGTGCATCTCCAAGTTACTATTGAAAAAACTCGCATAACTAGTTGTTTCTTTTCAGTTTAAACCTGAGACCTCTTTTGTTTTATCTTGAGAGCTATGACTGATGGCCAAACCATTGTTTTTCTGTGCTAGACTCACTCCATAGCTTTGTTTTGTTTTGCGCCACCTGATCATTATGCCATCCTATTGATATTGATGCAATGGAATTTATAGTTTTGCTGTCCCCTGAGATGCTTATCTAGTGTTTATGGCTTAGTAACTGTCCTCTGAATTTGAAATTATACTAGTATTGCTCTCAGCAGCTAGCTCTGTTTTGTGGCACCTGTTACTTATGCCACAGTATTGTTTCAATGGAATCAGTACAATTTCTTTGCACATTGGGATTGCTCTGTTTGCTTCATATTATGGTGTTAATGTCTTACTAGCTAATTGTGGCGGCCCTCTGGATTGTCGCTCATAGTATTGCTGGTGGTGGTGCTGTTGTGTAGGTTGACAAAAATGCTTTGCATCTTGAGAAGCAAATATCTTAAAACTTTGACTTGGATCTCGACGACGATGGCATCCAACGAACACAAGGTCGCTCCCAACCAACAAGTTTTTTTCTTCCAAGTTAATAATGTGGATTGTGACGTTTGTCTGTGCACTGATTTTCAGAGTGGATGGCTGTACCATTTAATTTTGATTACTAGCACTAGTAGTTGTATTCAGTGTGAGCTGGAAAACTAACTGATTTAGTTTTCGAAGCCATCTTTGCTATTCTGGTTGTGTTTGCACAGCTCACTTGTTGTCAGTGCAGTTCTCTTACACATATTTGTTTGTTGGGGTTTAATTTCTAGAATCATGTCTCTAATTGCATTCGTAAATTTCTAGCCTTAATTGTTTTTTTGTTATGGTCAGCAAGTATGCCGACGGTCTAACCGTCGGCGTAGCTATGCGCCAGGCCTGCCCAGCAGCTGACATGTGGCACTGCTAGGCCGACGGTTAGACCGTCGGCATAGGTTCTAGAGCTATGCCGACGGCTTTACCGTCGGGATACCTGTGCCACGTGTCAGCACATGGTTGGCTCAGTTTTGACGGCGGAGCCGTAGACGGCCGTTAGGCGGAAAATTTTGCCGACGGTGCATGTATGCCGACGGTGGTACGGACGCCGTCGGCATAGCGGCCTATGCCGACGGCCGCCCTGGGATATGCCGACGGGGCTATGCCGACGGTTTTTTGGCCTATGCTGACGGCCCTGGGCCGTCGGCAACGTAGCTTATTCTGGTAGTGACGGTCTACCTCCCGACATAGAGCCATCAGCCCGGGTTTTCTGGACATGGCCAAAACTAGCCGCAGTCGAAACCACCGCCGGGCTTTGGGATTGATAGTCATAGAGGACTAGATCGGGCCTGAATCCACCAGATCCACCGAGCCGGAGGCCACCAGCCAAATCCAACTGAGCTGGAAGGCACCAACTAGAAATAAAAAAATTCAAATAGAAAGAAAGATTATAAATAATGTTGTTAACATATAACTAGGTTTTATGAAACAAAAGTTTGGTACTTTCGTATATATTTATGTGAAAATTCAAACGGGACCACCTATACATCAGCTGCCTGAAAAAATATATTGCATCACTTACGTTCATTCCATTAGATCTTCATCCAACGGCTGAAAATAGATTAAGGCATCGTTCATCTTCAACCTCTAACTTCTTCTTTCTCGCATAGCTGCCGACCAACCTAGCCCTAACCGACTCCCCCCCTCAGCCGGGCAGCGGCTGTCACCGCCCGCCCTCCTCTCCCCACATCTCCGTAGTGTTGGTCGCCGCCCCGACCATCCTTCTAAGCCATGCATCGGTTAACAACTCCGACGACCCCCTCCCCCCACTCCCCGCATCCCCATGTCCCTAAGATAGTGAGGTTGCTGCTTCTGAACGAACATGCACCCCCACACCCCTTAGATAGATAGTAAGGTTACTTCGTCTGCAGCGAGGTCCAACCTCCACATCTCAAGCGCTCGGGAAGAAGAAAAAGGTGAATGACGCCAAGAATATTTTTCAGGCACTTGATGTTTTAGCTAAAACCGAATTCACACACACATACTTAAAATTTGAATATGTATATTAAAAGTTTTGACATATTTCCATGATCACACATATACTTCCAGTTGCAACTACAGGGAAAATGGACCCACAGGTCCAGAATACAATTCTTGACCTATGTGACATTTTTTATGTTTTCTCTCAGAAATCAATGGTCTGTAGCATTGCAAATGGCTAAAGGAAGATATGAACGGAGATTGGTCTATCAAACATGCATACTCATTTGAATTTGGGCATACATATATGAACAGTGATAAATAGCAATGCCGGTCACCGATGGTGCAGACACACATCATGGGGAAGGGACAAAGTGGGGGAAAGGGCTTTGGGTGGGCCATGGGTGTCGGACGACACACGTCCAGACTCCACCAAACTTCCCTGCATTTGATGTTGGTTTGCGGGTCCCGACATTTTTGCGACCGCCATTGGGTGACAACAAAATGTCCGAACAATATGATGAGGACATTTGCGAGCGAGCAGGTCAAGTCTTCATTTCTTTTCCAGGCAAATAGGAGGCGACCAAGTCCCCGTCGCTTTCATCCGGTTGTCATGTGGATCCCTTCCCCATCCGCCTGCTGCTTCAGTGGTAGCGGTGAAGGAAATATGCCCTAGAGCCAATAATAAATTTATTATATATTTCCTTATTTCATGATAAATGTTTATTATTCATGCTAGAATTGTATTAACCAAAAACATAATACATGTGTGAATACATAGACAAACATAGTGTCACTAGTATGCCTCTACTTGACTTGCTCATTGATCAAAGATGGTTAAGTTTCCTAGCCATAGACATGAGTTGTTATTTGATCAACGGTATCACATCATTAGGAGAATGATGTGATTGTCTTGACCCATTTCGTTAGCTTAGCACTTGATCGTTTAAGTTTACTGCTATTGCTTTCTTCATGACTTATACATGTTCCTATGACTATGAGATTATGCAACTCCCGAATACCGGGGGAACACTTTGTGTGCTACCAAACGTCACAACGTAACTGGGTGATTATAAAGGTGCTCTACAGGTGTCTCCAATGGTGTTCGTGGAGTTGGCATAGATCAAGAATAGGATTTGTCACTCCGATTGTCGGAGAGGTATCTCTGGGCCCTCTCGGTAATGCACATCACTATAAGCCTTGCAAGCAATGTGACTAATGAGTTAGTTGCGGGATGTTGCATTACGGAACGGGTAAAGAGACATGCCGGTAACGAGATTTAACTAGGTATTGAGATGCCGACGATCGAATCTCGGGCAAGTAACATACCGATGACAAAGGGAACAACGTATGTTGTTATGCGGTTTGACCGATAAAGATCTTCGTAGAATATGTAGGAACCAATATGAGCATCTAGGTTCCGCTATTGGTTATTGACCGGAGACATGTCTCGGTCATGTCTACATAGTTCTCGAACCCGTGGGTCCGCACGCTTAAAGTTCTGTGACGATCGATATTATGAGTTTTTGTGTTTTGATGTACCGAAGGTAGTTCGGAGTCCCGGATATGATCACGAACATGACGAGGAGTCTCGAAATGGTCGAGACGTAAAGATCGGTATATTGGAAGGTTATATTCGGACACCGGATCGATGAGTTCCAAGGGTTATCGGATAAATACCGGAGAACCGGGAGAGGTTACCGGAACCTCCCGGGGGCTTATTGGGCCTTATGGGCCCAAGTGGAGGAAGAGGAGAGGCGGCCAGCTAGGGGCGTGCGGCCCTCCTAGCCCAAACCGAATTGGACTAGGGGGTCGGCCCCCCTTTCCTTCTTCTTCTCCTACTAGGACTAGGAAAGAGGGGGGAATCCTACTTGGAGTAGGATTGCCCCCCTTGGGCACGCCTCCTCCTCCTTGGCCGCCTCCTCCTCCTCTCCCTCCTTTATATACAGGGAGGGGGGCACCCCTTGGAGAGACAACAATTGATCTGTTGATCTCTTAGCTATGTGCGGTGCCCCCTCCACCATAATCCACCTCGGTTATATCGTAGCGGTGCTTAGGTGAAGCCCTGCGTCGGTAGCTTCATCAACATCGTCACCACGCCGTCATGCTGACGAAACTCTTCCCAGAGCTGTACTGGATCATGAGTTCACGGGATGTCACCGAGCTGAACGTGTGCTGAACGCGGAGGTGCCGTACGTTCGGTGCTAAGGATCGGTCGATCGTGAAGATGTACGACTACATCAACCGCGTTGTTATAACGCTTCCGCTTAACGGTCTACGAGGGTACGTGTACGACACTCTCCCCTCTCATTACTATGCATCACCATGATCTTGCCTGTGCGTAGATTTTTTGTTTTGAAATTACTACGTTCCCCAACAAGCAGGTGGGGTGGCGATCTCGGTGCTTCGTATCCGGCTGGTTGGTGGTCTAGGGTTAGTAGTTTTTCTGAATGGTGGCGTCTTGATGGCGGCATCACCACTGCGGAGAATAAGGTGTTCCTCACTTCGGTCCCATTGCAGGGCTTCTTCTTGTGGAGGCTTCGAGGAGTGAGTGAAAAGTGTCATGTACGTACAGGAGTTCGTCGTCGGCCGCTGCTTCATGCGGTGACGACGGTTTCTTTCATTGTGGTTGTTGATTTAGCATTGGGTTATGGTCTGCAGGCAGGCGGATCCAATGGTATTCATCAACTGCAGACGGCAGATCTGAGCACTGGTAGAAAAAGGCCCTATAGTCCCGGTTCGTAAGGGCCTTTAGTCCCGATTCCGGAACCGGGACTAAAGTATCGGTACTAATACCTCCCCCCTTTAGTCCCGGTTCAATCCAGAACCGGGACTAAAGGCCCTCCACGTGGGCAGTGCGCAGAGCCCAGTTAGGAGACCCTTTGGTCCCGGTTGGTGGCACCAACCGGGACCAATAGGCATCGACGCGTCAGCACTTCTGTGGCTGGGGTTTTTGTTTTTTTTGAAAGGGGGGGGGGGGTTGGGGGTTTTGGGGGGTTAATTTAGGTGTTTCATATATTGTGTTAGCTAGTTATAATTAATAGAGAGAAGTGTCCTCTCTTATGTCCGTGCTTGGTCGACGCTACGTACTATACATACGTATATAGAGAGGACTAGACACGCTAGCTAGCTAGTAAGCAAAACGAAGGAAACAGAAGATCGTCATGAACATATATGCATATATATAGAGAGAAGTGATATCGACCACCTCTCCTTCTCCGAGAGATTGGTCGAACAACAAGTTCTCGTATATCTATCTGACACTACCGGCTACATATATACAATAATTATCTCTTACAAATATAATCATACGGACTCAGGGTCCACATAGAATTCTCCGTCTTCAGGGATCACGTGGTCAAGAAAGAATGCCGCCAATTCCTCTTGAATTGCTCGCATGCGAGCTGGTGCTAGGAGTTCATCCCGCTTCCGAAACATCTAATTTGAAGAAGGGGGTCAATACATATATATATAAATGAATGAAACTCAACACAAATGATGGTAATAAAATAAAATTGTGAATGTTGTTATTTACGTACTTCATATTGTTCGTTAGAGTACCCGCCCCGCTCACAGGTCGTGTGGCAGATGGACTCGCAGATGTAGTATCCACAGAAATCATTTCCTTGTTCCTGCCACAACCACTTTACAAGAAATAGAGGTCAATCAAACTGATAAGCAAGAATGCTAAATGGTATTGATGAAACTAGTGCTTGAATCACTAGGAGATGCGCGGAACATGCTACTATAGTACTTACTTTTGGGTGTCTAAATTCCAGCTCCTTCGGCAGTCCCGGAACTATTTTGGTGAATTTTCTCCAAACCCTGCCGGACAAAGAAAACAATTACTTGATATCAGGAAATGAACAAAGTTGCTGATATGGTGGATAATGATCGATTTAACTTACTTCTTGAGGATTTCAGTCATGTCCGCATACTCCTTGGGATCTTTTCGTTTAGAGTCCAAGACGGTTACTACTCCCTGCTCAAGCTTAATCTCTAGGAGAATATAGTGGTAACTGCACACACATGCATAACTCATCAATTACATTACTATAACCTTGACTAATATATAAGGGAAACCGAATACGCACAAGACAGTAACACTCACCTGAAGTTGTAAGGAAAGAGTATTATATCTTTGTTTTGATTTATTACGAACGATCGTAGCAAGTTGGCCTCGGTAGCTGCGGCATGAAGTTTAACCTGAGTTGCATCTATGAGATATGTGTTAATGAACCCAATATCACCGACTTGTCTTTTCTTCAATTCGGCGATCTTCAATCTGCATAATATAGTGAGGATGATTATAAATACATGCAATGAAAGAGCTAAGCTATATAGAGAAACTTAATGACAGAAGTAGTACTACTTACAGACAGTAGCAGGCGACCGTTGTTTTATCGAGGGCCAATTGATTGAAAAACTGATAGAACTCCTCAAATGGAATAGGCAACAGATCAATTCCAATGAGGTCATGCTCCGGTTTAACTCTCGCATACAAAGTACTCCTCCCCCCAGAGTCTCTGCAGATTTTCAAGTACCAATCATGCAATCTTCGCATCATCGTTGATAGAGATCTTTCATCTTTGACGAGAGGCTTCCCGTACTCGTATCTTTGTATCTGCACCTCCATGGGTTCATAATGTACTTCGTCGGGCAGGTAATCTGCAAGATTGCTATAACCGGGCACCATCCTCGGATCATTATCGACGTTGTGGCTAGGCACCTTGAGCGGGGGGCACGATTGCTTCGCTTGTTCGCCGAGCTGGGCAATTTGTTTCCCAACTCGTCGTTCTTTCAGCCTTTGATCACTGACAGTACTTCCCGACCGCTCCGCTTCGGCAAATTCCTTTCCAATAATGCGGTCATAGTTTCCTTTCGGTGGATCAGACTTCGGTGGTTTTGTCAGGGCAGCCAGAGTGCGCTTCACTTTCACCCGATCTACCTTCTCCTCCGGAGGTGGATGTTTCTTTGCTTTCACCCCTTCAAAGAAGTTCCTCACTTCTTCTCGCGCGATCTCGGCGTTCTCCTCCAGGGTCCTCTCATATGGTAACTTCTCTGGAGTCTTCAGAGAAGGACCGAATCTGTATGTCCTCCCGCCTCTGGTTGTACTGCTAGACGCCGACCGAGCAGACGGAGCGGTTGTCTTCTTTACTTGCTTAAGCGGCGGAGGAGAAGGACTACGACGCGCTGGAGCAGCTGGAGCGGCGGCAGGTCTCTTCCGCCCTTGCTGACGAGGCGGAGAAGGAGGAGGCTGGCTGCTCGGGCGCGTCGGCGCAGGCGGAGAAGGAGGCGGAGTGCCGCCACGCGCCGGAGAAGGAGCCGGCCGAGGGCCCTGATCGTCACTCGCCGGAGGAGGAGGCGGTGGAGGCGGAGTGCCCTGACTCGCCGGAGGAGGAGGAGGAGGCGGTGGCGTCCAGTTCGGAAGGTTGATGAGCTCCTTCCGCCATAGGCATGGAGTCTTCAGAGCAGACCCCAGCCGAGTCTCCCCTTCACCGGTAGGGTGGTCAAGCTGGAGGTCCTCAAATCCCTCCGTTATCTCATCCACCATCACCCTAGCATATCCTTCTGGAATCGGCCGGCAATGAAAATTTGCGCCGGGTTCAGTAGGATAAACAGAGCCAACAGCCGCCTTGACCTTCAAATTCATCCATTGCGTCATAAGGTGGCAGTTTTGAGACTCTGTTATAGCATCCACGGGATAGCTGGCAGGAGCCATCAAGGCATGCTCTAGCTGAAGCAGCTCGGTGGAAGCCACGCTGCTTCTGCGCTGAGATGGCGGGGTAGCTTCGGGGGAGGCTTCGGCAGTACGTTTGCTGCGATTTGCTTCTCGTTCTTCTATCGCGTCTACCCTTGCTTGCAGTGCCTGTATTTGGGTCTGCTGCACTTTTTTCCTCCTCTCATGGGATTTGTAACCGCCTGCGTCCGGAAACCCAACCTTCCACGGAATGGAGCCTGGCGTGCCTCGTGTCCGTCCAGGGTGCTCAGGATTCCCGAGGGCCATTGTGAGCTCGTCGTTCTCTCTGTCTGGAAAGAACGTCCCTTCCTGCGCTGCTTTGATATACTGCTTAAGCTTACTGACTGGTATGTCCATTTGATCGTTCGTCCAAATGCACTTCCTTGTTATAGGGTCCAGTGTTCCGCCAGCCCCGAAGAACCAAGTCCGGCAACGGTCTGGCCAGTTAATTGTCTCTGGTTCGATCCCTTTATGAACCAGATCATTCTCAGTCTTGGACCACTTAGGCCGGGCTACGAGGTAGCCACCTGACCCCGTGCGATGGTGAAGCTTCTTCTTCGCAGCATTTTGCTTGTTTGTCGCCGACATCTTCTTACTCTTTTCTGATGTCTTGTGGGCCACAAATGCGGGCCAGTGATCTCTGATCTTCTCATATCTGCCCTTGAATTCTGGTGTCTCATTATTTTCGACAAACTTATTCAGCTCTTTCTTCCACCTCCTGAATAGTTCTGCCATCCTCTTCAGAGCAAAAGACTTGATTAATTTCTCTTTAACTAGGTTCTCTGGATTATCCTCAGGCGGTAGGGTGAAATTTGACTTCAGCTCAGTCCAAAGATCATTTTTCTACATATCATTGACATAAGACACCTTAGGGTCTTCTGTAGCCGGCTTAAACCATTGCTGGATGCTTATCGGGATCTTGTCCCTAACCAGAACCCCGCACTGAGCAACAAATGCGCTCTTTGTCCGGAGGGGTTCAATAGGTTCGCCGTCGGGCGTGATTGCTATGATCTCAAACTTTTCATCCGAGCTCAACTTTTTCTTCGGGCCTCGTCTCTTTACCGAAGTTGTGCTCGATTCGGAGGGCTAGAAAAAAGAACAAAGACTTAATTAATATGTGTACATACCAAAACAATGAATGCATCAATCAGCTAGTCAGCATAGGCTTAACTAATATATATACCTGGCCGGACTCGGTTCGGTCACCGGAGCCGTCATCACGGTCTCCTTCTTGCACCGGCATTGGGTCACCGGAGCCGTCCTCATGTTCTTCTTCTTGCACCGGCATTAGGTCACCGTAGCCAGCTTGTTCACCCTCTCCTTCCAGACCATCGGCTTCGTTGAGAAACAATGAGATGGCATCACTTCCTTCTGCGATTATGTCCCTCAACAACGCTTCTTTTGTTGCTTCATCTAGGGCGGTGTCCATAGTTTCTACAAATATTTACAACATGGCAATTATTATTCAAACATGACAGATGGATATATTAGGATATATTAGTGCCAAACGTAGAACTAGCTACCTAATCATAGTAAGCTATCGGGAGGGGGTATATATCGACAACGACGACACTACATCTATGTCCCTCGACGACCCTCGTTCCCGATAAAAAAAGAGAAAGAAGAAGAAAAATAAGAGGAGAAGAAAGAATAGAGGAGAAGATCTCCTCTATTCTTTCTTCTCCTCTTTTTTTCTTCTTCTTCCTCTTCTTTTTTTATCCTCTTCTTCCTCTCATGTTCGATAGGATCGCCGAGGGGTCGGGAGGTTGCCTAGTGTCAAGGGATTCAACAAAACCATGTCTTCATCATTAGGCGAAAGTAACATGTGCATGATGGTACGAAGCTCTTCAAAGTTGTTCTGGAACGGAGTCCCAGATAGGATAATTCGCTTTTTGGTACAAAGTTCAGCAAGAGCCTTCCGAATATCGCTATTTGGAAGGCCTTTGCTGAATTCGTACCAAAAGGCGGATTATTCTATCTGGGACTCCATTCCAGAATAACTTTGCAGAACTTCGTACCAACATGCCCTGGTTACTTCCGGCTAATGATGAAGGCATGGATTTCTTCAATACTTTGACACTAGGAAACCTCTCTCTACTTCCGGCTAATAAGAAGAAGAAGAAGAAGAAGAAGAAAAAAGAAGAAAAAGAAGAGGAGAAGAAGAAAGGAATAGTGGAGAAGAAGAGAAAATAGAATAAGAAGAAGAAAAGAAGAAAAAAAAGAGGAGAAGAAGAAAGGAATAGTGGAGAAAAGAGAAAATAGAATATATTCTATTTTCTCTTCTTCTCCACTATTCCTTTCTTCTTCTCCTCTTCTTTTTCTTCTTTTTTCTTCTTCTTATTTATTTCTCCTCTTCTTTTCGGTAGAGGAAACCCTAAATAGCTAGCAAGTATCGTGGGTGTGAGATACATGTGGCCTTCGGTGTCGGACACTACATCCACGTCCCACAAGTGACGTGGGCGTCGAAGCCCGCGCCACTTGTGGGATGTGGGTGTAGTGTCCGACACCGACGGTACATGTATCTCACACCGACGATACTTTCTATTTAGGGTTTCTCCTCTACCGCTCCTCGACCTCTCGACGACCCTCGTTCCCGATAAAATAAAGAGGAAGAAGAAGAAGAAGAAAAAAGAGAAGAAAGAATAGAGGAGAAGACTTCCTCTTCTTCCTTTCCTCTTCTTCTCCCTCTTCTTCCCCTTCTTCCTCGCCTCTCTCATGAATGTCCGGCGTTCTCGACCCCCCCCCCCACATGTCGAAGAAAAAAAAGAAGAAAAAAAGAGGAGAAGAAGAAAGGAATAGAGGAGAAAAGAGAAAATAGAATATATTCTATTTTCTCTTCTTCTCCACTATTCCTTTATTCTTCTCCTCTTCTTTTTCTTCTTTTTTCTTCTTCTTATTTATTTCTCCTCTTCTTTTCCTCTCCTCTTCTTCTTTATTTTCTCTTCTTATTTTCTTCTTTCCTATCCTTCTTTTTCTAAAATTGCAACTTTTGCATATATGAAACTTTTCTAAAATTGTAACTTTCTATATAAAACTTTCCTATCGGGAGGGGGAGAAGATCGAAGAAAAAAAAAAGAAAAAAAGAGGAGAAGAAGAAAGGAATAGAGGAGAAGAAGAAAAAATAGAAAATTTCCTCTTCCTTTTCTTCCTCTCCTCTTCTTCTCCTTTTTCCTCTTCTTATTTTCCTTTTTCCTCTCCTAAATATATAAAACTTTTCTAAAAATGAAATTAACCTAAAATGTACTAAATCAGAGAACATATATAGATAATCCTTTTCTAAATATTTAAACCTAACTTTTGCATATATGAACATATAAACACAAAGCACATAAAAACATATATACATTTTTATAAAAAAGCAAAATACAAGCATATAATATATACACAGAGAACATACAAACATATATACATATATATATAATCTGAAGCAAAAACAAGCATATAATATATGAAAAAGCAAAAAGCAAAACATATATACATATATACACAGAGAACATACAAACATATATACATATATATATATATAATCTGAAAAAAAACAAGCATATGAAAAAACAGGGGAGGGGCGGCGCCGGCCGGACCAAGGGAGGGGCAGGGGTGCGGGTTCGGCGGCGAGGACGGCGACGGGGCAGGGGGCGCGCGTTCGGCGGCGAGGAATGGGGCGGGGCAGGGCGACGGCGATGACGGGGGCGCGCGGGCCGGGGCCGGAGATGGCGCACGCAGCGACGAGGAGGAGGCCGGCGACGGCGCAAGCAGTGACGGCGCACGCAGCGACGAGGAGGAGGCCAGCTACGGCGCAAGCAGCGACGGGGAGCGGGGGGCGGCGACGACGACGACGAAGGGCCTGGGGGCGTCGGGGCGAATGGGAGCGGTTGGCCAAAATTTCGCAAGTGTTGGATTATATAGCCAGAGCAATGGTCCCGGTTCGTGGCACGAACCGTGACCAATGCCCCCCTTTGGTCCCGGTTGGTGCCACGAACCGGGACCAAAGGCCAATTTTCAGCAGCCCAAAGGGCGGGAAGCGGCGGCCTTTGGTCCCGGTTGGTGGCACCAACCGGGACTAAAGGGGGGCATTGGTCACGGTTGGTGCCACGAACCGGGACCAATGCCCCCTTTAGTCCCGGTTGGTGCCACCAACCGGGACCAATGGCCTTTGCTGCCCCGAGCCCAAAAGTTTAGTCCCACATCACTAGCTGAAGGGCGCGGCACTGGTTTATAAGCGCTGGTGTTCCTACCCATTCGAGCTCCTCTCTAATGCAGGCTTTCGGGCCTAAACTTGCTACTGCCTGTGGGCCTATTGGGCCTTCTGCGGGCCTGAATCCTGGCCCATGTAGGGTTTCTAGTCGTATTCAGGCCGTGGAGGCCCAGTAGGAGGCATTTTTTTGGTTTTTTTCTTTTTTATTTCTATATTTTTTGGTTTTTTATTTTTTTATTTCTACTTAAGACTAAATACTTACAGTTTTTTAGTGATTTCTTTTTGCTTTTAGGTCACAAAAATTATAAACTTTTTGTTAGTGCCATTAGTTTTAAATTTTAAATAGTTTAAATTTGAATTTTTAAAAATTTGTGTGAATCACTAGTTTACAAATAACTTTACTATAAAAATAGAATTTTTTTCTATTTATTTTTTATTTATACTTACAACTAAATACTTATAGTTTTTTAGTGATTTCTTTTTGATTTTAGGTCACAAAAATTATAAACTTTCTGTTAGTGCCATTAGTTTTAAATTTTGAATAGTTTAAATTATGAATAACTTTACTATAAAAATAGAATTTTTTTTCTTCTTTGCTATTTATTTTTTATTTATACTTACAATTAAATACTTATAGTTTGATTTTAGGTCACAAAAATTAAATACTATAAAAATTCTTTTTGCTATTGAAGAATATTATAGTTTTATTTTAGTTGATCATAACATAATATTTTAATTGATTGTTTTTATTTTCATAAAAGTTTTGTAGTTCATTCTGTTTGTTATTAATTCATTCTTTGAGCTAAATGACTCTGAAATTGGAAAGCATTTCAAAATGAACTCTGAAAAGGTTGAAAGTTGGCATGGTATCATCATTTCACCCACATAGCATGTTCCAAAAAGTAGAGAGGGTTACGACAAAAACTTGATGCACTTCGTGTACAAAATGGAGAATCAGTTTCGAAGTATCAAAGTTTCAAACCATAAGACATGAAAGCATTTCAAATGAACTCTGAAAAAGTTGAAAGTTGGGATGGTATCATAATTTCACCCACATAGCATGTGCATGTACAAAACGGACAATGGTAGCATGTTCGTCTGTTACAAATTTGGCATGGTATCATCATAATAGTTGCGGGAGAAAGTCTTCACTTTTTCTTCGCTTGTGTCATTTGCTTATTGCGCCGTAACCATGGATAATCTTCATTGTTTATCAGGATGCTTGGGTCATCCTTGACATTGAAGGGAGGAATTTCATGAAACTTTTCATAATCTTCAGACATGTCTGTCTTGCCGTCCACTCCCAGGATGTCCCTTTTTCCTGAAAGAACTATGTGGCGCTTTGGCTCATCGTATGATGCATTCGCTTCCTTATCTTTTCTTTTTCTCGGTTTGGTAGACATGTCCTTCACATAGATAACCTGTGCCACATCATTGGCTAGGACGAACGGTTCGTCAGTGTACCCAAGATTTTTCAGATCCACTGTTGTCATTCCGTACTGTGGGTCTACCTGTACCCCGCCGCCTAACAGATTGACCCATTTGCACTTAAACAAAGGGACCTTCAAATCAGGTCCGTAGTCAAGTTCCCATATGTCCACTATATAACCATAATATGTGTCCTTTCCGCTCTCGGTTGCTGCATCAAAGCAGACACCGCTGTTTTGGTTGGTGCTCTTTTGATCTTGGGCGATCGTGTAAAATGTATTCCCATTTATCTCGTATCCTTTGTAAGTCAATACAGTCAAAGATGGTCCCCTAGACAACAAGTACAACTCATCACAAACAGTGTTGTCACCTCTGAGACGTGTTTCCAACCAACTGCTGAAAGTCCTGATGTGTTCACATGTAATCCAGTCGACGCACTGCTCCGGGTGTTTGGAGCGCAGACTGTTCTTGTGTTCATCGACATACGGGGTCACCAAGGTAGAGTTCTGTAGAACTGTGTAGTGTGCTTGAGACCAAGAATATCCGTCCCTGCATATTATTGAGTCTCTTCCAAGAGTGCTTTTTCCAGTCAGTCTCCCCTCATACCATGATTTAGGGAGACCTATCTTGTTAAGGCCAGGAATGAAGTCAACACAAAACCCGATAACATCCTCTGTTTGATGGCCCATGGAGATGCTTCCTTCTGGCCTAGCGCGGTTACAGACATATTTCTTTAGGACTCCCATGAACCTCTCAAAGGGGAACATATTATGTAGAAATACGGGCCCCAGGATGACAATCTCGTCGACTAGATGAACTAGGACGTGCGTCATGATATTGAAGAAGGATGGTGGGAACACCAGCTCGAAACTGACAAGACATCGCGCCACATCACTCCTTAGCCTTGGTACGATTTCTGGATCGATCACCTTCTGAGAGATTGCATTGAGGAATGCACATAGCTTCACAATGGCTAATCGGACGTTTTCCGGTAGAAGCCCCCTCAATGCAACCGGAAGCAGTTGCGTCATAATCACGTGGCAGTCATGAGACTTTAGGTTCTGAAACTTTTTCTCTGGCATATTTATTATTCCCTTTATATTCGACGAGAAGCCAGTCGTGACCTTCATACTGAGCAGGCATTCAAAGAAGATTTCTTTCTCTTCTTTTGTAAGAGCATAGCTGGCAGGACCTTTATACTGCTTCGGAGGCATGCCGTCTTTTTCGTGCAAACGTTGCAGGTCCTCTCGTGCCTCAGGTGTATCTTTTGTCTTCCCATACACGCCCAAGAAGCCTAGCAGGTTCACGCAAAGGTTCTTCGTCACGTGCATCACGTCGATTGAGGAGCGGACCTCTAGGTCTTTCCAGTAGGGTAGGTCCCAAAATATAGATTTCTTCTTCCACATGGGTGCGTGTCCCTCAGCGTCATTCGGAACAGCTAGTCCACCGGGACCCTTTCCAAAGATTACGTAGTGTAAATCATTGACCATAGCAAGCACGTGATCACCGGTGCGCATGGCGGGCTTCTTCCGGTGATCTGCCTCGCCTTTGAAATGCTTGCCTTTCTTTCGACATTGATGGTTGGTCGGAAGAAATCGACGATGGCCCAGGTACACATTCTTCCTGCATTTGTCAAGGTATATACTTTCAGTGTCATCTAAACAGTGCGTGCATGCGTGGTATCCTTTGTTTGTCTGTCCTGAAAGGTTACTGAGAGAGGGCCAATCGTTGATGGTCACGAACAGCAAAGCCTTAAGGTTAAATTCCTCCTGTCTGTGCTCATCCCACGTACGTACACCGTTTCCATTCCACAGCTGTAAAAGTTCTTCAACTAATGGCCTTAGGTACACATCAATTTCGTTGCCGGGTTGCTTAGGGCCTTGGATGAGAACTGGCATCATAATGAACTTCCGCTTTATGCACATCCAAGGAGGAAGGTTATACATACATAGAGTCACGGGCCAGGTGCTGTGATTGCTGCTCTGCTCCCCGAAAGGATTAATGCCATCCGCGCTTAAAGCAAACCATACATTCCTTGGGTCCTTTGCAAACTCATCCCAGTACTTTCTCTCGATTTTTCTCCACTGCGACCCGTCAGCGGGTGCTCTCAACTTCCCATCTTTCTTTCGGTTCTCACTGTGCCATCGCATCAACTTGGCATGCTCTTCGTTTCTGAACAGACGTTTCAACCGTGGTATTATAGGAGCATACCACATCACCTTCGCAGGAACCCTCTTCCTGAGGGGCTCGCCGTCAACATCACCAGGGTCATCTCGTCTGATCTTATACCGCAACGCACCGCATACCGGGCATGCGTTCAGATCCTTGTATGCACCGCGGTAGAGGATGCAGTCATTAGGGCATGCATGTATCTTCTCCACCTCCACTCCTAGAGGGCATACGACCTTCTTTGCGGCGTATGTACTGTCGGGCAATTCGTTATCCTTTGGAAGCTTCTTCTTCAATATTTTCAGTAGCTTCTCAAATCCTTTGTCAGCCACAACATTCTCTGCCTTCCACTGTAGCAATTCCAGTACGGTACCGAGCTTTGTGTTGCCATCTTCGCAATTGGGGTATAACCCTTTTTTGTGATCCTCTAACATGCGATCGAACTTCAGCTTCTCCTTTTGACTAATGCATTGCGTCCTTGCATCGACAATGACCCGGCGGAGATCATCATCATCGGGCACATCGTCTGGTTCCTCTTGATCTTCAGCAGCTTCACCCATGGCAGCATCATTGGGCACATCGTCTGGTTCCTCTTGATCTTCACCAGCTCCCCCCGTTGCAGCATCACCGTATTCAGGGGGCACATAGTTGTCATCGTACTCTTCTTCTTCGCCGTCTTCCATCATAACCCCTATTTCTCCGTGCCTCGTCCAAACATTATAGTGTGGCATGAAACCCTTGTAAAGCAGGTGGGAGTGAAGGATCTTCCGGTTAGAGTAAGACCTTGTATTCCCACATTCAGTGCATGGACAACACATAAAACCATTCTGCTTGTTTGCCTCAGCCGCATCGAGAAACTCATGCACGCCCTTAATGTACTCGCGGGTGTGTCTGTTACCGTACATCCATTGCCGGTTCATCTGCGTGCATTATATATAATTAAGTGTCCAAATTAATAGAAGTGTACAAATCTCGAGGAAAATGGAGCTTGGAGGTCGAGCTTCGAGAGGAGAAAGCTTAAGTAGTGTGGCTCGGGCATTTCATCGAACACCTCATGTGCATAGGAGGTGAGCTAGAGCACCACAAAGCCCTCTCCCCCTCGGCCAGAAAAAATAGAGCACTGTGCTCTACTCTTGCGCGAGGGGGTATATATAGGCACCTCATTGGTCCCGGTTGGTGGCATGAACCGAGACTAAAGGGGAGCCTTTGGTCCCGGTTCAAGCCACCAACCGGGACCAATGGTGGTGGGCCAGGAGCGAGGCCCATTGGTCCTGGTTCGTCCCACCAACCGGGACCAAAAGGTTCAGACGAACCGGGACCAATGGCCCACGTGGCCCGGCCGGCCCCCTGAGCTCACAAACCGGGACCAATGCCCACATTGGTCCCGGTTCTACATTGAACCGGGACTAATGGGCTGAGCCGGCCTGGACCATAGCCCTGTTTTCTACTAGTGGAGGCCCAAGAAGCATAGGGTTGAACCCCGACCAATGCGCCACATTGATATGCGCTTCGCCGTCCATGGCGGCGCTTTCTACGGCTCACAAAGCAGTGATGCAATATTAATGGTGCTTCGACGGTTTATCGATGCATGGTGTCTATTTTCTCTTCCGATGGTGACATCAACACCGTGGCTGGTGGATGGTGGACGATGACGATTTGGTCAGGCGTTCAGGGGTCAACTCCCTCAAAGTTGTACCCATAAAATTCTTTTATAGCGGGTGTTTTTTCTTATGTGCCAATACGATTGTCCTCTCTAGTGCTGTTTAAAGTGATCCATGTATTGTAATTTTCAACTTTATACTATTCTCTCCGTTCAAAATTATTTTGTTGCGGAAATGGATAGAAATTGGTACAACCTAAAAAAAGAATATCGTTTCCTCTCCCCTTATAAACCGTTTCGCTTCGTCCACCTCCTGCCTGCCTCGATTTTTCTCCTCGAACCGGAAACCTCACGCAAGTGATCTGGAAGCCGCCACTCCCTCTCCCATCCTGCTAACAGCAATGGAGGTCGACATCCACTGATGCCGCGCACTTGCCCTCCGCCAACACCGGCCAACGACGGACCGAACATGGAGGCGGGTGACCCAAGGATTTGCCGCCGCCGCCCGGAGCTACCTCCCCGTCAACGTCAAGAAGGCTTTGGCGAGAGCTCCTTGCTATCCAGGACCGCCGTTGCTGGGTTCGTTTCTCTGGCTGACATTGTGAGAAAGACTGGCTGACTGAACAAATCATCATCTGCACTAGCCTAGAAGTGTCACACGTTCCATACCGAAATAGTAAGCTAACGCAAGTGCTGCAACATGTCTCAGGTGTACACAAAATCTCTCAAGATTTATGGCTTTGTTTCGTCAAGAATGCCAACATTGCCATCCATTTGTTGTTCTTTGTGTTTGTGCTTGTGAATCATGAGGGCGGTGCTTTTGGTGAAACAATGAGTACTCTCAAGTTTGCGGAGTCATGTAGCCACCATAGAACTTGGTTCATCTCGTGTTAATAAGAGGTACGGCATTCCCCGTAAAAAAGAAAAAGAAAAAAAGAGGTACGGCATTGTGTGTTGTTGAGTCCTGAAACATATGTGTCGGGCCTTTTGGAACTTTGTTTTCATCACTCATGGTACACAAAATCCGTTTCAAAAAAAAAAACTCATGGTACACAAACTGTCTTTGTCAAACCGGCACTACTACCTCCGTACGAAAATATAAGACGTTTTTAGGCTAAACTAGCCTAAAAAGGTCTTATATTTTGATTAGGGGGGGGGGGGGGGGGGGGGTAAATGGTAAGGGAAGTGAAGCGGCACATCTGAGAGATGCCACGAACCATATTAAGCTCGTGTTAGTAAGGAAGATGAACGCAAGAGTAAGATCACCTCTTATTACCACGAGCTTGCGCTTCAAGCCTGAAGCTAGGCAGGAATCCAGTGTTGACACTTGCACAAGCTTCAAAACTTTCTGAGGTTGCATCCATTACATTTTTTTCTATCAGTTCTGTGAGTGTATTTTTGCAACAGTTACTCCACAACATTCAGGTTCTTTCTCACAGGAGGAAATGGCCTAACTAGACAACTTGTTGTGCGTTTGCAGATCAGAAGCTCGTAGTCTTGAAAGCAGAGAAGGTTAGCAGGAAACTATATATACTTTACTTCACGCAAGTTGAAGACTCTGTCTCCTCCAGTAAGAAGTTCATTCAAAAAACAAATTGTTACTCCATAATTTGCAGTCAACTATTTGAATTTGACTGATCCTAGACCTAGCTAGATAGCCTTTTGTACAGGCAGTTAGTATCTTTCCAGTCAGTTCACTACTACCTCCGTTTCTAAATAGGAGTATTTAGGAACAGAGGGAGTAGATGCAGAGAACTAGATCATCAAGGTTTCTGAAGCAAGCCAAGAGCAAAGCTTTATCACGTTTGGTGTGGAGAGAAGATCCCAGTAATAAGCGGCATTGAGCGAGAGTCCAATAGCAGCTTCCTTGGTCTATACCCTGGATGGTGGGTGGGCTTTTGACCATTTGAGTTCCTGTGTAGACATCCATCATTTGGCCTCCTTCGATATTAGTAGTACATCCCAATTGCTTGTTGTGCAAGTATGCAGCAATCTTACAAGAAATTCGATAATGTGCAAGTATTGCTATATTTTAGCTCATTTATATCTACCCAAAACCGACACTATCAATCAAGAATATTCATACATACACATGGGGATGCTACCCTAGCATCAGTAGCCAGTACTCCCTCTGTCCGGAACAAGTGCACTTCTATCTTTTGTCCTAATATAAGTCAAAGTTTTAAGATTTAGTTGGATCTACACCGCCTTTTGACACTATCAAGAACATTTGGCTTACTCCACATGGTTGCTGTTGTCTCCAGTTCTCCACCTTCCATTAACTCCCTATAAGAGCATTTACAATCGGACTTGGCAAATTCGGCCCCTATACGGCCGCGAGAGCGTCCGCGGACAGCGCCCGCCGACCCTTGATATCTTGCGCCGCACATCCACATACCTCAAATTCGGATCCTCAAATCCATACAATCCATGCACGTCGATCATACGACACAAATTGTTTGAATTCAACAATCCGAAACTAAAGCAAAGCAAATCATAGTTCAACAAACCGGACATGCCAAAATGAAATCCATGTTCTAGCGTGACGGATGGCTCGCTTGTCGGATCACTGGCCGGACGCTACCCATGCTGCCTGCTTCGAGGCCATGCTTGTGTCATGCTCCTCCTGCTCCGCCTACATCCTTGTCGCATGCTTCGCTGCCGCTACCGCCCTCGCCGCCTCGTACACCCTATGCTTGTTGATCTCCTTCTTATCCGCAAGCCACTTCTTTGCATGCTCATCAAAGAGGGTTTCGTCCGCCAACATGATCTTCACATCCTCTGCGTCCTGTGCGAGTTGCAACATTTACTTCTCAAGCTCAATCTCTCCAAATGTCTTGGCCTTCTCGAGTTCCCATTTGATCGCCGCCTTTTGCTTCTCCAACTCAATATTCTCCCACTTGTTTCCCATGACTTGTCAGTTATCCTTTGGCACAGTGGCTTTTTCATTCTCGACGACAACATCGTCCTCTCCATCGTCCAACCCGATTGATTGGTGGGTGCTTGAGCCATCATTCCTCTTCTTGCCGGCCTTGATACCAGCCACAAGCTGTGTCCACTTTGACACTCCAATCAATAAGATCAAACAATGGCTAAAAGCAAACACCTTCTTCTCCATCTCGTGATACAAAGTGGTCGCCCTCGCCGTCTAGCAAACAACATATGTATGAGCATGACATCTAGGACGGCAGATCGGGACCCGTGGTGAGGATGGGGAGCAAGGGTGGCATATGGCGAGGGCTCAGGCACGGGAAAGGTAGGAGGGCGACTGGAGGAGGAGGGGGAGGAAAGGTTTGGTGGATTTGGTGCAATTTGCGATGGGGCCGGGTTGTCGGGTCCGACGTGACGGACGCTCCCGGACGCCCCCATATCCGTCCTATTTTTGGGTTGGATATGAGAGGTGCCGGTCATCCCGGGTGTTTGAGGCCCGTTTAAGGAGCCCATATGGGTCGGATTTTTGTGACTGATCAGTGACTGGGCCATCCGCCCGGGGGTTTGGGGCGTCGAACTATAGATGCTCTAATCAATAAATGCCCGACACACTAGACTAGACTATTGGATCCAAGCATCATAAAGTGACACATCTTCAATGCAACAATTTGTATGACTCATTTGGAACTATATATTTGTTGTTCCTTCTCTTGGTACCAAATTGGCAACAAACATGACCTATCATCTATGTAGACAATTGCAAAATTCTCGATTGGAGGAACAACCCCATTTTCTAGGAACTATTCAGTTCATTTGCTATTATGGTCAACCGTGCATAGAACTCACTGCACTGGATTGAGAGGCTGATAAATGGCAACACCTAAACGTGTTCATTGGTAGTCCAGCCCGAAAAACCTTGGCCAAGCCGGCCAGGCTTGCCTCTTCAGGCATGGCTCGGGCTTCATTTTACAGCCTAAGAGAATATTCGGCCCGGGCACGGGCTTCCGTTTCTCACCTTTTCAAACCGGGCTTTCAGGCTTAGGACCGAGCTTACACGTGCGTAGACTGGAAATCTGCATGCGGGTTGGGCCTTCAAGCTTGCATTCGGGTAGGGCTCAGGCTTGAGAAAGCACATGTTTTGGGGCTTTGGTCGGGCTCAACTTTGGGATTTTCACTTTGGGCTTTGTCAAGCCCGGCCTGAAACCCGCCCCGGCCATTCCCATGTGACGGAATGAGAGGGTGCATGTCTGGCTCGCAGAGAGAGATGGAGGGAGCGAGAGAGAGAGTGTTAAACAACCTTTAAATCTGTAAAAACAATATGGGATTAGTTGCGGATGTTTAAATTGGATTTAATCTATTTGCTTACATCATGTCATCAGTAGATAATTATTAGATTTCACCCTAATGTTCTGAAATCTTATGTCTTAGGTAATCTTCTTTTGGTTATTTCATTTGCATTAAGATTTCCCCTGCCCTTTTATTTGTGTTATAATAAAAGAACTGGCTCCCGTGGCACGTATCAGTGGAATACGGCTTCCTTATAAAAAAAAAACTTCAGAGTTGTGACAAATTACTCCTGTTTGCCACTGTAAAAATCCAATCGGTTCCCCAATCCCCGACCCCGCGACATTCCCCATTTCTAGGTTTCTCGTCCGCCGTCCAGCAGCTGGCCACCGGCGCGCTCGCACATTGCCGCCGGCGGGCCGCCGCAAGACCGCCTTCGGCCGCCTCCACCTCATCATCCACCTCCGTCGCGCCGGCTTCCTCTCCTCCGCTCCGCGGCCACCCCCATCTACCTCGACCACAGTGACCGGCCAGCCGCCGCAGGAGCTCGACCAAGACGACGGCCCGCCGCAGGAGCTCTACCCCGGCACCGCCTTCGCCGTCTCTCTTCTTTCGCTCAGCCTCCCTGTGCCCGCCGGCTCGACCACGGCGAACGACTCCCTAGCAGTTCGACTGCGAGGTAAAAAAAGAGAAAAACCCCAACTTTTGTGATGCACATGCCCCCGTACCTCTGGGCTGCCAAATTCCCGACCCCCCTTTGCTTCTGATCGAAATTGCGTTATTCTAGGTGTCCTGCCTAATGCGTTGACTGATTCTACTGAAGCTGATGGCCAATACCCGGTCAGGAGGGGCGAACAATGAGGGAGCAGGGGACACCAACACCAGTGCAAGGGAAGGCAGCGCCGCCACCAATGCAAAGCACCCCAAGTCCGCAACGACCTCCACCTCGTCTGCGCGTGAAACAAGCGATGAGCCGAAGCCAAACCTGAGGATGCTGAATCGAGAAACAAAAGGAAAGAATCCCATTGTGATGACCACCACCAGTTCTGCAGCTACACCGGTTTCGCAGACATCTATGAGGGGCAGGAGCAAACCCAGCACACCTGATTCCCTGAAATCGTCAGCAATGAAGCTAAAAGGGTCGACGAGGAAGCCTAGTTCCCCCAAAACGTCTGACAGAGTAAAGAAAAGTACCATTTCAGCTTCTGCTGCTTCAAATGATTCAACTGGAGTTTCTCCTGGTCAAGTGGCTGCTCTCGGCAAAACCGTGAAAAGGAAAATTGATGAACGTAAGTCAACCAAGAATAAGCATGATGCTTCTGAGAGCGGTACCAGGCCACTGAAGCAGCATAAAAGGCTAACTGTGGAAGACAATGGCTCTGTTTTGAGGTTTGAAGAAAGTGGCGCGCACGAAGAAGATAACCAGGCACATTTAAGTCAAGTCGTCAATGAATTTTGTGAAGGCTGTACTTCTGGTCGGTGTGAAGCTCCTGAGTTGATACTGGAGACAGATGGGTCGAAAACTGATGTTGAAAAATCTGCTCCCATTTCGGAGGTTTGCTCAACCATCTTCTATTCTTGAGTTGTTGTTTCTTTGATTCTACTCTTTATGAAATCATGGTGTTGCTGTAAGTACCAGTCCCCTCTGCCTTCATCCTTGATAGGTCTTAACCCTGGAGTAGCAAAATAGAATTAAATAACATATTCTGGTAACAGAGTAATATGTTCTTTTGTTGCTACTAGATCACATATCACCTCTTGTGCTTACATTATTACAGTTCTTGACCTTACATTATTACAAAGCATTACTGTAAGTGTCATTGTTATTTTCCTTCATCCTTTATATCTCGTAACTCTCGAGTAGCAAAATAGAAGTAAATAACTAAACACATATTCCAGTAATACATCAAAATGTTCTTTATTTGCACCTGAATTATCTCATATAACGTCTTGAGCTTCATTACAACCTATGCAGGACGCAGTGTCCACCTGACAGGATACCCTGTATAGTTTCCTTTTAGCAACTCATATGCTTGATTTTTCTGTAACATCCTTGTTGCCTCAATATGTTGGCTTGTTATTTGCAATGCTGCTTTTCTTTTTCTTATCATCCTACCATCTGTATCAAAGGAGTTGGTTACATTATCAGTTCTTGTACAGGCACATATGACTGCTGATCTATGCTCACAGAATATGGTGGCTGAAAGCAGTCCTGCAGTGGACGCTAGAGAGCCAGCTGATAACTGTTCAGAGTTCACACCTCATGTTGCAATGGCCCAGAAAGTGGACTCGTCAAAATTTGTGGAGTACTGGGTTCCTGCTCGCCTTTCACGAGTGCAACTAGAAATGTACTGTTATACCTTGTTTTCAAACTCACTAGCGCTTCAATCAAATGAAAAAACTGACAGTGTTGGTGCTCTTCGCAACATTCTTGTATCCCTCCGGAAGGTTAGCTGTTAAAATTTCTGAGCATGCATGGTACCCTTTTTTCACAGTAGGGAGTTAGACGGAATCTGCAATGGTACTCATTGTGCATAGCTAACTGTCTTTACTGATCTTATCATGCAACAGTGCTGCGACCACCCTTATCTAGTAGATGAAACGCTGCTAGACTCACTTCCCAAGGGCCACCCAGTAACTGATATCCTGGATATTGAAGTTCGTGCAAGTGGCAAGCTACTGCTTCTTGAGAAAATGCTCCGATTAATCAAGGAAAAAAGGCAGAGAGTTCTTATCCTTTCCCAGGTAAGCGTTTTGTGGTACCATGCCTCAAATAATCTCTTACTTCCATTATTTAACTTTGTCCCAATTAATGTAGTAATGCCTGTTACGTGTGATTCATTACTAGTACTTGTATCTAAAGAGTTGGCAAGTATTAATGTTTTGTACTTCCTCAAAGCATGCATTATTTATTTCCGGCAACCGAAGCATGCGATGATTTCTTTTAATTATTTGTTAATGTTATGCACAAGGGTTTTCAACTTCTCATATGAGGAAAAGTTTCAAGCTGTCTTTGCTCTTTGGTACATTTTGTCAAATTGTTAGTAATAACATCTGGGTATCACTTCCCTCAGTCGCAGAATCAAGAGTTGCAGAAAGACTGGTGATGTTTCACTTTAGTACAGTTATGCACATAAGAATTCCGCAGCATGGAGTTTCTAGACATTGATTTAGTTTGATCATTTAAACACCAAAGAAATTCTTGCGCGGCACTTCACTATCTCCAATGGTAACTCTTGTGTCCTTTGCAGCAACGGGCAGTAGAAAACCAGCATCCATCTTTCCTTCTTTTGCCCCTTTAATGTCAATTGTTGTAACAAGCTTGGCATTCAGTGGGGCAGACCGGCAGAGAAATGGTATCGAAGACATGCTGCACCATCATACTGCTGGTTTCTCGGGAAATAGATTCTTAGGCATCTTCGTCATGGCCTGTTGGCTTATATCTGGAAACAAAGGAACACACGGATTTTTGGCAAAGTAGCCCCTATTAGATTATTGCTCATCCTGAAAGAAGTCCATGTTCAATCCTTTAGATTTAAGGAGGCATCTCTAACCCTGCTCAGGGTTGCTCCCTCATAGTCAGAGTCTTTCTCAGTTTTGTGTTTTTACCTGAACAACCCCCCCCCCCCCCCCCCCCACCCCCCATGGTGTCTATATGAATTCATGGTTGCTCCTGCAGAAAGCTGACACATCTGCACTTGTTCTAAATTTATGTTTTTTTGGTACAATGCACATATGGTTCACTTTAGAAACAACATTTTGCAAGCACATGTTGTAACATCTTGGCATCGGTTAAAAGAAAACATGTGGGTACCTTATTTCAAAATCTAAATATGTTACTTTTCATGCACCATGTGTACTTTTTAATTGCTGGCGTATATATCCCTTATTAAGTTCTTGTTTGGGTAGTTTCTGATTCATCATTGTTAGAATTAAATATCATGATCTTTTGGAAAGGTTTCCCAAGCTTATCAGTGCAATATGATGGTACTTTCTTCTATGTGCAGTCTTGTGATGGGGCTGGCATTCCAATGGGTGATATTCTGGGTGATTTTCTCTGTGAAAGCTTTGGTCTTGAGTCATATGAGCGCGTGGAGCATGGTTTCTCTGTACCAAAGAAACAGGGTGCAATGAGTATGTTCAATGACACGACTAAGGGCCGGTTTATTTTCTTGATTGATAGTCGTGCATGTGTCCCAAGCATTAAACTGTCATCAGTTGATGTCATCATCATATATTCTAGTGATTGGAATCCCACAAATGACTTGAGAGCCCTCCAGAAGATCAGCATAGAGTCACAATCTGAATGTGTGCCCATTTTTCGTTTGTATTCGTCTTGTACAGTGGAGGAAAAGGCTCTTATACTTGCAAAGCATGATCATACTCTTGATACCAGTGTCCAGAATATAATGCCTATCCTGAGCCATTGTATGCTTAGTTGGGGTGCATCATTTCTCTTCAGTAGACTTGAAAGGCTAGAAAACGATGCATATTTAAGCAAGGATTCTGATGCTGAAAAACTGTTCATGGATAAAGTACTTTCAGAGTTCTCAACGAAGTTATCCACTGAAGATGATACCAGCACTAAGATGAGCAATGCAGCCGTATCACAAGCTCATCTGAGTGGACCTCTTTATTCTAGAGATAGTGTTGTAGTAGGTGAGAGGGAGGGGATCTCTGCACCTGATAGTGATCTCCCAAAGTTCTGGGTAAATTTGCTAGATCGGAAGTCTCCTCGTTGGCAGTATATAACTAAGCTGGCACAAAGCAACTGTAGAAAGAGACAAAGCATGGAAGAATGGAAAATTCATGCAGACGAGGCTGCTGAAGCTAGTACGAAACGTAGAAAAATTGCTGGAATCTTGGATTCATCTGCAAATGTTTTAGCTGGCGAAGACAATGTCTCAGTATTGCCTGAAATTAGTACGACATCTAGTTCTCATCAAATATCAGTTGACAACACATGGCAGGAACAAGGTATACCACTGTAACTATAATTAACAGCTCTGTTTTTGGTGCGAATAATGCACTGTTCTAACAGAATCCATTTTGTAGGGGTGGAAAATCTTCAGGACACACAAAATAGTGTTCACATCCCATTGAAGCAAGAGTTCTCAAAGCTATATGAATTGTTTGAACTACCGGTATGCTGAATGTAACGACTTCATTGTTCTCTTGATGTTTGTGTTGAAATATACTGCCTGCCCTTTTTAATCAGTTTGGACTTTTGGGAGTCCCCATCATGTCGAGGTTCCGTCAGGCCTTAAATGTCAGATTGATGTAGGCTGTAAATACTCTATTAAATAATAAATACTGCGTTGGCCGGGTGTTGAGCTTGAGACCTCTTGGCTCATATACCATAGTACGTTTCAAAATACTTCGCATCTTACTTTTGTCTTAAGTCAAACACTAATATTTCCATGCAAGAAAAAAACATTGTCATATTGGACCACATTTATATAAAAAATATCAATATCTACTATACTAAATAAATACAATACAAAAATATATTCAATGATGGATCTAGTGATATTGATTTGTTATTGTGAATCTTGGTAAATTTTTTGAATATTTTTTTCTTTTAACTCGGTCAAACTTCACAAGATTTGATTTGAGACAAAACTAATATGTGAAGTTGGGTTTGATGGGGACAGACGCGGCCATTCCCTGGCCGTGCAAAATTGGGCGGGAGTGCCTTCATCCCATTTTGGCCAGGCACCATCATTGAGGCCAGGGGTGGCTTGGCCAGCGGGGGGATGGTCCCAGATGGCATGCTCCTTCTCTGCGTCCATCTCCTATACTGCCGCTGGCGCCACCTTGAAGTTGGCCCAGAAGGTGCACTCCCTCTCCGCCGCGGCCTCCTCGACGCCTATGGCGGAGGTGGCGGCCTAGCGGGCATCCCAAACTGCCCTAGCAGCGAGGGAGCGGCGGGAAACCAGCGGTGGAGTCGATCTCGGACGCAACCGTGCAGCGCTTCGCGGCAGCGGGCGGCCTGTGACACCGTCCAGCCCGTCCTGGCGATCACATTCCTCCGCGATGAGGGTGGTCTCCTGCATGTCCTCCTCGTCCAGCTGTTGTGTCTTCTCCTCCGTGAGTGGCAGCCAGTCCGGCCTTGGGTGAAGCGGCATGATGAGGACAAGGGGGGAAGTGGAGAAGAAAGTGGAGCTGTTGGCGGCCGGGAGATGAGCTGGGACGTGTGCTGGCCTTTCTATATCCACGAGTGGCGGGAAACGGGGTGGGCGGGTGGCGGGAAAATGTGGCAGAAATGGGCGCGGGCTGTTGGACAGGAGGTGACAACCGTTAATTGGCTCGTTTCCTGGTGAGATAAGTGCCTGCGGGACTGGTACGCGCATCCGACACGCGCCATTGGCAGAGAGAGAGAGAGAGAGAGAGAGAGAGAGAGAGAGAGAGAGAGAGAGGGAGGGAGGAAGGGGGAGAGAGGCCATGCGCAAGGGGAAAGAGGTGAAATTTCCCTCCCGGTTCAACCTCCAAATAAGGAGGCTATGGCCCACTATTTGGAGCATGTTCCAAAAATCTTGGAGGCCAAGGGTGATATGGCGACTTTAATAGATCCCTTTTTTTGGTCCCGAATGCACAGGCTGTTATTATGGCGGTTGGGCTGTTTTGCCAATTCTGCTAGAGTTGCTCTTAGTGTTTAATATATTCCTTTGGTCAGAAGTAGAAACCTATTGGCAGTATTGAAAGTTCCGTAAGGAAGATATTAAGAACCAAATACATGCCGAAGAGAACTAAAATGTTTGGTTGTTTGTAATTGATCGACAATCATAAATTGTGCCTAAACTGAAGAGTGCAGCAATTCTGAACAGCAATACATTATGTGTGACAAATAAATACACAGACAAGTTATCAAATAGTAATTCACCCTACCATTTTAGTGAGGCTGAAATTTCTGAAGACACATGATTTCATATACTCATCATTTTGCTATTTTAGCTGATTGGATTCTTTGATGGAACGGTAACATGTTGTGCAGGGGAGTGTTAAATGTGTATGTGAGGAACTTCTTGAGTATGCTTTGAAGAATAAGAATCACCAAGTCAGTCAGGAGCCAAAGCATGCATTCAACATTGCACTGGTTAGAGAAGAGTCTTCTTTAATTTTTGCACTACATGTTCAATGTTAAATGTTGCTGTTCTTCATGAATGTTTTCCTTCTTTGCATGCTTTACTTCAGTGCTGGCATGCTGCTTCTCTCTCAAGGCACAAGGTTAATCATAAAGAATCACTGGCTCTTGCTGCAAAATACTTGAACTATGAGTGCAGTGAAACTTGTGTCGAGTTGGTTTATAAGAAGCTAAGGAACCTAAAGAAGGAGTTCGCATATGGAGTAGGCGGAACAGGCAAGAATAATCAATCAATTTCAGTAAAGAACATATCACCATACCAGCAGGAGACCTCAACTAGACATGGAAATGGCAAATCAACCCCTAAGCAAACAGCATCTGTTGGTGGGAACGAATCACATCAAGAGGATTCACATGATTTAGTGATTGAGGCTATTGTACCAGGAGAGAAGGAACTGCTATCTGTATCAAAGGATGTACTTCTTAATAGGATCACAGAGAAAAGAATTAATTTAGTTGACATGGTTTTCTCCTTGAGAGAGAAGAATATCCTTGATAAACAAGCAAACGAGGTCGCAATGTTTGACATGCACAGGCACAATGGAGTGGTGAAACTGAGAAAAGCATGCAGAATAGTTGTGGAACACCTTCGTAGGTCTCAAGCTGATTCAGAGGACAGAGGTGGTCAAACAAAGCTAATAGTTGAATGGCTCACTATGCTAACAAACCTAATAGTTGAATGGTTCACTATGCTACTATATGCGTTTCTGAAGCACATGAGGCACCAGCGTGAGAACCTTGATTTACAGCAATCGAAGGTGTGGACTAAGGAGTTGCAGTTGAAGGAAAAGTTCCTTCACGAAGCAAAATATGGCCAATTAGATCATACTTTTGATCAGAGTATTTATTTACCAGAATCAGGCTTTGCTATTGAGGAATTCAGCCACTTTAGCTCCTGTGTTGATACAACTACTTTGGCAAACTGTCCGCAGTCTTTGCACGAAACTTCAGCGATGGAAGTTACATTGGTTGGTAGTGTGATTCCATCTGATGTTATCATTGCAGAAGCAGCGAGAAAAAGTTCTGCTGAAGTTCTTATCCACAACGAAGGCACACTAGCATCAGAAGGTATTGGTTTGACAGAGAACATGATCGGCAATAGTTTTGATTGCATTGACATGCAAGGAGGGGCATCTCTGGCTGTTCAAGACCAATTAAATTCTAGTCCTGCAATTGATAATTCCATTAATCAGGTAGGGCATGGATTAATCAGGTCTTATACTTACTAGTTCTTTGGAGTGGTATTCATTCTGATTTTATAAGCTTATCCATGTCGGAACTGTCAGCTTAACTTTTTTTTTACAGAAACTTCCAACATATTTTGCAGTCAATTTAGAAGTATTAACACATTGAAGCTTTGGTTCAAGTTTCATGTCATGTTTTATGGACTGTAAAAATTTCATATAAGTTTTCCTTTGTGATATAGCGAAAAGGAAAGGAGATGTTTAGTAGGCTCATGTAGGATGTGTCGTTTTTGCTCTTTCCATGTAGCAAGTGAACATAGTTACTTGCTCATCATGGCAGTACAGTACACTAGGCATAGAAAACTGTTTGTAGTATGTTGCCTTTCATACTCTCATGTTTTACGGTTTGCAGATTACTAATTGAAGTTCTTTTTAATACAGCAAAAGGAAAAGAAATATTTAGTAGGCTCATCTATGAGCGTCAGTGACACTGTGTACCCATTTACTTATAAACGCATTTCCAAATAGAGGACATCACAGTTGATGCAGCACTTGTCTTTCCATTTGAGTCAGTTCTGAGCAATGGTCTTCATGTTCCAATTCATGGTGCTTCATTACATTATGGTTGCACTAGTATTCCTTATGACCTTTTTTTTATTAGTATCCATTATGATACTAATCATATGTACCTGTAACATATATCAGGAATCTTCAAGTGGTGACCATAGGACTGAACATATTGAGCGACAGAGTGGTGGGTGTTTGCAACCATTACCGGGAGAGACTGACCAACATTTAGGAGATGCTGAAATGGAAGTTAACACCGACAATGGGGGCAATACTCATGCAGATCCACCTTACTTAGAACCACAGACTTTGGCTCCTGTGCCCAGCCAGACTTCCTTGCAAATGTCTAAGGAAGTTGAAGCCGAGGCCAATCTTGTAATACAGTCAGCCCAACCAATTGTAGCACCAGCGCAACTTCTGCAAAGAGAGGCAGAACAAGTAGGCCGTTCTGGTATAACACCAGCTCAGACTTTGCGACCTGAAATGCAACCATCAGCATCCAGGGAAGCTTATACTCAGACAGATCTGATAATTCAGTCTGCACAACCAAGTATGGTGCCAACTGAGCTTTCACAAAGAGATGCCGAACAAGCAAACCTTTCTCGTGTACCATCATCTCAGTGTTTGCCATCTGCAATGCATCCATCGGTTCCACCGTCCAGTATTCTGCTTGAAAGAACACACCCTGATCAGTGTCAACCACCAAGTCATCAACCCGAGGCTGCACCGGGTTCTTCAGCACAACTCTTTCCGTTGGCACCAAGGATGTTTAATCATCCACCAGTTGGTGATGATCCACTGAAAAATGAGTTGCACAGATTCCGGTTACACATTGACTCGCTTAATAAAACCCACGAGCTAAAGGTTTGCTATTTCTTCTAGCTCATGTATGTATATCTTGGTTGTGAATTTCGTACACTAGTTCTGGGATTCATCTTGTTCTCATTTTTTCACTTACGGACAGCAATCACAACTTAGGACCGAGTATAGCCAAGAAATGGAGAAGCTCAAACAAAAGTATGATTTGTTACTTCAAAAACAAGATTCCACTCATCTTCAGCAAACGGAGACACTAAATGATTTATGTGAGAAAGTTCTCCTCAACCAGTCACTAGCTGACAATCTTCGGAAGGAATTCATATCTTCTGGAGACCAAGGTATTGAGTATTGACTATAAGCAATCATTTTTTATGTCCTCTTAATGAAATATGCTGACATGATTTGCAAACACCTGTCCCAAATCTCTATCGCTAATGCCAACTACTTTGATCTGCAGTTAGAGCCCACAGCCCTCCAAATCACCAGACACCCCAGGCTTCTCAGCAAGTTCCCACGAGGTCTTCAGCGGTGGCATCGACTGCATCACCAACTGCGTCGTCGTCAGCTGGTCGACCTCCAGTGCCGATACATCATGTCCAACTATTTCAGGTCGATCGACCATCACCATCATCATCGCCATCTTCACAAGTGGTCAGACCACATCCCTCCATACTAAGCAACATTGCCAGATCAACATCAACTAGATTTAGTCCCGCGCCAGTTCTGCCACGGGGAGGCTTTGGAGTCCACAGTGAACTAGCACGTGCACCTGCTCCTCATCTTCAGCGCAGGTTGCCTCCACAGGTGCATTCAATGGTATCTGCAAATCAGCAGCAGCTTCCAACTAGGCTGGAGAGCATGTCCGCAAGGACATGGTCTATCCCTGTGACTCCAATACATACAAGACAATCATGCCCACAGGCTGCTCCCCCAGGGAACCCATCACTGTCAAGCTTGCACCCAAGTTCACACCCCACTATACCGGCACCCTTGGGGCCATCAAGTTCACATCAAATTCGGCAGGTTCCAGCACTGCCATCAAGTTCACACCCAACACACCTGCTGTCGCCAGTACCTTGGATTCCAAATCCAGTTCTTCCACTAACATCACAGCGAGGTTTGACAACGACATCTAGCGTTTCATCAGCTGCGTTGAATGTGTTGCCAAGTAAAGGTGTTGGGCCTTCAGCATCAGGCTCGGCGGAGTCAGATTCTGATTTAGCATCACTGAATGAATGGCTAACAGGTCTTGGGCTGCCCAGTGATCCCCATGACATGGAGGCTTCTGCTAATGTAATATACCTATCTGATGATGAAGAGACCGGTACGTTCACATTTCCTTGATATCGAGTGTAACAGGTTGCTTGAAAAATTAGAGATCTTAAGGATAGCACCATTACAAAGATACCAATGATAATTTAAATATCATGATCTCAGGTGCAAATGACACACGAATGAGTTCGTTGTCGTGCAGATTTACAAACAGAAAATCCACTGAGATACTATTTTAGCACTACTAGTTCACAGTAAAAAAAAGATCAGTGTTAAGATTAGATTGTCAACTGGAGCCACCATGTACACAATGAGCTGATCCTTTGTTCCATGTTATCCAGTACGAAATCCAATAACAGACCTACAATATGATTCAGAACCGATAGTTAGAAATACATAAATTTCAGTTGCAACTAAACTCTTGATAACAATGAATGAATAGTAACTAACAGGCACTTAGGATAACACACACTTATGGTGTTGAATCCAATACAAGTTGTTCTGTGTATTTTTATTAAAGCTGCCATGTGTATTTATTCTCAAGAGTACATCTGCATGTAAGTAACTAGCTAAAAATGTCTCGATCTAAGTGAACTAGCTCATTAGTAGTCTTTGTTTTTGCTTCATTAGTTTTGTTGTAGCATAGTTCCATTCATGTTTTCCATTACTTATTTTTCTGTCATTTACAATTTTCGTGTAGCAAAGTGATGTTCCTCTTGAATAATCAAATGGCGCTACCAGTTCAGACATTGCACTTAGCACTTGCAATTTTTCGAAGAATATTGTAAATGAACTAGATCATGAGTCTCAATCTGACAGAGTTGTTTGTTCCGTTTGTACAGCTAAATCTGCTATACTTTTGATCTATATATTCACGAATACTTGCTTGCTATCATTACTAGTTTTAGCCAAGTGGTAAAAGCGTTTGTTACCCAAGTGATGGATGTGTAACTGATTGAATCATTTGCTATATAGGTGACCAAAACAAGCAAAAATCGGCGCTCATCACTGAAGAGCTCCAACAGAAGCTTGCGGTCGAAGGTGGTACTTGCAAACAAGAAAAGTGATGCGCAGATCGATTTTATAATCACTGATTTGTGATGCAACCCCTTGTTTCTGCTACAGAACCTAGAGTAACGACATGTAACTGGGATTAGGCGGATGTAATGCTTGTTTCACAAATTTGTGATGCGACTTCTAATTCTATATGACATGGATGGATTGACCGAACGACAATAAATCTCGAGTAGCCTCTGTATATGAATTTGGAATGAATCGAGTGACTTGATTAGCCTCTGTATGTAACTGGGATTAAACGCAAGTTTATGCAACTGCTTGTTTCATGAATTTGGAATGCAACTTGTGATTCTATATGACAGGGTTTAACCGAGTGACAATAAAACTCGAGTAACCTTACACACATAACCTACTGGACAGAAAAAAATCGAGGGAAGAAGTCTGATATCTAACTGATGAAAACTGAAATTTGTGTGACCCGGCACTTTGTTCTGCTCCACTGCTGCCATTCCCCTCGTCTCATCCCTGGCTGTTAGATCAAGCAACCTGTACCCACATCTAGTACAAACCTATTGGGCAGAATAAATCGAGGGAAGAAGTATATAAACTAGTGGGTTAATCAAGATGCATATATGATTTACCTATCCGTAATCAGCTCTAAATCTCGGCGCCCGAGGACGGAGAACCGAGCCACCGTAAGTTGGACCAAGGGGCAAGCAAGTCTGAGGAGTCGAGATGAACTTTCGGGCCAGAGCTCATCATCACACCATTGCCTGGATGGGAGCACCGCAAGCCCGCGCCGCCCTAATAAGCTCCTGGCATTGAGCAGTTGTGTGCTCTGTTAGTTCAGGTAGATTTTGGGCTGGTACAGTACATAGTATGAGAAAGTACTTTCTGCACAAGATTAAAAAGCAACATGGTGAGCCGAACTCGATTGATCTGGATCCCCATCGGACCTTGGTTTCAACTGAGTTTCCATGAGATACTTTCTTGTGCTGGTCAATCTCATAAGTTCTCTGTCAACACTGCACATCAGATGTTCTTTCTGGGCAACACGCGGTTTGCCTGCCACAAGCCAATTTGGAAATCCAAAGCACCACCTCGCTGCAAATTCTTCATGTGGCTGGAAGTGCATAGGAGATGCCTGACGGCCGATAACTTGGAGCGCAGGAATTGGCCCTCCAATGGTGTTTGTCCCTTGTGCCTCTCTGAACCAGAAACATGTACTCATTTGTTTGTGCACTGCAACTTTACCAAGCAGGTCTGGACGCTCTTCAAGGCATGGACAGGAGCTGATTTTCAGATTCCAGACAACAGCTTCAGCACGACGGAAGATTGGTGGCTGATTGCTAGGGCGGCTATCCCCAAACAAATGAGGCGAAATTTTGACACGATCGCGATCTTATTGCACTGGAGGGTCTGGAAGGAAAGAAATGCGAGGATTTTCGACAATGTCGCCAGCCCGGTGGAGAGAGTCTTGGACCTGACCAAAGAAGACATCGGCATGTGGAGGGCTGCGGGATGCATCAGAGATCTGGCAGCCTAGATCTTGTCCTTGTAACGGACTGATTGTAATGCTCTGTGAATCCCCTAAGTTGACGAGCTTGTGTTTTCTTTTGGGTTTCAGCTCTAGTTCTCCTAGGCTGTTTCCCTGCTGTACTCTTTTCCCTCAATCTAATAAAGTACGGCCATCGGCCCTTCGACAATCTCATAAGTTTTTTTTGAGGAATATCACGCTTTATTGATCAAGGACAATCATGAGAGTGCCTCCTGGTTACAATCCGGGGTTACATGAAAAATGGAGTCATTAAAGGACTCAGATGATTTACATGACGATTTACTAGAATATGTGCCGCGACAATCGACAAACGATTTATATGACTAAAGTGAATGGACGACAAGAACGACACCAACTCCTTGATATCAGCAGTGATGAGCCCCACCGGCGAGCGATCAACCGTAGAAGCATTGTTTATATCTGGATAACGGATAAACAGTCTGACTGGAAAACGGCCCTTGAAAAGCCTTCCTGGCGGGTGAGAGCCACCGCACGTAGCACCAGTGCTTCAACTACTTCTGGGGCGGTAACCTCGTCAACGTGCTAGCAGCAAGCTAGCAAGCAATCTCCGATGTCGTTCAACATATCCTATCGGCTAAGTTTTTGGGGAAAAAAGTTCTTTTGCTTACGACCTCCACCATGCTGCCGCCACTCTTGGCCATTGTCGTTTCTTCCCTAATGGCTCCCCAATCACAGTCCAGCAAGCAGCAGCCGCCTCTCCTCTCCAATTGCAGCCCACCAGAGTACAATTTTTGAATCAACATCACTCCATGGCTGCTTCAATATACTCCACAGTCAGTGAACCTCTCCTCTGCTTGCCTTTTTCTCTCCCTCGGCAGCGGTCACCCGACAGAGGTCCTCCTCCGACGATCTCCATCATCCGTTGTCCAACTCCTCACTTTATCCAGCATCTCCTGTGCTCTCTTTTGTGCCGTCGCTTCCATCGTCTGTCGTTCCTCCTCTACGACGCCGCACCTGTCGACAACAAAATTCTCACCCCATCACCGGTTCGTCTCAGAGGTCATCCTCTCTGGTTGTTGCTGCCATCGCCAGTTGGGTCTCCTCCACACTGGCGCACACGGCCACCTGCCATTGTAGGGCACTGCTGCGAATCTGGAAATGCCTGCTCCATTGTTTGCTAGCAGGAGTAATAGTTTTGCACATGTGTTTGCTAAAGCTGGATGTAATTATAATGCAGCAGGTGTGTGGCCCCATTTAAATTTGTGGTATTTGTAGCGTCATTATACATTTTGTACTCTTTTTTGATGTGCTTACATCCTAACCTTCTCTCAAACGAAAATCTCAGTACTACATTTTACTTTGTACTTATGTTATTCCATTTTCTGAATGTGATTCAGTAGCGTAGTAGCACGGGTATCTTACTAGTAGTCTGGTAAATTTGACTTTTTAAAACGAATGGTCAAGGTTGCACCCTTGCAGGAACACCAGAATCAAAGCTAGCCCTAAAGCCTCAAGGGACCACATAATAACCAAAGACTGTCTATAGTACCAACTCTGTCATCACAGCGTCACATAGTTGTTGAACTGTCTGCGGAACATCTAAGTTTGGGGTATACAATAGATCGAGCGGCGCAAATTACGACGCTGATGGTTCTGGCTCTTTCCCCTTCCTCCCCTTGTTCACAACCTTTGTACTGTCAGCCGGTGGCACAGTGTTAGTCTGCTTGGTGTACATGATACAGTTGTCGAGAGTGTAGATCCTGAGAGCGAGCGAGGATACAGTTGAGGTATTCATGGCTACTGTAAAGGAGGACCAGTACCACCAATCATTCTTCAGGAACTCGGATTTTATCACTCTCTCCAACATGCTGGTCGCCAGTACCATCTGGAAGAGGCACAGAATAGATACGATTAATCAGTGCAGTGGCTAATAACAGCCCTCTCAAGCATTTATTTTGTATGGAAATGATGATGTTAGAGAGCTTTTAATATATATATTTTGTGTGGCACAAATTAAGGTGAATAAATAGATGATGAAGTCACCTCGGATATTGATTCTGCATGCTTGACGAAAGCACGCCATGAACGCCTTCGCATTTGTTGAGACTTTGAGGATCTCAAAGCTTCCTCTGGCAACGCTGCATCTATATCAAGCAAATTTATCTTTTGTTGCTTCAGGATATGAGAGTTTCTTCCTGTAACAGGCCTCAGTGATGACTCCGGAACCAAGCCACCGTTAACAGCTAGCAATCTTGTTGTTGGCTTGTCTGTTGCAGAAGATGCTGCTTCCTCACAGGAAGTAGTATCAGTATCAGGGGCTGGTTCCTTAGATTTTGACACATTTTCATCACAGGAAGTACTAGCTGCAGGACAATTTTGAGCAGAATTAGACCCCTCAGGCCCTAACTTTTGTGCAGGCATTGCCTGGCATTCCTCTAAGGAGCTGGAAACCCAATCATCATTTGGGATGTCATCTTGCTTTTTGTTTTTATTCAGAATGACTGGAGGATCAATAAAAGCTGCACGTGAAGGGACAAAAGATGGAACTCCGTTTGATCCAATAAGTCCAATATCCTTCACTATCTCCTTGTTTGAATTATTGGTGGCAAATTTTCGCAAATCTCTTCAAAGTCATATGGGCATGACTTCATCAGTTTTGTGGACCCAGAGGTGGAGCTAGGATGAACAGAATCCTTCTCCTTGTTGACATGTCCATTGCACTTTCCAGCATGATCTTCATACTCCATTGACGTGAAGTAAGTCTCATGACATCCTGTGCAGTGGTGTTGAGCAGGCCATATAGGCTCTAAGCAGTCGCAGCGGCATGTTTTCCCCAAAATTGCTGCAGCCTTGGTACTGGGAACTTCCATAAGCTGCTGCTCGCTGCTGTTCGGGACCCCTGGGATGATACTGGAGGATCACTGGGAACAAAATTACCCAGCTGGTGATGAAGATGCCTCTGCCGCTGCCACTGCCACTGCTGGATACAACGTTTCAGCTCCTTCTCCCTTGGATCGTATTCCCTTAGCCAGTCAACAAGGCTACGGATTTCTTCATCCGATTCATAAATGACAACAGATGCAGAATTCCATCCTTTACAATCAGAAGTAGATGGTGGGTCCCTCTCCTTGCTTATCAGCATGCTTCCATCAACGACCAACAAAGGACGTTTACCAGATCGTCCTAAAACCCAGTACAGTCGACCCAAGGAATCCTTTCCCAGAAAATCTCTTCTCAAGGATGCCATATTAAGCTCTGACTCTACTGTGCCAATTGACTCCTGCACTTTTGAAATCTGGTCCGATAAAGTATCCATTTCACCATATGAATTCCTCATTTCCTCCTTATCTTTCAAACCCTTCAATTCAAAATTCAAAGCATAAAACTTCTTCTGGAGATCATTGAACTTATCTGGACATTTTTCTATATGTTCTCTTATCAGGACTGTGTTGAGCATTTCATCACAAAGAAATTTCAGCATATCTATTCTCTGCATTTTGAAGATAAATGTTAGACAATGTAGATTGTCACTTTGTCCACTATGAAAATTAGCACACAGAGAAATTATCAGGTATACCGTAAGATAATAGAGAAAAGATGATTTGGCCAAGGTAAAATCATATAAAGGAGTATAGCGAAATGTGCAATACACAAAGAACCATAGAAGAGAAAACCATACCTCTTGTGTGCTGAGCTCCCAGTACTCTTTTTCTGCCACTGCTGCAGCTAACTTAATAAGCATGTCATGATAGGGTCCTTTCCGTTGTGGTTTCAAATCCTGAACTCCCTGGTCAAGATGTGATTTCCTTTGAGCTGAGATGCACGATGGTTTGCCGTGAACTGCATGAGACTCTGCTCCTTCTCGTTGTCGTTTAAGATCATGAGCACCCTGGTCAAGATGTGATCTCTCTAGCTTTAACATGCACGATGGGCAGAACCAGTCTCCTCGTGGTATTCGAGTTAGTGGTGGATTCAGGCAATAAGTATGGTACTCATCGTCGCAGCCATCACACAAGAGAACAATGTGATCGTCTCTATCAATGCCACACACTTTGCAAATACCATACTCCCATGGAGCTTTAGGTAATTTGGCTGTTGCAGTCAGAATATCCTGTAGCTCCTCATGGATTTCTGAACCAGTATTCTCCCTAGACAGGAAGCAATCAAATTTCTGAACAAGGTCGAGCACCTGCACAGAAAGCCAAAAGGTTTACTAAAATCATTGGTAATATATATAACTTAGTAAACAGAAAATTTAACAGTAAGCTAATATATACTCAAATCAGCATAGTAAACTACAATACAGAAAGGGATAACACACCTCTGTCTTATGCAATTCAACACTCTTAGAGAATTCCAGAACCATTTTCACTATATCTATTCGATCTGCACATGCAGTGTGCAGATTACGGATTACCTGCAGGTAAACACATAGAAGATCAGCAAATTTTCTAGTTTGTGCACAAACTAACTGTCAGCTTGATTTTCTAGTTTCGGCACACTGTCTGTTATAACTCCTTTGCTGATCAACAGTTAGCACAAGCTAACGCAACAGGAGTATTTGCAGGCACATGAAGCCATCCATGGAAAATCTGAGAAAATATCCCATGCGTGACCATGGCATAATAAAAAAAGGGTGTTAAAGAAAAACGCACCTCTTGCACATCCTCAAAAAAGGTCTCCCAAGATCCACAATAAGCTCCCATAGCCAACCTTATGTCAATTGTGCGGAAGTCCAAAGGGCGTGGCACCATACCAGAAAATCCAAGGATGCCTTCATCCTCATATATATACTCATTAGAGTTCACTATAATACTTCCAAGAAGATTCCCCAAAAGCTTATATTGATCTGAGGAAATGGCACGGCGCAGAGCAATACAACACTTCTTCAAGATGACCTCTGAGATGGAAATAGTTTTCCTTTCATTTCTTGGGTTTTCAGTTTTTTGTGGCACTGTTACACGGCATGCCTCTGACAACACAGATAAAACAGCTTTCTGCAACAAGAAAAAAAGAATCTTTTAGTGTATTTTCCAAATAGTCACAAGGGTCCTCAAATTAAGCTTGGCCGTGCTATGCACTGACTAAGCTTGGCCGTGCTATGGCAAAGAATAAGTCAAATACAACATAAGCTTGGCCGTGCTGACTCCTCTTCTGGCAGCTATATAGTGTATAGTAAAACTTTGGTTAAAATGCGATGCTGACAGCAAGTTCATGTTAACCAAAGTTTTCTGCTCAGGCTATATAATAAAAAACATGTAAATACAAAATACATCATTCTGCAACCATTCTGTCATCCTTTTAATGGGATACAATACTTCATCTCGTAAAATAGTAAAACAAAAGAAGTGTTAGGGGAACTAGAAAATGGAATTTATGCATTTGTATTGCCGGCTAAGGGCAAAATACATGAGGAGTTCTAATCTAGAGCGCAACCCACACAACAAATGGTACTAAAACATAAACTAATACAAACTCATACTTTTATTTTTGCAACTCGTTACTCTTTACGAGAAAAACACCATAAGTATTGCAGCTCGATCTATCAATAAAAAGGGTTTTATAAGGGCCTGAGAGCAGGTTAAAGCCAGAAAAAGGAAATTAAACGCAGTCTGGAACAGCAATAATACAATGACTTCAGCCTGCAGGAGCATTACTAACCTTGGTTCGTCCAGATGCATTAGCCTTGTAGACCTCTTTACTTACCGAATGTTCCAAAATTTTCCTTGCCCATTCTGGTGGTTTTCGGTCCAAAGCTTGATAAACACAATTTCTAATTCTCGTTCCCACATTTGTCGGTAATTTTCTCACAGGCTCTAGTGCTTCTGCCCAATCTGGAAATGTTCTATTATCAGCAATAGGCACCTCAGCAGAATACTTGTAATCCATCATATAAACCTTGTTTCCTTCTGTTGATAGAGAGCTGCATATCAAATTCTCCGCCTCCAGAAGCAGCTGAAAATACAATACAATAAGTACAGTGCAGCAAAAATACACATAAAATTTACAATCGTCTAAAATAAGAACACAGGAAATTTATAATATCTCTTAGTGGGCGAACAAAAAACTATAGATAAATCATACAACAAACGTAACGCAGCATCCTTATAAATTATATTTGATATTTTCAAAATATCACACAGCTGGACAAGGAATCAATGTAGTCAAGATATCTTGTCTCCATAGATAGAATCATAGAAAGAAATTATAGAAAGAAACAAACTGGTGGAAAATCTTGTCTCACAGTCTCTTAACTGATTATATTCGCCTTGCTAGGATAGTACATACCTCTTTTTATTATTACTATAATATATATATATATATATATATATATATATATATATATATATATATATATATATATACAGAGTAATGGTATTCCCTGTTGTTTTACCCTAAAAAACAGAAAGCGAGACTGATGGTGACAGGTAACCCAAAAAAACAAGGTTTTTTCCTAAGCAGGATAAAACATGGATATGTCTTATGTCCCTCATAGAAACAACATAGAAACATACTATTATGAAGAGTTAATGTGTATAATATAATTGTACAGGGTTGCAATCAAAGCAAAAATTAATATTAATAAATAGAAATAAAAAGTAGAAGAAAGAATCTAAAAACAGATAGCAAATACTACAGCTCATGTCTGATTGAAGAAGGAAAGGAAGAACGATCCAAATGAATCACAAGGTTCAGCTAATTGTAGAAGTAAAATGCTTACACGGGCATCCTTCTCCATGCCGGCAACCCCAGGTACTGCTCCGCACAGTATGCCACCATCACCGTGTAGGCAGCGGAATAGCTTCATCCCTTCTCGACTGGAAATATCATACACATCCATGCACCCATTTATGGAAGAAATAGCTAACATATACCTTCTAGCCAACTCTGGCCAAGTCAACTTGTTAGCAGTTAGCATATCAAAGTTAAATTCCTTTGTTGAAACATGGCTCTCAGTGTCCTTCTTTCTCCCGCGCCTGGGTTTTGATTCTTTGGGGTCAATGCTGAGCTTTGATAATACCTCACCAAAAAGAACCTTAATGAGTGCAAGATGAACCCTGGGCAATACTCTACCAGTGCACCTCCCAAGTGTCTGGGCTGCCAATTTATCTAGACGAGCTTCCTTCATAGAGGAAGTTTCAACAGGAATAAATACAGACACAATCTCTTCATTATTGGAGAGACCAGATTCACTATTTGAATGTGATATAAAAGCATTAGCAGGGGAATTCATTGGTGAAGAGTAATCCCTACATTGTTGAATGCCCTTTGACAGTGTTTCTTTCTGACTTGCACAAGTTGGCCATGGGTCAGCAAGTTCATCTTCTAATTGTTCATATGAAGGCACTTCTTTGAGATCAATGATTTCAGCAAAGCGCCCCAAGAACTCCCATATCTGCAAGAAAATTTCAATGAGATGGATGCAAGAATAAAAAGGAAATGCACAACTTTGTAAAGATGTGTTTCTTCAAATAGCAGAAACAGTAACAGATATGTAAAGAGCTACCTGGAAAACATCTGCCGCCGATTCCGGTTGAAGCTTATGGCTAATAGGATGTCCCGGAGGTAGCTTGCGGATGCTAGAACCGCTGGGCTGAGCATCATCATGTAGCCCAGTCACCGCACCATGTCTACCATATGGTGTATCTCCATTACTTTGACCATCTTTATGCACAGATAAAAGTAAACCACTTGCAACTGTCACAGAAGAATGAAATTCTGTCCTATTGCACAAGAACTGGTAGTTTATGCAAGACCTGGATCTAGGAAGGGACTCCACAATTTCTTGAACAAATTCCAAGTCAAGCCCAATTCTATCATGGTATAGCCAATTCTTCAGTAATGTATAAGTAGATTCCACATCATTCTTCTTTTCTGTAACTCGTGGTATACTGGGGCCATTGGATGAGCAAAATCTAGTTAAGGGAGCGTAAGGACCATCAAAGTTCTGACATCCACTCCCCTTGTTTAATAAATGATTTTCACTGTTGTGTGTGCATGAGAATACCAGATGCCCATGTTCCTTATACATTTTTTCACATGCTTCCACCATAGCAGAAGAAATCATCCCCCATACTGAAGAGGGCGATGTTCCCTTAAATGTAAACTCACCAATTTGGTCATTAATACTGGCTTCTTTACCTGGTGGAACATTCTCAGAATTTGATGGTAGTATTTGTGACATCATATTTGAGCTCTGTACATCATTGCAACACAAAGAAGTCCTTTGATCCTCCATATCACTGGTAAAAATTGATAAGAAATCTTGTTTGGTCTCAGAGGGCGTATCCACCATCATATAAATATCATCATCCATATCATTAGCAGTATATCCAATAAAACTGCTACTTTCCTTTGTTTCAGCGGCCTTTCTTGCACCATTCTGAAAGAGAATGGTGGAGGCTTCTGGAAGGGGGAACACTGAACATGGTAACCTTCTGACCTTAAACAAAGGCGCAGAACTCCGGCCATCACATTCACACACCTCACACTCAAACAGTGAACCAGTGACTCTATCATGCCAGTAAGATGTAAAACCCACTGGCCATATCTGATGGCAATTGTGGTAGCTTGCCTGTTTATCGATCTCTCCCAAGCTAGTTATAAAGAAATCTTGATATTGAACAGGTATGCCAACCTAGAGTAACAACACAAAAAATCAGTGTTATCAAAATCAGCGCCAAAGTGACGTAAGATAAAATAACTGCAGTATAAGAATACAAAGGCTGTAGCAGTGGGAAACAAGAACATCTAAAATGGACACTGAATGAAGAAACGGAATCTGAAACAGGTAATGAGATACTCACACTGCCATGATGCGCTTGACGGTTGCAATTTTCTGCAAGAATTTTGGAGGCTTTGGTGGATTTCTTTCTTCTTTACGACTCGAGTCTGTTGCTTTCTTAAAAAATGATGGCTCCATAGAAGTACTGGAACTTCCAAACTCGTGCTTCTCAGAAAACTTGCGAAATGCTGATTTTTGTGGAAAATCTCTTCTCCTGCAGCATGTATGATTTGAGCTCTGTTCTATGTTTCCATCAGCAATGAAATTTTGATCCACAGGAGGAAATTGTTGTCTCATGTTAAAACAATGAGGAAGACCAAATGCTGGCATAAACTGATTCCCATCTGCAAACATGATAGCCAGAAATGGATTATTATAAGATGCACCACCAATGACGGTCAATAGTTACTTTAGAGACCAGACGGCTATAACTTCAAAACGGTAGCAGGAACCATAATTTTTTGGAACTGGAATTAAATTTCCGTTTATGGATAAACACATAATACGCGGCAAGCAGAAGTTGATCGTGATGCTTAGGACAACCAATTGCTGTCTAAAAAGTTACAGTGCATAAAGGCGTGGAAAATATCCAACAAAAAGCAAATAAATCTCGCTTGCAGTACATATGATTGCTATAATATCCTTACCAAAAGGAGTTGTATTATTCAACTGTAGCCCCTCAAAAAGTGGAGTAGCCAATTCAGTCAAATGAGCTCCAGCAACACTTACTCTGCGAGGAGGACCAAAACAAAATATTAACTCTCCTGTGATGATAATGCCTGTGCAACAAAGGTTATTAAAAAACTTCCTATAACATTTCTGACATTATTATGTCAGAGCACCCCAAAACAGTCCAGTTTATAAAGTTTATCACTAAATAGCTGCCACAAGTTACTTGTAGTTTCACTTTTCTTTGCTAAAAGCAGAACAAATCAGAAGTTTTTTCCTTCGAACCGATCTTTCAAGAGTAGTCAAAACAATAACCATTTGACAATTAAACAGCGAGCATCATGTACAATAATGAAAGCACTGCTCTGTAACACAAAGAACCAGCTATAGAAAATGCAAGCACACTTTCAGCGCTTATTCTCTTCAGCATAGCACATAAAAGTAGTCTAAAACAATGAAAGGACAATAATGACCTATTCAACTGCTATGGTTATAAGCTTCTTAACACACTGATATGCAAAGACAACTCGATTAGGAAAATTGAACTCCATAATAATCACTAAAGGTACAGAATAACAATCATCAACATAACTAAACATTGTACAGAATGACGGTGGACTCAAAATAGAAATAGTTAGCTTCAAATCATGTTTGATTTTGAAGTTATACTGCAGTTATGTAGTCGGCTGCAGCAGTTTCACAACCGTCATGTGGATTTAAGAAGATCAAAAGATCTGCTAAAGGAAACAATGAACACTGGGGCAATTTTGTTCATGAACTCAAGAGAAAGGTTCACCAAATAATATGTGACTAGAATTTTACCATCAAAATAGACCAAACAAGGTGGGGAAATTGTACAGAATCTATGCATGTACCAGACTTAATAGCCAGGAATAAATAAAGCAAACTTTGATGTTTGTTAGCAACTTCAGTGTAGGCATGGTCTGATGCAGGTATAACACTTAACAAAATTCCAAAAGTTCAAAATTCTAGAACTCAGAGCCCTCCGCAACCCCCCCCCCCCCCTCCCCACACACCTCCTCCAAGGAGAAAGACATGTCTGTATATACATATAAAAATAAAGTAGAAAAATTTGGTACAGGGACACCTGGTTGAGCGATTTTTGTAAGTACATAAGCCATTCTCTTTATGTGGATCTAAATGTGATATCAAAAATAAGTAGACAAGAAATTGCACAAAAGGGCATGTGTGAGGATTGATGATCGAAAGCATAGAACGTTACTTTCCGAACGGCATTCTTTTTCTATAAATTTAGTGTGAAATATATCTTTTCAAAATATAAGAACCAAGTAGTCTGACACGTGACCATGATCCAGTCTCGAAAGGAGACCATCCTTTCAATATTTATGGAATAACACAACCAGAATAGGAAAGGACTAAAACCATAACATCAGTGCACTGTAACCTACACTTCAGGTCAGGTCAGAATCACTAAGCAGTGCATGTTTTCACAAATGCTTGCATAATCTTATATGATGTATATGATATTGAAATGCTTTAATAATGGAAAGGCATCATTTGCTAACAGTTGGGTAAAATGCATATGAACTGATCAGGAAAATTTGCAGCCATGTGAGAGTTGTCACGTTAAAAGAAGAATAGAATAGATTATTAGTGGGTTTTCAATACATAACTTGGTTAATGGATGCCCCTTCTACCTTAACAGAAATATGTTTCATAATTTATGCATGCCTATTTTTACTTTTATTCAACATCTTTATTCCTCACTAAGGATGTGCACATGGTTGTAATATTCCAAGATTATAAAATACACAGGGGCAGACCCCAGGATTAACAAGCCTGGCTAGGAAACCCAACAGTTTTCAGTGAGAAAGGAAATCATGGTAATATCAGACCCAAAAGAAATTTCCATACTAGTATTTGAAATATGAATTCATAATGCAAAACGTCCTTCAGGAGCTAAAGTTTTGTTATCAAAGTGCATGCTCCAATTTGACAATAAAAACAGTCACGAAAATTTCATAGTACCACCAAGCCGCATGTTCTTCAGAAATCCTGAAATTGTGACCCCGGCGGAGTCACGTTACATTTGGTGCCCATGCTGGCACTCAAATTTGCCCCCCCCCCCCCCCCACACACACCAGAATCGAGGAAAGCATGACTGCAATAGGCTGAGGAACAGCAGAGAGCATGGCGTGGTCCATGCAATTGATGTTCGCCAATTCATATTAGGAACTACTTTGGAGAGATACTGCATTATACACTTCTCCACAAGAATTAAACAGCAGAAAAAAGCAAAGCCGGTCATGTAGAGAGCCCAATTTTACTGGATGCCCAACTCCATCCCCACAGAACTCTCTGGGCACAGGACTGGAAACAGGAAGGATACTATCCGAGCGATCCAAAGTCAGATCCAGTAGTGAGCCATTCAAGAAGGCATTTCAATATCCAGCAGAATCCAGTGTAGTATGATTTTTTCACCCCAGAACAAATTCGGATCCAGAAAAGGCAGTTTCTATAGTGAGAATTCATAAAGTTGACCCTCTATTGAACGGTCAGCCAAAAATGACCATAGTCCAATGAAAAAAAATAGCGCGCTACAAGATTTAGCACCGCCCTTCTCCAGATTATAGCGTGCTATATTTGAAAACGGCATTTTGCATAAAAATGATATATATATATCCCAAAAATTTCAAATATGAGGCACAATATATTTGACTGGAAGCACAAAGTCAGCCAGTGCTAGCGATCCAATTTTAAACTGAAGTTTGACCCCCCCCCCCCCCCCCCCCCTCTCTCTTCCCTACTTCCTCTCCATCACCTACAGATCGGAAGCGACCACGACACCCGCTCGATTCGTCGAGCCGGCAGCCAAGCCCAGCCTAGGATTCATTGGCTCCGACGTCCCTGCACCGCGTGCTCCCCATCTCCACGGCCACACCCCCTCGTCTCCAACCCCAAGAAACAGCTGCAGCAGCGGATAGGAGCAGCAAGAGGAGGAGGAGCATGCCCATGAGCAACCAACAACATGCAGGAGGAGCTCAGCGAGGTGGAAAAGTGGAAGCAGTAGAGGAAAGTGTTACCTGGTGGCTGACTGGCGTGGCTGACATAACCCCTTCCTGTGTTGGCTGGAGTCGAGTTGGAGATAGCTACCGCCGTAGCCCCTCACGAGAAGACGCTGCCGCCGTCGCTCAAAGCTCGGGTGGGAACTGGGAAGGGGGAATGCGAACTAGGGTATTATTGCCTCGTTGGTTAGGTCTGACACTAAGAATGAGAGGGGTATGGGCTGTCACCAGCCGAGGGGTGTTTTTGGGCCGCTGGGTTGTTGTTTTCTCTGTTTCAGATTTTTGCATGACGCTACAACGCTATAACACTACAACTTTTAGCGCAGAAATAGCGCGCTATTATGCGATTAGCACCGTAGATGCCAAATTTTGTATTGTTCGTTGCCACAATACCATAATGCCGGCTATGACTCTTTAGATGCGAATCATCTTCTCCATTGAGCATCAACGTTTGGCGAGGGCTTTCGAGGTGGAGAAAGAGAGGGAGGACTTGGGCTACCACGCCACCAACCGAGGGTAACAACAGTGCCACTAATAATGATGGAAGGGCCTCCCACTGTTCCAACATCCTACTTTGTCACCATTGAATGTAGTCAACCTTCACTTTTAGCCGTCAAACAAATTGTACATGGATCAATATTGTGGCGTCGTCGACAACCTAACTTGGAAATATATTAGTCTACAAAACATATAAAAGATAATTAGGCAGCTAACCAAGGATCCCTCAATCCTAGGGGTTGGTTGCAGTTGATGACATGAGATGGAAGGTGGAAAAAAGTGCAGGATCATGAGAATTCACGGAGAAACAAGTAGTAGTGACTAGTGAGGCGAAACGCTCACACCAAGCACAAGGGGCTTGCTTAAAGCCATAAAGAGAGCGACAAAGATGACATACCATGTCGTCAAGAACAGAATACACTGATGGTGGTTGTATACAGACCTCACACAACTCGCCGTTCATTAGCATTCTTGACATCAAGTGGAGAGACAAACTAGTGGCGAATAGAAGCCATGACAAGGGTGCGAACTGTGGTCATGTGGGACACATGAGCAAATGTCTCGCCATAGTCATGACCAAGCTCATGATGATAGCCACGGGCAATAAGACGAGCCTTGATCTCGCCGCCGCCGCTAGGAGCACTTCCTTCCGCCACCATCCTCTGACGGCTCCCCTCCATCGACGACCTTGGTCGTTGGTGGTGAGGGGGTCAACGGATTCACACATGTGGAACATTTTAGCCATTAGTAGCCTAGGTTTTGGGATATTCCATCATCTTGGCTTCAGCGACGGCGATGGCTGCGTTGAAAAAAGATTCTTCAGATCCTACCCTGACGAGGCAAAGGTTCTATGGTTGGGGATGGATTTGGAAACTAGTCTATTCAAGCAAAGATGGTGCGGCGTCGGCAGCATCCTTGTGGTGGACATGTGCCCTCGAGCTCCGCGATTGCAACGATGTCTGCTCCAGCGTCGGCGCAAAGCTTGGAAGGTTGTCCAGGAGAAGATGCAAATTGTGGTTTGCATCAGCGGCATCGGGAGATGGTGAATCATGTGCTGGGTCCGTTTTTCATGGATGGAAGGTATGATTTCCTCCTATGACGTCTTAGTCATGTGGGGGTGCCAGATTTTGAGTTTAATAGCATGTCCAGTGTGTTACCCTGGTCTGATTCGTTCAACCTTGGAGGTCCGCAAAGCTGCATATCAGTGACAGAGCTGTGTCAAGCTTGGGTGTGGAGGTGATCTATCATGTTTTCCTTTGGTGGCTGCTGTGGTGGTGCCAGAGGCCGATGATGGGCGTTGGTGTCAAGCTCTGAGGATTATTCGGTCTTGTCTATATTTTTTACTGCTTGGTTGATGTTCCTATGTGCAAAGGCTATCGTTTTGCTGTCTTTTCAGTTTTGTTAACTCAGTATGTGCGTGGCTTGTACTATGATCTTTATGATATAAATGAGACATGTATTACCATGCAGAAAATAAGACGAGCCTTGTAGCACTTAGGAGAACCATGACAACGAGTCCAAACCTTGTAGACCCACATGCAACTGATGGGAGTGTGTGGGCAGGCCAAAAGGGCACGGGTGGGGTGGAGGACCGGCGGCACATGAGCGTGGCTTTCTAGCATGCCTGATTGAGAGGAGCAGCTGCCGAGTGAACCTGATTGGATAGAGACGACAATGACTACGAATCTAGGCGATGGTGAGAGGAGATTGAGAGGAACTCGAGTAGAGAATCCAGAAAGAAAGATCATGAGGGAGACGAGTTGCGGCTTTCGGAGTAAAACTCCCTAAACCGATGATATTGTGGTTACCCACATGTGAGGGGAATGTGATTTGTATAATCACCAAACTGAACCATTTCAGAATCCATTGTATAGATAGGATATGGTAAGAGATTTTTTACATGTATAAACTATCCGCTTTGACTCCGAACCCGAGACACTAGATATATTATTCATAATACCCCATGGTATTAGGATTATTGAGTTTTTTAGCGAGATTATCCAACCCTCTTAAATAGGATAATTCGACTTCTATAGAACTTTAGTAAAAAAACTTGTCATACAGATGGTACTTATTTATGACATGGTGTGGTTGACTCCTAGTGTTTTACTTGTGGAAGTTTACCGCCTTCTAGAGTTTATTATGTGCTTCTAGTTGTTATATACCACATTGTAGTTCTATATGCCCTTTACTCTTGTAATTTTGTCCGGCATTTAAATACTCTTCGCATGTGTGTATTACCCGTTTACTTGTGTCTATTCTCGGAATGAGGCATTACACTACCTTGCCAAGTCTAGCTCCGACATCATCTGTATTTCTATCTGCATCCTAGTGTTATCCTGTCTGCTTCTGAATCCAATAAAATAATGTGGAATAGGGTACTGCAAGTCTACCCTCGTGTGAGCAGTATCCCATAAAATCCACTGCACTTGCAGGCTACATGGCATGGATCATGCTCCACGTCGCCCGATAACGAGTAACACCCTAAGGTGTGAAGAAGTTAATTATGAAATCATATCATACTTCCTACTCTTTGGCGAAGGAACCAATAGTAAAAAACTAGGATCAAATGACATAATGTGGGCAAGGGTGTCTAGTTGTCTGGCAGGGTGGCATCACGACATCAGACAATCTCGTCCATTGCTCCTTTACCATGGCTAATGTTTCCACCACAACCTCCTATATGGTCATGACATCTTCTAGAAGATTTGATGTTCTCGAAGGTGTCCCAGATGAGTATGGTCTTGTTGGCCGTCTACTTGCCCCAAGGAGACTTGGTGGCAAAATCTATGGCGAGCACAAGGAAATTATGTATTTCTTTCACGGCATGGTAAATGGTATACAGAGGAAGTTGCTTGGTTGTGCCTTGAATAGGACGAGGCACAAGTCAAGAGAAGAGAATGTATCCTTGGGAGATAATTTTACTTCATCGTTTATTGTTTTCCTCTCAAGCATAGGTCTTCTGCATACGTAGGAAAGGCCTCTTAGCAAGTTCACCATGAAGATATCGGTAAATAGGAAAATTTTCAATCCAGAGAATATGGCAAAAATGTGATCATGATCAAACCGAGTATACCCTCAATCCTGTGGATTCCCATAGATCTTGCAATATGGGAGTTCTTTGGGATCTAGGTCGCTGACTCACTATATGAGGTTACTTAATGACATGGCTCACATGATGTCTCTTCCTTAGTTCATCTCCCCTACATGGCTTAAGGTAACTCCCTTTTTGTGGCGAAATCATCACATATGGGTTTACACATATGCCATTTGATACATAGGGGATACCATGGCATTCCTCTCCGAGAATCACCATCGTTCTGTTGTGTAGAAGGTCTCACTCAGTCTTCTATGAAGATGCATTGAATTCTGTGATGGCTAAACTCACAAAATACATGTGACACTGGCAATCATATATTAGCAGTGTTAAACCTTGAGAGTTTGTTACTCTAAGCCTTGAGAAAGTACCTAATAGCTCTTTAATGTTCAGACACGACATTGATTACAATTTCACATCAGAACTATGTTTACAGTTGGTCGAACGGCGGAAAAAAGATCGGTTAACATCTCAAATCAAATCGTTATAAGGAGTTAGACCAAATGACCATCTACAAGTATGGTGTTAGAAAGAGTTCCCGTGTTAATGGAAAATAATGAAAATAGTTAAAACTAGCAATAGCAGCCGCAAGTACAAACATGGTGTCGACAATTTTTGAGTCACTGCAATGGTCACGGACTGCATAGAAGGTCATAGATTAATGCCAAAAGGGCAATGTTACATTGGCGAGAACAAGTCACAATCGAGAGAAGAGATTGGAATTAGGCCATGCTCGATCCAATTAGGATGGGCCATAGGGAAGAAAGAAATGGAAAGGATTCAATGCAGTTGGTCAAATAAGGAAGGGTTGTGGCAAATCAAGGAAATTACTGTCTAAAGGAGACAAGAAAACTGAAAAGATTTGTGTGGTTCTGGATGAAGTTGAAGAGAAATAAAAGAACTTGATGGGGTAACAAATAACCATGGACATGCCAAACTAAAAGATCCTTTAGATATCTAGCTAAAGAATGGGTAACGAGGTCGAGGGGTCAAGGACGGTAATATTAAATTTGATGAAAGAAGGCAAACAAGATGCGATGATAAATACATAAGAGGCACCGAAATAGATTGCCATGGCGATGGAGGTTAGGCACAGATGCTAGCAGAAAGACGCAATACATGTTTGTTTGATGTCCCATACATTGTAGTGCATGAGAGCTTAGGGATACTATTCACAATGTTGTTACTCACAACAAATTCTAATCATAACTACAACGTAGACACAATTCAATCTTGTAAAAGATTTCTGGGTAATGTAAATACAAAAGAACTAGTTCTATGGGTAGGTGGTCCCAGAGGTACACGAATGTATTCATACATCGACCATGTCAGCACTCTGCCCACCATCTTTTTGTCTCTCTTACCATACATGAGCAAGCCTATGCCATCATTCACATTTGGTAGTGTCAACACTAACTACTGCTATTGGTGGCACTAGATTCTTCCTACTAAGCTTGACCCACGGGCCTAACAAACATGTCGAAACCATTCTTACTCATGGGTAGCACCACTGGTGGAGAGCCATGACGAAGCCCAATTGTGGTGCCGGTGTTGGAACGACCGTCCACCATGGTTTCCTTATCGAGCAAAATCTTTACACAATGATGAAGACACACATTGTAATGGTGGAGGAAGGTTTGTCAACAAGAGTGGTGGTACAAGCATTTGACCACAAGTCACTATACTTGATCTCTCTCCATGATGGGCCTTTCATAGAAGTTGTATGCATAATATTGTGCTCACATGTCCCTTGTACATGAGATGGACGTGATGAAATCCTAGCCATTGGATGAATCATCCACCATTTCAATATCCGCAATCGATTTAACCTTAGGAAGTAAGGATCAATATCTCGCTACTAGGAGTCTAGGTGCCTTCTTTGTTAGGCTTGTGTTTGGTCGTGGTGGCCCCATGGTGGTCTCCCAACTCCATCCTCGCCCTAGTGTGACCATCGTGATCTACCTCATAGAGCTAGTGATTCTCAATGCTCGTTAATTTGGGCTTTGCGCCTTCTCTACTAGTTGTATGTCCGAGCAACAGTTTGGCAGCCTGCCTTGCAAGGGGTTTTTGGTCATATTAGGTTCTCACCACTTGAGCTAGGCAACTCATGTGGTTGTGCAAAACCTATAAGGTTGGCCTGGCTTGTGCGGGTTTCGTCACCGAAGACATGGAGAAACATCAGACATTAGATCAAAAGGACATTGATGTAACTTCCGGTTTTATCATGGATCTTCTTTGTTGGTGGCCTTCCAGTTGTTCCGGTCCATTGTACTATCGTTAATCAATCAATAAAGCTAGCCCATTGTTATGATGGAATCCCTATCTACCATTCTCTAGATTAATTTCCATCCGCAGCTCGGCAGCCAGACACCTTGGTCGCCGATGCTTCATTTCCTTCTACTCTACTACTAGTGATCCATTCTCCAATTAATCACACCAATCCAAATAATCTTCTCTTGTGAACCCAGTAGATTCATTAATTTACTGGAACATACTAGGTGATACCTAACCGCAAACTTAATGGACCGAAAGAGAACCCACAAAAGAGTTCATGATATACATTAAAGAGAACTAGTTCAAATTTCCACACTAGAATTTTGGATAAAGAAAATGTGAGACAACAATATCACACAACGATGCAAGAGAAACCAATAAGATACGTTCACATTGAAAGAAAACAAGAACAGCTAGAAATTTCTCTCCTACAGATTGCAAGTCATGGTGATTTTAAAATTCCCTAAGGCTGAACTGCATGTACGTATCAAGACCCAAACATGCAGGTGTCCTACTTCAATAAACTAATAACACAAATCAAATTAGCGCCACAACTAGAACAAAATAAAATTATCATTGCGCATGCCCTAACTGCGTGAAAGGGTGACAACATTAAATTAGCTGCAATATCTCATATACCATGTTCTTTGTAGTAAATCAGGGGGAAACATGTAATAACCACAAATGACTACAGTGTAATACATAATTTTAGTAGCCACTGCTACGATGCCGCACTAATGCTTTAGAAAGCCACTGCTACCAGTTGCTAATTATAGCATTTATTTTAAACCAAGTCATTTAGGTCTCAGTGTTATCAACAGTCAAGCAAAGCAGAAAAATCGAAAGAACACACCAGATTCATATGCTATGTTGATAGCAAGTGCATCTGTGTAATCATAACAAGTAGCAAACCAAACATCATGTCACGTTCTCGATAGGACTCACCATTAGTACTACTGGCGTTTCATGAAGAACAATCTACCTACTTCTTATAGGTAGTATATATAAAATTCACTGATCAAAATAAGATCTAAAATCATAAGGACATTATCAAGAGGGAGCTGAGATAACTGCCTGGTGATGTCTCAACTCAAAAGTTCTGATTTTCTATTGGATTAAATTTATCTCGACAACTATTAAACTCATCAATCAGTATGATGATATCATCTGGGTGAACTATGTAGCTATAGCAAATAATGTCATAAATCATCTCTCATCTCCCAAAACTAAAAGACACATCTAACTTTTTCTCGGGGTCTGTCTAGTTATTGCATATCTAAGTGACTCAATCAAACATAAAAAGAAAAAAAAGGAAAATACCCACATGAATCTCCATGAAAATCATTGACATAGGATTTAGATGTGCAATACTTAAGGCACATCTAGATGTGCTTTAGCAAAATCGGAGAAAGAAAGAAGACACGTCTAATTTGTAAATTAATCAATTGTCCTGCGTCATAAGTGAGCCCGTTAATTAGACTATAGGTCATGCACAAATCTACAAGAAAAATAACTGCGCGGTATACCTTCGACTCGATTGCTGGAGGAATAAATCAAGTGATCGCCGGGCTCGTGTACTCGATGGCGCATCAATCGGTACCGCGCAGGAAGATCTACACGGGCTGAGACGGCGGGACTCGCTGCCATGGCGTACGTTCTGTGGCGTCTGGCGATCGACTAGCGCAGAATCGATCTGAAGTTCTGAACTGGCGATGGTAGGCCAGGTCAAACTCACGGTGCTGGCCTAAAAATAAGACATGGGCTTGTTTTGGGCTTGTGTATACAGCGCAACAATCCATTAGTGCCACAACTGGAGAGGTTGGTTAACTTTGTTGGGCTTCTACAGATCTAGCTAGTACAAGGCTACAACTACTCCATTAGCATCCCCTCAAAAAAAAAAAATCCCCTAAAAAAACTACTCCATTAGCATAGTATATACTTCTCCAGTATATTGTTCTAAAAAAAATTCTCCGGTATATATTTTTTGTTTGAAATAACACAAATCAAATTAGTGCCACAACTAGAACAAAATAAAACTATCATTGCGCATGCCCTTCGCGAAAGGGTGACAGCAGCAAATTAGCTGCAGTACCAAATTAGGGAGAAACATACAAAAACCACGAATTACTCGCGGTGTAGCCACTAAATTAGAAGAGGATGCAACACCATGCATGCTGCACTCTTACTACTAATGCTTTAGAAAGCCACCGCTACCGGTTGCTAATTATAGCATTTATTTTAAACCAAGTCATTTATGACACAGTGTTATTGACAGTCAAGCAAAGCAGAAAATTCCAAAGACCAAATTCATATGCTGTGTTGACAGCAAGTCCATGTGTGTAATTAGTCATAAGAAGTAGCAAACCAAAAACATCTGCAATCGATATAACCATCATGTCACGTTCTCGACTAGACTCACGATTACCATCTGCAAATTACTCACTCCGTTCGGAATAATTACGTACTAGATCTAGATACATCCATTTTCCTGAGGGCATGAGCAACAATAATCTACGCACTTCTTAGAGTTATATATAAAATTCGCTGAACAAATAGAGATGTAAAACCATAAGGAAATGATCAAGAGGGAGCTGACATAACTGCCTGGTGATGTCTTGGGCGTTGACGGCTCCTATCGCACATTCCGGGCACATCCAGCCCTCGTTCACGGCCACCGGAGGCCGCCACACGACTTGGACGCAGGTTTGGTGGAACCCACGTTCGCAGGCGTCGCAGATAATGGTCGATCCTGGCAGCTCGGGGAGACCGCAGGACGCGCACCCCGCTACTCCTGCATGCTGCGCTGGCGCTGGAGGCGGCACCCCCGCCGACGGACCTGCCGTCGTGGCCGCAATGGCCGACCTCCACCATTCCCCACGCTGGTAGGCCAGCGCTATCTCGCTGGCTTGGTGCGCGAGCAGCAGCTGAGCCTGCACGTTGGCTGGAGGCGGGAGCTGGTGTGGCCGCGGCGGAGGAGGAGCAAAAGTGGGCGACTGGATAACTGGCGGCAGCGGCAGCGGCGGAGGAGCAAAAGTGGGCGACCGGAGAACCGGCGGCGGCGGAACCTCCAGCGATGAGCCAGCGGTCGCGGCCGCACTGGCCGTAGCAGCAGCTAACCTCCAGGATTCCGCACGGTGGTACGCCAGCGCTAGCTCGCGGGCCTGGTGCGGGAGCAGCAGCTGGGCCTGCACGTTGGCGGGAGGCGGGAACTGGGGTGGCGGCGGCGGCGGAGGAGGAGGAGCAACGGGGGCAGCGAACTCATGCGGGGGCGACGGCGGTGGCGGCTCGTTGAGGTCGAAGTCGAGATGCGGCGGGCGATCCATGGCGAACAGGGGATCAGGGTCGCGGTCAAGCTCAGGCTACGGTTCGATTCCGGGCATAGCAATGGGGAGGGAGGGAGGAGGAGCTTAGAGAGAGATGGAGGAAAGTAAAGCAAAAGCGCACGAGCGAAGCGGGGCGGGGTCAAGGCAGGGATTCCGGGGAGAAGAAACTGACGAGGTGGAGATGGGCTGTCAGTGAGCAATGCCGTGCCTAGGGAGATGGGTTGCAGTGGCGTGGAGGCCGGTTTTTTTTTTTTTTTGCGTGGATGGCGTGGAGGCCGTGACGCCAGCTCTTTCACCAGTGGAGCGGTGCTGTTTTCCCCCCCCCAAAAAAAGTGGAGCGGTGCTGTACTATCAGTTGGTATTGGCTGTGTCCACCGTCGGTTATACGCAGAGACAAAACACGTTAAGTGTACTGGTAATTAAGGTATGCAAAAGCAGTTTTTAATTGCATGCTTTGCTGGAAATATGAGATATACACCAAAATCGTTCATTAATATCTTTATTTATTAGCCTCTATCTTACTATATATTATGTATAGGAAACTCTTGTAATAGTTCCGTGCTTTGCTAGAATACGAAAAATATATTGAAATCATTCATTAATGTATTCTTATTATACGAAATATATAGAAAGCATTTATTAACATATATCATATATCTTGGGAAATCTTGTATTACTTGTGTGCTCTGCTGGAATACGAGAAATATACTATTAAAATTGATCATAAGTACATATTTTGGAATGGACAGACGAGTGGCTGCAGACGCATAGGTGGAGATTGGCTGCCTGTGATTAATGCCGTGCCTGGGGCGACGGGATGCGTTGGCCCGCAACACACGGCGTGAGCTCTACCGTCGATCGATGTTGGCTGCGTCTACAGTCAGTTGTACACAGAGACAAAAACACATTCAGTGTACTGGCTGATAACATATGCAAAAGCAACTTTCAATTGCGTGCTTTGCTGTAATACGAGATGTACACCGAAATCATTCATTAATGTCTTTATTTATTAGCATTTATCTTACTACTATATATATATATAGAAAAATCTTGTATTATTTCCGTACTTTGCTGGAATACGAGATATATATTGAAATCGTTCATTAATGTCGTCCTATTATAGAAAATATATAGAAACCATTTATTAACATATATCTTGGAAAATATTGTATTAATTGTGTGCTCTGCTAGAATACGAGAAATATATTGAAATCGGTCATGTGTGTGTGTGTGTGTGTGTGTGTGTGTGTGTGTTTACATTGTTTTATTTACTACATATATTTCTTCAATTGATGAACTTATCTTAATGTGATCACATTTGTAGTTCTAATGACTTTCTCAGATAATGATTGTTATAGTTGTGACATTTTATTTGTGACTTGAATTAGAGTATATCAAAGCTATAAATAAAAAATATAAAAAATGACGGATATTGTCTACCTTAGTAGTGGCTTGCAGATTTTCTAAAAAGTAATTTTATGATGATAAGGATTGATGTCAACTTACTTTGGTATTGTATATGTTGGCATTTGTTGGGTTTGTCTGTTGGTTTACACACCGCCAAAAGAGGTTCAGTGCACATGTGTGGGTTTCACTAAGCATACCCTTTTTCGCTTATAAATGAGAACCAAATATTAAGGTATTTATTTAAGGGATTTTTACATTTCTGCCCTTAGCCAGTGCACACCAGACAGTTTTGCCCCTACTTTTAAAGGTGCTCAGTTTTTCCCTAAATAACATGACATGTACGGTCAGAGTGAAACGTCTTTGATAAATGGAAATTAAACATAAGGGGCATTTGTATAACCAAGCATAATTGCTTAGTGGCAAACTGAACATAGTTTAAAACTAAGGGCAAAACTATCCAACAAGGCAAATGTGAAAATCTCTTTATTTACATGTCTTGTGTATGACGTAAAATTGCACCAATAAAACTCTAAAGGTGGAGACATTTTTGACTTGTTAAGCCTTGTGAGTACTTTGGATGAGTACTCACGGTTGCTTTGCTACCCTTTTTTCTTCTCTACCCAATTGGTGCGATCAGATGACGGGCCCCAGGAGCCAGCTGATCCCACCGCCGCCGACTACTACCCCGCCCTAGCCTACTACTACGTGGAGACCGTCGACGACCAGGAGTAGATAGGAGGCTCCTAGGTTGGAGGCCTGCGCCTTTTTGATCCAGTTATCTTTCATATGCTAGGCTTCTTAAGGCAGACTTGTTTACTTATGTGTGTACTCAGATTTTGATGCTTCCGCTGACTCTTGTGTATTCCAGCTTATGTATTCGAGCCCTCGAGGCCCTTGATTTGTAATATAAAGCTTGTATTATTTTAGTTGTATGTCTATAGTTGTGTTGTGATATCTTCCCGTGAGTCTTGATCTTGATCGTGCGCATTTGTGTCTAGTGCATGATCGAGTCGGGGGCGTCACAAGTTGGTATTAGAGCCGACTGCCAGTATGAAACCCCTTTCCAACTCCTTGGCGAAGTTGAGTCTAGTCTTTGAAAAACTATTTTACTAACATTGTTGTATGGCTTACGAGCCCACATCGCAAACGGGTGGGATTAGGATCTTTTATTCCTCGCCTTTACTCGGATTCCGATCTCTCTTCTATTCAGGTTTAAATATTTTACTAACTCTAACTCTAGGTTTTCATAATTACTTCCTCCTGGAGAGCCTTTCATTCCAGATGATGGTTTGATTCACCAGAAGATCCCACAAATACTCTTCGATGTTTTTCCCGAAACCTTTGTGCTCATCGCCTTTGCAATTCTCTACCACCAATAGGTCCATATAGATAACTACATACACTTGCCATTCATACAATCATTTCCATTTGCTCTTGTTATTACAAGATGCCCTGAAATACTCTCCAATGTTCAGAGGATCCTTTATGCCTACTGCCTGGTAGTTCCTTGTCTCGCGAATACACCTACGAATAATTCCTCGCACTTACCAGGGATTCGCTCATACCTAATTATTCATATGTTTTCCAAAATTCTTCCAAATGCAATTTGATCATCCAAAATCCTCAATAGCCTATTGCTCTCAATCTTCCTTACCTGCTTGCGTGATGGTTAATTCCATATGTCTAGCAATATTCATTAACATCCTTTGCCATCATCATTTTGAGCCTTTGATTCGATATATTTGTGAATGCTCGCAATCATCAATCGAAACTAGAATTCGTCCCTTCGGCTCAGACATCTTTCCGAACATGAGCTGATTCTCGACAAATCAAACCTTGATTGATTCTCCATCTAAGTCTATTCAACTTACTCGTATTTGATTAGAGCATTTGATTATGATACACTGATCTAGAAATCATAATTCCTTGTATTTAAGCGTAGAACTATTCAGATGTTATAATCTGATGTCCTTGCATTCTTTCTTCCTATGATTGCGTATCGATACTCACATCAGCTCCGTTGTGGATCACCAAATCTATTGTTGGATTATTATACGATAGTGTCCTTCATATTCAATCACCTTGTGAGTTCTTTCCCTGATATATATATATATATATATATATAATGCCTTGGTAAATTGTATTCTCTGTTTTGGCCAACCATGCTCTGCTTTCGAGCTAATATCTGTTGCTCCTATAAGCGTGTTGTATGGATTCATAAAATGTCCCAATGGGTTGTATCTATGGATTTGCTATCTATGTGAGCCCGAAAGTTTTCACGGGTCTTACTCTCCTGATATATCACCAGGTAACTCTTCAGACTCAAAGTATTTTTGATAGGGCAGTAAATGAAAGGTTATGCATTGAAGAAGTGGGAGTCGACCTTGAACTTTGTGTTCATGCCCATGGACATGATGTAGTTCTTATCATGGAAGCTTCTCGTAACAATAATCATTCCTTTGGTATAATTTGATCTTGTATCTGTGATTTTGTCCTTTGCAATCGTGGTTCCGACCATGTTGTTCTACTTTGATTTCATTCTCAAACAAGTAAAGTGCTTGTCTTCCACATATCAGTACACTAGTCTAACCTCTATTTTGATCTACCTTCAAGTTTTACTCTCTGGTATCTCGAGAATATCATGGAACTACATAACTTCTTATGAGTTCTTCATCAACTATTATTTCTCACCGATTCCAATTTTCCCCGGGTTCTGAGTTGTTAGACACTCAAGGACACCGATAATTGAATCGAATCCACACTGCGATTCAACAACTCTTTGTAATCTTCATTGCTTACGAGTCTGTACTTGATTATGTCATTCCCAGCTGATTCGCTACATCATCGTTGTCATGCTGAAATCTTGACCATGTTACCTATCTCCTTCATCCCGGAACACAATTCCAACAGTACAGTAAGCTTACATCGAGCTTTCAACATCATGATGGTTGTCTTGAAAGGCAATTTCGATTCCGAGCTGGCAATCTTATTTGTGTTTCCGATAACCTTACGCTTCACCATTCCTTTTGTTTGATGTCGTCGATGGTCGATTACATCTTCATGAAACCTCTCTACAAATGTGACATGATCATCATCAACATTCCGAGCTCTTCCAGGATATCAATCGAATTCATGATGAGAAATACCATCCTTTCCCCGCGATGATTTGTGTTATCATCGACAACATTAATGCCTTCCCTCCAACACAAACTTGTTCATGTTTTGTGTTGTACCTCGAGTTCGTTGCTATCCTACTTATGTTATGTTCTACCTTGGAGTATTACCATCTTTGATGTCAAGAATGTCGTGAGAATTTCACCACCTCTTATGAAATTCTTGATACAAGTGATACTTATCACCATCACCATTCTTTTCTTGGTCCCCGTGTTGTTTCTAACCGGAGTGCCGACAAATGGACTTTGATGTGTAAATTCAAAATTTCTAGCAACCCTATTGCTTTGAAGTTAATGACCAATAATTTCATTTTGGTGTGTTGGTTGCTAAATCGCCATTCTAACATTGATCGTGTAACCCAGTCGGTATTCCGTGGTTCACCTTTCGATCAATGAGTTGAGATTGTGCCAATCTCTCCATCCTTTGATATACTCGATGATGGTTCCCAACCAGACTCGGTTGCATTTTGATTTAAGGATTCCTTGTGGTCATAATTGAAGGAAATATGCCCTAGAGGCAATAATAAAGTTGTTATTTTATATTTCCTTATTCATGATAAATGTTTATTATTCATGCTAGAATTGTATTGACCAGAAACCTAAATACATGTGTGAATACATAGACAAACAATGTGTCCCTAGTGAGCCTCTACTTGACTAGCTCGTTGATCAAAGATGGTTAAGGTTTTCTAACCATGGACAAGAGTTGTCATTTGATAACGGGATCACGTCATTAGGAGAATGATGTGATGGACAAGACCCATCCGTTAGCTTAGCATAATGATCGTTCAATTTTATTGCTATTGCTTTCTTCAAGTCAAATACATATTCCTTCGACTATGCGATTATGCAACTCTTGGATACCCGGGGAATTCCTTTTGTGCTATCAAATGTCACAACGTAACTGGGTGATCATAAAGATGCTCTACAGGTATCTCCGAAGGTGTTTGTTGGGTTGGCATAGATCAAGATTAGGATTTGTCACTCCGAGTATCGGAGAGGTATCTCTGGGCCCTCTCAGTAATACACATCATAAGCTTGCAAGCAAATGACTAAGGAGTTAGTCTTGAGGTGATGTATTACGGAACAAGTAAAGAGACTTGCCGGTAACGAGATTGAACTAGGTATAGAAATACCGACGATCGAATCTCGGGCAAGTAACATCCCGATGACAAAGGGAATAATGCATGTTGTCATAACGGTTTGACCGATAAAGATCTTCGTAGAATATGTAGGAGCCAATATGAGCATCTAGGTTCCGCTATTGGTTATTGACTGGAGAGGTGTCCCGTTCATGTCTACATATTTCTCGAACCCGTAGGGTCTGCACGCTTAAGTTTGATGACGATTTAGTATTATATGAGTTATGTGATTTGGTGACTGAATGTTGTTCGGAATCCTGGATGAGATCACGGACATGACAAGGAGTCTTGAAATGGTCGAGAGGTAAAAATCAATATATATGATGATAGTATTCGGACACCGGAAGTGTTCCGGAGTGTATCGGGTAGTTATCGGAGTACCGGAGGGGTTACCGGAATCCCCCGAGGGAATATCGGGCCATATGGGCCATGAGAGGGGAGCACACCAGCCCACTAGGAGTGGCGCCCCCCCATGGAGGGAGGCCGAGTGGGAGAAGGGAAGAGGGGGTTCGCCCCCCTTTCCTTCTCTCCTTCCTCTTCCCTTTCCCCCCTCTGGCAATTATGGAAGGGGGGAGGCCGAATTGGGGAAGACCCCAAGTAGGATTCGGCCTACTTGGGGTGCCCCTTCGCTGCCCCTCCTCCCTTCCCACCTATATATATGTGTGGAGGAGCCCACCTAGAACACACAACATCAATTGTTAGCCGTGTGAGGCGACCTCCTCCACAATTTACACATTCGGCAATAGTTTTGCGGTGCTTAGGCGAAGCCCTGCGAGAATCACTTCACCATCACTGTCACCACGCCTCGTGCTGACGGAACTCATCTACTACCTCGACACCTTGCTGTATCAAGAAGGCGAGGGACGTCACCGAGCTGAACGTGTGCAGAACTCGGAGGTACCATACGTTCGGTGCTTGATCGGTCAGAGCTAGAAGAAGTTCAACTACATCAACCGCGTTGTCAAACGCTTCCGCTTTCAGCCTACGAGGGTACGTTATCCCGAATCCTAGAAATTTGTTATTTATATTCCGAATCCTTTCAGTCTACGGGGGTTCGCCCCCATTTCCTTCTCTCCTTCCTCTTCCCTTTCCCACCTCCGGCAATTATGAAATATGCCCTAGAGGCAATAATAAAGTTGTTATTTATATTTCCTTATATCATGATAAATGTTTGTTATTCATGCTAGAATTGTATTAACTGGAAACTTAGTACATGTGTGAATACATAGACAAACAGAGTGTCCCTAGTATGCCTCTACTAGACTAGCTCGTTAATCAAAGATGGTTAAGTTTCCTGACCATAAACATGTGTTGTCATTTGATGAATGAGATCACATCATTAGAGAATGATGTTATGGACAAGACCCATCCATTAGCTTAGCATTAATGATCGTTTAGTTTTATTGCTATTGCTTTCTTCATGACTTATACATGTTCCTCTGACTATGAGATTATGCAATTCCTGGATACCGGAGGAACATTTTGGGTGCTATCAAATGTCACAACGTAACTGGGTGATTATAAATATGCTCTACAGGTGTCTCCGATGGTGTTTGTTGAGTTGGCATAGATCGAAATTAGGATTTGTCACTCCGTGTATCGGAGAGGTATCTCTGGGCCCTCTCGGTAATGCACATCACTATAAGTCTTGCAAGCAATGTGACTAATAAGTTAGTTGCGGAATGATGTATTACGGAACGAGTAAAGAGACTTGCTGGTAACGAGATTGAACTAGGTATGGTGATAACGATGATCGAATCTCGGGCAAGTAACATACCGATGACAAAGGGAAAAACGTATGTTGTTATGCAGTTTGACCGATAAAGATCTTCATAGAATATGCAGGAGCCAATATGAGGATCTAGGTTCCGCTATTGGTTATTGACTAGAGATGTGTCTCAGTCATGTCTACATAGTTCTCGAACCCGTAGGGTCCGCACGCTTAACGTTCGATGACGATTTGTATTATGAGTTATGTGATTTGATGACCGAAGTTTGTTCGGAGTCCCAGATGAGATTATGGACATGACGAGGAGTCTCGAAATGGTCGAGATGTAAAGATTCATATATTGGAAGGTTACATTCAGACACCGGAATGGTCCGGGTCGTTTCGGAGTACCGGGTGTTACCGGAACCCCCCTGAGAGGTTAATGGGCCACCATGGGCCTAAGTGGAGAAGAGAGAGGGCTGGCAAGGAGGTGGCGTGCTCCCCCCTTGCCAATCTGAATTGGACAAGGGGTGGGGGCGGCGCCCCCCTCCTTCCTTCTCCCCTCTTCCTCCTCCCCTCCTCCTAGTGGGAATAGGAGGGGGGGAGCGAATCCTACTTGGACCGGGAGTCCAAGTAGGACTCCCCCCTATGGCGTGCCTGAAGGAAATATGTCCTATAGGCAATAATAAAGTTGTTATTTATATTTCCTTATATCATGATAAATGTTTATTATTCATGCTAGAATTATATTAACTGGAAACTTGATACATGTGTGAATACATAGACAAAACAAAGTGTCCCTAGTATGCCTCTACTAGACTAGCTCATTAATCAAAGATGGTTAAGTTTCCTGACCATAAACATGTGTTGTCATTTGATGAACGGGATCACATCATTATAGAATGATGTGATGGACAAGACCCATCCATTAGCTTAGCAGTTTTATTGCTAATGCTTTCATCATGACTTATACATGTTCCTCTGACTATGAGATTATGCAACTCCTGAATACCGCAGGAACACCTTGTGTGCTATCAAACGTCACAACATAACTGGGTGATTATAAAGATGCTCTACAGGTGTCTCCGATGGTGTTTGTTGAGTTGGCATAGATCGATATTAGGATTTGTCACTCCATTTATTGGAGAGGTATCTCTGGGCCCACTCAGTAATGATCAGCACTATAAACCTTGCAAGCAATGTGACTAATGAGTTAGTTATGGGATGATGCATTACAGAACGAGTAAAGAGACTTGCCGGTAACGAGATTGAACTAGGTATGATGATACCGATGATCGAATCTCGGGCAAGTAACATACCGATGACAAAGGGAACACCGTATGTTGTTATGCAGTTTGACCGATGAAGATCTTCGTAGAATATGTAGGTGCCGATATGAGCATCTAGTTCCGCTATTGGTTATTGACCAGAGATGTGTCTCGGTCATGTCTACATAGTTCTCGAACCCGTAGGGTCCGCACGCTTAACGTTTGATGACGATTTGTATTATATGAGTTATGTGATTTGGTGACCGAATGTTGTTCGGAGTCCCGGATGAGATCACGGACATGACGAGGAGTCTCGAAGTGGTTGAGAGGTAAATATTCATATATAGGACGATAGTATTCGGACACTGGGAGTGTTCTAGGGGTACCGGGTACGTATCGGGTCACCGAAGGGGTTCCGGGCACCCCCCGGCAAAGATATGGGCCTTATTGGGCCAAGGGCGGGCCAGACCAGCCCCTAGTGGGCTGTTGTGCCCCATATATGCATATAGTAGGAGAAGGAAGGAGGGGACGAGAGAAAGGAAAGAGGAGGATTCGGCCTCCCCTTCCCTTCTCTCCCCCTCTCTTTCCTTCCCCCTCCAACACTTCTGGAAGGGGGGAGGCCGAATTGGACAAGGCCCCCAAGTAGGATTCCTCCTACTTGGGCGTGCCCTTGCTGCTCCCCTCCCCCTCCCACCTATATATACATGGGGAGGGGGCGCCTAGAACACACAACAAACATTGTTAGCCGTGTGCGGCGCCCCCTCCACAATTTACGAATCCGGTCATATTCACGTAGTGCTTAGGCGAAGCCCTGCGCGGATTACTTCACCATCACCATCACCATCCCGTCGTGCTAACGGAACTCTCCCTCGACACTTTGCTGGATCAAGAGTTCGAGGGACGCCATTGACCTAAACATGTGCAGATGTCGGAGGTGCCGTACGTTCGGTGCTTGGATCGGTCGGATCGTGAAGACGTTCGACTACATCAACCGCGTTCCTAAACGCTTCTGCTTTTGGTCTACGAGGGTACGTGGACACACTCTCCCCGCTCGTTGCTATGCTTCTCCTAGATAGATCCTGCGTGATCGTAGGCAATTTTTTTTGAAATACTACATTCCCCAATAGTGGCATCCGAGCTAGGTCTATGCATAGATGTTATATGCACGAGTAGAACACAAAGAGTTGTGGGCGATAATAGTCATACTGCTTACCAGCATGTCATACTTTGATTCGGCGATATTGTTGGATGAAGTGGCCCAGACCGATATTACATGACCACGTTCATGAGACTGGTTCTACCGCCGTGCTTTGCACATAGGTGGCTAGTGGGTGTCTGTTTCTCCAACTTTAGTTGAATCAAGTGTGACTACGCCCGGTCCTTGTTGAAGGTTAAAACAACACACTTGATGAAAAATCGTTGTGGTTTTGATGCGTAGGTAAGAACAGTTTTTGCTAGAAGCCCGTAGCAGCCACGTAAAACTTGCAACAACAAAGTAGAGGACGTCTAACTTGTTTTTGCAGGGCTTGCTGTGATGTGATATGGTCAAGACGTGATGATATATAAATTGTTCTATGAGATGATCATGTTTTGTAACAGTTATCGGCAAATGGCAGGAGCCATATGGTTGTCGCTTTATTGTATGAAATGCAATAGCCATGTAATTGCTTTACTTTATCACTAAGCGGTAGCGATAGTCGTAGTAGCAATAGTTGGCGAGACGACAACGATGCTTCGATGGAGATCAAGGTGTCAAGTCGGTGACGATGGTGATCATGACGGTGCTTTGGAGATGGAGATCAAAGGCACAAGATGATGATGGCCATATCATATCACTTATATTGAGTGCATGTGATGTTTATCCTTTATGCATCTTATTTTGCTTAGTATGGCGGTAGCATTATAAGATGGTCTCTCACTAAATTTCAAGGTACAAGTGTTCTCCTTGAGTATGCACCATTGCGACAGTTCGTCGTGCCGAGACACCACGTGATGATTTGGTGTGATAAGCTCTGCGTTCACATACAACGGGTGCAAGCCAGTTTTGCACACGCAGAATACTCGGGTTAAACTTGACGAGCCTAGCATATGCAGATATGGCCTCGGAACACTGAGACCGAAAGGTCGAGCGTGAATCATATAGTAGATATGATCAACATAGTGATGTTCACCATTGAAAACTACTCCATCTCACGTGATGATCGGACATGGTTTAGTTGATATGGATTACGTTATCACTTAGATGATTAGAGGGATGTCTATATAAGTGGAAGTTCTTAAGTAATATGATCAATTGAACTTAATTTATCATGAACTTAGTCCTAATAGTTTTTGCATATCTATGTTGTAGATCAATAGCTTGCGATGTAGCTCCCCGTTTATTTTTTGATATGTTCCTAGAGAAAAACTATGTTGAAAGATGATAGTAGCAATGATGCGGACTAGGTCCGTGATCTGAGGATTATCCTCATTGCTGCACATAAGAATTATGTCCTTGATGCACCGCTAGGTGACAGACCTATTGGAGGAGCAGATAACACACGGTATGAACGTTTGGCAAGCTCGGTATGATAACTACTTGATAGTTTAGTGTGCCATGCTTTACGGCTTAGAAACGGGACTTCAAAAATGTTTTGAACTCCATGGAGCATATAAGATGTTCTAAGAGCTGGAATTGGTATTTCAGACTCATGCCCTAGTCGAGAGGTATGAGACCTCTGACAAGTACTTTGCCTACAAGATGGAGGAGAATCGCTCAACCAGTGAGCATGTGCTCAGATTGTCTAAGTACTATAATCGCTTGAATCAAGTGGGGGTTAATCTTCCAGATAAAATAGTGATTGACAAAGTTCTCTAGTCACTATCACCAAGTTACTGGAAGTTCGTGATGAACTATAATATGCGAGGGATGACAGAAACGATTCCCGAGCTCTTCGTGATGCTGCAATCGACGAAGGTAGAAATCAAGAAAAGCATCAAATGTTGATGGTTGACAAGACCACTAGTTTCAAGTAAAAGGGCAAGGGAAAGAAAGGGAACTTCAATAAGAATGGCAAGCAAGTTTCCACTCCCATGAAGAAGCCCAAAGCTAGACCCAAGCCTGAAATTGAGTGCTTCTACTGCAAAGGAAATGGTCACTGGAAGTGGAACCACCCTAGATACTTGGTGGATAAGAAGGATGGCAAAGTGAACAAAGGTATATTTGATATGCATGTTATTGATGTGTACTTTACTAGTGTTTATAGCAACCCCTCAGTATTTGATACTGGTTCAGTTGCTAAGAGTAGTAACTCGATACGGGAGTTGCAAAATAAACAGAGACTAGTTAAGGACAAGGTGATGACGTGTATTGGAAATGATTCCAAGGTTGATAAGATCACCATCGCACACTCCTTTTTTACCTTCGGGATTAGTGTTGAACCTAAAATAAATGTTATTTTGTGTTTGCGTTGAGCATGAATATATTTGGATCATATTTATTGCAATACGGTTATTCATTTAAGTCAAAGAATAATTGTTTTTCTATTTACATGAATAAAGCCTTCTATGGTCATACACTCAATGTAAATGGTTTATTGAATCTCGATCGTAGTGATACACATATTCATTATATTGAAGCCAAAAGATGAAAAATTAATAATGATAGTGCAACTTATTTGTGGCACTGCCGTTTATGTCATATTGGTGTAAAGCGCATGAAGAAACTCCATGCTGATGGGCTTTTGGAATCACTAGATTGTGAATCACTTGATGCTTGTGAACCATGCCTCATGGGAAAGACGACTAAGACTCCGTTCTCCGGAACAATGGAGCGAGCAACTGACTTGTTGGAAATATTATATACTGATGTATGCGGTCCGATGAGTGTTGAGCCTCGCGGCGGGTACCATTGTTTTCTGACCTTCACAGATGATTTGAGCAAATATGGGTATATCTACTTGATGAAACATAACTCTGAAACATTTGAAAAGTTCAAAGAATTTCAGAGTGAAGTGGGAAATCATCATAACAAGAAAATAGAGTTTCTACGATCTGATCGTGAAGGTGAATATTTGAGTTACGAGTTTGGTCTTCATTTGAAACAATGTGGAATAGTTTTGCAACTCACGCCACCTGGAACACCACAGCGTAATGGTGTGTCTGAACATCGTAACCGTACTTTATTGGACATGGTGCGATTTTTTATGTCTCTTACCGATTTACCACTATCATTTTGGGGTTATGCATTAGAGAAAGCTGCATTCACGTTAAATAGGGCATCATCTAAATCCGTTGAGACGACACCATATGAACTGTGGTTTAGCAAGAAACATAAGCCATCATTTCTTAAAATTTGGGGCTGTGATGCTTATGTGAAATTTTTTCAACCTGATAAGCTCGAACCCAAATTGGAGAAATGCGTCTTCATAGGATACCCAAAGGAAACTGTTGGGTACACCTTCTATCACAGATCCGAAGGCAAGTTCATTTCTAAGAATGGATCCTTTCTAGAGAAGAAGTTTCTCTCGCAAGAAGTGAGTGGGAGGAATATAGAACTTGATGAGGTAATTGTACCTTCTGCCGAATTGGGAAGTACTTCATCACAGAAATCAGTTCCAGTGATTCCTACACCAATTAAGTGAGGAAGCTAATGATGATGATCATGAAACTTCAGATCAAGTTACTACCAAACCACGTAGGTCAACCAGAGTATGGTCCGCACCAGAATGGTACGGTAATCCTTTCTGGAGGTCATGTTACTAGACCATGACGAACCTACGAACTATGAGGAAGCGATGATGAGCCCAGATTCCACGAAATGGTTTGAGGCCACGAAATCTGAGATGGGATCCATGTATGAGAACAAAGTATGGACTTTGATTGACTTGCCTGATGATCGGCAAGCCATTGAGAATAAATGGATCTTCAAGAGGAAGACGGACGCTGATAGTAGTGTTACTATCTACAAAGCTCGAATTGTCGCAAAAAGTTTTCGACAAGTTCAAGGTATTGACTATGATAAGATTTTCTCACTCGTAGAGATGCTTAAGTCTGTCTGAATCATGTTAGCAATTGCCACATTTTATGAAATCTGGCAAATGGATGTCAAAATTGCATTCCTTAATGGATTTCTTAAAGAAGAGTTCTATATGATACAACCAGAAGGTTTTTGTCAATCCTAAAGGCGCTAACAAAATATGCAAGCTCCAGTGATCCATCTATGGACTGGTGCAAGTATCTCGGAGTTGGAATATACGCTTTGATAAGTTGATCAAAGCATATAGTTTTATACAGACTTGCGGTGAAGCCTGTATTTACAAGAAAGTGAGTGGGAGCACTACAACCTTTCTGATAAGTATATGTGAATGACATATTGTTGATCAGAAATGATGTGGAATTTTCTGGAAAGCATAAAGGAGTGTTTGAAAGGAGTTTTTCAAACAAAGACCTCGATGAAGCTGCTTACATATTGAGCATCAAGATCTATAGAGATAGATCAAGACGCTTGATAAATTTTTTCAATGAGTACATACCTTGACAAGTTTTTAAAGTAGTTCAAAATGGAACAGTAAAAGAAAGAGTTCTTGCCTGTGTTGCAAGGTGTGAAGTTGAGTAAAGACTCAAACCCGACCACGGCATAAAATAGAAAGAGAATAAAAAGTCATTCCCTATGCCCTAGTCATAGGTTCTATAAAGTATGCTATGCTATGTACCAGACCTATTGTGTACCTCACCATGAGTTTGGCAAGAGGGTACAATAGTGATCCAGGAGTGGATCACTGGACATCGGTCAAAATTATCCTTAGTGGAATAAGGACATGTTTCTCGGTTATGGAGGTGAGAAAAAGTTCGTCGTAAAGGGTTACGTCGATGCAAGCTTTGACACTGATCCAGATGACTCTAAGTCTCAATCTGGATACATATTGAAAGTTGGAGCGATTAGCTAGATTAGCTCCGTGCAGAGCATTGTAGACATAGAAAATTTGCAAAATACATATGGCTCTGAATGTGGCAGACCCGTTGACTAAACTTCTCTCACAAAGCAAAACATGATCACTCTTTGGGTGTTAATCACATAGCGATGTGAACTAGATTATTGACTCTAGTAAACCCTTTGGGTATTAGTCACACTAGCAAACATGCCGGTGCGTTGCAACGGGAGAAAAAAGTTCACATGCTTCATTGCAAAGTTATCATTAATCAGGCTGGACAAATAGAGGGTAAGTTTGATGATGACAAAGATGATAGATCAATTAACAAATATGATTCTTTGGGGCAAAAGTGTTATGACGTTGTAGGGCAGATCATCGATGCTTAGTGAAAAAGCATATCACATCGACATATTATTCATTGTACTACCAGCAGATAATCCAAATACTATGCATGCAACACTTTTAAAATAATTTTACCTGGATGCAATTGTTGTTGTTCGTCCATAGCATCAATGTTTGGGGCAAAAGTGTGTATAAGTTGGCTGCCAAGTTCCTCCATACCACGCCCAACTTGTCCATTTCAGGGACGTCAGTTATAGCATCATTTTCGTGATCCAGCGCGATAGCTTCACTGGGATCAATTAAAGACTCAATTGCCATGACACATAAACGTCTATATTTTGGCATCGATGATTTATTGTGCACTCATGTGAAACCGGATTAATACTGCTTGAAGACTATCTGCATTTGTGTTTAAAAAAGTGTGCATAGTTCGGAGAATAAACTCATGTGTACACGCTAACACGTCCGCGTGACGGACTCAAAGATATTTTTCCTTTTTGCGGATAGGACTCAAAGATATTTACCGGTCCATTAAGGATATTAGGCTGGGCATCATCCATGATGCTTTTTTTGGATTTCTTAGATCGCCTCCCTTTAGGATAGTAGTAGGCTGTTTTTTTGGATTTGATCTGCCTCTCTCACATCTTTGATCGGTCATGATCTTCAATTCGGGGCTAGGGACTCAACAATTTTCGATTGGTGATGCATGGCATACATATCTCACCCTCTTTTTGCTGGCTTGTTGATTCTGGCAACTCGAAACGTATATAATTTGGTAGAATTTAATGTAAAAAGGCGGGATGGGACTATTAATTAGAATCTGAAATTCTAGCACAGGCATAAGGAAACCTTTTTTTGTTTGCTACCTCCTTAAGGGAGGGGAGGGCAGGTCGTGATGTTGAACGTTTTAAGTGGCCCATAAATTTTTGGCACATTGACTTATCAACCTGTATACAGAACCGTACAAAAATTATGAGAGCAACAGGTGGACGGACCAAAACGGATGAAATTATGGTGGTAAGAAGTGATCAGTTCTTTATTATTAGGTAAAGACATATGAAGATTCATCTTGCATCCATGCTTAAAATAAACCAAACCAAAAAATTTAGGTTTACAAAGTAACAAGCATACATCCCACATTAGAGAATCATCTAATGAACCGAAACGTTGACTTTTACTCGATACAAAAGTTGTACGTCATAAATAAGAGTGCTAAGGCATAACTAATGTCATAACCATTGTTTAAACTATATTTTTTTCAAACCCCACACTAATGCAAAAAGCTTTCTGCTATAACTTATAATCAAATTGGGATCATTTTGGTTAAGCAGCCTGGATCAGGTTTTCGAGTTTGTACATACCAAGCGAACCTTTTGTAGAAGCAGTACACCGTTGATACAAGAACATTGTCTAATCATTGGCCTTCTCCTACATGCACGTATCATGCAAGGAATTTTGACGCTGCTTGATTTGGCATCTGGTCGTATAACTCATGCCTTCATTATGTTTATCTTCAGCTCCCCTACAATCCCGCACCTCATCATTTATATTTGTTTATTACCAAACGGGCACATCAATTATGTACTCGCTGACATATATAAATTGATTGGATTCTTTTTTTGAAGGCAAATTGATTGGATTCTATAAGAAGCATCAATGTGGGACTATTAATTCAAAGGTGAGTTCTCAATTTTTGACAAGCAAAACAGCATGTGTACGCTGTTTCCCCACATGAGCAATACTTTTTGGCCCGGTTGGCCCATCACGTGCGTCTCTGTCCATCCAATCATTGCGTATATAATTAGTCTTTCTTTAATTTGTGAGCAAAACAAATGACTGGTGTTTTGGCTGGTATATTTTGCTCTAATCTATTAGGCCTGTGTCCGATTTGCGTCACAGCCTAGCGAATTTATTTTTTCCGCCCTAGGCGTCAACAAGGGTGACGGACGAAAACATTGTGATGCAAGAAATCTATATATACCTACTTTAATAAAATATAATATTGTGAATGAATTAAAAATTCTCAACGATAATTTTGACTTCAGAACTGGAAACATTTTATGCAAAAGGTGTTTTTTTAATAGACAGATTTTTATAAAAATTCCAAACATTTTTTTGAAAAATAAAAATAATTAGAAAATAGGAACGAAAAAAGGGAAAATATAATACTGGTAGAAAACCTTCTAGAAGGTTCCCAAAACCAGTAAAACCCGGCCGGGAAACCTCTAAAACATGCCACATGAAAGCTGTACTTCTATGTATAGATGGGTCGGCCCAAAAGGCATAATGTGTTGCGTACAGATTTTACCAATTTCATCTCTTAGAAAGCACAAAGCAGTCGGTTGGTGGGTTGGGTGGTTCTTGCACTGTTGACCACATGGTGAATGGTTCGAATCCTGTCCATGCTACTTGACTAATTTTTTTAAAACACATAGCGACGAGCCCAGTACCATCTCGAATAACAAAAAATCAAAATTAATAATATAGGTGAACGGATGAAAAAGATGTGAACTATTGGTGTTAAATCACAAGACGATGTGAACTACTCCCTCCGTTCCTAAATATTTGTGGAGCAAAATTAGTGAATCTATACTCTAAAATATGTCTATATATATATATATATATCCGTATGTGGTAACCATTTGAGATCTCTAAAAAGACAAATATTTAGGAACGGAGGGAGTAGATTATTGACTCTAGTGCAAGTGGGAGACTGAAGGAAATATGCCTAGTGCAAGTGGGAGACTGAAGGAAATATGCCTTAGAGGCAATAATAAAGTTGTTATTTATATTTCCTTATACTACGGTTGCCGGGGCGCAGGGTTGCGAGAAGAGCAGGATTAGTAATCAGCACAAGGATCGTTTACCTAGGTTCGGGCCGCGAGGATGCGTAAAACCCTAGTCCTATTTTGGTGGATGTATTGAGTGTTCTTGAGCCCTTGAACTAGCTACGGTGGCTGAGTAGTTCCCAAGAGCCGAATCCTTCTCCAGTACGCCATGTGCCTCCTTTTATAGTCGAAAGGGGCTGCCACAGTGGCACACAGGAGGTGGAAAGGCGTACAATGCTATGAGCTTATCGCTCGTATTACAGGCCAAGACATATTTAATGCATCACTTAGGTGTCCCCTTGCTTTATTGGGGACGGGAGCGAGGCCCATCCCGCCCGTCGCCGCTCCTCCTCGTTTCGACACGCGCCCTGGCCAGCGATGCGTGCAGCGCCATGTAGGCAAGCAGGCAACTGAAGTGGCGCGGTGGTAGGGTCTTCACGAAGATCTGCATGCCGCCACGTGGGTGCTTGATGAGTTGGCCTGGGAGTTGCATGTTGCCACGCAGGTGCCTGCCCAGCTGGTTGGGCTGGCAGCTGCATGGAAACGGCGATGGAGGCTTGGCTGGTGCGGGCCTGGAGGTGGCCTCGCTGGAGCCCTTGGCGAGGGCCTTGCCGGGTGGCCCGGCAAGGGCCTCGCCGTGGCGTGCTGTTGTCCCCGACAAGGATCTTGCGAGGGGTCTTGTGGCTCCCCTCGGCAAGGATCTTGCCGAGGATCGTCGTCTTTTAATCCTCATCTGATCTTGAATATTCCTAGTCTTCACAAAGATCTGCATGCCACCATGGAGGTGCCTCCCGAGCCTTGGCCCAACGTGGTTGATGCTGTTGGAGACCGTGGGCTCAAGGGTGGTGCGCTCCGCTGGTGTTGGACGAGCCGCCCCGACAAGGGCCTTGCTGGGGCCGCGGATGAGGGAGTCCTGGATTAGGGAGTCCTCGGACAGCCCGACTATATCCTTCTGCTGGACTGTTGGACTATGAAGATACAAGATTGAAGACTTCGTCCCGTGTCCGGATGGGACTCTCCTTGGCGTGGAAACCAAGCTTGGCAATATGGATATGTAGATCTCCTCCCTTGTAACCGACTCTGTGTAACCCTAGCCCCCTCCGGTGTCTATATAAACCGGAGGGTTTTAGTCCATAGGACAACAACAATCATACCATAGGCTAGCTTCTAGGGTTTAGCCTCTACGATCTCATGGTAGATCAACTCTTGTAAATAATCATATCATGAAGATCAATCAAGCAGGAAGTAGGGTATTACCTCCATCGAGAGGGCCTGAACCTGGGTAAACATCGTGTCCCCCACCTCCTGTTACCGTCCGCCTTAGACGCACAGTTCGGGACCCCCTACCCAAGATCCGTCGGTTTTGACACCGACATTGGTGCTTTCATTGACAGTTCCACTATGCCGTCACCATAAGGCTAGATGGCTCCTTCGATCATCGGCAACGATGTGATCCAGGGTGAGGTTTTCCTCCCCGGACAGATCTTCGTATTCGGCGGCTTCGTACTGCGGGCCAACTCGCTTGGTCATCTGGAGCAGATCGAGAGCTATGCCCCTGGCCATCAGGTCAGGTTTGGAAACTTGAACGACACTGCCGACATCCGCGGAGACTTGATCTTCGACGGATTCGAGCCTATGTCAGGTGCGCCGCACAATCACGACGAGCATGATTTAGCTCTGCCATCGGACAGTGTTCGGGATATCACACCTGCAACCACTCCGGCCCTCAATCAGGAACAAATTGCGCCATCTGAGGGCGGGTGGATGGACCCCGCCATGGAGGCCGCACATTCAGTGGCAATAGAGCCGAATACTAACTTCACCTCCTACGAGACCCGTGTTGCCGAACCGTTGGATTCGTCCCCGGCCATGGACTCTGAGCCGCCTGCGTCCGTGCCCATCAAATCCGATTGGGTACCAATCATGGAGTTTACCTCCGCGGATATCTTTCAGCACTCGCCTTTTGGCGACGTACTAAACTCGTTGAAGTCTCTCTCCCTGTCAGGAGACCCTTGGCCGAACTATGTCCGGCTAGAATGGGATGCAGACGATGAAGAAATTCGCTCCCCACCCACCACCCACTTAGTAGCCACTGTCGAGGATTTAACCGACATGCTCGACTTCGGCTCCGAAGACATCGACGGTATGGACGACGATGCAAGAGACGAACAAGAACCGCCGCCCACAGGGCGCTGGACTGCCACCTCATCGTATGATATATACATGGTGGACACCCCCCAAAGAAGGTGATGGCGACAAGACAACGAAGGATAATCCCTCCAAGAAGCAATCCAAGCACCAACGTCAGTGGCGCCGCTCTAAGTCCCGCCATAGCAAAAGCAGCAATACCGGCACAAGAGACAATAAGGCTCCAGATAGTGCCGAAGACGACGACAATCCCCTCCAGCCAGACCTCGAGCGGGAGGATGAACAAGCTAGCCCTCCGGAACAGGCAGCAAACAGAGAATCAGAAGATGACAATTACATGCCTCTCTCCAAAGACGAAGTGAGCCTCGGCGACGAATAATTTATCGTGCCTGAGGATGCCGTCGAGCAGGAGCGCTTCAAGCGCCGGCTTATAGCCACAACAAACAGCCTAAAGAAAAAGCAACAACAGCTTCGAGCTGATCAAGATCTGCTAGCGGATAGATGGACTAAAGACCTGGCAGCCGAGGAATACGAACTCGAGTGCCCAACCAACAGTTACCCAAAGCGTAGGTTGCTACCTCAACTCGAGGAGGAAGCATTGAAACCTACATCACCAGCGTATGATGCGGATGATCGGCCACCTCGTGGCCGAGACAGAGAGGCATATCAGCCCGAAGTCCACCCCGCACCCCGCCGCCATTCAAACAAAAATACCAAGGCCTGGGGCAACACACGGGACCTGCGAGACATATTGGAAAACAAAATAAAGCATGCAAGATCGATCTACGGATCACGGGGTCACGCCCCAACACGTGACGATGGTCGTCACGCCAGATACACTAAAAGCAAATCCGGCCGGGCCGAATACAGCAGACAAGACTCGTATGAACTGCGTCGTGATATAGCCTGGCACAGAGGCACCGCACACCCCTTATGCTTCACTGATGAAGTAATGGATCACGGATTCCCAGAAGGGTTTTAACCCGTAAACATTGAATCATATGATGGTACTATAGACCCCGCGGTATGGATAGAAGACTTCTTCCTCCACATTCACATGGCCCGCAGGGATGATTTACATGCCATCAAGTATCTCCCGCTAAAACTCAAAGGGCCGGATCGACATTGGCTCAATAGCTTGCCGGCAAACTCCGTCAGAAGTTGGGAGAGCCTGGCAGATGCATTCCTGGACAATTTCCAGTGCACTTATGTGCGACTGCCGGACGCTGACGATTTAAGTCATATAACTCAGCAGCCAGGGGAATCTGCCACGAAATTCTGGACCCGGTTCCTAACCAAGAAGAACCAAATTGTCGATTGTCCGGACGCAGAGGCCTTAGCAGCATTTAAGCATAATATCCGCGACGAATGGCTCGCCCGGCACCTCGGCCAAGAGAAGCCAAAATCCATGGCAGCCCTCACGGCACTTATGACACACTTTTGCGCGGGCGAAGATAGCTGGTTGGCTCGTAGTACCAATACAACAGGCAAACCTTGCATATTAGAAGCCAGGGATAGCAACGGCAAACCATGACGCAACAAACACAAGCGCCGCAAGTATGGTGAAAACGCCGAAAATACGGCAGTTAATGCCGGGTTCAGGGGCTCAAAGTCCGGTCAGCGGAAAGGGCCACCCAAAAATAACAATCTGGGTCCATCCAGTCTGGACCGCATACTCGATCTTCAATGCCAAATTCATGGCACCCCCGGAACGCCACCCACCCATACCAATAGAGAATGCTAGGTCTTCAAATAAGCCGGCAGGACAGGCGCCAAAGACGAAGGGGGGTCTCGAAGTGATGATGGCGACGAAGAGCCCAGATCACCGAATAGAGGAGGGCAAAAGAAATTTCCCCTGCATATTCAATCGGTGAATGTGGTAAATACAACCCAAATTACCAACTCGGACCGGATATGCACCCTTAGGGATGCCGACTTAACAGGACTAGTCGTCCCACAATATAAACTAGGGCCGGTCACCTTCAACCGCACGGATCGTCCGGTTAACGCCAATCAGGGCAATCCAGCCGCACTAGTCCTCGACCCAATAATAGATGCGTTCCACCTCACTCGAGTCCTTATGGACGGAGGCAGCAGTTTAAATCTGCTTTACCAGGACACAATGCGCAAGATGGGCATCGATCATTCGGCGATCAAACCCACTAGAGCCACTTTCAGAGGCATTATACCAGGTGTGGAAGCCAGCTGTATAGGCTCCATTGCCCTCGAGGTAGTCTTCGAATCACCAAAAGATTACCGTACCAAAGAGTTAATCTTCGAAATCGTCCCTTTCCGTAGTGATTATCAGGCACTGCTCGGACGAACCGTGTTTGCTGAAAAAAATTCAACACAGTGCCACATTACGCCTACCGTAAGCTCAAGATGCCTGGTCCACGCGGCGTCATCACGGTAAATGGCAAGGCCGAACCTTCCCTCGACACCAGCAAATACACCACTACCTTAGCAGCAGAAGCAACGAGCAGCACCTTGTAGCCGAACCTCGAGTCGACGTCTAGGCTCCCGGACACCGTCAAGGGACTCCGAACTACTTCGTGGAAGGATAACCCGGCTCGTCTAGAGCTCAATTAAACACTCCGGCGAAGGCCAGGACAGGCCGCATTCAGCGGCTCAACCGCTCTCCGGCGCGCAAATATTTCTTACATTTCCTTCGCAGGTTCACCTTCGCACCGACCAGGACGGGCTATACGGGGGCAGCTTGAACGCGCAAGGGAATCCTTAGACATTCCCCGCAATGACCATCCGGCTATATTACGGATCCACACTCAGCCTCTTCCCCCTGGTCTCAGCAGGTTCCGCAATCATATTCCTTTTTTTATCACATTACTTGTACCCATACGCATAGACGTACTATTTAAATACAACATGTGGATTTATATGATGTCTACCTGCTGTTATTTCTTATTGAAATTCTTTCGTCAAGTGGCATCCGCACATAGCGATATGCCTTAAAATATGCCAGGGGCTTCGTTTTACCCATAACACGGCAATAAAGTCCGAACACCTTCATGGAAGTTCGGCACCCCGAACCCATAGCATTATATGCATCAGCTCCAAATCATGTCTTGGGTCAATAGTTGGGTTTGCCCGGCTCCCATGTTTTGGTACCTTATGTTCCGCTATATCGGCTAAGGTAGCACTGGGAGAACTACTGCGATTGTGTCCCGGTTCTTCTGGACGAGAACCTCAGTAGAGAAAGACGAAAACTATCTGTCATGATACGGCGAGAGCTGGTCAGCTGTTCGAGAGGTCACAAAATCTTTAAGGATTTCTCCCGCATAATGCCATAACCAATGCAGCGTGTGACGGATCGGTTTTTCCTCCGATCAGGTGCTTATAGAGCCCCTAGTATGGTCTTCCGAACACCAGGGGCTGCACCTACCTTACTAAAGCTCCTATGGCTAAGTGAGAGTGATAAAGCCCTATAGTCCGATTGCCTGGTTCGTCGTGCTGAGCACCTCCTTCGAAGGACCCAAAACTGGGATAAAGAGTGCTCAGGTTTATCCCAAACACCCCCGTACTTCTTATGTGGGGGCAGAAGCCGACGACTAGCCACTCTCAGGTTTAACATATAAAACAGCCGCATAGGAGGGTAAACTTTTATATAACAGGCAATCAATAAATGACCTTGTTCAAACATTACAAAGGACAACATGATTGGCATTCATGGAAATATAATGTCCTTGGCGCATAGCTCCGCTGCAAGGTAGGATCCTTTCAGGACACTCTCATAATACAATTCGGGCTTGCGGTGCTCCTTCCCCTCTGGCGGTCCTTCGGTCATCATCTTTTCAGCATCCATCTTCCCGCAGTGCACCTTTGCGCGGGCGAAGGCCATTCGCGCACCTTCTATATAGACCGACCGCTTGACGACGTCAAGTCGAGGGCAAGCGCTTACAAGCCGCTTCACGAGCCCGAAGTAGCTGCTGGGAATCGGCTCGGCAGGCCATAGCCGGATAACCAAAACTTTCATGGCTAGTTCTGCCGCCTTATGCAGTTCGATCAGCTGTTTCAGTTGATCGGCAAAAGGCACCGGATAATTCGGTGCCAAATACTGCGACCAGAAGAGCTTATCTACAATGTTCCTTTCTTCGGCTCGGTAGAATTGGGCGGCGTCGGATATGCTGCGGGGTAGCTCGGCAAATACCCATGAGAAATCCGGATTCAAAATTAGAAACATAGTTTTCCCCTCAAATACTTACTTTACATGGAAAAAAACCTTACCCACCGCGATCTTTCTCGCCTCTTGGATCCCCTGCGGGGCGCTTTGGGTTTCCCCCAGGCATCGCTCGTGGCCTGATGTGCCTTGGTGAGTTCGGATTCTTTCTCCGTTAAACTCTGCTCCAAGGTCTCGCACTTCCTCACGGCCTCTTGCAGCTCCTACTCAGCTCTAATAACCCTGGCCTCGTGCTTCTCACGAAGAGCCTGCTCTGTGGCTGCCTTTTTCTTGGCCTCGACCACAACCTTCTTAAGGGCTTCAACTTCGGTCACAATCCCTAGCGCAAATCATGTGGCTTAGTTCATATTGAAAATTCATTCACAATAAACGCGAAAAAGACTTGTGCATACCTTGTTTATTTCTCAACTGCATTCTCAATTGGCCAATTTCTTCTTTGGCCCGCTCCAGACTTTGATTTAGCTTGGAGATCTCCACAGTATGAGAAGCAGCAGCTGCTACAGACGTATGCTTATAACAAAAGAGAAATAGATGTCATTCAATGACTCTTCCTGCGAACATAAGTTAGATCCTCTGTCCAGTTCTTTCTTTCACCGAACAGTGTATCAGGGGCTACTACCTATACTATGACACTCTTCGAAAACTCATAAAACATACCTCAAAGCCTTTTATAAGGCTGATACAGGTTTAGTTCAGTCCACTCTCAGCTGACTGAATCTTCTCAATCACCGCACCCATAAGGGCACGGTGTTCATCAACGATGGAGGCGCTCTTCAGTGCCACCAACAAAGCATCCGACACCTTTGGTTGGATAGAGGTTGCCGATGGAACAGGCACGCCCCCTCCAGCCGAGGGAGGCTGCCTGCTTGATTCTGGAGCCATACAGATCTCCGGAATTGCATCCGGCTAGGAGCCCAACTCAGGATGGCCTCCGCCGTCAGCCCCCATGGGAATCTTCTTCCCCATGTGTCCGGCCCCTGAGGTTTGACCTCCAGGCACTGCCTTCACGGTCTTTTCCTCTCCTCCTTGGCCCGAGTCCTTCTGGGACAAAGCCTCGGTGTTATGCACCTGTTTGGAGGAAGGGGCCTTTGGGGGCGTCCCGCTCTCCATAGCATCTGAGCTCAGCGAATCCTCTGATGAGGATTGTTTGGTACGGGACCTTGCCGGACTACAAAAAATATGGCTTAGGTTAAAATACTATGCCATGATGAGTCTGGACGCCTAAAAACGTACTCGGATTTTATACTTACGAGTTCACCAGGGGCTGGGCCCTGGGATCCCATGCCGGGCCGCTATCGGCGGCGGCGGTGGACTCCTCCGGAAGAGGAGCCTTTCCCATTTTGGGCAGCTCGGCCTCCAAGTGTACGGAGGCCGTCCTCTTCTTTCTTCCCCCACAGGGGATTCATCTTCCTCCTCCTCCTCGTCCTCTTTGGAGGCGGAATGGGCATCAGAGCCTTCGGATATTGTGTCCGAAGTGCCGCGGCGACGAAGGCCGCCCCGGGTCTTTTTGGCCTCCTTCCCGGCTGACGAAGCTATGAACCTAGGGTAGGGTCATGGACCTGCCCTAACTGCCCTACCCAAGGACATCTCTAGAAGAAATCACCTTTCAATCGACTTGAAGGTGTCCCACTCAACAGACTCGAAGACACTCGACTAAGAAGCAATCACTCGACCAAGACCCAACCACTCGACGGCTAGGAGACCTAAAGGCGCCCCGCACTCTAACGGTTGGTCATTAAGTAGCTTTTATGATCATCATAGCACTTTATTACTAGCGTTACCAGAAACGCCCTACCTTAATGCACATTGAACCCTTCGTAATGTGGGCTGGCCTGGGTCCTGGCGCACTCTATATAAGCCACCCCCTCCTCCGAGACAAGGGTTCGCACCTCTGTAACTCACACACATAATCCAGTCGACCGCCTCCGGGCTCCGAGACGTAGGGCTTTTACTTCCTCCGAGAAGGGCCTGAACTCGTAAACCTTGCGTCCTTACAACCTCTCCATAGCTAAGACCTCACCTCTCCATACTTACCCCCCTACATTACTGTCAGAGTTAGAACCACGATAGTTGGCGCCCACCTTGGGGCAGGTGTTTTAGCATTTTGTTGGAGGAGTTGCGATCTTTTCTGACCCGAATCATCATGGTTTTCGACGGAGTTTTGGTGGAGGGCCGCGAGATCCGTCTCGGCGCGCTCACGTTCATCGCCGACGACTCTGCCTGGCTTCAGGAGGCTCCGTTCGACGTGGATGCACTTCCTGTCCACGAGGCAACGCACTTTCGCGCGTGCATCTGCGGCGTTCTCCTACGGCAACCGTCGACCCCTTACCGGTCGACTCCTGTGCTGTCCTCCCTCCCCGTTTCCCGCCGGCGCAAGCGCTCCGGTCGGTCGAGACTTCAGCGGTGGGTGAGACACACAGTGGCCCGTCAGTCGGCCATCCCTCAAGTCGCGGCGATCGAGCCCGACGGATCCCTCTACGGCCCGTTCGACTGGCTCCGAAGAGACCGCATCCGAGTGCGACAGCAGCGATCCGGCGGTGGAGGTTCTGATGGTCGATGGACCGCCCAGTCCCCCAAGTTTTACCCGCACCGACGGAGGTGCAGGAGGAGGCAACCCGTCGCGTCCCCATGAGGAGTATCTTCCCGAGCCTCTCACGTCGCTGCAGAGAGAAGAACTTCGCCGCCGGAACATGGATGCACTGCACACTCCTATCATTGGAGAAACCCCCGAAGCTCGCGCCTTGGAGGACGCGTGCCTGGCAAACTTGGCTGAGCGCACTCGACTGGAGAACCTCCAGCGAGCACTCGACGAGCGGGCGCGACAACGGGTTCCCGAATCCAGTCGACGTCAGCTCTTCCCGCCCCCGCAGGTATATCGGACTCGGATTCAGAATTTAGCAGCTGCGGCCCATATAGCGGAGTCGATTCAGCCTTCCTAGTCGGAGGCTGGCAGAGGCTTGCTGCAGATCAGAGTGTTACTCCGGGCAGCAGGAGATCAGAATTCCGCTGTTTCTCAGTCGCGGAACAGAATTCACAGCAGATCTGTTGCTGCGGACATGGTCCAGTCGGCTCACAGCCCGAGATCGCCCCCGAGGCATGAGGGACGTGGAGACCGGCGTGACCAGTATGGGAACCATGAGCAGTATGATCACCGAGTCTATCGTGACGGTCGGCGTCGAGTGCCCACGCCTGCCCCGAGGAGCGGGTCGTATGTGCCTCGCCAGCAGGATGACAGGCGCCCTCATAGTGGTGGGTGAACGATTCCAGTCGACCCCAGAGGGCCAGGCTTTGACGCGAGATCCATCCTCGTCCAAGGTCTGGTCGACAGGAACAGGGCTCACCGAGAAGGCCACGACAGAGATGCGCCTGAGCAGCAGAGTACATGTTTCGGGGCCAGAGTGCTTTAGTAGAGCCATCAGGGCTGCTGTGATTCCTCCCAATTTCAGGTTGGCGACTGGAGTCAGTAAGTTCACTGGCGAGTCCAAGCCTGATACTTGGCTTGAGGACTACCGAGTGGCCGTCCAGATTGGCGGCGGCAATGATGAAGTGGCCATGAAGCACCTGCTTCTCATGTTGGAGGGCTCGGCCAGAGCATGGCTAAACCAGTTAGCACCTAGCAGCATTTACACTTGGGAAGATCTCTCCCGAGTGTTCGTCACCACATTTGAGGGCACATGCAAGCGACCAGCAGGACTGACGGAACTGCGGTCTTGTGTGCAAAAGCCGAATGAAACTTTGAGGGATTACATCCAGAGATGGATCACGTTACATCACTCGGTGGAAAATGTGCCTGACCACCAAGCAGTTTGTGCCTTCAAGGAAGGCGTCGAGTACAGAGAGCTAAATTTGAAATTCGGTTGAACCGGAGACATGTCCCTGAATCGGATGATGGAGATTGCCACCAAGTACGCTAATGGTGAAGACGAGGATCGACTCAGAAGTGGCAAGCTCAAGTCAGTCGCCCAAGAAACCGGAGGCAATTCCAATCGGAAGCAGAAGCGGAAGGCCGAGCCAGCGGCTCCCGGGGAAGCTTTAGCTTTGGCCCAAGGAAAGTCTAAAGGGAAACCTAAAGGGCCTTGGAACCCCAAAAAGGTTAAAGACCAGGAGGGAAATGATGTGTTGGACTTACCGTGTCTCATCCACACGAAGAAAGATGAAGAGGGTAATTTTATTTACCCGAAACATACCACTCGGCAGTGTCGACTCTTGATCCAGCAGTTCCAGGGCAAGCAGCCCAAGGGAAAGGAAAAGGAGTCAGACAAGGTCGAGGACAAGGAGGACAGTGATGACGGATACCCTCAAGTCAATTCCACCCTGATGATTTTTGCTGATGTTGAGAGCAAAAGTCGACTGAAAGTTATTAACCGAGAGGTGAATATGGTCGCTCCGGCGACACCTAGTTACCTGAAATGGTCTCAGACTGCCATAACATTCGACCAGTCCGACCACCCAACACACATCGCCACCCCTGGGAGGCAAGCTTTGGTGGTCGACCCAGTTGTTGAAGGCACTAGACTGACCAAATTCCTGATGGATGGTGGCAGTGGTTTGAACATATTATACGCCGAGACGTTGAAGGGGATGGGCATTCCGATCTCCAGACTCAGTGCCAGCAACATGAGCTTCCATGGAGTCATTCCTGGGAAGAAGGCTGAATCACTCGGCCAGATTGCTCTTGATGTGGTTTTCGGTGATTCCAAGAATTACCGCAAAGAAAAGTTGACATTTGAAGTTGTAGACTTCCAGAGTGCCTATCACGCTATTTTGGGCAGGCCGGCTTATGCACGCTTCATGGCCCGACCATGTTACGTGTATCTCAAATTGAAGATGCCTGACCCCAAAGGTGTGATCACCATTACGGGCAATCAGAAGAAAGCAGAAGAATGTTTTCAGAAGGGTTCGAAGATCGCCGACGCACAGATGGCAGTGGTGGAGTTGCAGGAATACCAGAAGACTGCAGACCCGAGTGATCTGTTGCGAGCCAAGAAGCCTGCTACAGAGTCAGCTTTCCAGTCGACTGGCGACACGAATATAGCTCACATCCACCCAACCGACCCCAGCACCGCCCCGACTCATATCTCTACAAGACTTGACTCCAAATAGGAAGAAGCGCTCGTCCAGTTCCTCCGTGAGAACTGGGACATCTTCGCATGGAAGCCTTCCAACATGCCTGGTGTTCCCAGGGAGCTGGCTGAGCATCGCCTGAGAGTTGACTCAAAAGTAAAACCTGTCAAGGAACATCTTCGACGGTCTGCCGTCCAAAAGAGAAAAGCTATTGGCGAAGAGGTGGCTCGACTCTTAGCAGCGGAGTTCATCTGGGAAATCTACCACTCCGAGTGGCTCGCCAACGTTGTCATGGTCCCCAAAAAGGACAGGTCACTTCGTATGTGCATTGACTTTAAACATATCAATCGGGCCTTCCCGAAAGATCATTTTCCTCTCCCCCGCATCGACCAGATAGTCGACTCGACTGCGGGATGTGAGCGACTGTCTTTCTTAGACGCCTATTCCGGGTACCATCAGATCCGTCTGTATGGACCTGACGAGATCAAGACAACCTTCATCACTCCATTCGGGTGCTTCTGTTATGTTAACATGCCGTTCGGCCTCAAGAATGCCGGAGCCACATTCATGAGGATGATTCAGAAGTGTTTACTCACTCAAATCAGTCGGAACGTGGAAGCATACATGGATGATATTGTGGTCAAGTCACGGAAGGGTTCCGACCTGCTGACTGACCTTGCTGAAACCTTTGCCAACCTCAGGAGGTATGATATCAAGCTTAATCCATCAAAGTGTACATTCGGAGTCCCTGGCGGAAAGTTACTCGGTTTTCTCGTTTCCGAACGGGGAATCGACGCCAATCCAGAAAAAGTTGGCACTATACTCCGAATGAAAAGCCCTGTGCGAGTGCACGACGTCCAGAAGCTTACTGGTTGTTTGGCCGCCCTAAGTCGATTCATATCTCGTCTCGGTGAAAAGGCATTACCTCTTTACCGATTGATGAAGAAGTCGGACAAGTTCGAGTGGACTCCCGAAGCTGATGCAGCGTTTGCAGAGCTCAAAGCTTTGCTCTCCACCCAGCCGGTGCTTGCTGTCCCAATCAGCAAAGAGCCTTTGTTGCTTTACATTGCAGCCACAGGACAAGTCGTGAGTACGGTACTTACCGTCGAGCGGGAAGAAGAAGGGAAAACCTTCAAAGTTCAGCGCCTAGTATACTATATTTCCAAAGTCCTGACCCCATCGAAGCAAAGATATCCTCACTATCAGAAGCTTGTATATGGGATTTATATGACCACCAAGAAAGTTGCTCACTACTTCTCTGATCATTCCATTACAGTCGTCAGCGACGCTCCATTATCAGAGATCCTGCATAACAGGGATGCAACTGGTCGAGTGGCAAAATGGGCGATTGAACTCCTTCCCCTTGATATCAAGTTTGAGGCAAAGAAAGCTATCAAGTCCCAAGCAATCGCAGTTTTCGTCGCCAAATGGATTGAACAGTAGCTGCCGACTCAGATTCACTCGGAGCATTGGACTATGTTCTTCGACGGCTCCAAGATGCTGAGTGGTTCCGGTGCCGGAGTGGTGTTGGTCTCCCCTAGAGGAGATAAACTCAGATATGTTCTTCAAATCCATTTTGATTCCTCCAATAACGAGGCAGAATATGAAGCACTTTTATATGGGTTGCGCATGGCCATCTCACTCGGCGTCCATCGCCTCATGGTCTATGGCGACTCAGATTTGGTGGTTAATCAGGTGATGAAGGAGTGGGATGTCAGAAGTCCAGCCATGACTGGTTATTGCAACGCAGTGAGAAAGCTGGAGAAGAAATTCGAGGGGTTAGAGCTTCATCACATACCCCGACTGAAAAATCAAGCAGCTGATGATTTGGCAAAAATAGGTTCCAAAAGAGAAGCCATTCCCAGCAATGTATTTTTGGAGCACATTCACACACCATCAGTCCAGGAGGATCCCTTCACAGAAGAGGCCCCGCAGCCAAAGAGCGCCACGGATCCGACTGAAGTTGAAGTTCCACCTATGGTCGATCTGATAATGGAAGTGCTGGTCACCACTCCCGTCTGAACAGAACTGTACATCGCGTACATCCTAAGGAAAGAACTCCCAGAAGACGAGGAAGAGGCTCGACAGATCGTCCGTCGATCCAAGGCCTTTACAGTCATAAAGGGACAGTTATATAGGGAAAGCGCGACTGGGGTCGGCCAGAAGTGTATCACACCAGAAGAAGGTCAGATGATCCTTAACGATATCCACTCGGGGACCTGCGGTCATCATGCGTCCTCTCGGACCATTGTGGCTAAAGCATACCGAGCGGGGTTCTACTGGCCAAGGGCCAATGAGATGGCTAAAGAGATAGTCGACAAATGTGAAGGGTGTCAGTATTACTCCAATATGCAGCACAAGCCCGCGTCAGCCCTGAAAACCATTCCGCTTGTCTGGCCCTTCGCTGTTTGGGGGCTGGACATGGTTGGGCCACTGAGAATAGGCAGGAGCAGCTTCACTCATGTGCTGGTAGCAGTCGACAAGTTCACCAAATGGATTGAAGCCAAGCCTATCAGGAATATCGATGCTTGCACCGCTATCAGTTTCATCAGAGAGTTGATATTCAGATATGGAGTTCCGCATAGTATCATCACGGACAATGGGTCAAACTTCGACTCTGACGATTTCAGAGCCTTTTGCGCCTCTCAGGGCACTCGGGTCGACTATGCTTCGGTCGCTCACCCCCAGTCGAATGGACAAGCAGAAAGGGAAAATGGCCTAATTCTCAAAGGACTGAAACCCAGATTGATGCGCGATCTCAAGCACGCAGCAGGTGCATGGGTCGACGAGCTCCCATCAGTCCTTTGGGATTGAGGACAACCTTGAATCGATCGACCGGAAGAACCCCATTCTTTCTGGTCTACGGAGCTGAGGCAGTCTTCCCGAGTGACCTGCTTCACAACGCTCCCAGAGTCGAGCTCTACTCAGAAGATGAAGCAGAACAAGCCCGGCAGGACGCAGTCGACCTCCTAGAAGAAGAAAGAGAAATGGCCCTGATCCGATCGACCATCTACCAGCAATACTTGCGTCGATTCCATGCCAGAAACATGAAGAACCGAGCCTTCCAAGAAGGAGACTTAGTCCATCGAGTGGATCAGCAGAAACCACACAAGCTTGCTCCTACTTGGGAAGGCCCCTTCATAGTCACCAGAGTCCTCCACAATGGAGCATACCACCTCTACAATGTCGATCGCCAGATTGATGAGCCACGAGCCTGGAATGCGGAGCTGCTCCGCCCCTTTTATACTTGAATTCTCACTCGGACGAGATGTAATAAGGAAAACTCCTGTAGTTTATTTATCAAAGACAAGAGCGTTATAATTTTCCCAGTGATTATTATTGTTTTTGTTTGTGTAAGAAATCCCCCAGTGGTTGTCTTAGCTGCGAATCCGCTTCGCCTAAGTTTGAAAAATCCTACTGAGTGGAGAGCAATCCTCCCACTCGGGGGCTTAGCTACAGTCCAGTACTCGCCTAAGTTCTCCCACTCAGAGACTTAGCTGCAGTCAGGCACTCGCCTATGTTTGAAAAATCCTACCGAGTGGAGAGCAATCCTCCCACTCGGGGGCTTAGCTGCAGTCCAGTACTCGCCTAGGTTCTCCCACTCAGACACCTAGCTGCAGTCAGGCACTCGCCTAAGTTTGAAAAATTCTACCGAGTGGAGAGCAATCCTCCCACTCGGGGGCTTAGCTGCAGTACAATACTCGCCTAAGTTCTCCCACTCAGAGACTTAGCTATAGTCAGGCACTCGCCTAAGTTTGAAAAATCCTACCGAGTGGAGAGCAATCCTCCCACTCGGGGGCTTAGCTGCAGTCCAGTACTCGCCTAAGTTCTCCCACTCAGAGACTTAGCTGCAGTCAGGCACTCGCCTAAGTTCAAAAAATCCTACCGAGTGGAGAGCAATCCTCCCACTCGGGGGCTTAGCCGCAGTCCAGTGCTCGCCTAAGTTCTCCCACCTAGAGACTTAGCTGCAGTCAGGCACTCGCCTAAGCTTGAAAAATCCTACCGAGTGGAGAGCAACACTCCCACTCGGGGGCTTAGCTGTAGTCCAGTACTCGCCTAAGTTCTCCCACCTAGAGACTTAGCTGCAGTCAGGCACTCGCCTAAGTTCGAAAAATCCTACCGAGTGGAGAGCAACCCTCCCACTCAGGGGCTTAGCTGCAGTCCAGTACTCGCCTAAGTTCTCCCACCTAGAGACTTAGCTGCAGTCAGGCACTCGCCTAAGTTTGAAAAAAAAACCTACCGAGTGGAGAGCAATCCTCCCACTCGGGGGCTTAGCTGCAGTCCAGTACTCGCCTAAGTTCTCCCAAACACATCTCAATCCTCAAGGACGGCGAGGGGCAGGTCGACTGCCACCTTCTCCTAGAGAGCTTCGCCACAAATACAATGCGCGATTCATCCCGCTCTACAGTAACGAAGTACGGGTCGACTGCCCCCCACCCTTCTCCTGGAGAGCTTCGCCACAAATACAATGCGCGATTCATCCCGCTCTACAGTAACGAAGTACGGGTCGACTGCCCCCCCACCCTTCTCCTGGAGAGCTTCGCCACAAATACAATGTGCGCTCTGTCCCACTCTGGAGTAACAGGGTGTGGGTCGACCGCCGCCCGCCCCTGGGGAGCTTCGCCACAAATACAAGGCATGTGTCGACTACTTCCCCCTCCTTCGGATTTGTGCTGCGAATACAGAAAGTTGTCTCGAATAAAGGTTGGGTTCACTCAGCAGGAGATTCATAAAGATATTCAATGGTAAACCAAGTTCAGATAAAATCCTAAAGGTTCTGGATCACGGATCGAGGTACTCGGGCATGCGACCCGAAAAAGTTTAACGGTTACAAAAACCACTCGGCATTCCGAGGCAAATTTAAGGTGGGACATAAGAGTTTGTTCACTCCGCGGGAGGAGGGCTGGCAGGCTCGACGAACTCATCCAGGTCGACGCCGTCGGCTATCCGAGTGGCTGCAGTGATGAAAGTCTCCATAAAGGTTCGGAAGTCATGCTTCTGGGTGTTGGCGACCTTGATTGCTGCCAGCTTGTCTTGTCGCACCTCCTTGCAGTGGACACGAACCAAGGACAGAGCCACATCAGCGCCGCACCGAGCAGGAGACTTCTTCCACTCCTGCACTCGGTCAGGAATTCCGTTAAGACGAGTCATCAGAGATTTGAGATCGTGTTGGAGTGTAGCCTCTGGCCAAAGTGCCGGGTCGATCCGTGACATGGCGACCTTCAGTCGAGCCAAGTAGTCCACGGCACCGTCAATGCGAGATTCCAGTCGGAGCAAATTCATGGCAGCTTCATCTTTCACGGGAGAGTTGATTGGATCCAAACCTGGTTCGATCCGCCCAGTCTCCTCTTCAAAGTTCTGGCAAAACTCTGCATTCACGATCCAAGGATAAGTCAATTTTCATACACTGAGTTGACACAAAAAAAATCAGTCGGAACTAAATGTGCACCTTCAAGCTTGATATACAACTTCTTGGCAAGGCTCCTCAGGTAGCTCTCCAGATCGTCCCTCCTACGAGCAACGCCTTCCATCTTTTCGGTCAGGTTGAGGTTCTCCTTCTTCCAACGTGTGCACTCCCTGTTGGCTTCATTCAGAGTAGTCTTCAGCCTGGTATTCTCTTCTTTCAACTGGCCGACTGAAGCCAGCTTCTGTTCGGCCAGAGCGGTCCTGCCGTCATCCTCCTTCTGGGCAGCAGACCAATCCTGATCCTTTTTTGCCAAAGCCTCTCTCAATTTTTCTGCAAAGAAATGATGATTGATTCAGAAATAGCAGAAGGGGGCTCAGGCCTAAAACTGACCAGTCGACAGACTTGTCTTACCGGCGGCGCCGTCTCTGACCGTCTGCAGTTCTGTCCTGGCCAGCTCCAAGTCAAGTTTCAGTTGAATCTGCTGACTTTCCAAATCAGCGAAGCGAGCTCCAAGATCACAAGATTTCTGAAATCAAAGTGGAGAAATTATTCCACAGCAAAAAACGACAAATACTAAGACTATAGTCGACTGCCCGCAGTCCACCATAGTCTCGGGGACTACACCCAGTGGGTGCACTTTGAGTGCCCCCACCGGTTCTGATCCCACTCGACCGGCCCGCCGAAGTCGAGTAGTAAAAAAAAGAGAGGCAAAGTAGAACTCAGACCACAGTCGACTGCCAGCAGTCGACCGCGGTCTCGGGGACTACACCCAGTGGGTGCACTTTGTGAGCCCCCACCGGTTCTGATTCCACTCAACCGGATCGAGCGGAAGAAACAAACTACCAGTTCGGTTTTACTCGACAAAATACAAAGACTACGGTCGACTGCCAGTAGTCCGCCGTAGCCTCGGGGACTACACCCAGTGGGTGCACTCAGCATGCCCCCACTAGTCCAAAAAATTCAATCAACACACCCAGTGGGTGTATAGATGAAAAGATTTTCGGTAAGAATCTTCAGATAGCATATCCTAACAGAACAAGCGGCGACCAACTAACCTGAACATTGCTCTGGAGAGCCGAGCTGACATCATAGGCAGCTTGGCTGGCGTCCCGCACCGTCTTCATCTTCTCTATCATAATGCCCGCCTGGCGTATGGCTTCCCTAGCAGCATTCACCTCGTCCTCCGGGACATGATGAGTTGCAAAAAGTGAAGGCGGGTCGACAGGGGCCTGAGCAGTCGAAGAAGAAGGCAAGGCGCTCGACAAGGGCTCCGCGAAGGTAACAGAACCCCGATTGACGTCACCAGTGTCCTGAACGACTGGTTCCGCCCTCGGCGTCGACTGCAGCGCCTCACTTACAGGAGCTCGCCTACTCTTCCTCGTCAAAGACCTCTCGGGCTCTTCATCATCATCAGGGAGGTCAATAATGTTGGGAGCTGTACAAAGTTCAAGTTGCCAAAATCACGTCACCCAATGATGCATGATGCAGTTGAATCGACCAAAGAAAGATAGTATGGCAGAAATCATACCCGGATTAGAAGTGACCGCATCCTCCATCACCTCATCATCATCCCTGTAAGCTGAGGTCCCGGAAGTGGCAGCGCTAACAATTCCAAAGCTCGTCCAGTTAAAACAAGAAAAATAAACAGCACGGAGCGTCGAGTGAATACAAGGAGAAACACTCATGCGGAGGCGACGGGGATATCAATCTTGATCTTCGGCAGCGCCTTCTGAGTCTTCGGTTCTGCAATTTTGGGGTGCTTTGGCGCCTTCTCAGTCGTGGTTGGTGAAGAGATCCGAGGACGCTTCGAAGACTGACCAGCCTGAGCAGTCACCTTGTCGCGGGCACTCGGCCGATCCTGATCAAGCTTGGATCGCCTCTCTATGCGAGGAGGCAGCTCAACTTCTTCCTCATCACTCGAGTCGTCGCTTCCTCCATCCCCTTCACCATCGGAAGTCCACTCGCCACTTTCGCCACCACTCCCCTCGCCTTCCTGAGCTTGCTCTTGCTCCCCGTTGGGCATCGAATACATTTCAATAATGGCCTGAAAGAAAGCAGGGAGAACAAAGTCAGTCGACGCAATACAGACAGCTGCGCGAGTGAATTCAGATTACAAGCAAAAACTCAGAATCAGACCTTCTCTGGTGCATGAGACTGGTCGAATGGAGGGACTCTCCTGGCTCCCCTGGGGTTGTCCTTGTTCCCGGTAATGCTCGACAGCCACTTCTCCAGCGTGTCGTCATCGACCTCCTCCGGGTGGATCCGACTGGAGTCTTCTAGACCCGAATACATCCACATCGGGTGGTCTCCGGCTTGGAGAGGCTGGATGCGCCGCTGAAGGAAGACCTCCAAGAGATCCATACCAGTGACCCCGTCACGAATGAGCTGGACCACTCGGTTTACCAACACCTTCACGTGCGCCTTCTCCTCCGAGAGCACCTCCAAAGGGGAGGGTTTTTCCACTCGGTCCATGGTAGAGGGAGGGAGGCCGGTCGATTTCCCTGGCGTCCACTGGTCTTTGCAGTAGAACCAGGTCGACTGCCATCCGCGAACTGAATCGGGAAGAATCATGGACGGAAAGGAGCTTTTCCCCTCGCCTGGATGCCAAGACCCCCACACATTTGGATCACTTGGGTCCTCTCGTCACTCGGATTAGCCTTTTTCACTGTTTGGGAGCGACAAGTGAAGATATGCTTGAAAAGACCCAAGTGAGGTCGACAACCCAAGAAGTTCTCACACAAGGAAATGAACGCGGAAAGATAAACGATTGAGTTGGGGGTAAAATGGTGGAGTTGAGCCCCAAAGAAGTTCAAAAACCCTCGGAAGAAAGGATGAAGGGGCAAGGAAAACCCACGGTCGACGTGGGTGGCAAGAAGAACGCGCTCACCCTCCCTGGGTTGCGGCTCGGATTCCTTCCCCGGAAGCCGCGCCGAGTCGTAGGGGATCAGCCCTCCCTCGGCCAGGTCATCGAGGTCCTCTTGGGAGATCCTTGAGTGGATCCAGTCGCCCTGGATCCAACCCCTCGGCAGGCCAGTCCGCGAAGAAGATCCGCCCCGTCTCATCGCCTCCCCCTTCGATTTTGCCGTCGCCTTCTCCGCCCGCTCCAGAGCCATTGTCCTCTCCTTCACCATTGTCGCCGACGAGACGCGTGCGGTGCGGTGGCGCTGGGGCAAGAGTGAGCGCAGCAGAGAGGCGTGAGGAGGAGAAGAAGTAATGGGGCGCACAGTTCAAGGGACTCCGGTCCAACGCCTTATATGAGGCCGCTTCCGAGTGGCTGACTGGTAGGCCCAGACGGCTCCGTCAAATCCCGTAATGACCGCGTGAGCGATACATGGCGAAAAAGGTGGCGCGGGGATCGAGGCAATTCCGCTCTATCCCATCTGATTACTGCGGCCTCCCCCGTCCGGCGCGCTTCCCAAAATTCGGATCCCACTAAATCCGCGGGCAGAAAACAAACTTGTCAGACTAAAAGATCTCCTCCGCACCGTCACTCGGAGCCTTACAGGTAAAGAAACTCACTCGACGAAGAACTAAGAATGGATCAAGGCGACTGAAAAGGAAGTTGCTGTCATCACTTGGGTCCGTTGATCCGAAGCAAGACATGCTCACGGCATGAAAAACGAGTCGGAGAGGTCCTCAACTCCTTTCCCACTCAAACCTCAATCCATTCAGGGGCTAATGACGAAGCTATGAACCTAGGGTAGGGTCATGGACCTGCCCTAACTGCCCTACCCAAGGACATCTCTAGAAGAAATCACCTTTCAATCGACTTGAAGGTGTCCCACTCGACAGACTCGAAGACACTCAACCAAGAAGCAATCACTCGACCAAGACCCAACCACTCGACGGCCAGGAGACCTAAAGGCGCCCCGCACTCTAATGGTCGGTCATTAAGTAGCTTTTATGATCATCATAGCACTTTATTACTAGCATTACCAGAAACGCCCTGCCTTAATGCACATTGAATCCTTCGTAACATGGGCTGGCCGGGGTCCTGGCGCACTCTATATAAGCCACCCCCCTCCTCCGAGACAAGGGTTCGCACCTCTGTAACTCACACACACATAATCCAGTCGACCGCCTCCGGGCTCCAAGACGTAGGGCTTTTACTTCTTTCGAGAAGGGCCTGAACTCGTAAACCTTGCGTCCTTACAACCTCTCCATAGCTAAGACCTCACCTCTCCATACTTACCCCCCTACATTACTGTCAGAGTTAGAACCACGACACCGGCCGTCTTCTTCGGCACCTTGTAAGGCGCCGAGACCAGCATCTTCGTCAGAAGTGGGACGACCGGTTCTTCGGGCAGCGGGGCCAGAGAATGGATCCGCTCCGCCTTCTTCATCCAGCCCTGGGAGAGTTGTATAAAACACGCTAAGCACTTCCTTTGGGTTACGCAGATAAAAAGTTTGATGACTTACCGAACTTGCAGGGTTGGAAAGTTGGTGCCCGCGGTCCTCGGCAGAGTCCGACCATGATTTGCTGGACTTGAAAAGCACCTTCCATATGTCCTTGTGCGAAGAGCCAAAAAGCTCCGGGCTCCAAGACGTAGGGCTTTTACTTCCTCCGAGAAGGGCTTGAACTCGTAAACCTTGCATCCTTACAACCTCTCCATAGCTAAGACCTCACCTCTCCATACTTACCCCCCTACATTACTGTCAGAGTTAGAACCACGACACCAGCCGTCTTCTTCGGCACCTTGTAAGGCGCCGGGACCAGCATCTTCGTCAGAAGTGGGACGGCTGGTTCTTCGGGCAGCGGGGCCAGACAATGGATCTGCTCCTCCTTCTTCGTCCAGCCCTGGGAGAGTTGTATAAAACACGCTAAGCACTTCCTTTGGGTTACGCAGATAAAAAGTTTGATGACTTACCGAACTTGCAGGGCGGGAAAGTTGGTGCCCGCGGTCCTCGGCAGAGTCCGGCCATGATTTGCTGGACTTGAAAAGCACCTTCCATATGTCCTGTGCGAAGAGCCAAAAAGCTCTCGCAAGGTTTGGTTCCTGGCCGAATCGAATTCCCATAGATTGCATGTCCGGTGCTGACAAGGAAGGATTCGGCGAACTAGCATCACCTGGACCACATTGACAAGTTCAATGTTCTTGTCTCCCATATCTTTAACGCGCGTCTGGAGCACCGACAATTCATCGGACGAGGACCAGTCCAGGCCTTTCTTGACCCAGGATGTAAGCCACAGGGGGGCACCGGATCGAAACTCGGGGGAGGCGGCACATTCTGTGCCGCGCGGCTCAGTGATATAAAACCACTGCTGTTGCCACTCCTTGATAGAATCATTAAAGGTTCCCGTTGGCCATATGACGTTGGGCATCTTGCTCACCATAGCGCCCCCGCACTCGGCGTGCTCACCGCCCACCACCTTGGGCTTCACATTAAAAATCTTCAACCATAAACCAAAGTGCGGCGAGATGCGGAGAAAAGCCTCGCACACGACAATGAATGTCAAGATGTTGAGGAAGGAATTAGGGGGCGGATCGTGAAGATCAATCCCATAATAATACATGATGCCACGAACGAACGGATGGAGGGGAAACCCTAGCCCGCGAACAAAGTGAGGGAGGAATACAACCCTCTTGTGGGGTTCCGGAGTAGGGACGATCTGTCCCGCCGTCGGGAGTCTGTGGCTGATTTTCTTGGCCAGGTACCCGGCCTGCCGAAGCTTTTTGATATCCTTCTCTCGGACGGTAGAGGCCATCCATTTGCCTCCTGCTCCAGATCCGAACATCTTCAGAGGGCCTTTTGTGGGCAGAGAAGATGAACGCTTGGACACTGGAGTTTGGGCGGAGGGGAATGAATCGGGAAGTAGAAGGCGTGGGTGCGAAAGGGAGCCCTTATCCCCTTATAAAGGCAGCAGGGATTCTGCGCCTCCCCACTTGCCTGGTAAAACCGCTTATTCCCCAAGCGCCATAATTGATGGCGCAGTTGGGTTACCCACACCCGTATTGATGAGAATCCTGTGATAAGGGGACGCGATCTCTGCTTTGACAAGATGTGCCAATAAAACCGCCTCGCGAAACATGTAGTGGCAGGCTGGGAGGAACGGTTCGAATAATGACCGGGCTATGGTGTGATGCCACGTCATGAAAAGTTGTCAGCGGATTAGATTTGTGGAAGTATTATTCTCTCTACGGTGGTATGTGGAATTTGTTTTGCCGAGCCGGACACTATCCTTGTGTTCAAAATCTTCTATGAAATATTCGGAGGAGGAACCCGCCTTGCAATGCCGAAGACAATCTGCGTGCCGGACTCATCGTCATTGAAGCCTTGTTCAGGGGCTACTGAGGGAGTCCTAGATTAGGGGGTCCTCAGACAGCCGAACTATATCCTTCTGCCGGACTGTTGGGCTATGAAGATACAAGATTGAAGACTTCGTCCCCGTGTTTGGATGGGACTCTCCTTCGCGTGGAAGGCAAGCTTGGCAATACAGATATGTAGATCTCCTCCCTTGTAACCGACTCTGTGTAACCCTAGCGCCCTCCGGTGTCTATATAAACTGGAGGGTTTTAGTCCGTAGGACAACAACAATCATACCATAGGCTAGCTTCTAGGGTTTAGCCTCTGCGATCTCGTGGTAGATCAACTCTTGTAATACTCATATCATCAAGATCAATCAAGCAGGAAGTAGGGTATTACCTCCATCGAGAGGGCCTGAACCTGGGTAAACATCGTGTCCCCCGCCTCCTGTTACCATCCGCCTTAGACGCACAGTTTGGGACCCCCTACCCGGGATCCGCCGGTTTTGACACCGATAGCGGAGGCTGCCCCAACAAGGGTTTTGCCGGGGGAGCCTACTTCGTCCGTCTGCTCCTTTGTGTTCTTGGCCTTGGCATTGCCTTGGCTGTCTTGGGCTTCAGTTTTACCTCGGTTCACCTCCCCTGTTCTGCTTGGTGCAGTTGTGGGCGCGACTCCAACTGTCCGTGCACAGGTAAAGGGGTATAAAGGTGCGCCCCTTCTTTTGTACACCGACAGGAGCCCCCGGGCCTGGGCCACACATAAGCGTGACACGTTGTTGGGCCAGGCCCAAAATGGTGCGTGGGCAGGAGGGGCGGTTTTTACCGCGGTAATTTTCTGTCTACTACGCTTCCCCACGACCCACGTTGAATGCGGGACGTGGATGGGTGCGTACGTGACGTGGGCGGCAAGCATGGGGCGGTTTCCGCAGGCATGCGTCACATCACGATACAGGGGCGGCTCGCGCCTTCCCCATGAAGAGGGAGAGGCATAAAGGCACGTCCCATTTACTGAATGGGGCTGGGTCGCGGTCTTCAAGGCGTCCACACCCCACGATCACGGGGTGGGGAGAGGTCGCTTCACTTGTCCCCTCGGTTCTGCATGTTCGCCACGCGTCCTCCATGCACTTGGGGTGGCAAGCGGTGGAGACAGGAAACTGGGCCGTCGCTGGTTGGGGCAGCGGGTCGGTCTCGATTCCCTGCGCCTCTGGTGGCTGGATTGGCCGAGCGGGGCGGCCGAGCCCTGACCCCGTCCCTTTATAAGGAGAGGGAAGGGGGGATGGTACCCCGCATTCTTCTATCTTCTATCTCCTCCTGCTTCTACTTCTTCCTCTCACCCTCCATGGAGAAGGGGAACCCCGGTCCCTCGACGGTGGCGAAGAGGGTCGCCGCTCGACAACGCGTCCCTCCTCCTCCTAAGCCCGAAGTGGTGGAACCGGATGCGAGGGGAAGGGGGGGGCGAGGCTGTGGGAGAAGCCGTGGCAGAGGTCGTGGTGCTCAGGGAAGAGGAGGACGGGGCGGTGCGCCGGCCTCCCCCCGCCAATGATGCCTTTCCCGACGGGGGGCCACGTTGGAGACCTACCCCGCGAGTTCTTCATCAGGCTGTGTAGGTCTCCGTGTCGCCGTCTTTGTCTTCCCGCCCCGTTTGCTCGAGAGATGGAGCGTGACCCGCCCCAGACACTCAGGTTGCACATGAGGGGCTGCGGGAATGTGGGCATGCGGGTCGACGTCGACTTCCCGGCTCCTCGGTTCATGTACCTCCGCCATGGATGGAAGGCGTTCACTCGCATCCATAGCATGACGGCGGGGCTCGTCCTCTACAAATTAATGGAGGACGGGTTGCTCTCCGTCAAGGTCTTCGGAGATTTTGGAACTCGCCTGAACTGTTGCGTGGAGAGCTCCTCCGACGGATATTCCAACGATGGAAGCTCTTCCTCGAGCGAAAGTGACGAGGAGGATAGTGGGGCAGATGACGGGGATGAGTCCGACTAGGCGTCGGACGCCCCGCGCCTGGGTGGGTGCGGCAGCAGCAACATCTGCACATGGCTGCTCCTCCGGTGGAGTTTTGCCGGGGGAGGGGCCAGCTCCTTGAACTTCTCGGGGCCGTCTCCTTGGTGGCTGGCATCGGGAGGCTGCGGAAGAGGAAGAGGGCGGGCGGCAAGGCCATCAACTCAGAGTACGCGGACACCGACGCCTTCGTCCCATGTCCGGCGACCTGCCGCCTCGCCTTCCAGCTCCTTTCCCGGCACTGTCATCACCGGCCCACCCTTGGGTAGCCACCGAGGTGTTCTCTTGGCACTTTCTGCTGCTCGTAGCTCGCCTAGGCGCCCCTTCCGCCCTTTCGCCTTCTTGACCTGCCTCCTGAGGAGAGGGACAAGAAAGGGATTACGGGCATCTCATCTCTTTTTTAGTTTGTAAGCCTTCGGGCCTTCATTAAATTTAGAACTTGTATCTCCTTGCTCATGTTTTTCACTCCGAATAAACTGTACCTGTGTGGGATGTTTTTAATGAAAAAGGGATGTTTGCCGGGTTTTTCATTCGTGGGTGGACCCCGCGACAGGGAGCGAATCCTTGTTACTATTTAAGATAAATGTTTTTCGCCCGGCAACAGGTGTAACGCCCTCGATGCGGCTATATCTCCTACGTGTCGAAGCACGACTTAGAGGCATAACCGCATTGAAAGCAATGTCGCAAGTTAGGCAATCTTCACAACTTCCTATGTAATATAAATAATAAAAGGGGAAGGTACATAGTTGGCTTACACTCGCCACGTCGAACAAAGTACATAAATAGCATTACATCATCCAATAACTCATGGCCCGACTACGGTGCCAAAATAAAAGACCAACCCAACATGCGACACGGTCCCGATCGCCCCAACTGGGCACCACTACAGATCATCAGGGAAAGACACATAGTAACGGCGTGAGTCCTCGTCGAACTCCCACTTGAGCTCAAGCGCGTCATCTGGAACGGAGTCATCAGGCCCTGCATCTGGTTTGGAAGTAGTCTGTGAGCCACAGGGACTCAACAATCTTGCACCCTCGCGATCAAGACTATTTAAGCTTATAGGTAAGGCAAGGTAAAATATGTGGAGCTGCAGCAAGCGACTAGCAAGATATGGTGGCTAACCTATTCGAAAATGAGAGCGAGAAGAGAAGGCAAAGCGCGAGCGCATAACTAGAGAACAACCTGCGGCAAGCATTACTCCAACACCGTGTTCACTTCCCGGACTCCGCCGAGAAGAGACCATCACGGCAACTCACACAGTTGATTCATTTTAATTAAGTTAAGGTTCAAGTTATCTACAACCGGACATTAACAAATTCCCATCTGCCCATAACCACGAGCACGACTTTCGAAAGTTCAAATCCCTGTAGGGGAGTCCCAACTTAGCCCATGACAAGCTCTCGCAGTCAATGAAGGATATACCTTCTCGCGAGACATTCCGATCAGACTCGGTATCCCGGTTCTACAAGACACTTCGACAAGTTAAAACAAATCCAGCAACACTGCCCGAATGTGCCGACAAAACCCGATAGGAGCTGCACATATCTCGTTCTCAGGGCACAATTGGATAATCAATCCATACAACTAAAACCAGCCCTTGAGTTTCCCCGAGGTGGCGCTGCAAGGGGCTCTAGGTTGGACCAACACTCAGAGGAGCACTGGCTCGGGGGGGGGGGGTTTAAATAAGATGACCCTTGGGCTCCGGAAACCCAAGGGAAAAAGAGGCTAGGTGGAAAATGGTAAAACCAAGGTTGGGCATTGCTGGAAGAGCTTTATTCAAGGTGAACTATCAAGGGGTTCCCATTATCACCCAACCGCGTAAGGAACGCAAAATCCGGGAACATAACACCGATATGACGGAAACTAGGGCTGCAAGAGTAGAACAAAACACTAGGCGAGAGGCCGAGCCTTCCACCCTTTACCAAGTATATAGATGCATTAAGATAACAAGATAATATAATGATATCCCAACAAGAAAATAATGTTCCAACAAGGAACGGTCTCCAATCTTCACCTGCAACTAGCAACGCTATAAGAGGGGCTGAGCAAAGCGGTAACATAGCCAATCAACGGTTTGCTAGGACATGGTGGGTTAGAGGTTTGACATGGCAATTTGGGAGGCATGATAAGCAAGTGGTAGGCATCGTAGCATAGACATAGAAAAAGAGCAAGCATCTAGCAAAGCAAAGATAGAAGTGATTTCGAGGGTGTGATCACCTTGCCTGCAAAGTTGTCAAATTTGACTGGATCCTCGAAAGCAAACTCAACGGGCTCCTCGTTAGCGAAATCGTCTCCCGGCTCTACCCAAACAAGACAAAAAGGCAACAAGAACACAATCAGCCACGTGCAAAGCTCAAACAACATGATGCAAACACGGTATGCTATGCGGGATGCGATATGTGATGCATATGCAAGATTTGACAAGGAATGAATGAACCTGGCCTCAACATGGAAATCCAAGTGTGCCACTGGAAAGGTGAGATGATTTCGCTTGAAAACAATATAAAGTACGCCGAAAACAGAGACACGGTTTGGAAATGGCAAGCAATTCAAATATGGCACCCTCTGCGATATACAGCAAGTAGCCATCTAAATGCAACAAGCTAAACATGCTACAACACCCAAATATGGCAACAAAATACATGGCAGGGATCCATTCATGTTGCTTAACAAAATATGAACACTGAGCTACGGCTAATTCATCCATTAACCGGTTCAAACAAGCATGGCAAAAGTGCAATTGGTAAACAGATTTCAGACTTAGTGAAATTAACACTTGTCTGGAATTTCATATCAGATAGCACACTTTGGAGCAAGAAAACTATAAGCTACAGGAACTTAACATGGAAAGTAAAGCATGACATGGAGCTACTCAAAGAGCTTAACAAAAGTCCCTTAGTGACCTTGAGCCAAAAGGGATCACAAAATACAATTGCAAGCATGTGAACATGGGAAAAACTTAAACAGATCACAGACTTGGTGAAAAACTGGAGCATGCAAATCAGATTTCAAGTAGGCATGTTTACGAGCTTGATACACTCACTACAGAGCATGTCATGACAATCTACGCATACACCCATCAATAATACACATTATACAAGCTAGAAATGGCAAGAACAACAATATAGCATGCACGGATCAACTACAACATCCTCGGCAAAATCGCTAACAAGTAGACAATCTGCCCAGATTCACGAAATAGCAAAAGTAGAGCTCGATCGACTCAAGCTAGGGTGCTCCATAAATGCAAAAAAAGACATGGATGGACAGAGCACTACAAGATTAACAAAACATCCTTACCGATCATCCTCAAAAGAGGCACAGATCACTAGTAAACAACATGAACATATGGCATATTGATAAAAACAGATCAAGGACTTAGTGGAATTGCTAAGTCCCTGAAATCAGCATTAACGAATGCTCCACTTGGCAAGCTTGTGCTAGTCACCACACACATCACAAAAATACATGGATGGCACCTCTGGAAAGATGGCAAAGCATATGACAAAACACATGTAGAGCTCATGGGCATATCATGCACACAATAATCATGGCAAAAATGACAAATAGCTATTTGGAGCAGCAGATCCGACAATTATCTCAAATAGCACTCTTCCAACAGCATTTCGGGCATCAAGATGAACTCAAATGAAAATGATGCAATGAGATGAAATGATGTGCTCTCTGAGACAAACATTTCGATATGCTATATGCGCAAAACGGAGTTACGGGTGCAAAGTTAGGGCATGATGAACAAGGGCATTTGAATCTGGAAAACGGGGACTTAGAGAAATTCATCACCTCGCGGATCTAGGGTTTACTGTAGCACAGGGCCAATGCGGTGGCGGATCCTGCCGAAAAACTCGCCGGAGAGCTCGGGGAAGCACGGGCCGGCCGGGGCGGTCTGAGCTAGGGTCGGGGCCGCCGGATCTGGCCGGATCCCGGGTAGGCGCGGCTCCAGCGGGGACCTGGTAGGCGGGGCGGCGATTGGAGAGGCGCGGCGGCCAGAGTCGAGGCTCGCCGGCCGGACGACGAGACGGCGGCGCGGGACGCCGGACTCGGGGTAGACGGCGGCGGGGCAGCGGCGGGCGAAGCCGGGCGGCGGCGCGTGGAAGTGCGACGCGGGGGCTCGCAGTGGGCCACGCGGGCCGGCGGCGCGGGAGGCGGTGCGGGGACACGTGGCGCATGGGGATTCATCAGGCGGCCGGCGGACGTGTCCGGCCGCGCGGAGAGGGGTGGATCTAGGGTTTCGGGGAGAGGAAAACGAGAATTTCGGAGGGGAGCTATATATAGGCATAGAGGGAGCTAGGAGAGTCCAAATGAGGTGCGGTTTTTGGCCACGCGATCGTGATCAAATGATCTAGAAGATGGAGAGGGTTTTGGTGGGTTATGGGCAAAATTGGAGGGGTGTTGGGCTGCAACACACATGAGGCCTTTTCGGTCCCTCGGTTAAACGTTGGAGCATCAAACGAAGTCCAAATGGTACGAAACTTGACAGGCGGTCTACCGGTAGTAAACCAAGGCCGCTTGGCAAGTCTCGGTCCAATTCGGAAATGTTTAATCCCAACACACGAAAGAAAGGTAGAAATGACCACCGGAGGAGAACGAAGCGTCGGAATGCAAAATGGACAACGGGGAAAATGCTCTAATGCATGAGACGAACACGTATGCAAATGCAATGCACATGATGACATCATATGAGATGCAAGACAACAGCAACAACAACACACGGAGACAAAAACCCGAACCCGAGAAAATAAAATAACTTAACGCCGGAAACGGCAAGAGTTGGATTACATATTAGGTAAATCATATCCGAGGTGTTACAACACTCCACCACTACGAAAGGATCTCGTCCCGAGATATAGGACTGGAAGAACGCCGGGTACTCAGAACGGAGCTGATCCTCGCGTTCCTAGGTGGCCTCACGGTCGGAATGGTGTGACCACTTGACTATGAGGAATTTGATTGACTTATTGCGAGTCTTGCGTTCAGTCTCTTCAAGAATAGCAACGGGGTGCTCACGACAAGAGAGATCTTCTTGGAGCTCAATGTCTTCGAAGTTGACTGTGCGTTCAGGAGTCTTGAAGCACTTGCGGAGCTGAGAGACATGGAACATGTCATGCACATTTGCAAAGTTTGAAGGAAGCTCGAGTTGATAGGCGAGATCGCCTCTCTTGCTGACGATCTTGGAAGGTCCCACGTTCTAGGGGCAAGCTTCCCTTTGATACCGAAGCGACGAGTACCTTTCATTGGAGAGACGCGGAGGTAAACATGATCTCCGATCTCGAAGGCCAAATCATGGTGCTTACTATCATAGTAGCTCTTCTGGCGCGATTGCGCTGCTTTGAGGTTATCTCGAATGACTTTGCACATTTTCTCTGCCTCTGTGATTAAGTCATTACCCAAAAGTTAACGTTCGCCGGTTTCAGACCAGTTGAGAGGGGTACGGCACTTCCTGCCATACAGAATTTCGAATGGGGCCTTGCCCGAGCTTGCTTGAAAACTGTTGTTGTAGGAGAATTCAGCATATGGAAGACAATCCTCCCACTTCATGCCGAGGGAGATCACACAAGCCCTGAGCATATCTTCAGGAATCTGGTTGACACGCTCGACTTGACCACTAGTTTGAGGATGGAAAGCTGTGCTGAAGCGGATGTTGGTGCCCATGGCCTTCTGAAAAGAATCCCAAATCTTGGAGGTAAAGATGCTGCCACGGTCTGAAGAGATCACCTGTGGAATACCGTGCAGAGAGACAATCCGAGAGGTATACAGCTCCGCCAATTGAGCTGCAGTGATAGACTCTTTGATAGGCATAAAGTGAGCCACTTTAGTGAGTTTGTCGATGACAACGAATATAGCATCATTGCCACCCTTGGACTTTGGAAACCCAGTCACGAAGTCCATCTCAATGTTGTCAAACTTCCATTCTGGAATGGCAAGAGGTTGGAGGAGACCAGCTGGCCTTTGGTGTTCTGCCTTCACTCTTCTGCAGACATCACACTCATTCACGAACTGAGCAATCTCGCGCTTCATTCGAGTCCACCAATAAGCCTACTTGAGGTCCTGATACATCTTCGTGCACCCAGGCTGGATGGAGAGGAGTGAATTGTGAGCCTCGTTCATGATCACTTTACGAAGGTCACCTTTGGGCACAACAATACGATCCTCGAAGAAGAGAATATCCTTGTCATCAAGGCAATAGCACTTGTACTTGGCTCACAGATTACTTCCAAGCCAGATGCAGGGCCTGATGACTCTGATACCAACTTGTAACGCCCTCGATGCGGCTATATCTCCTATGTGTCGAAGCACGACTTAGAGGCATAACCGCATTGAAAGCAATGTCGCTAGTTAGGCAATCTTCACAACATCCCATGTAATATAAATAATAAAAGGGGAAGGTACATAGTTGGCTTACACTCGCCACGTCGAACAAAGTACATAAATAGCATTACATCATCCAATCACTCATGGCCCGACTACGGTGCCAAAATAAAAGACCAACCCAACATGCGACACGGTCCCGATCACCCCAACTGGGCACCACTACTGATCATCAGGGAAAGACACATAGTAACGGCGTGAGTCCTCGTCGAACTCCCACTTGAGCTCAAGCGCGTCATCTGGAACGGAGTCATCAGGCCCTGCATCTGGCTTGGAAGTAATCTGTGAGCCATAGGGACTCAGCAATCTCGCACCCTCGCGATCAAGACTATTTAAGCTTATAGGTAAGGTAAGGAAAAATATGTGGAGCTGCAACAAGCGACTAGCAAGATATGGTGGCTAACCTATTCGCAAATGAGAGTGAGAAGAGAAGGCAAAGAGCGAATGCATAACTAGAGAACAACCTGCGGCACGCATTACTCCAACACTGTGTTCACTTCCCGGACTCCGCCGAGAAGAGACCATCACGGTAACTCACACAGTTGATTCATTTTAATTAAGTTAAGATTCAAGTTATCTACAACCGGACATTAACAAATTCCCATCTGCCCATAACCATGGGCACGGCTTTCGAAAGTTCAAATCCCTGCAGGGGAGTCCCAACTTAGCCCATGACAAGCTCTCGCGGTCAACGAAGGATATACCTTCTCCCGGGACATTCCAATCAGACTCGGTATCCCAGTTCTACAAGACACTTCGACAAGTTAAAACAAATCCAACAACACCGCCCGAATGTGCCGACAAAACCCGATAGGAGCTGCACATATCTCGTTCTCAGGGCACAATCGGATAAGCAATCCGTACAACTAAAACCAGCCCTCGAGTTTCCCCGAGGTGGCGCTGCAAGGGGCTCTAGGTTGGACCAACACTCACAGGAGCACTGGCCCGGGGGGGGGGGGGTTTAAATAAGATGACCCTTGGGCTCCGGAAACCCAAGGGAAAAAGAGGCTAGGTGGCAAATGGTAAAACCAAGGTTGGGCATTGCTGGAAGAGTTTTATTCAAGGCGAACTATCAAGGGGTTCCCATTATCACCCAACCGCGTAAGGAACATAAAATCCGGGAACATAACACCGATATGACGGAAACTAGGGCGGCAAGAGTGGAACAAAACACTAGGCGAGAGGCCGAGCCTTCCACCCTTCACCAAGTATATAGATGCATTAAGATAACAAGATAATATAATGATATCCCAACAAGAAAATAATGTTCCAACAAGGAACGGTCTCCAATCTTCACCTGCAACTAGCAACGCTATAAGAGGGGCTGAGCAAAGCGGTAACATAGCCAATCAACGTTTGCTAGGACATGGTGGGTTAGAGGTTTGACATGGAAATTTGGGAGGCATGATAAGCAAGTGGTAGGCATCGTAGCATAGGCATAGCAAAAGAGCGAGCATCTAGCAAAGCAAAGATAGAAGTGATTTCGAGGGTGTGATCACCTTGCCTGCAAAGTTGTCAGAGTTGACTGGATCCTCGAAAGCAAACTCAACGGGCTCCTCGTTAGCGAACTCATCTCCCGGCTCTACCCAAACAAGACAAACAAGCAACACGAACACAATCAACCACGTGCAAAGCTCAAACAACATGATGCAAACACGGTATGCTATGCGGGATGCGATATGTGATGCATATGCAAGATTTGACAAGGAATGAATGAACCTGGCCTCAACTTGGAAATCCAAGTGTGCCACTGGAAAGGTGAGATGATTTCGCTTGAAAACAATATAAAGAACGCCAGAAACAGAGACACGGTTTTGGAAATGGCAAGCAATTCAAATATGGCACCGGTCTTCGATATACAGCAAGTAGCCATCTAAATGCAACAAGCTAAACATGCTACAGCACCCAAACATGGCAAAAAAATACATGGCAGGGATCCATTGATGATGCTTAACAAAAGATGAACACTGAGCTACGGCCAATTCATCCATTAACCGGTTCAAACAAGCATGGCAAAAGTGCAATTGGTAAACAGATTTCATACTTAGTGAAATTAACACTTGTCTGGAATTTCAGATCAGATAGCACAATTTGGAGCAAGAAAACTATAAGCTACAGGAACTTAACATGGCAAAGTAAAGCATGGCATGGAGCTACTCAAAGAGCCTAACAAAAGTCCCTTAGTGACCTTGAGCCAAAAGGGATCAGAAAATAAAATTGCAAGCATTTGAACATGGCAAAAACTTAAACAGATCACAGATTTAGTGAAAAACTGGAGCATACAAATCAGATTTCAAGTAGGCATGTTTACGAGCTCGATACACTCACTACAGAGCATGTCATGACAATCTAAGCATACACCCATCAAGAATACACATTATACAAGCTAGAAATGGCAAGAACAACAACATAGCATGCACGGATCAACTACAACATCCTCGGCAAAATCGCTAACAAGTAGACAATCTGCCCAAATTCACGAAATAGCAAAAGTAGAGCTCGATCGACTCAAGCTAGGGTGCTCCATAAATGCAAACAAAGACATGGATGGATAGAGCACTACACGATTAACAAAACATCCTTACTGATCATCCTAAAAAGAGGCACGGATCACTAGGAAACAACATGAACATATGGCATATTGATAAAAACAGATCAAGGACTTAGTGGAATTGCTAAGTCCCTGAAATCAGCATTAACGAATGCTCCACTTGGCAAGCTTGTGCTAGTCACCACACACATCACAAAAATACATGGATGGCACCTATGGAAATATGGCAAAGCATATGACAAAACAAATGTAGAGCTCATGGGCATATCATGCACACAATAATCATGGTAAAAATGACAAATAGCTATTTGGAGCAGCAGATCTGACAATTATCTCAAATAACACTCTTCCAACAGCATTTCGGGCATCACGATGAACTCAAATGAAAATGATGCAATGAGATGAAATGATGTGCTCTCTGAGACAAACATTTCAATATGCTATACGCGCAAAACGGAGTTACGGGTGCAAAGTTAGGCACGATGAACAAGGGCATTTGAATCTGGAAAACAGGGACTTAGAGAAATTCATCACCTCGCGGATCTAGGGTTTACTGTAGCACGGGGCCGATGCAGCGGCGGATCCCGCCGGAAAACTCGCCGGAGAGCTCGGGGAAGCACGGGCCGGCCAGGGCAGTCGGAGCTAGGGTCGGGGCCGCCGGATCTGGCTAGATCCGGGGCAGGCGCAACTCTAGCGGGGACCTGGGCGGCGGGGCGGCGACTGGAGAGGCGTGGCGGCCGGAGTCGAGGCTCGCTGGCCGGACGACGAGACGGGGCGGCGCGGGACGCCGGACTCGGGGAAGACAGCGGCGGGGCAGCGGCGGGCGAAGCCGGGCGGCGGCGCGTGGAAGCGGGCCGCGGGGGCTCGCTGCTGGCCGGCGGCGCGGGAGGCGGTGCGGCGACACGTGGCACGCGGGGATTCGTCGGGCGGCGGCGGACGCTGTCCGGCGGCCGGCGGACGTGTCCGGCCGCGCGGAGAGGGTTGGATCTAGGGTTTCGGGGAGAGGAAAACGAGAATTTCGGAGGGGAGCTATATATAGGCATAGAGGGAGCTAGGAGAGTCCAAATGAGGTGCGGTTTTCGACCACGCGATCGTGATCGAACGCTCTAGGTGATGGAGAGGGTTTTGGTGGGTTATGGGATAAATTGGAGGGGTGTTGGGCTGCAACACACACAAGGCCTTTTCGGTCCCTCGGTTAACCGTTGGAGCATCAAACGAAGTCCAAATGGTACGAAACTTGACAGTCGGTCTACCGGTAGTAAACCAAGGCCGCTTGCCAAGTCTCAGTCCAATTCGGAAATGTTTAATCCCCACACACGAAAGAAAGGTAGAAATGACCACCGGAGGAGAACGAAGCATCGGAATGCAAAACGGACAACAGGGAAAATGCTCGGATACATGAGACGAACACGTATGCAAATGCGATGCACATGATGACATGATATGAGATGCAAGACAACAACAACAACACTCGGAGACAAAAACCCAAACCCGAGAAAATAAAATAACTTAATGCCGGAAACGGCAAGAGTTGGATTACATATTAGGTAAATCATATCCGGGGTGTTACAACAGGCCTTGCCGTCCCCCTCACTTCGCTCGACCATTCTCGCGCCCTCGGCCGAGGCAGGGATGAAGTGGGCTTAGGCTCCTCGTTCTATCTCCTTGCCGCCGCGGCTACAACCAAATCCGAACCCAGGAGGTAATCCTTAGGTATAGGAAAAAGGGGAGCACGGTAGCCTGGAGATAAAACGAGGTTTCACATGTCCTAGTTCCGTACCGAAATGCATGGCAGAGGATGAAAGACTTATCTGGATCTGCAGCCCCCGGCAACCTTGTTTTGCCATGGTTGGATCCTTTTACTTGCAGCCCCCGGCAACTCTGGTTTTCCGGGGTCGGGACGCCGGTCCGTTCCCTTTCTTCCAAGTAGCTTAGAAGAAGTGCCCATGTGCCCTTCAAACCAAAGGAGGGCAGAAAAGAACAGAGAGACGCGCACTCATCTGTAGGCTAGGGTGATACGTCTCCAACGTATCTATAATTTTTGATTGCTCCATGTGATATTATCTACTGTTTTGGACTATATTGGGCTTTAATTTTCCACTTTTATATTATTTTTGGGACTAACCTATTAACCGGAGGCCCAGCCCAGAATTGCTGTTTTTTGCCTATTTCAGTATTTCGGAGAAACAAAATATCAAACGGAGTCCAAACAAAATAAAACCTTCGGGAACGTGATTTTCTCACCGAACGTGATGCAGGAGACTTGGACCCTACTCCAAGGAGTCAAAGAGGCGGTCACGAGGGTGGGGGGCACCCCCCTAGGGCATGCCCCCTGCCTCGTGGGCCCCTTGCCTCATGGGCCCCTCGGTTGCGAGTAGCTATCGTTTTGTGCAGGTACGAGGGACTTGAGCGTGGCCTCCTACTGGATTGATACCTCGTTTCTCAAAAACTGAGGGAAATACTTACGCTACTCTGCTGCATCATCCCTTCCTCTTCGGGGAAATCCAACGCAAGCTCAAGAGGTAGCAAGAAGGATTTCGGGCGCCGTTGCCGGGGAGTCTACGCAAAAGTCAACATACCAAGTACCCATCACAATCCCTATCTCTCACATTACATTATTTGCCATTTGCCTCTTGTTTTCCTCTCTCCCACTTCACCCTTGCCATTTTATTTGCCCTCTCTCTCTATCCTCCCTCTCTATTTGCCTCTTTTGCCTGTTTGCTCTTGTCTGCTCGTGTGCTAGTTTGCTTGTTTGTCGTGATGGCTCAAGATACTACCAAATTGTGTGACTTCACCAATACCAACAATAATGATTTCCTTAGCACTCCGATTGCTCCTCTTTCTAATACTGAATCTTGTGAAATCAATACTGCTTTGTTGAATCTTGTTATGAAAGATCAATTCGCCAGCCTTCCTAGTGAAGATGCCGCTACTCATCTGAATAGCTTCATTGATTTATCTGATATGCAAAAGAAAAAAGATGTCGATAATGATGTCATTAAATTGAAGCTATTTCCTTTTTCGCTTAGAGATCATGCTAAAGCCTGGTTTTCGTCTTTGCCTCAAAATAGTATTGATTCTTGGAACAAGTGCAAAGATGCTTTTATCTCTAAGTATTTCCCTCCCGTTAAGATCATCTCTCTTAGAAACAATATTATGAACTTTAAGCAACTTGATCATGAACATGTTGCACAAGCTTGGGAGAGAATGAAATTAATGATACGTAATTGCCCAACTCATGGTTTGAATTTGTGGATGAATATACAAAACTTTTATGCTGGATTGAATTTTGCTTCTAGAAATCTTTTAGATTCGGCCGTGGGAGGCACTTTTATGGAAATCACTTTAGGAGATGCTACTAAACTCTTAGATAATATTATGGTTAATTATTCTCAATGGCATACTGAAAGATCTTCTAATAAAAAAGTGCATGCGATAGAAGAAATCAATGTTTTGAGTGGAAAGATGGATGAACTTATGAAATTATTTACTACTAAGAGTGTTTCTTCTGATCCTAATGATATGCCTTTGTCTACTTTGATTGAGAATAACAATGAATCTATGGATGTGAATTTTGTTGGTAGGAATAATTTTGGTAACAATGCTTATAGAGGGAATTTTAATCCTAGGCCATATCCTAGTAATCCTTCTAATAATTATGGGAATTCCTACAACAACTCTTATGGAAATTATAATAAGATGCCCTCTGAATTTGAGAATAGTGTTAAAGAGTTTATGAATTCACAAAAGAATTTTAATGCTTTGCTTGAAGAGAAATTGCTTAAAGTTGATGATTTGGCTAGGAACCTTGATAGAATTTCTCTTAAGGTTGATTCTTTAAAGCTTATATCTATTCCTCCTAAGCATGATATCAATGAGTCTCTCTAAGCCTTGAGAATTTCCATTGATGAGTGCAAGGAAAGAACCACTAGGATGCGTGCTTCCAAAGATGCCTTTATTAAAGTGTGTTCATCCAATTCCTATGAAAATCAAGATGAAGATCTAAAAGTTATTGATGTGTCTCCTATTAAATCTTTGTTTTGCAATATGAATCTTGATGAAACTGAATATGATCTTCCTTTACCTAGAAGGCGTTCTAAAAATTCAGAGTATTTAGATCTTTATGATGAAATTGATGAAAGTGGGATTGAAAGAAAAATAAATCTAGATGCTGCTAAACCCACTATATTGGATTTCAAGGAATTTAATTATGAAAGTTGCTCTTTAATTGATTGTATTTCCTTGTTGCAATCCGTGCTAAGTTCTCCACATGCTTATAGTCAAAAGAAAGCCTTCACTGAACATATTATTGATGCCTTGATGCAATCTTATGAAGAAAAAACTTGAGTTGAAAGTTTCTATCCCTAGAAAACTCTATGACGAGTGCGAACCGACTATTAAAATTAAAATTAAAGATCATGAGTTTTATCCTTTGTGTGATTTGGGTGCTAATGTCTCTACTATTCCCAAGACTTTGTGTGATTTGCTAGATTTCCGTAATTTTGATTATTGCTCTCTAAACTTGCATCTTGCGGATTCTACTATTAAGAAACCTATGGAACGGATTAATGATGTTCTTATTGTTGCAAATAGGAATTATGTGCCCGTAGATTTCATTGTTCTTGATATAGATTGCAATCCTTCTTGCCCTAATATTCTTGGTAGACCTTTCCTTAGAACGGTTGGTGCGATTATTGATATGAAGGAAGGGAATATTAGATTTTAATTTCCATTAAAAAAGGGCATGGAACACTTTCCTAGAAAGAAAATAAAATTGCCATATGAAACTATCATGAGAGCCACTTATGGATTGCCTACCAAAGATGGAGACTATGATTCCCCCATAAGTCGGGATAAGACTCCGAACGAAAAATAAATAAAAGAGGCCAAAGAAGCCCAAATAAAAAAAAGAGGCCATAAAAAAAGAGAAAAGGCCCAAATAAAAAAATGAGAGAAAAAGAGAGAAGGGACAATGTTACTATCCTTTTACCACACTTGTGCTTAAAACTAGCACCATGATCTTCATAGTAGAGAGTCTCTCATGTTATCACTTTCATATACTAGTGGGAATCTTTCATTATAGAACTTGACTTGTATATTCCAATGAGGGGCTTCCTCAAATTGCCCTAGGTCTTCATGAGCAAGCAAGTTTGATGCACACCCACCTAGTTTCTTTTTGAGCTTTCATATACTTATAGCTCTAGTGCATCCGTTGCATGGCAATCCCTACTCACTCACATTGATATCTATTGATGGGCATCTCCATAGCCCGTTGATACGCCTAGTTGATGTGAGACTATCTTCTCCTTTTTGTCTTCTCCACAACCACCATTCTATTCCACCTATAGTGCTATATCCATGGCTCACGCTCATGTATTGCGTGAAGATTGAAAAAGTTTTGAAAAAGTTAGAGTATGAAACAATTGCTTGGCTTGTCATCGGGGTTGTGCATGATTTAAAAACTTTGTGTGGTGAAGATAGAGCATAGCCAGACTATATGATTTTGTAGAGATAACTATCTTTGGCCATGTTATTTTAAGAAGACATAATTGCTTTGTTAGTATGCTTGAAGTATTATTATTTTTATGTCAATATAAACTTTTGTCTTGAATATTTCAAATCTGAATATTCATATCACAATTAAGAAGATTTGCATTGAAATTATGCCAAGTAGCACTCCACATCAAAAATTCTCTATTTATCATTTACCTACTCGAGGACGAGCAGGAATTAAGCTTGGGGATGCCTGATACGTCTCCAACGTATCTATAATTTTTAATTGCTCCATGCTATATTATCAACTGTTTTGGACTATATTGGGATTTATTTTCCACTTTTATATTATTTTTGGGACTAACCTATTAACCTGAGACCCAGCCCAGAATTGTTGTTTTTTTGCCTATTTCAGTATTTCGGAGAAACAGAATATCAAACGGAGTCCAAACGGAATAAAACCTTCGGGAACGTGTGATTTTCTCACCGAACGTGATCCAGGAGACTTGGACCCTACTCCAAGGAGTCAAAGAGGCGGTCACGAGGGTGGGGGCGCCCCCCCTAGTGCGCGCCCCCTGCCTCATGGGCCCCTCGGTGCTCCACCGACGTACTCCTTCCTCCTATGTATACCTACGTACCCCCAAACGATCAGAACAGGAGCTAAAAACCTAATTCCACCGCCGCAACTTTCTGTATCCACGAGATCCCATCTTGGGGCCTGTTCCGGAGCTCCGCCGGAGAGGGCCGTCATCACGGAGGGCTTCTACATCATCATAGCCTCTCCGATGATGTGTGAGTAGTTTACCTCAGACCTTCGGGTCCATAGTTAGTAGCTAGATGACTTCTTCTCTCTTTCTGGATCTCAATACAAAGTTCTCCCCCTCTCTCGTGGAGATCTATTCGATGTAATCTTCTTCTTTTTGCGGTGTTTTTGTTGAGACCGATGAATTGTGGGTTTATGATCAAGTCTATCTATGAATAATATTTGAATCTTCTCTGAATTCTTTTATGTATGATTGGTTATCTTTGAAAGTCTCTTCGAATTATCCGTTTGGTGTGGCCAACTAGATTGGTAGTTCTTTCCATGGGAGAAGTGCTTAGCTTTGGGTTTGATCTTGCGGTGTCCTTTCCCAGTGACAGAAGGGGCAGCAAGGCACGTATTGTATCGTTGCTATCGAGGATAACAAGACAGGGTTTATTTCATATTGCATGAATTTATCTCTCTACATCATGTCATCTTGCTTAAGGCGTTACTCTGTTTTTAACTTAATACTCCAGCTGCATGATGGATAGTGGTCGATGAGTGGAGTAATAGTCGTAGATGCAGAATCATTTCGGTCTACTTGTCACGGACGTGATGCCTATATACATGATCATGCCTAGATATTCTCATAACTATGCTCAATTCTGTCAATTGCTCAACAGTAATTTGTTCACCCACCGTAGAATACTTATGCTCTTGAGAGAAGCCACTAGTGAAATCTATGGCCCCCGGGTCTATTCTCATTATATTAATCTCCATCACTTTAATCTTGCTTTGCTTTTTTACTTTGTCTTTACTTTTTAATTTGCATCTCTATACCAAAAATACCAAAAATATTATATCTATCAGATCTCACTCTCGTAAGTGAGCGTGAAGGGATTGACAACCCTTAATCTCGTTGGTTGCGAGTAGCTATCGTTTTGTGCATGTACGAGGGACTTGAGCCTGGCCTCCTACTGGATTTATACCTTGGTTCTCAAAAACTAAGGGAAATACTTACGCTACTCTGCTGCATCATCCCTTCCTCTTCGGGGAAATCGAACTCAAGCTCAAGAGGTAGCATAGGGTTAGTCGCCGCTAAGCACTATCAACCCTAACCAAGGAAGAGACTCGACCTAGCATGCATGCTATAACTTAGGGTGCTAGCGCTTCATTTATTTGTGCTCAGGGTCTATGCCTGGCCTTGTACAATGGGTTACATGCCTTGCCGGCAAGGCTTGTACAAAAGGTGGCTTGTCGGGGGGCCCGGCAAGCCGCGCCTTATGGGTAAAACTTGCGAAGATGCTCGATGTTCCAGGAGTTGCTCACTAGAACAACATCTTCGGTCTCCAGGTGGACCGCGCCAAGCCTGGCGACTCGTATTACCCGATAATGGCCTTCCCACTTCGGCGTCAACTTGTTGGAATTCTTGGCCGACTGAACGCGCTGAAGAACAAGGTCACCTTCCTCAAAGCTTCGGGCATGAACCTTGCGACTGTGGTAGTGGCGCAAGGCTTGCTGGTAGTGTGCTGCTCTCACAGCCGCCCGAAGACGATCGTCCTCAAGGAGCGTCGCGTCATCTTGCCGCAACCACTCTTGCTCAAGCTCATCATAAGAGAGCACTTGAGGTGACACGTATATGAGTTCTGTGGGGAGAACTGCCTCCGCCCCATATACTAGGGCAAAGGGTGTCTGACCGGTGGCTCGATTTGGCGTCGTCCTGATCGTCCAAAGAACCGCCGGCAACTCATCAATCCAGCGCCTTCTGCTCTTGTGCAGCCTGTCAAAGGTCTTCGTTCTCAGGCCTCGCAACACTTCAGCATTCACCCTCTCTGCTTGGCCATTGCTCTGGGGGTGTGCCACGGAAGCAAAACAGACCTTGCTGCTGAGGTCTTGAATGTACTACATGAAGGTGTGGCTTGTGAACTGCGTAACGTTGTCGGTGATGACTCTGTTTGGCACACTAAAACGGCAGACTAGTCCCTTGAAGAACTTCATGGCTGACTGTGCTGTCACCTTCCTCACTAGTTCCACCTCTGGCCACTTTGTGAACTTGTTGATTGCAACGTACAAAAACTCAAAGCCCCCCACAGCACGGGGGAAAGGGCCCAGTATGTCGAGCCCCCGGACAAAGAATGGCCAGGAGAGAGGGATCGTTTGAAGGGCTTGAGCTGGTTGATGAAGCTTCTTTGAATGGAACTGACACGCTTCACACTTGGTTACTAGTGTCGTTGCATCCTGGAGGGCGGTGGGCTAGAAGAAACCTTGCTGGAACGCCTTGCCGGCAAGGTCCCTCGACCCTATGTGGGATCCACATATGCCTCCATGTATCTCTGCCAACAGCTCTAGTTCTTCCTCCTGGGGGATGCACTTCAATTTCACACCGTTTGGCCTTCTCCTATACATGACATCATCGATGAACTAGTACAGGGCAGAAATCCTTCTTGCTACATCTTGAGCTTGCGTTGGTTTTCCCCGAAGAGGAAGGGATGATGCAGCAGAGTAGCGTAAGTATTTCCCTCAGTTTTTGAGAACCAAGGTATCAATCCAGTAGGAGCCTACGCTCAAGTCCCTCGTACCTGCACAAAGCGATAGCTACTCGCAACCAACGCGATTAGGGGTTGTCAAGCCCGTCACGGTCACTAACGAGAGTGAGATCTGATAGATATAATTTTTTTGGTATTTTTGGTATAAATATGCAAAGTAAAAAGTAAACGCAAAGTAAAAAGCAAAGCAAGATTAAAGTAATGGAGATTGATATGATGAGAATAGACCCGGGGGCCATAGATTTCACTAGTGGCTTCTCTCAAGAGCATAAGTATTCTACGGTGGGTGAACAAATTACTGTTGAGCAATTGACAGAATTGAGCATAGTTATGAGAATATCTAGGCATGATCATGTATATAGGCATCACGTCCGTGACAAGTAGACCGAAACGATTCTGCATCTACGACTATTACTCCACTCATCGACCGCTATCCATCATGCAGCTGGAGTATTAAGTTAAAAGCAGAGTAACGCCTTAAGCAAGATGACATGATATAGAGAGATAAATTCATGCAATATGAAATAAACCCCGTCTTGTTATCCTCGATAGCAACGATACAATACGTGCCTTGGTGCCCCTTCTGTCACTGGGAAAGGACACGGCAAGATCAAACCAAAAGCTAAGCACTTCTCCCATGGAAAGAACTACCAATCTAGTTGGCCAAACCAAACGGATAATTCGAAGAGACTTTCAAAGATAACCAATCATACATAAAAGAATTCAGAGAAGATTCAAATATTATTCATAGATAGACTTGATCATAAACCCACAATTCATCGGTCTCAACAAAAACACCGCAAAAAGAAGAAGATTACATCGAATAGATCTCCACGAGAGAGGGGGAGAACTTTGTATTGAGATCCAAAAAGAGAGAAGAAGCCATCTAGCTACTAACTATGGACCCGAAGGTCTGAGGTAAACTTCATCGGAGAGGCTATGATGATGTAGAAGCCCTCCGTGATGACGGCCCTCTTCCGGCGGAGCTCCGGAAGAGGCCCCAAGATGGGATCTCGTGGATATAGAAAGTTGAGTCGGTGGAATTAGGTTTTTGGCTCCTGTTCTGATTGTTTGGGGGTATGTGTGTATATATAGGAGGAAGAAGTACGCCAGAGGAGCAACGAGGGGCCCACGAGGCAGGGGACCCGCCCTAGGGGGGCCACCCTCGTGACCGCCTGTTTTGTTCCTTGGAGCAGGGTCCAAGTCTCCTGGATCACGTTCGGTGAGAAAATCACACGTTCCCGAAGATTTTATTCCGTTTGGACTCCGTTTGATATTCCGTTTATCCGAAACACTGAAATAGGCAAAAAAAACAACAATTCTGGGCTGGGCCTCCGGTTAATAGGTTAGTCCCAAAAATAATATAAAAGTGGAAAATAAAGCCCAATATAGTCCAAAACAGTAGATAATATAGCATGGAGCAATCAATAATTATAGATACGTTGGAGACATATGACTCCACAAGAGAGGGGGAGAACTTTGTATTGAGATCCAAAAAGAGAGAAGAAGCCATCTACCTACTAACTATGGACCCGAAGGTCTGAGGTAAACTACTCACACTTCATCGAAGAGGCTATGTTGATGTAGAAGCCCTCCGTGATGACGGCCCTCTCTGGCGGAGCTCCGGAACAGGCCCCAAGATGGGATCTCGTGGATACAGAAAGTTGCGGCGGTGGAATTAGGTTTTTGGCTCCTGTTCTGATCGTTTGGGGGTACGTAGGTATATATAGGAGGAAGGAGTACGTCGGTGGAGCTCCGAGGGGCCCACGAGGTAGGGGGCGCACCCTAGGGGGGTGCGCCCCCACCCTCGTGACCGCCTCTCTAATGCCTTGGCGTAGGGTCCAAGTCTTCTGGATCACGTTCGGTGAGAAAATCACGTTCCCGAAGGTTTCATTCCGTTTGGACTCCGTTTGATATTCCGTTTCTTCGAAACACTGAAATAGGCAAAAAACAGCAATTCTGGGCTGGGCCTCCAGTTAATAGGTTAGTCCCAAAAATAATATAAAAGTGGAAAATAAAGCCCAATATACTCCAAAACAGTAGATAATATAGCATGGAGCAATCAAAAATTATATATACGTTGGAGACGTATCAGGCATTCCCAAGCTTAATTCCTGCTCGTCCTCTAGTAGGTAAATGATAAAAAGAGAATTTTTGATGCGGAGTGCTACTTGGCATAATTTCAATGCAAATCTTCTTAATTGTGATATGAATATTCAGATTCGAAAGATTCAAGACAAAAGTTTATATTGACATAAAAATAATAATACTTCAAGCATACTAACAAAGCAATTATGTCTTCTAAAAATATCATGGCTAAAGAAAGTTATCCCTACAAACTCATATAGTCTGGCTATGCTCTATCTTCACCACACAAAGTATTTAAATCATGCACAACCCCGATGACAAGCCAAGCAATTGTTTCATACTCTAACTTTTTCAAAACTTTTTCAATCTTCACGCAATACGTGAGCGTGAGCCATGGATATAGCACTGTAGGTGGAATAGAATGGTGGTTGTGGATAAGGATGGCAATGGGTAGGGTATGGGCAGGGTTGAGCAATACCATACCCATACCCGTATAGTCAATGGGTAAAAATTTCTACCCATACCCGCACCCTTGGGTATGAAACTTTACCCATACCCATACCCATCGGGTACCCGTACCCATTGGGTATCCAACGTGTAGAACAAATAGTACATAAGTTATTCACAATTTTACGCTCATTGATAGCACATTTGACAAGAAAATCAATTATCTCAGCTGAATAACAGATAAATGAGTAAATGACTAATCTGAAAATTTAGAAACTACAACATACTCTTAAGTCAATAGGAGTAGATGAGTCACATGACAAATTAGTGACTAATTGATGATAAATTAACATTAATTCACAAATGGGCAGGGTATGGGTATACCCGCGGGTACAAGGCTATACCTGTACCATACCCATGACTTAACGGGCAGGGTATGGGTACTACGCATGGGTATAAAAGTGTGCCCATACCCTGCCCATGCGGGTACGATACCCGCGGGTACCCATACCCATGGGTAAAATTGCCATCCTTAGTTGTGGAGAAGACAAAAAGGAGAAGATAGTCTGACATCAAGTAGGCGTATCAACGGGCTATGGAGATGCCCATCAATAGATATTAATGTGAGTGAGTAGGGATTGCCATGCAACGGATGCACTAGCACTACAAAAAAAATACACTTCCGTGATGATACGTGTTTGTCACAGTAGGTCGCTTTTTTTTTTGTCATGCATGTACATCCATGACAAATTTATGACAGAATCAACATAGTCATACCTGTGCTGTCGTAGAAGTTTTCCATGACATTACCAAAATTATCATCACGGAAGTGTCCACTTCCATGACAATAAATCACGCGTCACAGAAGTGCTTTCGTCAAGGGTGACCGACACGTGGCATCCACCGTAACAGAACTCCGTTAAGCTATCGGGTCGGGTTTTGGATCCGATAACCCGTTAACAGCCACGACCAATGGGGATTTTCCACGTGTAAAATCATCATTGGCTGGAGGAGACACGTGTCAACTCATCCAATGGGCGAGACGCACCTATGATATGTTGACACGTGGACTGGCCCATCAAGTTTAAATGGGCTGGCCCAACTGAAGGCCCATAAGACTTTGCGGACCATAATGGGCCAGCCCAGCTAAAGGCCCACGAGATTTTGCGGACCATAATGGGCTGGCCCAACTAAAGGCCCACAAGATTTTGCGGGGCATAATGGGCCAGCCCAGGTAAAGGCCCATAAGATTTTTGTGTGCCGTAATGGGCCGGCCCAGGTAAAGGCCCACAAGATTCTTGCGGATCATAATGGGCCGGCCCAGCTAAAGGCCGACGAGATTTTGCCGACATTAATGGGCCAGCCCAGCTGTAGGCCCACAAGATTTTGAGTACCCTAGTAGGCCGGCCCATTAACTGCCTGCCATGTTTTGGGCCAAATGCCGGCCCATATTTGATCCGGTCCATTAATGGCGTGCCACGCTCCGGGGCTAATAGTGGCCCATATGAGATCCAGCCCGTTAAAGGCCTACCACGTTCTTGGCCAAATTACGGCCCAGATCAGATCCGACCCTTTAAGACGCTTTGGGCTCAAATATGGCCCATATCAGATTTGGCCTATCAACTGGACACTATGCTTTTGTGCCCACTTGCTAAAGGCCCACTTAGTAATTCGGCCTGATATTAGTTTTGGCCTGTTAAGGGCCCGTTTAACATTTTGGCCCTATATTAATTTCATCCTGTTAAAATCTCGTCATATAGTTGGCCTAACTACGGCCCGGTTTGCATCCGGCCTGCTCACAGCCGATATCTGATTGGGCCAAACAAGGACCGAGATAATTTTTTGGCCTGTTAAAAGCCCGTGATTTGGTTCCCACAATCATGGGCCAGGGTTCATTTCGGGCTGCTGTCGGCCTGTGAGCTGATCGGCACGTTTCAGGCCCAACCTACATCGTGATTGCATGACGGCCCGATTATGTACCGTAATTTTACGGTTTGGCCGGTTTACTGCGAAGACAGGATATATATACAGTAAAATAACTGCAGCATCGTGAATAAGAAAAAACCTAGACTATTCAATAAAGATATTACGGCATATTACATCCACTGGGCATCAAAGTTTGCCACTATGATAATAAAGCACAACTAGACAGCAGATTACATACACCTGGCATCAAAGATCGCCACCAGTGCAAATAAACACGCCGACAAAATAATATACAAAACCGGCAGCACTTCAATAGAGTTAAAGAAAGGTTAGCCCTTCTGGGGAGCTGCAGGGCAAGCAGCTGAGCAAGATGATGAGACTGCGCTTGTTCAACACTTGTATCTTACTCACTCTGAAAGATAAACAAGTAGACAGATGACAGGTTTTGCACATAAAAGAATCAGTGCTGACAATTCATCACATTTCTTACTGACGAATAAAGTGACATAGTTTAAATTTGCATTAACACAATATGGTATTGTTCAGGTCAACACATGGCAGGAAATGACATTGTCAAGGAGTTGGCAGCTTCACGACACCACTGGATTACAGATCAAGAACTCATAAGTATCAATGGTTAGTGTGCTGTCAATTTATACCATTTCAGATTGGCAAACAAAGAGACGGTTTAAATAATAGTAGAATGATATGACATTGTTCATAGTTAAGACATTGCAGAATATGACATTATGCTGTAGTGGGTAGGTTCACCACACCACTAGATTACAGATGAAGAATAGAAGCATACATGCAGCGCAAAAGAAGATCACTTGCTCTGTATAGTTTAATTTACATGGTATGAAGAAGGAACTTGGTTGTACAACAGAAAACTTAAATTGAGAAAGGACGAACTTTTGTTTATGAACTACATATAATAAACTTTAAACAAGCAATTTGATGCAAACACCAAAAATAAATAGCTGTTGCAGTCATGCCTAACCAAATATATACAACAAAGTTTGAAGGTTTGAGATGGACAAACTTACATTATTGGTGAAGACAGGCTCTATAAAGGCCTTGTCTATGCTGATGGGGGGGGGGCAATTCAAGAAGTTTACCACATAATCTTCTTCAAAAGCATTGCCTTTATTCTACATTTTGTTAAGAGTAAATATAGATGTGATAATATACGAAAAAATGGAGAATATTTAAGATAAGATGAAGAGTGATGCTACATAACCAAGTAGCTATAAATGTAAGTGCAGCGATACAGGCAAAAGGTACAACCAAGAGCAATGCACAACTAAACTTCTTCAGTACCAACCTTATGGTAAGAGTAAATATAGATCTGATGTGTAGAAAATGGAGGGCAAAGGAAAATAAGCTACAGAGTTATGGTACATGAACAACTACCTGTCATTATAAGTACACTGATAAAGGACAGCATGTACTTACAAGAGCAATGCAGAGCTAAATTAACATTGGCATTGGATATATTCTACACTAATGTAACCATTCACACAGATCAGATAATTTGGAGCGAACAATTGATAAGCAAGCTATCATGCATACTGCTGTCACATAATGAACCAGGTATGTATGCAAGTACAGTGATACAGGACAATAGGTACTAACAAGAGCAAAGCAGCGGGCAGCATATTTGCGATATCTTGTCGTTCTTGTCAAACCGGAGTTCTTCCTCGAGCAGATTTCCTGTAAAAAAGATCTGTAAGGCACATGCGGAAAAGTAGAAGTTCAAATTGTCTTGTGATTTCATAGACAATACCTCATCCTGGGAACGAGACCAGTGCATAACAAGGTTTTTCCATTCAATGTCTGCTAAATTTAGCACATGAGACTTCACCGGAAATTCGTTTATAGACTTGCCATCAAAGTGTGATTTCCTCAGGTAACACCGATACTGTTGCAATGCTTCCTTGAAAAGCACAAGCAAGCTTTGCTCGTCATGACTATCCAGATTGACCCTCGCCTAGTTACAACAATGTAATGTAAATCATTGATGTGTTCAATTAGCAGAAAACAGGAAAATAATAACCATGAATAATAGCAGTTACACGTAAGTTGGACAGGAAGATGTGAAAATGGTGTTTGTCTACACAATAATCTTCCCATGATGGGAATATATGCACGTAGTCCCTAACAACATTGAAAGCATTGTCTTTTAAACTGGGAATAAATGGAATGGGTTTCCAATCTGCAGGAATTGGCCGTCTCTGCAGTTGGGATAGGTCTTCGGCCGGTGGACTTGCTGTACTTTTTGCTGGAGTGGGATTTTTCTGTGGTACAACTGGTGTTATGGCAAATGAAATCAGTATACCTTTTGCTGGAGTGCAGGTCCTGTGTGGTGGGGCTAGTGGTGTGGCCAGTGAAGTATGGGTATAGTCTGCTGGAGTCGGTCCTACGTGTTGTGTCACTGGTTGTACAGCCAATATAAGTGGGGTGCTGTCTGATTTCTCCGGCACCACCATGTTTTTCAAGGACTTTGCTGGTGCTCCTTCTGGTTCGGCAATCACCCTCTTCCTTTTTGATGTCTGATGCACCAGAACAACATTTGAGTGGAAAAACATGGTACGATGACAGATGGAATATGTATTGATAATGGATGGGCATGTCATCTCGACATATATGATGAGTAAACTAAGCAGATGGCGGTGCAACAAAGTAGAAGAAATGCAAGACAACATATGCAAGATACGCGCAATCAATAAAACCTTGCCAAATTAGAACATGCACCTTGATGGGTGAACAGGACAGGCCATCTGCCTTTGACTCCTCGAGGTTAGAATAGTCATTAGGATGATATTCTGAACAAGAATCAATAGGTGGGGAGCGTACGAGTTTCATTGCTTCCAGAATGGCACTCAATGCCTTAGTGCCAATTTTGTAAGTCATTGCAGTGTTCCACAATATTCTTCTGATGCGCGGATTCTGATATTCACTGTAATTGCGTATGATATCTGAGAATCATGAAAACATAAATAGTTGTGAGATTATCTTTGTAATGCAGATGATATTCTAATATAGGGGCGCCCCTGTAAACACTTGTGTGCTATCACTGGATTCTGATGAGAGAGCTCATGTGTGTTGTAATATGGTGCGTGCATTTATATAATCTGGCACAAGTACACAAAAAATAGGCTCCAGAAGCAAGGATAGCTGGCAGATGATAGGTTCATAATATACTGTATAGAGAGTTTATTGCCAAACCATGATAACAAGAGCACACAGCAACTAGGCAGATCATAGTGTACATAACAGGGGTACACCATAACCAGGATATATAAATCGGGAAAGTGGAACTGGCTGGAAATTACGGTGTTGTATTGCCGCTAGTAATTGAAACCCTATCGATCACGTATAGGCCAGCTCTATCAGCTGTTAGACTGCAGATGTCCCTGCTCCCCTTCCTGACAAGGAACATACTGTGCTTCCCATACAGAACACCGCACGGGCCGCCGGCCAAACCACCGGCCCCACCGCCTGTGTTCCTCCGCCACCCCCACGCCCACCCCCGCCCCCACCCGCGTCGAGTTTTCTTCGTTTGACGAGGCCCCACCACCGCCCCCACAACCACCGTCCCCACTCGAGCCCCTTCGATTGCACCGGCGAACTCCGGCGAGCTATGCAAAATCGACTGACCCAATTTTGAAATTTAGTCTACTGTGATTTAACTAGTGTGGAATATAAAAGGGGAAAACCATGAGCATTGCGAGTATGGTGTTGAGCGTGCCATGGCGGATCTGAAGGTGCAAACCGGACAAAGGCAACTTCGCAACCAAGACAAGAAATCAGAGTAAAGCAGTGGCGATCTATTTTCTTGCTGCGATAAATAAGTTGAGCAGATACGAAAGAGTACTGCCTCTGGTGCAGCACCATGTACGCATCTGCTGAGAATTTGACGGTGCTGCGGTAGCAATGGCTGTTGATGGCGTGGAAGCATATCTAGGAGGGTAGACGGTGGCGACGGGGCGCGATGGACGAGACGGTCGTAGGAGCGGCGCCAGCAAGGTGGACGACGGCGGGGATGAAGCGAGAGGACGGGATGCAAGGATCTCGGTCTGAAGCCGTGGATGAGAGAGGTCGATCTCTTGTAATGGACGGCGGCGTCGGGGTATCAACTCTGGCATGGTGGAGGAGGACGGCGGTGGATGGGGTGGCGGACGGCGGTGGCGGACGGAGGAGGGTGGGGTGGAGAGGGTGTTTTGGCGCCCACGGAGTACGAATGGGGAAAAGGGAGGTAGAGAGGAAGGGGGGAACCATGTATTCAGGGCGCGCTTGTTTCAAATGCGAGGAAATTTACAAACTTAGCCCCCGTTTCAAATTTCTACTACATCACAGCAACACTAGTCGGTTGGGGATAGGACGATAATCTCGCATACACCGAATATTTGCTGACAAGAGTTTGTTTTTCGCGCCCATCGTGTATGAATATGAATCGGGGAGGGAGTCGATTTCGGCCGAGGACACACTGTGTTTTGGCGCCCACCGTGTATGAATCCGGGTGAGAGGCAGTTACGTCACTTTTGGGTGAAATTACAAACCTACCCCTATCGAAACCTATAGAAATCTAGCATATAGGCTTTGCGTGGCAGGGATAGGAAGTACTGATTTCCATCTCGCAGATTTTGGTTACGGGCGGTTACTGCGACTTTCCCCGCTTCCTTCAAATTTTGCAGAGTGCACGTTTACCGTGCGAACTCAATTCGAATCCCGTTTGTATTCTATTTTTTTCGGGCGGGATCCATTTTCAATTGGAATTACATTCTATATACATCATTTTTTTATATATACTTTCAAAAGCACAACAAAGAATTCTGCTCCTTTATATGTATAATATGATTTACAAATACAACGATCTTGAAATCTTAAGGTTGAATTCGAAAATATTTAACCTAATTATGTTCTACTAAAATGTATGGATCAGTAATATCTACATATTAAATAACATAGATGTGCGTGAATTCATATGAGTATGCATGTTTGATAGATCAATTTTGGTTCGAGTATTGTTGGGGATATTACTACTTGAGGTAAACTGGCCTTATGTAGCCGGGTTGACTCCTTGAAGATTAGAAGCCCATGAAGACGTAAAGATGCTAGCGCTTTACGGAGGGCCCAAAGGCGAGTTACAGTATGTAAATGTAAACTGGCCTAGTCATGTAACTTGTATAGTAAGATAGAAAGAGAGAGGCCGAACCGGATACGTTTATAAACCGGCTTCGGGACTCTGTAGCCCGGCCGGTGTCAACCTATGTATATAAAGGGACGGCCCGGCCGTGTTTTAGGGACAGACAACAAAAACTCGAAAGCCAGACAAAGCGGATTCGCTCCCTGGCCTTCGAAACCCTAGCAATACCAATCACAACTAGACGTAGGCTTTTACCTTCATCGAAGGGGCCGAACTAGTATAAACTCCCACGTCCCCTTGTCCGGTTTAACCCCTTTAAGCTAACCAGTTGCGATGGCTCCACAACTAAGTCCTTTCATGACGACATCTGCCATGAAAAACCCACGACAGTTGGCGCCCACCGTGGGGCTATCGCACGATGGTTTCGAGTTCTTGAAGGGCAGCTTCGATGGACTTAAGGGATACGCTGTGGGCCGGATGACGAAGAGTCACCGCGGCAAGCTCTACATCGACAACGCAGGATGGGGTCCCGAGGCCGATTCAATTGAATACAGGTACCGGGTCCCCTTTGGTGGGATTCACGTCTTCATCGGCAAGATCGGCGAACCGGCCCCCGAGCCGGACATCTGCACCGACATCATCGAAACGGCTCAGCATGCAAGTCCTTCGCCGGTTCAGCCCGAGGCAAGGCATGTTTTCGTAGGTGTCGTCCATGGATCAGGGCACGAGGACGGACCGGTGTCGGAAGGAGAAACCGTAGTCTGCTCTGATGACGAGTCTTCTGGAGAAACCGAATCGCTTTACCAGTTGCAGGACGGCCGGATTGAGGGAGGATCCGAGGGCAACAGTATTCTGGATTCCCCCGGTGTGCCAAACCGGGCCGCTATCTTCACGGCCGGCACACAATCGGCACCTCATTCATCTACCGCTGTAGCAATGCTCTCATGTTCAACAACGGCCACACCAGCAGGGGCAGGAAGCTCGGCGCCACCTCCGGCCCAAGTCTTATCTGATTTGTTCGACGCTCTGGCAACATTGATGTCCGCGGAGGTAGACGCAGCAGCCAGGGATCAGCACGATGCGGAGATTCCAAAGGTGAAAGATCAGATAGCCCAGGCCAAGGCGGACCTGGCAGCAGAGAACGCCAGGATGGCTACGGAGCGGGCTGAGTTGGAAGCACAGGCTTACCGGATTAGACTGGATCAGAATGCTTCAGAAGAAGTCATGAGAAGAAGGTACCGATCACGTCTCCCGTTGGTTTATGAGCCGCATAATCTTTTCAACACGCCAGGCGCAGGAGCTGGTAACCAACCCACACTAAACCAGGCGGGGGCGTCGGGAGCAGGAGCGCTGGTTCAGCCGTGCACGACGGACCTGCCTCGCTAGAACAACATTGTACCATCAACGCCGCCCGGGTATTATTCGAACCCGTTGGACAACATTGTGGCCGCTGCGTCACGCCTGGCAGCCCTCCCAACCGACGACGGGTCACCAGTTGCAGTGGAAGCATGTCGGGCCAGGGATCTCCTTCAGATAGCACTAAATCAACAGCAAGCATATTCACACAGCCGTGAGAGGATTCACTCCACTCCCCGCCCAAGTCGGAGTTATAGCAGACACGTGGAAGATGAACCGTCCGTGTCCATTAGTGCACGCCGCCGAAATTCGCCACGAGGGAACAACCCGGCTGGGGGAGGTGATAATGCACAAGATGTTGTGGATCATGGCCGAGCACGTCGAGAAGCCGAGTTGACAACTCGACACGAAGCACGACAGCATACTCCGGTTCACCCCACTGCCTCCGTGGAGCCAGGGGCGATGTTCAGTTCCTTAGGGGTACAGAGTTTATCTCCTGCTTTGCGTAATGTGCGACTACCCAAGGATTTCAAGGGACCTCATAAGCTACCAAATTATACTGCCGATCTGCAGCCAGAGGCGTGGGTGGAGAGCTATGAGATGGCAATGGAGATGTTAGATGTGGACGGGGCGGTGTGTGCTAAATATTTCACCATGATGTTGGAAGGAACAGCTCGCACTTGGTTGAAGAGCTTGCCGACCAACTCTATTGGATCATGGGCCGAATTGAAGCACCGGTTTATTCGGAACTTCAAGGATACGTGTAAGCAGCCAATGTCAATTGTAGATCTGGCCGCTTGTGTCCAAGAGGAAGGGGAGTCCACGACCCATTGGGTCAAACGGGTCTCGGCGATTTTGCATTCGTCAGATCGTATCAACGCAAACACCGCAGTGTTAACGTTAGAGGTTAATTGCCGTTTCAAACCATTGAAACAGAAGTTGGGAAGGCTCAAACGTCACTACAACGACATGTCAACACTCATGGCTGCTTTGGTTAAATACGCCGATTCAGATAATACCAAGGATCCGGATTCAGAGGAGGACAAACCGGAGAAGGGTAAGAAGACCGGCAATGCCAAAGTCCAACAACACAATCCGCCAGGCCATGGAAACACTGGTAAGCGCAAGGCCGACAGTGGTTTGGACTTTGTCGTAAATACCAATACACAGGAGAATGGCCAGCGCCGTAAGGGCAAGTAGCCCCAAAGGGGTGGAGGTCCAGGCAACAATTTGGAGCGTTTGTTAAATCAGCCCTGTCCAAAGCATGGATCAAAGGAGAAACCGGCATCACATCTCTGGAAAGATTGTTATATCATGCGGGATTTTAAGAATTCCAATATGTTCCAATATGACAACGGCCCACCCGGCGGTTCAGGAGGAGGTTTCCACGGGCCGGGTTACGGAGGCGGTGGTTCCGGTTCAGGGTTTCCAGGCAATCAAACCGGACATGTCAATCAAGGACACCAAGGCAACCAGGGAGGTTACAACCATCAGCGGAGTCAGCAGCAGCAACAACAGTCGGGTTATCAAAGCAATCCCAAACAGCTGAACATCAGGCAATATCATGTCTTCACTACTAGTTTGTGCAAACGTGATCAGAAGCTTCACAAAAGGGTAGTCAACTTTGTTGAGCCGGCAGCACCTAAGTATTTACGCTAGTCGGAGCAACCTATTTTGTGGAGCAGAGAGGATCACCCGCCCCGGGTTGATAATCCAGGTCATTTGGCCTTGGTGGTAGCCCCTCAAGTTGGGGGATACAAGTTCACTAAAGTGCTCATGGATGGGGGAAGTAGTATCAATATTTTGTATTATGATACATCCCGCCGTATGGGGTTGACAGATAAGGATCTTAAACCGTCGAATACGGTATTTCATGGTGTGGTGCCTGGTAAGTCTGCATATCCTGTTGGTAAGATAGCTTTGGAGGTAGCTTTTGGAGATGACTACGATTCAAGGTCAGAAACAGTGACATTTGAGGTGGTGAAGATCAAAAGTCCGTACCACGCTTTGTTTGGGCGGCCGGTTTATGCTAAGTTTATGGCAAGGCCATGTTATGTTTACCTGCAGCTTAAAATGCCAGGTCATAAGGGGACTATCACGGTACATGGAGGTAGAAAGATTGCTTTGGAGTGTGAAGAAGGCGATGCGGCTTATGCTGAGTCGGTTTGTGCCACGGAGGAGTTAACATTCTATAAGGAGCAAGTTGATCCGGCAGACATGACCTCCTTAAAAAAGCCAACCACGGAACATGATCCAGCATTGAAGTTCAAATCAGCTACAGACACTAAGATGGTTGACTTTGTCCCCGGTGATTCATCCAAACAGTTCAGCATCAGTGCTAACCTGGATCCCAAATAGGAAAGCGCGCTCATCGAATTCATCCGTGAGAATCGGGACATCTTTGAATGGAAACCTTCTGACATGCCAGGTGTACTGAGAGAACTCGCTGAGCACACACTGAACATTGATCCGAAATTCAAACCGGTCCGACAATTCCTCCGCCGCTTCAACGAGGAAAGGTGCAAGGCTATAGGTGAAGAGGTCGCCCGTTTGTTGGCTGCTGGGTTTATTGTTGAAGTTTTTCATCCAGAGTGGTTAGCCAATCCGGTGCTGGTTCTTAAGAAAAACGGCACTTGGCGCATGTGTGTGGACTACACAGATTTAAACAAGGCTTGCCCTGCAGACCCCTTTGCTCTCCCTCGCATTGATCAGATAATTGATGCTACGACGGGTTGTGACCTTTTGTGTTTTTTGGATGCTTACTCTGGTTATCATCAGATCAGAATGGCAATTAAGGACCAGGAGAAGACAGCCTTTATAACTCCCTACGGAGCCTTCTGCTATGTTTCCATGCATTTTGGACTCAAGAGTGCCCAGGCAACTTACCAGCGATGTGTTCAGAATTGCCTTCATAAGCAAATTGGGCGCAATGTCCACGCGTATGTAGATGATATTGTGGTCAAATCCAGAAAGGAGGAGACTTTGATAGATGATCTACGGGAAACTTTTGACAATCTTCGGGTCTACAAGATGATGCTCAATCCAGAGAAGTGTGTTTTCGTTGTCCCGGCAGGCAAGCTCTTAGGCTTTCTGGTTTCAAACAGAGGCATTGAGGCTAATCCGGAAAAGATTGCAGCGATTACGTCCTTGGCTAAACCGGCGTGTATTAACAATGTGCAACGTCTGGCCGGCCGAATTGTAGCCTTGAGCCAGTTTATCAGCCGCCTTGGAGAGAAGGCCATTCCCTTATATCAGATGCTCAAGAAAACGGATAACTTTGTCTGGAGTGAAGCAGCTGATAAGGCGTTTGAAGATCTGAAGAAACAGCTCGTGGAACCGCCCGTGCTGGCAGCACCTATCGATAAAGAGCCCTTTTTATTATATGTGGCTGCTAATGCCCGGGCTGTCAGCGTAGCCATTGTGGTAGAGAGCAAAGAGCCTGGCAAAGGGTATCCGGTTCAACGGCTTGTTTATTATATCAATGAGGTGCTCATTGAGTCAAATCAGAGGTATCCACATTGGCAGAAACTGGTGTATGGGGTGTTTATGGCAAGCCGGAAGCTCAAACACTATTTTCAGGGCCATCCTATCCCAGTAGTCAGTTCAGCTCCTCTGGGCGACATCATTCAAAACAGAGAGGCAACTGGCCGGATTGCCAAGTGGACCATTGAGCTTGGACCCCACGGGCTCAGATATATACCCCGCACGGCGATCAAATCCCAGGCACTCGTAGATTTCATCAACGATTGGACGGAGTTACAGGCACCTGAGGAGAAACCAGATAATACATATTGGACTATTCATTTTGATGGGTCCAGACAGCTAGAGGGTTCGGGGGCTGGAGTCGTATTAACTTCCCCACGAGGTGATAAGTTTTGTTATGTCCTCCGTTTGATGTTCCCTTGTACTAACAATGCAGCTGAATATGAGGCTTTACTCCACGATCTTCGGATGGCTAAAGAGATGAATTTGAGCCGGGTTAAGTGCTTCGGCGATTCAGATCTAGTGGCTCAGCAAGTGTCTGGCACTTGGGATTCTAAGGACCCACTCATGGCTGCATATCGGCGAGAGGTGGACACAGTGGCTGGTCACTTTAAAGGTTATCAGGTGGACCATATAGATTGGCGGAAGAATGAAGCGGCGGACGCTTTAAGTCGTCTTGGTTCCCAACGTAAACCGGTTCCGCCCAATGTCTTTCGTGATGTGTTGCACAATCCGTCAGTCAAAATACCAATCGAAGAAGATTTGGCTGTTCCTGATCCGGAGGCTCAATTGGTGGTAGCTTTGCATGCCATACCGGATTGGACGATCCCATATCTGGATTACATGAACCGGGGCGAGTTACCAGCTGAGGAAACGTTGGCTCGACAGATAATCCGGCGTTCCAAGTCCATGACCATACTCAACGGGGAGTTGCATCGTTACAGTGTTTTAGGAGCGATTCAACGATGCGTTTCTCCTCAAGAAGGTTTTGAGATTTTGCGAGAAATTCATGAAGGGGATTGCGGTCATCACGCCGGTTCAAAGTCGTTGGTTGCTAAAGCTTTTCGCCACGGTTTTTACTGGTTGACGGCGCATGCTGATGCGGAGGATTTAGTCAAAAGATGTGATGGATGTCAAAAGTTTGCCCGCCATGCGCATGTTCCGGCTCAAGAGTTGCGGATGATTCCAATTACGTGGCCGTTTGCCACTTGGGGGCTGGATATGGTTGGACCCTTCAAGCGCTCCAAGGACAAGAAGACCCATCTGTTAGTAGCAGTTGATAAATTCACTAAATGGGTAGAGGCAGAGCCAGTCAGCAAGTGTGATGCAGCCACAGCGGTTCAATTCATCAAAAAGGTGATATTCCGGTTTGGCTTTCCACATAGCATTATAATAGATAATGGCACTAACTTGTCAAAAGGAGAGATGGAAGAATTCTGTCAACGTGAGCACATCTGGCTTGATCTAGCATCAGTAGCTCACCCCCAATCTAATGGTCAAGCGGAAAGGGCAAATCAAGAAATTCTGCGAGGTATCAAACCAAGGCTTATGGTTCCCTTAAAGCGGATGCCGGGTTGTTGGGTTGAGGAGCTACCTTCTGTGTTATGGAGCATCAACACCACACCCAATAGGTCTACGGGTTACACACCTTTCTTCATGGTTTATGGAGCAGAGGCGGTTCTTCCTAGTGACATCCGTCACGATTCGCCCCGTGTGGCAGCTTATGTTAAAGCTAATAATGAGACGGCACGTCAGGATTCTCTGGACCTGTTGGATGAAGAGCGGGATCTTGCAGCAGTGCATTCGGCAATTTATCAACAAGATCTTCGACGTTATCACAGCCGCCGGGTTAAAACTAGAACCTTTCAAGAAGGTGATTTGGTGCTCCGGCTCATCCAGGATCAGACTGATATGCATAAGTTATCCCCCCTTGGGAAGGACCCTTTGTGGTCAGCAAAAATCTGCACAACGGATCCTACTACCTCATTGATGTTCGAGAGCATGAAGACTCATGTCAATCGGAGGAGGAGACAAAGCGGCCATGGAACATAGCTCTCCTTCGGCCTTACTATACTTGAAGCCATAGGCTTTTTCACCTTTGCATATTTATGACAGTGTATATACCATATAATAAACCGGAGCCTCCGTTATAAGCGGGGTATCTGTTCTTTCTTATATCATATGTGTGCTTTTACAAGTTAACATGCAAAGCGGAGTCTTTGTTAAACCGGATTTAGCAACTGCATAAAGATAAAGAAAATCACTAGGGAGCTTGGTCATGTTTGAACCACAGCTACACCTCTTGATAGGCATTTCAGCCACACAAGGAAAAATTTGTGGAGCCAAAGAGAGTATTGTACATGCTGAGCATCGCTGAGCATCGCTCACAAAGTTACTTGGGGGCTCTTTTTTGAAAAGCAACAAAGAGTTTGAAAGGACCCTCGTAATTGGCTATCAAGCCATGGCTTGGAAGCCCGGTGTATTCACCTAAAACCCCGGGTTAACCTGCCTTCACCAAGTAAGCCACTCCTATCCAGGTAATCCTGGCATGACCCATCGAATGTTTGACAAGTCAATCTTTTACAGACCCTGAACTTGTCATAGTTAAAACGGTGATTGGTTAATTGGAGGCCCATCTTAAAAGGCTTTGTTAAATGGTCTAACTCAGAGGCCTGGAAGCCCATGAAAAGCCTCGATTTGGAGCCTGGCAGCTCGTAAAAAGCCTCGCATATTTTTCCTATTTGAATTTTGTTTGTTGACAATCATAAGTATTTTTTGATAAACCGGCATCCTTGATCCGGCTTGCTTTCCAACCACCAGCTGTTGGCTCATGATCAGTTATAAACCGGTGGTCACTAACCCGGTATGGTTTGACTAAATCACCATTGTTATGAAGAAAATCCGGTAGGTATACCGGTCCGGTTTAATAGATAGACCAGCATTATGAAGATGAGATTATCAAACGAATCGGGTTGGTGTTAAACACCTTTGCTGTATACACGTTTGCTCACTCAATGAGGTATGTTCTGTACATTATTTTTTGTACAAACACTTGATTATTCACCTCAAGTACTATATACTTCTTGGATATTATGACATGTTTAGTGGTAAATCACTAGACACTTTTAAGTTTTTTGTACCCAGGAAGGCAAGTCATCATAGACTATGCATAAAATATATCCTGAAGGGCGGCACAGATTGTCACAAAGGGCTATGAAGCATGCTCGATGGCATGGCAGATAAACAAAGTTTCAGCTATCCTATTACATGAAGCTTTAAAGCGGCTCAACAGTGCCATTGTTTTTCACAGTAGCCATATAAACCGGCGACCAGATCAGGACTCTTCATCACGACGGTTTGACGGTTGCGGATCAGTTGGTGTACGCACTTCTTCATCCCGCCCCAGCCGCTGGAAATCAGCCGTTGACCAGTCGATTCCGGTTAAAGCTTGGAATACTGCTTCTTCATGGATAAGATCAGAAGGGTTAATATCAGGGGCATAAGTGTGCTTACGAATCGGAGGCACAAGTTCTTCGACTTCATGGATCTCAGCCGGCTGTCTTTTCCCTTCTGCATCATAAAACGGTTGAAAATGGGACAAATCAGTGTCTTCAGCTAATTTGCTGGCCGCTGGCCGCATCGGTTTGGTCAACCGCGAAGATCATCATTGTCAAAGTTTGAACCACCTTCTTTCACGCCTGGATACCCTTCAATGATATCCTCCACTTCAAGATCTGGAATCCAGGCCTTGGCTCGAATAAGGGCAGTTAATGCTCCGGCTCTTGCAACAGCTCTTTTCAACTCGGCAATACACGCCGGTAACATGCCCAGCTTCTCAAGGGTTTCCTTAATCAACGTTGGTGCCGGTTTGTTATAAGCTGCTGTACTAATGGCTCGCTGAGATCCAGAGTATAGCTGCTCAACCAATGTGTATGCCGCTTTGAGCTTCATCCGCATATCTACACCAAGATGAGTGATCCGAGTTCCTGCCAAAGATTTTTTTCAACATCATGGTCAGTTTTAAGATTCATTGACTGATGCAACATACATAAGCAGATACTTACCAAAGATAGCAGAGGTCATAGTGTTGATTTGGTGCTTCAAACCGGCTAGTTCTTCAGCCACCGGTTTCAGGGCTTCTTCGGCATCTACGACTCTTTTGGTCAAACCGGCTTTTTCGGTTTCCCATGCAGCACGATCTTGATTGAAGGATTCTTTCAATTTTTCCATTCCGGCCAGGGCTTGGGTCAGCTCCTCTTTGGCTTTTGCAGCTTCGGCTTGTTGCGACTTCACATTTTCTTGCAAATCAGAGTTTTTGGCATCTTTGCTTCTCAGTTCAGCCTGCAACATTGAAGGTATCTTCAACAGAACAACATATATAGGCACTAAGTATAAAGCATATAACAAGTTATCCACTTCATACTTGGGGGCTAATGCTTATTTGCTCTCAAATACTACCTTCTATGCAAGTCTCCAGAACAATGCAAGCATTATCCTTGACACTTGGGGGCTAATGTACGTTTGTTCTAAGCTGGCGGTGTGGAATAAAAACCGGATTAACTTGCCAAGTTAAACCGGCCTTTTGGGGCTATGCTACAGAATGTTATCTAATTTTTCAAACATGAGTTTTATCTATGATTGAAGACACGCCTTGGCAAGGATTAATGATGGGATGCTTAAAGTGTTACAATGACCTGGTTTATGATTAACAATCATAAAACGGCTCTTGGGGCCTACTTGGAATAGTATTTCAGCTATAAATCAATGTGCAAGAGAGAAGAATTTACCTCATATCATTCTTTCATCAAATTCACCAAACCGGCTTCATACTCCCAGTTTGAGTGCAGACGGTTCAAGAAGCCGGAATGAAGCTCATCAGCGTTAAGATGAGCATAGTTTGATAAATCACTGCTCCATTTACCTTTATCCCTGGCAATTTTCTCTTCTTTGGCACTATGCTGAGCCAAAATGACGGGATGACCAGGAGAACTGTGGCCTGCTCCAGTAATAATAACGTCATCGCCTTGGCCTTTAGGATTTTGGGCGGATGATGATGGAATTTCAGTGTCTTTCACTGGATTAGCCCGGTTTGGTTCTGCCGGTTCAGCATCAGGGGCGGCAGGCTCAACATCTGTGGGTTCGTCAGTATGTTGGCCGTCAAGGGGCGGATCATCAAAAGTTGTTTCAGGATGGAGGCCTTCTGGTTCACCTGTTTGCTCCGGTTCAATTCTTGGTTCTTCTTCTTCAGCAACAGGGTCTTCTGGCGGATTGGAGACCCGAGCTTTCTTGCTGGGTCTGGCTTTGGCCCTGCAAACAGAATAAAAAGGGTTAACATCCTGTTCAAAGATGTAAGGCGCATTGAAAGGAAAGGTTTTTCGTAACACACCCAGCCACAGTTTTCAAAGGGGGGAGTTGAGTTGTTGTCGATTCACCAGAAGAGGAAGGAGGTGTCACCTGATAATTTGAGGACGGATTAAGAGGCTATCTGAAATAACCTGCCTTGGGGTAAGAATGGTCAGAAGTAGGAGAGACCTCAGACTGACGCTTCCGAACTAGAGTATCAGGTAAACCGGTAGAGGTGACCTGTTGGCCACTGTGCCGAGTGGTCCGGCGAGCCTCATGCTGTTGAGTCTTCAAAATAAATGTTGGATCCAAGTGAGCAAGAGGATGAGAAAAGCTTACTTTCCGGATTGTTTGGCGAGGTTTTTGTGTTAGCATAGAGTTTGAACCGGAGGAAAGGGTAATTACCTCTACGTCCTCAGCCTGACTAGCTTCGGCCTCCTCCTGAGGAAGATCATTGTTATCAAGATGCATAAAAAGAGAGCCAAGTGAGTCAAGTTCTACCTCAGCTTCTGGGTCATCAGTATCATCATCAAGCTCCATATTAATCTGGTCAGCCGTTTTCTGCTTTGACATCCATTTTACGGCTTTCGTCTTCGGGCGGGTTGGCTTGGCCACTTTGTCTCCAGTTGGCTTTGCCGCTTTCTCTATGGATTTCCGTTTCCAGAAGGGGTCATCACCCTATACATATAAAGAAGAAGGGTTACAGCTTGTATAAGTCAAAGATATTAGAGATGAAGAGGAAGTGTAATGCTTACAGTAGGCGGTTTGTTCTTGGTGTAGAAGGGACTTAGACCGGTTTGACTATAGACCAGTTCCGATTCATTCAGAATCTTCTTTACACCTTCAGTAACTTCTTCCTCAGATAATTGGATGTTGCAGTGGCGTTGAGGATCGTCAACCTCACCGGTATATTCGCACATTAAACCGGGACACCGGCTTAGCGGCAAGATACTCCAGGATATCCAACAGCGTACAAAATCCACACCTATTAAACCGTTTTTCATAAAGGCCCGGAGTTTGGCGATTTGAGGAGCATATTTTGCCCTTTCTGAGGAGCTCAGGCATTGTGGCATTAGGTGAGTATTGGATAATCTATGATCTCGGAAGCCGGGGAGGGGATTCTCATCTTCAGGTGAAGTGTCTCTGCAATAGAACCATGTTTGGTTCCATTCCTTTGGGTGGCTATGGTGTTTGGCATGAGGAAATTCCACTTCTTTCCGCTTTTGAATCGAAACACCACCAAGCTCTGTATTTGGGCCATTCACAAACTCTGTGCGCCGGTTTAAGTGAAAGAAATCCCGGAACAATTCTGTAGTTTATTTCTTCCTGTAAATAGGCTTCACAGAAGACTTGGAAATTGCATAAGTTGGAGACTGAATTGGGACCAATATCTTGTGGATGAAGTTGGAAGCTGGCAAGCACATCTCGATAAAATTTTGACCCTGGCGGTTTGAAACCACGGCCTATATGGTCAACAAAGATTACCACTTCACCTTGTCTTGGGGTTGGAGGATTCTCAGTTCTTGGGGCTCGCCATTTGATCTCCGTTTTCTTAGGCAGAGAGCCGATGCTAACCATCTCATCCAGTTGAGCCTCAGTAACCCGGGAACGAGCCCATTTGCAGGCAGTGAATTGTTTGGCCATTGCAAAGTGAACAAACTGAAAATGAAAGGCTGGTTTATAAATTATGCATGATTATACACAAGATACAAGGGAGTAAGAAACGTACTGATATAATAAATGGTACAACCCGGAGATTAGTATAATGAGAAAGAAGGTAATGCTAGCACAGAATTGATCAGACACTGTTAAACCGGAGTGTAATTATGAAGGTAATATGCTCATCCGGTTTATCAGAGGGCTAATGGCATAGACTATTTATCCAATGTCAAATCGTTTATATTGGTGCGAGGAGAAACAGATCTCACAGTGATGTATATAACTTTCGGATCTAGAGATAAGAAAGAAAAGAAAAAATAATTGGATCTTGAAGGGGTGCAGAACTGAAGCAATTTTTGATAGACAGATCAGTTCTTTGCACATAAAGATTGGTGATGATCATGGTAGGTAAGCTACGTTAAGAGATGTATCAAGCATGAAGTGTCCATCTATTAAAGGAAGAACATGGAAGAATAGCACTTATGAACTTCGAAAGAACTGCGAGGAATATCGAAACCCTAGAACAGATCTATGGTGAAAAAAGAAGAGAACTTATCGGAGCTAGTGAGGAAGCGGAAGGGCGCTGCAGTTCTCTGGTGCGTTCAGGGCGATGCAGCGGCCGAGGTCAGAGTAGAAATGACGGTCGACGGTGGCGGCGGAGTTCCAGAGGCTGAGCCGTGCGAGGAAGACGATTCGAAGAGGCACGGGGGGAAACGGTGAAAATGACCCCTCGGTCTTATTTATAAGGCGAAGTGAAAAATGCCAAGTGCGGGAATTGAGGAGTCCAAAAAATGGATAAGTTAATAAAGGTGTCGCCTCAACAACTAGATATATATTAAATGGAGGAAATCTCCGATATCAACGGACGGATGACGTCAGGACGGTTTATCGTAATTTTGAAGTATGACGTCACGGCGGTTTACAAGATAAAAAATGAAGACAAGAGAGAAGATATTTTCTAAAGTGTGGAAGATTGACATGAACAAGTTCAAACCAATCTGGGGCCTTATGTTGGGGATATTACTACTGGAGGTAAACCGGCCTTATGTAGCCGGGTTGACTCCTTGAAGATTAGAAGCCCATGAAGACGTAAAGATGCTAGCGCTTTACGGAGGGCCCAAAGGCGAGTTACAGTATGTAAATGTACACCGGCCTAGTCATGTAACTTGTATAGTAAGATAGAAAGAGAGAGGCCGAACCGGATACGTTTATAAACCGGCTTCGGGACTCTGTAGCCCGGCGGGCGTCAACCCATGTATATAAAGGGACGATCGGGCCGCGGTTTAGGGACAGACAACAACAACTCGAAAGCCAGACAAAGTGGATTCGCTCCCTGGCCTTCGAAACCCTAGCAATACCAATCACAACTAGACGTAGGCTTTTACCTTCATCGAAGGGGCCGAACTAGTATAAACTCCCATGTCCCCTTGTCCGGTTTAACCCCTTTAAGCTAACCCGTTGCAATGGCTCCACAACTAAGTCCTTTCACGAGGACATCTGCCGTGACAAACCCACGACAAGTATGGATTACATGTATCATCATCTCGAATTCAAATATTTGAATCCCTTTTTTGTTCACTCCTTTCACGCCCATCTCTCTCGCATGCATGCTCCTTCAGGTAGCTATCACGCTCTTTTCTCTAGCTCACCCGCACGCTCAGTTCATGTTGCTCCTATCCTCGCAAACATGGTCTCTCGAGGTCTCCCTTGAGAAGTGTCACACTCTCCCTATCATTATACATTACACGGTTTTCATTATCTCTCACGTCTCTACTATTCTCTGGTATCACTCGGTACCTAAGCTTTCTTTTTCACCGCCAAACACACAGTCTCCACTCGTCTTTCACTTTGTTTTTCTCTCTATGTGATTCTCTCACACACCCTATATGTCTCTACATATGACTCATACCACTAAAATTACTCTCTCTATCTCTCCTGTAGACACAACATTTGTTGCGGTCTCCTTTTCGTCTCCATCCCAGACTAACATTATTCATTTGTTTACCGATCAGACAACCCCGACTACCGTCTCCTCTCTTTCTCTCTCTCACAGACACACACACACAACTCCTGCTTCCACTCCCCTTCCCGACTACCGTCTCTCTCTCTGACACACAAAACTCTCGCTTTCGCACCCCGACTCGTATTTCTCTCACAAACATTTATCGACTAGCTAGCCTCTAGATAGGTTTATACACCTGCACACTCGTGCTTCCACCATCGCATACATGTCTCTCTCCCGCTCCTTGTATCTATGTAGATTTTTCTTCCCTTCTTGAGACACGCCCTCTCGATCGTGCACACACACACTATCGCCTCATTTTAAGCTGATACCTATCGCACACACACTCCTTGTGTCTTTGTCACACATGCACTCCGTCCTCCTCCACTCGCCCTCTCTCTCACACACACATGGGCTTTTTGCAACAACTAGTAAGATGCCCATGCGTTGCACGGAACATCAAGATGCATTTGTATGAGTAGTTTATCTTGTGGGGGAAAAGGATGAACGAGGGAAGGCCTTATTTGCAAATGTGGAGAGGGGTGTGGGTATCTTTTTGCAAAATTGCCATAGTTTCCTTTCTATCCGTCAGATATAGATCGGACGGCCTATATTGCAGGATAGCAGTCACACGATCATCACTGACAATGCTTATTATAAGAGTAGGGATAAAAAATAGAGTTGGTGATGATGGTGGGCCTGCCATCCTGCAATGTAGGTCGTTTGATTTATATCTGACGGATAGGAAGGAAAATATGGCAATTTACTCGCACTCTTCACCACATTTGCAGATAAGGCCTTCCCTCGTTCATCCTTCTCTCCCACAAGATCCTGATGTTCCGTGCAACGCACGGGCATCTTGCTAGTAAGAGTAGAAATTAGACATATACCACTTGTCGAATCTTGAAACCAACAACATTCCTTCCTTATCTCATCAAAACCACCAAAGGAATATATTTTGAGTGAAACATAACATATTTTTAGTGATATATGTATTTCAAAGCTAGACTTTTTTCTATCAAATCGGTGAATATGTATTAATCCAGTGGCGGAGACAGGCCTGGGGCAGCTAGGGCTATAGCCCCAGGCCTAGAAACAACTTCCTTTGTAATTTCTTCATGCAAAGCATAGAAAATCATAGAAGTTTATCACTCAACATAGCACAGCCCTAGGCGTAATCTGCATCTAGCTCCGCCACTGTATTAATCTACTTTGATCGTGTGGCAATGCATTGGCACATTGCTAGTAGTTATTATAATTTTTTGGACACCAGACAAATGGTGGAGTACATATACGAAGAGAAGAGGCGCACGCACGCAGTTGGCCTCTCGCTGTCTCGCACACATGAGTGTTACGTAAAGGCGATGTTAACAAATAAACTCTAAAACCCTAGGGGCACGATTGCTGCATTCACGGGTACCAGGTACGTGGTGGAGCACCTTTGTAGGAATAGTCAGCTCGTGTGATAATTTGATCCGTAGGAGTTGATGGTCGGGACCACAGGTGAACGACTTGGAGTGTGGTGGCTCGCCAGTTGCCATAGATCGAGTAGCCACGTTTAAAATATCATTTTTAGCGGGGTTAAGAGTTCTGATTTTCAATGGCGCGTTATAAGTAGTAAGTAGTTTTTAGAATGATTGGTATGGAGCGAAAATGGAATTCATAGTACTACGTACCTCCTTGGCGTATGGTTGTATGGTTTGTTTTTTTCGATGGAGGTTGTACGGGTTTATGTTGCGAGATGTTGAACCTGGTAGTTCTAGGGCAAATACTATGGTTTAGATTTAGATGCTGGTTTTCTTTAATGAAAAACGGAAGGGGAAACTGTTGGGGATATTACTACTGGGCGTAAACAGGCCTATCTGGGCCGGGTTAACTTCATCAGTAGTTAGTTATGCTAAAGCCCAAGAAGGCAGATGAGGGCTCAAGGCCCATAGTCGGTTCAAGGCCTGTAGTCGTAAACCGGCGTTGGTATGTAACTTGTATTGTAAGTTGGGAATAAGTAGAGACCAAGCCGGACACATCTATGAGCCGGTGTTGGGACTCTGTAAACCGACGGGCGTCACCCATGTATATAAGGGGACGACCCGGCGGCGGTTCAAGGACAACAGACAACAACTCGAGACATAGGCGAAGCTTGTTTGCTCCCTAGTCATCGAAACCCCATCAATTCCATCACAACTAGACGTAGGCTTTTACCTTCATTGAAGGGGCCGAACTAGTATAAACTCTCTTGCGTCCTTGTGTCTGCTTTAACCCCTTCAAGCTAACCCGTCGCGATGGCTCCACGACTAAGTCCTTTCTCTAGGACATCTACCGTGACAAAACCACGACAGTTGGCACCCACCGTGGGGCTATCGCACGATGGTTTACGGTTCTTGGAGGGCCGCTTTGAAGGACTCGAGGGCTACGCTGTAGGCCGGATGAGTAAGAGTCGTCACGGCAAGCTCTACATCGACGACGCAGGCTGGGGCCCTGAGGCCGGCTCAATTGAGTACGGGTACCGGGTCCCCTTTGGTAGCATTCACGTTTTGATTGGCAAGATCGGTGAACCGGGCCCTGAGCCGGACATCTGCAATGACCTCGTCGAGATGGCTCAGCATGCGCAATCCGCCCGGGTTAAACCGGCCATGAAGCGTGCCTTCGTGGGAGTCATCCATGGAGAAAGTTATGAGGACGGATCGGAGTTTCACGGGGCGACTGTCGTTTGTTCCAGTGACGAATCTTCGACCGGAGAAACCGAATCTCTTTATCAGCTACAAGATGGCCAGATTGGGAGCTGTTCCGATGGCGACAGTATTCTGGACCCCTCTGATCTGCCCAACCGGGTTGGAATATTCATGACCGGAACACAAGCAGCGCTTCATTCTTTGACAGCCACGGCAACGATCTCCGGTTCAGCAGCGGCGACGGCTGCCGGGGCAGGAGGCCCTATGCGCCCGCCGGCTCAGGTTCTATCAGAACTATTTGATGCGTTGGCTGTGCTTATGGCGGAAGTTAATCCGCCAGATCAGGACGTTCACAACATGGAGATTGCAAGGGTAAAGGAACAGATCACCCAGGCCAAGGCGGATCTGGCAGCTGAGGACACCAGGATGGCCGCAGAGCGGGCCGCTTTAGACGCACAGGCCTACAAGCTTATGTTGGACCAGAGCGCGTCGCATGAAGTCATGAGGAGGAAGCATCGATCCCGCTTACCTCTGGTTTTCGAGGCCAGAGACCTTTTCAACACTCCAGGACCAAGAGCCGACAATCCGCCGGAGGGGAACCGGGCAGAAGCCCCTAGGACCGGTGCACCGGTTCAGCCTCGTCAGATGGACCCGCCTCGTCAAAACACCGTTATACCTCAGGATGCTTTAACACCTCCAGGTCACTACTCCAACCCAATGGACAATCTAGTTGCCGCTGCTGCACGGCTGGAGGCCATTCCAATTGAAGGTGACTCGCCGCAGGCAGTAGAGACGTGACGGGTCAAGGAACTTCTGAGGACAGCTTTGGCCCAACAGGAAGCGTACTCGTACAGCCGCGACCGGATCCACTCGACCCCCCGTCCAAGCCGGAGCTATAGCAGACATATGGATGAACCAGCAGTGTCGAGTAATGAACGACGTGGAGCACCCCGTGGCAACAACCCGACGGGTGGTGCTGATGACGCTCAGGAAGTGGTGAACCGGGCCCGAGCACGCAGGGAGGCCGAGTTAGCCGCACAGCATCAGGCTCGGCAGCTCACGCCGGTTCGTCCAACCATCTTGATCGAACCTGGTGTCACTTCTAGTTCTTTGGGGGTGCCGTGCCTTATCCCCGCTTTACGCAACGTGCGCCTGCCCAAGGATTTCAAAGGCCCGCGCAAGGTACCAAATTACACGGCGGGTCAACCTCCAAAGACATGGGTGGAGAGCTATGAGATGGCCATGGAGATGCTTGATGTGGACGACACGGCGTGTGCAAAATACTTCACCATGATGCTTGAAGGAACGGGCCGTACTTGGTTAAAAAACTTGCCAGCTAATTCTATCAGTTCATGGGCCCAATTACGAGCCCGGTTTATTAGCAATTTCAAGGATACCTGTAAACAGCCTATGTCGATAGTGGACTTAGCTGCATGCGTCCAGGAGGAAGGAGAATCAATGACTCATTGGGTGCGCCGGGTTTCACAAGTGTTGCACTCCTCAGACCGCATCAACGCTGACACCACAGTATTAACCCTAGAAGGCAATTGCCGGTTTGGGCCCCTGAAGTTGAAATTGGGACGGATGAAGCGTCATTGCACCGACATGGGGACCCTCATGGCCGCTTTGGTGAAATATGCTGATTCTGATAGTACCAAGGATCCCAAATCTAATGATGACAAGACAGGGAAAGGGAAGAAGAACGGCAGCTCCAAAGGTCAGCAACATCACTGGGTAGGCAATGGCGGAGGAGGCAAGCGTAAAGTGGATGGTAACATGGACTTTGTGGCTAATACCAACGCACAGGACAATGGCCAGCGACGCAAGGGTAGGCCAAAAAATCGTAATGGAGCACCCAAACCTAACCCAAACCGCCTAAACTATCTGCTAAGCCAGCCCTGTCCAAGACATGGGACGAAGGAGGAGCCAGCAAACCACCTTTGGAAGGATTCCTTTATTATGCAGGAGTTCAAGAATTCTAATAATTTCCGGTATGATCACGAATCTGGCGGTGGCTCAGGGTCCGAGCCGGGTTACGGTGGAGGCAGTTCCGGTTCAGGATTTAATGGTAATCCGGGCGGGCATAATGGCCAAAATAGTCAGAATAACCAGGGTGGTTACAACCAACAGCAGCAACAGTCAGGTTACCAGAGCAACCCAAAGCAGTTGAGTAGTGGGAAGTACCATGTCTTTACCACTAGCTTGGACAAGCGAGACCGGAAGGTTCAGAGGCGGGCAGTCAACTCTGTTGAACCGGCCATACCCCGTTATCTACGTTGGTCTGAACAGCCAATCGTATGGAGCAGAGAGGATCACCCGCCCCAGGTCGATAATCCAGGTCAGTTGGCTCTGGTGGTGGCACCTCAGGTGGGAGGTTATAAGTTCACCAAGGTGCTCATGGATGGAGGGAGCAGCATTAACATCCTGTACTATGAGACCTTCCGTCGTATGGGAATAACATATAAGAATCTCAAACTGTCTAATACAGTATTCCACGGTGTAGTGCCTGGCAGATCAGCATATCCCGTTGGTAAGATAGCTCTCGAAGTGGCCTTTGGGGATGATCATGATTCCAGGTCAGAGACATGACGTTTGAAGTGGTGAAAATCCAAAGTCCATATCATGCCCAGTTTGGGCGACCGGCATACGCCAAGTTTATGGCTCGGCCCTGTTATGTATATTCGCAGCTCAAGATGCCGGGTCACAAGGGCACAATAACGGTTCACGGAAGCCGCAAAATCACTTTGGAATGCGAGGAAGGAGATGCGGCTTATGCAGAGTCGGTTTGTGCCACCGAGGAGTTGAAGTACAATAAAGACAATGTTGATCCGGCGGACATGACTCCGTTGAAGAAGCCAGCTACAGAGCATGATCCGGCCCTGAAGTTCAAATCGGCAGCAGAAACTAAGCTTGTTGACTTCGTACCTGGCGATTCGTCCAAGCAGTTCAGCATCAGTGCCAACTTGGATCCGAAATAGGAAAGCGCGCTCATCGAGTTCATCCATGAGAATCGGGACATTTTTGCATGGAATCCCTCTGACATGCCAGGTGACCGAGGCAACTCGCTGAGCACACACTTAATGTGGATCCTAAATATAAACCGGTGAAACAGTTCCTCCGCCGGTTTAACGAAGTAAGACGCAAGGCGATTGGAGAAGAGGTAGCCAGGCTCTTAGCAGCTGGCTTTATTGTTGAAGTTTTTCACCCCGAGTGGCTTGCCAATCTGGTGTTGGTCCTCAAGAAAACGGCACCTAGCGCATGTGTGTGGATTACACAGATCTTAATAAAGCTTGTCTAGCAGATCCTTTTGCCCTCCCCCGTATTGATCAAATTATTGATGCTACGGCGGGTTGTGAGCGTTTAAGTTTTTTGGATGCGTATTCTGGCTATCATCAGATCAAAATGGCAGTTAAGGACCAGGAGAAGACAGCATTTATAACTCCCTTTGGAGCCTTCTGCTATGTGTCTATGCCCTTCGGGCTCAAGAGTGCCCAGGCAACTTACCAACAGTGTGTACAAAATTGTCTTCACAAGCAGATTGGCCATAATGTACATGCTTACGTGGATGATATCGTGGTTAAATCCAGGGAGAAGGAGACTCTGATTGATGATTTGAAGGAAACCTTTGATAACCTGAGAACATACAAGATGATGCTTAATCCGGACAAGTGTGTCTTTGGTGTACCGACGGGCAAGCTATTGGGTTTTCTAGTGTCCAACAGGGGAATTGAGGCTAATCCGGAGAAGATCACGGCTATCACCTCCCTGGCTAAACCAAAGTGTATCAACGATGTTCAACGCTTGGCAGGCCGGATTGCTGCGCTAAGCCGGTTTATCAGTCGCCTGGGTGAGAAGGCAATCCCTTTGTATCAGATGTTGAAAAAGACAGATCAGTTTGTCTGGAGTTCTGCTGCTGATGAAGCATTTGAGGACTTAAAGCAGCAATTGGCCAATCCGCCTGTGCTCGCCGCTCCCGTTGACAAGGAGCCGTTACTGCTATATGTTGCTGCGAATGTTCGGGCGGTCAGCGTAGCTATTGTGGTGGAGCGAAAGGAGGCAGGTAAGGAGCATCCAGTTCAACGTCCAGTCTATTATATCAGCGAGGTGCTCATTGAGTCCAAGCAAAGGTATCCGCATTGGCAGAAGCTGGTGTATGGAGTTTTTATGGCAAGCCGGAAGCTTAAACAATATTTCCAAGGGCACTCAATTACGGTGGTCAGTTCTACTCCTTTGGGAGATATCATCCAAAACCGGGAAGCAACTGGCCGGATTGCAAAGTGGGCCATAGAGCTGGGGCCGTACGGTTTGAAGTATGTGCCTCGGACAGCGGTTAAGTCTCAAGCACTTGTTGATTTCATCAATGATTGGACGGAAATGCAAGCACCTGAAGAAAAGCCGGATCATACGTATTGGACCATCCATTTTGACGGATCCAGGCAGTTGGAAGGCTCGGGGGCTGGAGTCGTATTAACTTCCCCATGAGGTGATAAGTTTTGTTATGTTCTCCGTTTAATGTTCCCTTGTACTAACAATGCAGCTGAGTATGAAGCCTTGCTCCATGGTCTCCGGATGGCTAAGGAGATGAATCTAAGTCGAGTTAAGTGCTTCGATGACTCAGACCTTGTGGCTCAGCAAGTGTCTGGTACTTGGGACTCCAAGGACCCACTCATGGCAGCATATCGTTGTGAGGTGGATACTGTCGCAGGTTATTTCAAAGGCTATCAGGTGGACCACGTGGACCAGCGGAAAAATGAAGCGGCAGACGCTTTAAGCCGGCTGGGCTCTCAGCGCAAACCGGTCCCACCCAATGTTTTTCTGGATGTGCTGCACAACCCGTCGGTCAAGATCCCTGGTGAAGAGGATTTGGCTATTCCTGATCCAGAGGCTCAATTGGTGGCAGTTCTTCATGTTATTCCAGATTGGACGCTTCCTTACCTGGCGTACAAGAACCGAGGCGAGTTGCCAGAGGATGAGATTCTGGCCCGGTAGATAATCCGGCGATCCAAGTCCATGGCTATCATCAACGGCGAGTTGCATCATTGCAGTGTATGAGGAGCTTTTCAACGTTGCGTGTCTCCTGAAGAAGGCCGTGAAATTTTGCGTGAGATCCACGAAGGAGATTGTGGTCACCACGCCGGTTCAAAGGCTCTGGTGGCTAAAGCGTTTCGCCATGGCTTCTATTGGTTAACTGCTCATGCTGATGCGGAGGATCTGGTCAGACGATGTGATGGTTGCCAAAGGTTTTCAAGACGTGCTCATGTACCGGCTCAAGAATTGAGAATGATTCCAATTACTTGGCCGTTTGCGACTTGGGGGCTGGATATGGTTGGGCCTTTCAAAAGGTCCAAAGATAAGAAGACCCACCTCCTGGTGGCGGTTGACAAGTTTACAAAGTGGGTGGAGGCAGAACCTGTTAGAAAGTGTGATGCGGCCATGGAGGTTCAGTTCATCAAAAAGGTGATTTTCCGGTTTGGCTTTCCGCACAGTATTATCACAGATAATGGTACCAATTTGTCCAAAGGTGCTATGAAGGAGTTCTGCGAACGGGAGCACTTCCGTCTCGACGTTTCATCAGTGGCACATCCACAGTCCAATGGTCAAGCAGAAAGAGCTAATCAAGAGATCTTGAGAGGTATCAAGCCCTGGCTCATGGTTCCTTTGCATAGAACGCTGGGTTGTTGGGTAGAAGAATTACCATCTGTGTTATGGAGCATCAATACAACACCCAACAGATCAACAGGATACACACCGTTCTTCATGGTTTATGGAGCGGAGGCGGTTCTCCCCAGTGATATCTGTCATGATTCACCTCGTGTCATGGCTTATATTGAAGCGGACAACGAGACAGCACGGCAAGATGCTTTGGACCAGTTGGATGAAGAGCGTGACATCGCAGCCGCCCAATCGGCGATTTACCAGCAGGATCTTCGTCGTTATCACAGTCGCCGGGTCAGAACCAGAACCTTTCAGGAAGGAGATTTGGTGCTTCGGCTCATCCAAGATCAGACTGATATGCATAAGCTATCCCCACCTTGGGAGGGGCCTTTCGTGGTCAGCAAGAATCTGCACAACGGGTCGTACTATCTGATCGATATTCGAGAGCATAAGGACTCACGTACATCACAGGAGGAGACTAACAGGTTGTGGAATATAGCTCATCTTCGGCCTTACTATACCTGAGCCATTGGCTGTACTTATGGACATATTACAACAATGTATATATTATGATTAAATATAATAAACCGGAGCCTCAGCTAAAGCGGGGTATCTGTTTGTTTTACATCATGTGAGGTTACACGGAGTTGCTCTAAAGCGGCCTCCGGTTTACCCCTTGAGTTCGCTTTGCTAAAAGCATCATGTTATATCACTTGGAGGATTGGTCGTGTCCGAACCAATACCATGCCTCTTGATAGGCAAGAGCCACCAGATCACTTGGGGACTTGGTCATGTCTGAACCAATCATGCCTCTTGATCGGCCTAAGGCCACAGAATCACTTGGGGGCTTAGTCGAACCCGAACCATGACCACGCCATTTGGTCGGCATAAATGCCACAGAATCACTTGGGGACCTGGCTGACTAGAACCATAGTTACACCTAACGGGAGCTTGGTCGTGTTTGGCCATGGTAACGCCATTTGATCAGCTTAAATAAACCTTTTTTGGCAAACGTTTTTGTCGTTGCTTTTGCTTCAAACTTTTCTTTGAAGGGTTTTTTTTGCTTTTCATTGTGTTTTTTAAACCGACAAAGTTTTTTAACTAATCAATTGACGGAACACAGTTCACGTCAATCCGGAGACTATTTGCCCGGTTCGATCCTTGTTGTTAACATCCTCTTATGGAGTAACACGGTGTTTATCACAACCCGGCACGGTTTTATTATAAACCGGCACAATATGGAAGGAGTTATCAGTACTCAAGATTTGGGTTATCACCCTTACTACAAAAAGTTGGTAAAACCAACGATGTGATTCAATATCACAGGTATGATATATTTCATATTTGATTATTCTTAAGTGCACCCTTGGTTATAAACCCGGGTTATATGTTGGATATTATGACCCGTCCGGCGGTAAACCGCTAGGACACTTTAAACTTGTTGTATGCAGAAACAGGTTTGTTAAACCGGCCTGGCTTTGGACAACAAGTCACCAGTATATATTTGGATTGCGCCATTGGAATCATGCGCTTATAAATCATTGGGTTATATTAGTCAAATAGCCAAACTTGGCTGAAATTTCATTATGATGTTGAATGAATAAGGTTTTCATACCGGATTATATTATATAGCGCAATGTCTACTCTTTTGTCAAAGGATATGATTTATTCTACAATGGAAGGAATAGTCCCGAGTCGCTGCAGGCTTACAACCCGGCACTTGGGGGCTACATTATTCAAATTGAGATTACATGCAAGTCTCATGTCGCTGCAAGCATGCACCATGACACTTGGGGGCTAATGCAAAGTCATTTTTACTAGTCTTATTGAAGACCCGACTCATCATATTATAATGAGCAGGCCCTTGGGGGCTACCAATTGCTCCTGTCAACAATTCAAGCGTCATATATATACAGGAGCTGTTATCTCCTCCAACAGTGTGGGTTTGCAAAATTCCGCTTCAAGGTTGGCCAAGCCAACTTCACACTCAACGATGGCAGAAAGTGTTTTGGAAAGTTCATTACCACAGGAAGAACAAGTTATGCATGAAGGCATATCAACATCAAAGGTATCAGCTAGCCTATTACAAGGCAACATGGTGCCCATAATAATATAATTGTTTTTCACAAAGGAGAGGCGGTTTTAAACCGGCTTCCGGTTTAAGCTTGGCCACCAGCCTGGCCTGACAGTTGTGGGTCATCCTGCGCCGCTTCAGCTTTCGTTTCTCTACCCAGTGGCTGGAAATCCACAGTTGTCCAGTCGATTCCCATTAATGCTTGAAAAATAGCTTCATCATGGATCAGCAATGATGGGTCAATATCGGGAGCGTAAGTATGCTTACGGATTGGAGGGATCAGATTTTCCGATTCGTGGATTGGTGCAGCTATTCGCTTGTTTTGACTATCATATTGGGCTTGATAATGAGACAAGTCCGCTTCCTCAGCCAGTTGACAAGCTAGCGGACGTACCTCCCGGTTTATTGCTAGCAAATCCGCTTCACCAAATTCTGACGCGTCTTCCTTCAAGCTGGGATAGCCCTGAGCCGCTTCAATAGGATCAAAATCCGGCACCCAGGCTTTTGCCCGGATTAAGGCATTGATTGCACCGGTTCGAGCAGCAGATTTCTTCAGCTCTTCAACCCGGGCAGGAAGCACTGACAGTTTCATTAAAGTATCTTGAATCAAAGTGGGCGCCGATTTGTTATGAGACGCGGTACAGATGATCCTCTGGGCACCAGTATACAATTGTTCAACCAATGTATAGGCGGCTTTCAATTTCTTCCATACATCTGACCCCAAGTGACCAATGCGTGTCCCTAAAATACCATAAGGGGTTAATAAACCGGCGACTCTGTAAGGCAGAGCCAATTCAGAAGGCAAGCTGGCTTACCAAAGATAGAAGTGGTCATGGCATGAACATGCCGTTTTATGCTGGTCAGTTCATCGGTCACTGGTTTTAGGGCAGCCTCGGCATCCTCTACTCGTTTGATCAAAGCGGACTTTTCAGTGGCCCAATCCGCCCGTTTCTTCTTGAAGTTCTCCTTAAGCTGTTCCATGGCGCTTAAAGCACTGGCCAATTCCTCTTTTGCTTTGGAGGTTTCAGCCTGTTGGGTTTTCAGGTTTTCTTGAAGATCGATGACTTGGTTTTCTTTCGTCTTCAGCTCCGCCTGCATGTATATAGATATATGTTTCAACAAATCGGTAGAAGGATTCAAGTACCAACCACATAACAAGTTATGCGCTTAGCACTTGGGGGCTAATGCATATTCGATCTTCATCTTTCAATTGTTTACAAAGTCCCAAGATCAATACAAGCATTCAACTTGGCACTTGGGGGCTAATGGCTATTTGATCATATATATTCTGATGCGGCAGTTTCAATTACTTAAAGTACCGGTTTAACTACGCTAAGTTGAACCGGCCCTTGGGGGCTACATCAGCAAATTTCAAAGCATCAAGATTTATGTTATTAAGTCCCGGTTTGAAAGAATATTTCAAACCGGCCCTTGGGGGCTAGGAGAGTCAGCAAGAATGGAAGCATACAAGTAGGAAGGAGCATATGGAAGTTACCTCATATTTATCTTTCATCATATTAACCAGACCGGCTTCAAAATCACGGCTGGTATACAGCCGGTTCAGATAGCCGGAATGGATATCTTGGGCGTTCAGAGCAGCGTAAGTCGTCTGATCAGCGTTCCACTTGCCTTTGCCAAAAGCAGCAAATTCTTCCTTGGCAGAATGTTTGGATAAAGCGACAGGATTGCTTGGCTCAGTATGGCCAGTGCCAGTAATGACAACCTCATCATCCTTGGCACCGCCGGTTTGCACTGGAGCTGTTGGCTTGTCAGTAGGTTTTGCTGGACCGATGGAGCTTTCAATCCGGATGGAACCTGTGGGCTGATGGATAGGACCTGAGGTATCAGTAGGTCTCTCTTCAGCAATAAGATCATCATCTGGCTACGGTGGATCGTTGGGAATATCCTCAGGAATAGCCGCTTCAGCATTGGGTGTCTTGTCTGCTTCAAGAACGACATCTTCTTCGGCCGCTTTGTCCAGGTGGGCCTTCTTGCTTGGCCTAGGTTTGGCCCTGAGAAGAATAACAAAATCAAATACAGCATATGTTCTAAGGCAATGTACTGCAAACCTCACAATAAATATAGCTTACCCAAGCACCGTTTTGAGTGGTGGGAGCTGAGTAGCCGATGACTCGCCATAAGATGAGTGGGAAGTAACCTGGTAATCGGAGTCAGACGGATTAAGAGGTTGATGAAAGCAGCCCGCTTTAGGACAAGCACTGACAAGAAAATTAGAGACCTCGGAATGGCGTTTCCGAACCGGACTGTTCGGTAAACCGGCGGAGGTAACTACCTGGCCGCTGTGCCGGGTGGTGTGGCGAGCTTCGTGTTGTTGGGATCCAAATAAGCAAGAGGATGAGAAAATTTAACTTTCTGGTTTGCCTGAGGGATTTTTTGTGAAGGCAAAGTTTCTGAATCGGAAGAGAGAATAATTACCTCTGCAACATCCGCGTGGCTAGCTTCGGCATCATCCTGACAAATATCATCATCAATAAGATGCATGAAAAATAAACCAAGTGAGTCAAGCTCTACCTCAAAGTCCGGATTGTCCACCTCATCATCAGGGGCCGGATTAGAAGATGCAGTGGTTCTTTTCCTATGGGCAGTCTTCTTCACAGCTTTAGTCTTTTGCCGGGTTGCTCTTTCCGGTTTGTCTCGTTTTTCTGGTTTCTCCTGCGGCATTTTTTGGCGCCAAAACAGATCATTGCCCTGATTATGCAGACACTGATATTAAAAACAATGACCAGACATATCAATAACAGATTCAGCAAAGAGAAAAATCAAAGTCTTACAGCTGGCGGTTTGTTGGTGGCACAGAAGGGAAGCAGGCCGGTTCTAGCGCAGACGTGTTCTGGTTCATTCAGTATCTTACGCACAGCCTCTGTGATTTCTTCATCGGAGAGCTGGAGTTTTGAATGTCGCAGTGGGTTATCAACACTGTCAGTATACTCGCACATCAAACCGGAGCACTGACTAAGGGGCAGTATGCTCCATGATATCCAACAGCGAGCAAGATCAACCCCTGTTAAACCGTTGGCCATAAAGGCTCTGAGCATTGACAGCTGGGGAGCATATTTGCTTCTCTCCTGGGTGTGTATTGCTCAGCCACTCTGGATGAAAGCCAGGCAAGGATGTGTATTGCTCAGCCACTCCGGACGAAAGCCAGGCAAGGGATTCTCACCAGCAGGGGAGGTGTCTTTGCAGTAGAACCATGTCTGATTCCACTCCTTGGGGTGACTGTGCAGCTTGGCGTGAGGATATGTGACCTCTTTCCTTTTCTGAATCGCCATGCCACCCAACTCCGTATTAGAGCCATCAGTAAACTCAGTATGGCGGTTTAGATGGAAAAGGTCTCTGAACAATTCCACTGTGGGCTCCTCTTAAAAGAACACCTCACAGAGCACTTGGAAGTGGTACATATTTGTAACAGAGTTGGGGCCAGTGTCTTGCAGATGGAGTTGGAAATCGGCTAAAACATCCCGGTAAAATTTAGAACCGGGCGGCTTAAAGCCCCGGGCTAAGTGATCTACGAAAACAACAACCTCTCCTTCTCGAGGGGTGGGAGGGCATTCTTTGCCAGGAGCCCTCCAATGGATGGTATCTTTGCTGCCTAAAGCGCCAATCAGGACTAAATCGTCCAGTTGATCCTCTGTGATGCGAGAAGGAACCCAATTCCACTCATATACTTGCTTGGCCATGATGGAATCTACAAGGTAGAAGATCCCGGTTCAAAAATGCATTTGATCAAGGTATGTTGGTATGGGCACTGTTAAACCGGAGACAGCTCTATCTAAACCAGAGTTTTATGAAGCAACAGCATCTGGCGGTTCAACAAGGGGACTAATGGTATATACCGGTTTGGCAATTTTTCTACAAAGTTAAACCGCCGGATCTAAGCATTGAAACAGTTGAGATTGCAGATAGATAAGGGTACAGAAACAGATTTCACAAGATCTCTCTAGAGCAACGGATGTGAAACAAGTTCGGAAAAGAAGGAAAATATTCAAAGTTCAAAAAAGAACAGTATCGAATTGATGGGCAGAGATACAGATAGATCTATGGTCTTGAGGCGTATATGTAAAGGAGGATACTAAGAAATACCGCTACACAGAGCAAAGGTTCACAGGTTCATGCAGGATCTATCATATGAATACGAAGAAGACGATGAACTCTGAAGAACTTGGAAACCTAGAACGAATCTACGGAGGAAAAGATGAAGAACTCACCGGAGCCGAGGAAGAAACAGAAGGTTGCCGCGGTGCTCTGGTACAGTCAGGGTGATGCAGCGGCCAAGGTTGGAGCAAAGGTCGTCGACGGCGGCGGAGCTCCGAAGCTGGACGACGCGGGGCAGACGAAGTAGAAGGGCACGAAGGGGAGAAAAGGAAATGACCCTTCGGCCCTATTTATAAGGCAAGGGACAGGAGTCAGGCGCGAAAATCAAGGAACCGTGGGTCTGGAAACGGAGTTGTCACCTCGATTGTCGCAGACCTATTAAACAAAGAAGGTATCATGGGTAAGTTTATTTATAATAGGTGACTTCACGCTGGTTTACAACGACCAGAGAAGATGACATCACGGCGGTTCAACGAACTACAAGAAGATGTTGAAGGTGAAGATTTTTTTCTAAGGATTGACATGAACCTGTTCAAATCAATTTGGGGCCTAATGTTGGGGATATTACTACTGGGCGTAAACCGGCCTATCTGGGCCGGGTTAACTTCATCAGTAGTTAGTTATACTAAAGCCCAAGAAGGCAGATGAGGGCTCAAGGCCCATAGTCGGTTCAAGTCCTGTAGCCGTAAACCGGCATTGGTATGTAACTTGTATTGTAAGTTGGGAATAAGTAGAGACCAAGCCAGACACATCTATGAGCCGGTGTTGGGACTCTGTAAACCGACGGGCGTCACCCATGTATATAAGGGGACGACCCGGCGGTGGTTCAAGGACAACAGACAACAACTCGAGACATAGGCGAAGCTTGTTTGCTCCCTAGTCATCGAAACACCATCAATTCCATCACAACTAGACGTAGGCTTTTATCTTCATTGAAGGGGCCGAACTAGTATAAACTCTCTTGCGTCCTTGTGTCCGCTTTAACCCCTTCAAGCTAACCCGTCGCGATGGCTCCACGACTAAGTCCTTTCTCTAGGACATCTGCCATGACAAAACCACGACAGAAACCCTTCTTCGATTAAAAAACTACTACCTCCATTCTGGTTTACTAGTCCCCATCGTACTTTGGGTCAAAGTTTGTCCACAAACTTTACTTATAAAATGTGAATGGAAAACGAGATTTTGTTATACCCAAACAAAAAACGACTGGAGGGAGTGACTGCTCTAACACGGATGCGACCTCTCATAGCGCAGGTGAGGGAGTCCTGGATTAGGGGGTGTCCGGATGGCCGGACTATACCTTCAGTCGGACTCCTGGACTGTGAAGATACAAGATTGAAGACTCCGTCCCGTGTCCGGAAGGGACTTTCCTTGGAGTGGAAGGCAAGCTTGGTGATACGGATATGAAGATCTCCTACCATTGTAACCGACTTTTTGTAACCCTAACCCTCTCCGGTGTCTATAAACCGGAGGGTTTTAGTCCGTAGGACAACATACACATCAACAATCATACCATAGGCTAGCTTCTAGGGTTTAGCCTCTCCGATCTCATGGTAGATCTACTCTTGTACTACCCATATCATCAATATTAATCAAGCAGGACATAGGGTTTTACCTCCATCGAGACGGCCCGAACCTGGGTAAAACTTCGTGTCCCTTGCCTCCTGTTACCATCCGGCCTAGACGCACAGTTCGGGACCCCCTGTCCGAGATCCGCCGGTTTTGACACCGACATTGGTGCTTTCATTGAGAGTTCCTCTGTGTCGTCACCGTCAGGCTTGATGGCTCCTACGATCATCAATAGCGATGCAGTCCAGGGTGAGACCTTCCTCCCCGGACAGATCTTCGTCTTCGGCAGCTTCGCACTGCGGGTCGATTCGCTCGGCCGTCTGGAGCAGATCGAAAGCTACGCCCCTGGCCGTCAGGTCAGATTTGGAAGTTTAAACTACATGGCTGACATCCGCGGGGACTTGATCTTCAACGGATTCGAGCTACTGCCGAGCGCACCGCACTGTCACGACGAGCATGATCAAGCTCTGCCGCCGAATAGTGCCCTGGAGGCCGCACCCGCATCGGCTCGACCCTCAATTCGGAGCCAACTGCGCCGATCGAGGATGGGCGGTTGGACGCCACCTCAGGGGCTGCGACCCCAACGGCGATTGAGCCGAACACCAGCCCCGTACTCTGCGAGACTCGTGACTCCAAGGATCCGGACTCCTCTCCAGACTCCGAACCCTCCGCTCCCCTGCCGATCGAATCTGATTGGGCGCCGATCATGGAGTTCACAGCCGCGGACATCTTTCAGCACTCGCCTTTCAGCGATATCTTGAAGTCACTGAAGTCTCTCTCTTTATCAGGAGAGCCCTAGCTGGACTACGGTCAGCAAGGTTCGGGTACGGACGATGAAGAAATTCAAAGCCCACCCACCACCCACTTTGTAGCCACTGTCGACGACTTAACCGACATGCTCGACTTCGACTCCGAAGACATCGACGGTATGGACGCTGATGAAGGAGATGATGAAGAACCAGCGCCTACTAGGCCCTGGAAAGCCACCTCGTCATATGACATATACATGGTGGACAACCCAAAGAGGGAGATGGCGATGGAACAGCGGAGGATGACCCCTCCAAGAAACAACCTAAGTGCCGGCGTCAGCGGCGCCGCTCAAAATCCCGCCAAAACAAATACGGTGATTCCAGCACGGGAGATAATAATACTCCGGAAAGCGCCGAAGAAAACCCCTCCAGCAAGATTTAGCACAGGAGGATGGAGAAAGCAGCCCTCATGAGAGAGCGGCAGACAGAGAGGTTAAGGACGATAAATATATGCCTCCCTCCGAAGACGAGGCAAGCCCCGACGACGACGAATTCGTCGTGCCAGAGGATCCCGTCGAGCAAGAGCGTTTTCAACGCAGGCTTATGGCCACGACAAGAAGCCTCAAGAGAAAACAGCAACAGCTTAGAGCTGATCAAGATTTGCTAGTCGACAAATGGACTGAAGTCCTTGCGGCCGAAGAGCATAAACTCGAACGCCCCTCCAAGAGCTACCCAAAGCGCAGGTTGCTACCCCGATTAGAGGAGGAAGCATTTGATGCGGCCGACCGGCCACCTCGTGGCCACGACAGAGAGGCCTCTCGGCCCTCCACTCAAGCCGCACCCCGTACCAAGGCACGGGAATATGCGCCAGACTTACGAGACATGTTGGAGGACAAGGCAAGGCAAACAAGATCGATCTACGGATCGCGTGGGCGCCCCACGGCTCGAGACGGTAACCGTCACGCCGGCCACAAATTCGGCAGGGACGAACACAGTAGACAAGGCTCATTGGAGCTACGTCATGATATAGCCCAGTACAGAGGCGCCGCACACCCACTATGCTTTACAGACGAAATAATGGATCATCAAATCCCCAAGGGTTTCAAACCTATAAACATCGAATCATATGATGGCACAACAGATCCTGCAGTATGGATCGAGGATTATCTCCTTCATATCCACATGGCCCGCGGCGATGATTTCCACGCCATCAAATACCTCCCACTCAAGCTTAAAGGACCAGCTCGGCATTGGCTTAACAGCTTGCCAACAGGATCAATCAGTTATTGGAAGGACCTGGAAGACGCATTCCTCGACAATTTCTAGGGCACTTATGTGCGACCCCCAGACGCCGATGACCTAAGTCACGTAATTCAGCAGCCAGAGGAATCGGCCAGGCAATTCTGGACACGGTTCCTAACAAAGAAAAATCAAATATTTGACTGTCCGGACGCTGAGGCCCTAGCAGCCTTCAAGCACAATATCTGTGACGAGTGGCTGGCCTGACACCTTGGACAGGAAAAGCCGAAATATATGGCAGCACTCACGACACTCATGACCCGCTTTTGCGCGGGAGAAGACAGCTGGCTTGCTCGTAGCAACAATATGACCAGGAACCCTGGTAATTCGGACCCCAGAGACAGTAGTGCTAGGTCGTGTCGCAACAAGCAGAAGCACCGCATTAACGGCGACAACACTGAGGATACGGCAGTTAATGCCGGATTCAGAGGCTCTAAAAATCCGGTCAGCGGAAAAAGCCATTCAAAAGGAATCCTTGGGGCCCGTCCAGTTTGGACCGAATACTCGACTGCTTGTGCCAGATACATGGCACCCCCGAAAAGCCGACCAATCACACCAACAGGGATTGTTGGGTGTTCAAGCAGGCAGGCAAGTTAAACGGCGAAAATGAAGACAAGGGGCTGCATAGCGATGACGACGAGGAGCCCCGGCCGCCGAACAACAGTGGACAGAAGGGTTTTCCCCCACAAGTGCGGACGGTGAACATGATATACGCAACCCACGTCCCCAAAAGGGAGCGGAAGCGCGCGTTAAGGGACATATACGCGGTAGAGCCAGTCGCCCCAAAGTTCAACCCATGGTCCTCCTGCCCGATCACCTTTGATCGAAGGGACCATCCCACTAGCATCTGTCTTGGCGGATTCGCTGCATTGGTTTTAGACCCAATTATTGACGGATTTAATCTCACTAGAGTCTTTATGGATGGCGGCAGCAGCCTGAACCTGCTTTACCAGGATACAGTGCGGAAAATGGGCATAGATCCCTCGAGGATTAAGCCCACCAAAACGACCTTTAAGGGCGTAATACCAGGTGTAGAGGCCAACTGTACAGGCTCAGTCACACTTGAAGTGGTCTTCGGATCTCCGGATAATTTCCGAAGCGAGGAGCTAATCTTCGACATAGTCCTGTTTCGCAGTGGCTATCATGCACTGCTCGGGCGAACCGCATTCGCTAAGTTCAATGCGGTACCACACTACGCATACCTTAAGCTCAAGATGCCAGGCCCTCGAGGAGTAATTATGGTCAATGGAAACACCGAACGCTCCCTCCGAACGGAGGAGCACACGGCCGCCCTTGCAGCGGAAGTACAAAGCAGCCTCTCCAGGCAGTTCTCCAGTCCGGCCACTAAACGACCGGACACCGTCAAGCACGCCCGGAGTAACCTACAACAAGACCGCCTGGCACGATCCGAGCAGGCGTAGCAATGCGGCCCCAACCCCAACCCTCGAGATACCATGGGTATAGGGGGAGGGGCACCATCACGGCACGCCCAAAACACGGTTTAAACCGTACTAGGGGCTGCTGATTTTTTAATTTTCTCTTACTTGCAGGACTCCATCCTTCGGAAGGCCTGTTCGACAAACGATGCAAGGACCAGGGAAGCAGAGAAGCCACGCTGCATTACGGAACTCCCAGGTGGTCTCTATCACGAGCAGTATACCTGCTCCGCATACTATTCCGCAGCTTGCCCCTGGAACAGACACGTTAACTAGTCCAACCTTCCACTTATCGCATTATTTGTATCATTCTGCTTTGATCGCAGCCCTTTTTAATAAACAATGCATAGCTTTCGTCTATTTTTGCATTACCTTTTTTTCTTTATATATGTTCCTTAACGACATGTTGCACCCGTACACGTTGGTACGGCCAAAATACGCCAGGGCTTTAGTACCCCTCAATATGGTGTGAGAAGTCTGAACACTTTAACAAGTGCGGCACCCCGAACTTATAGCATTATATGCATCGGCTCCGAATCATGTCTTGGGTCAATAGTTGGGTTTGCCCGGCTCCTATGTTTTGGTGCCTTACGTTCCGCTATATCGGCTAAGGTAGCACTAGGAGAACCACTACGATTGTGCCCCAGTTGAGCTGGGTCGAGCACCTCAGTGGAGAAAGCTAAAACTGACTGTCATGATGAAGCGAGAGCTGGTCGCTGTTCGAGAGGTTTTTTGAGCCCCTAAAGACTTATGCCGCTTAGGGCGAGCAGACGGCTCTGTCCAGCCAAGGCGTGGATAGCGCCCCGAACTCGGTCTTCCGAATACCAGGGGCTTCGCCGAAATTTAAAATTATAGAATTCTATGGCTAAGTGAGAGTGTCCACGCATTATAATCCGATTGCCTTGTTCGTTGGGCTGAGCGCCTCCCTCGAAGGACCCAAACATGGGAAAAAGAGCGCTCAGGTTTATCCCCGAACACCCCAGCACTAGCGGCACGGGGGCACAAGCCGATGACTCGCCATCTCTCAGAATTGATAAACAGCCACACAGAAGGTAATATTTTAAATTCCAATAGAATTGCTTAGCGCATATGAACAAGTTTTCAGCGCACAGGACAAAACGAGCAAGTTTCACTCAAAAATTACATCCCTAGAACATTCATCCGCCACAAGGCAGGCACCCTTCAGAACATCCTTATAGGAATTCTCGGGCTTGCGATGCTCTTTCCCCGGCGGTGGCCCGTCCTTCACAAGCTTCTCAGCATCCAGCTTGCCCCAGTGCACCTTAGCACGGGCAAGGGCCCTACGGGCACCTTCAATGCAGACGGAGCGCTTGATGACTTCGAGCCTTGGACAGGCCTCCACCAGCCGCTGCACCAGCCCGAAATAGCTCCCAGGCAGAGCCCCTCCAGGCCATAGCCGAACAATGAGGCCCTTCATGGCCTGTTCGGCCGCCTTGTGGAGCTCGACCAGTTGCTTCAGCTGGTCGCTCAGGGGCACGGGGTGTCCGGCCTCAGCATACTAAGACCAGAACACCTTCTCTGTCGAGCTACCCTCCTCGGCTCGATAGAATGCGGCGGCATCAGACACACTCCGGGGAAGATCTGCGAACGCTCCTGGAGAGCTCCGGATTCGGGTAAGTAACAAGTAACTCACGTTTATGTGTTTGCTTTGCATAAAGAATTCCTTACCCACCGCTATCTTCTTCACCTCATCCAACTCCTGGAGGGTCTTCTGGGATTCGGCCTTGGCAGACTTGGCATTTTCAATAGGCACCGCGAGCTCGGACGCTCGCGTCTTTGAGTCAAGCTCCAAACTCTCATGTTTTTCCATGACAGCCTGGAGCTCTTGCCGCACCTTGCCAACCTCAGCCTCATACTTCTCCTGCTCGGTGCGCGCCGAGGCCGCCCTCTTCTCGGCCTTGACCAGCGCTTGCTTAAGGGTCGCCACTTCAGACGTGGCCCCTACAATAGCCACGATAATCCTGTCTTTCTTTGCAATTGCACCTTTTTATATATATTTAAAAAACAAGGTATTTCTTACCTTCATTGTCCTCGAGCTGCTTCTTGGCACGCCCGAGCTCTTGCTCGGACCGCTCGAGGTTATGCTTTAGCGTGTCCACTTCCGCAGTCAGTGCGGCGGACGCAAGCAGAGAAGCCTGCATATGCATATTGACTCATTTTTGTTAGACTCCTGTGAATTTAATTTGATCCTCTATTCGGCTTTTCTTCCCGAACGCCAAATAGAGCATCAGGGGCTACTGTCTATGTGGTAATATTATTTACACATTCTTTACTTACCTCAAAGCCTGTTAAAAGGCTAGTACAAGCTTCAGTCAGTCCGCTCTTGGCGGACTGAACCTTCTGGACCACCGCACTCATAATAGTGCAGTGCTCCTCGTTGATGGAGGCGCCTTGGAGCGCCTCCAACACATTGTCCGGCGCCTCTAGTTGGACGGGGGCCACCGGCACGATGGACTTGTTCCTCTTGGAAGGAGGTCCCCCGCCGGACTCTGGAACCTTTGAAGGTTCCGAAGCGGTGTCCGGCCTAGAGCCAGACTTGGAGCCCTAGGGGGGTTTCATCCCCTTTACTCCTGGAGTCCGGGAGGTCGCCTTGCGGCGCCTCTAGGACCACCTCCTCCCGGCTTGGAACCTGTTGGGACAACACTTCGGTGTCGTCCATAGGGCGGGGGGTGGAAGCCATCGGAAGCGAGTTCACATCCGACGAGTCCAGTGAGCCGCTCGACGACGCGTCGAGCCGGTCTTTGGGTGGGCTGCATAAACATATTTGACATAAGGGAAAGATGTGCAATAAATGAATACTATGAATTACTCTGGTATCCGGATACTTACGATTTTGCCAGGGGCTTGGCCCTGGGCAGCCACTCCTCTCCGCCGTCGTCGGCGTCGGTGGAGTAGTCCGGAGGAAGGGTTTTCCCCTTCTTGGACCCTCCGGCCTCCCCAGAGAGATCGGCCTTCCTTTTCTTCTCTCCTCCTGCTGGAGGGAGAGAGGTCTCTTCTTCTTCCCCCTCGTCTTCACGAGAGGAATGCGCCTCGGAATCGTCGGATGATGGATCCGACACCTCCTGGCGCCGGGCACTCTTTCGAGTCCCCGTGGCCTTTTTCGCGGCCTTCTTCTCCGGCACCACATAGGGTGCCGGAACCAGCAGCTTCGCCAAGCGAGCGTCTGCTGGGCCTTCCGGCAAAGGAGCCGGACAGTTGATCTGTCCAGACGTCACCTGCCAATCCTGTCAAAGGTAAGGGAGCTTAGATCCCGCATGGAGTCAAACTATGAAAAACTGATACCCTGTAAAAGGAAAAAACAGCTTACCACGAGAGCGTGACGCTGCACACTGAATCCGCGATCCTTGGTAGCGGATGCGGGAGCCTCGGCGCCCTTGAAAAGCACCTTCCAGGCATCTTCGTACGTCATGTCGAAGAGCCTGCTTAGAGTTTGGTGTCGCGCCGGGTCGAACTCCCACAGGTTGAAAGCCTATTGTTGACACGGGAGGATCAAGTGGATGAGCATAACCTAGACTACGTTGACAAGTTTGAGCTTCTTGTCCACCAGGGTTTGGACGCATGTTTGGAGTCCGGTCAGCTCTCCCTTCTTGCCCCACGACAAGCCCGTCTCCTTCCAGAAGGTGAGCCACGTAGGGGGTTCGGATCGAAACACAGGGGGTGCGACCCATTCGGCGTCGCGCGGCTCGGTGATGTAAAACCACCCTGATTGCCACCCCTTCATGGTCTCCACAAACGTGCCCTCGAGCCATAGGACGTTGGCCATCTTGCCCACCATGGCGCCTCCGCACTCCGCCTGGTTGCCGCGCACCACCTTCGGCTTGACGTTGAAAGTCTTGAGCCATAGGCCGGAATGGGGGCGGATGCGGAGGAAGGCCTCACACACGACGATAAACGCCGAGATGTTGAGGACGAAGTTCGGGGCCAGATCGTGGAAATCTAGGCCGTAGTAGAACATGAGCCCCCGGACAAATGGGTGGAGAGGGAAGCCCAGTCCACGGAGGAAATGGGGGAGGAACACCACCCTCTCATGGGGCCTAGGGGTGGGGATGAGCTGCCCCTTTTTGGGAAGCCGGTACGATGTCGTTAGACAGGTATCCGGCCTTCCTCAGCTTTTTGATGTGTCCCTCCATGACGGAGGAGACCATCCACTTGCCTCCCGCTCTGGACATGGCTAGAGGAGGTTGAGGTGGGGAGTGCGGACTTGGGCGCTGGAGCTCGAGTGCGCAAGAATGGATAGGAGTAGGAGGAAGAAGGCGTAGGTGAAAGGGTGGACCCTTATCCCCTTACATGGGTGGACGCAACTACATGTCCCCACCAGCCTGGTAAAACTCACTTATCTCCAAGCGCCATAATCAATGGCGCGGTTGGGTTACCCACGCCCGTATTGATGAGAATCCCGGAATAAGGGGACACGATCTCTGCTTTAACAAGACGTGCCAAGGAAACCGCCTCGCATGACGCGCTGAGGTGGGATAATGAAACGACTCGGATAAAGGCTTGGCCGTGGTGTGTCACGCTACGGAATACTTCAGCAGATTAGATTTGTGTAAATATTATTCTCTCTATGGCAATATGTGGAAACTTATTTTGCAGAGGCGGACACTATCTTTGTGTTCAAAATCTTCTATGAAGTACTTAGAGGAGGAACCCGCCTTGGAATGCCAAAGACAATCTGCGCGCCGGACTCGTCATCATTGAAGCCTGGTTCAGGGGCTACTGAGGGAGTCCTGGATTAAGGGGTGTCCGGATGGCCGGACTATACCTTCAGCCGGACTCCTGGACTGTGAAGATACAAGATTGAAGACTTTGTCCCGTGTCTGGAAGGGACTTTCCTTGGCGTGGAAGGCAAGCTTGGTGATGCGGATATGAAGATCTCCTACCATTGTAACCAACTTTGTGTAACCCTAACCCTATCCGGTGTCTATATAAACTGGAGGGTTTTAGTCCGTAGGATAACATACACATCAACAATCATACCATAGGCTAGCTTCTAGGGTTTAGCCTCTCCGATCTCGTGGTAGATCTACTCTTGTACTACCCATATCATCAATATTAATCAAGTAGGACGTAGGGTTTTACCTCCATCGAGAGGGCCCAAACCTGGGTAAAACTTCGTGTCCCTTGCCTCCTGTTACCATCCGGCGTAGACGCACAGTTCGGGACCCCCTACCCGAGATCCGTCGGTTTTGACACTGACAGCAGGCATTGAACCAGCGCGCCGGCCAAGAGGGCCGCACTCGCTGCAGGCCCGACTAAGCACGCCTCCTCGCCGCGTGCAACCAGTTTAAGACTGCCCCGCCCGCCTTCATTGAATCCGCACGTGTGCCGGCAACACGTCCTTCCGCGAGCCGGCAGGCATTTTAGAACACAAAAATGACTAAAATATAATTAATTTATGCATGGTCTTGACTTGTTGTGCTCGCACTGGTAGCAGGAACTAGTAGAGGATTTTCTTTATTTATAACTCTCCTCACTTTTTTGGCTTTGAAGTCAAACATGGTTGTGGATATTATTTATGAATGTGCAGATATCTGTGAACATGAGTTTGATGTGGAAGTTGAACTTGGAATGTCGGGCTTGTGCGTGAACTATACCATGTCCAATGCTTCTTCTGTTATTGTTTGGAAAGTAATTGCTGTTATTACATGACCCAAAAAAAACATTTTTTGCCATATCAGTAGATGCACGGACATCACAACAGGCATGCTGACTGGATAAACATTTGAACCTAGCTATTATGAAGGAAATTTTGTATTGACAACCGTTTTAGATAGCAGGAGACGCCTAGCCTGCTCTGCCTCTGCTAGCTTATTTCTGGCTTCTTCCATCTCTTCTTTGGCTTGGGTGAAGAGAGCATCTGATTGCTCTTTTCGCTTCTTTAGGAACTCAGCTACATTCTCAAGGGCTGATGCACGCTTTCTTTCAGCCTTTACTAATGCCACGAGGACACGAACAGCTGACGACTCCACCTGGATTGTGTGTAATCCATCATCATCTGGGAATTTGCACCTTGTGTCTAATCCAGCATCATTAGGGAACTGGCACCTTGTGTGTAATCCAGCCTGATTTTGGAAACATGATCTCGAGGTTGACCATACTTCCCTCCTCGCAGGAACTGCATCCTGACATGAAGTTACTTCTTTTTTAGATCAATACTCAGAGCAACCTAGATCCATTTAGTAGAAGCCAGATAAACAGAACTCGGAGAAGTGAATTCAAAAGGAAAAAATAAATAAAAACAAACTACAAGGTGAGAACACCCACTTCCTACATCAAGCTAAAAACGGAAGCATTAGGACGATTAAGACTCTTCTTATTACACATCAAAGAACACCACGCTTAAGAGAAACAGAAACTATAACATATACACATCGAAGAACACGAGGCTACATGAAAGTAATTGAAAGGGTGTTACTTACCAAAGTTCGTTTTATAGGTTCGGTGCAGCTCCTCTTTAACTTGCCACGCTCCTTGAAGATGTCCCGAATATCCCGTGTTTGGTCTTCATTGCTCCTCTGCATGTTCGCACTCGTGGTTTTAAAATCTCAACATGGCAAGAAAAATATACTACTAGTAATACTCGCACATCTTGTGGGCAACATTAAAGCACTCGTCTGCCATGTTAGAGCATCTCCAACAAGATAAACTACTCATACAAATGCATCTTGATGCGTGCAACGCATGGGCATTTTGCTAGTTCTAAAAACCTTTCCATCATTTGCCACACTACTGGTTGCATATGAAAAACCTACCCAAGCACAGCGCGATACAGGAGCGACGCACAATTACAAGCTGATATTCTGTTGGACAATGGAGGCTATAACCAATTACTTTTACGGGAACAATAGCACCCAGGAAATTTGAAGGGTAGGTATGAAACTGCACATGTACTGCTAAGTGATTCAATACACACATTACCAATCGAGGAGGAGAACGATGGTCGCGGTGGCCTCTTTGAGTCATGGTCCGCAACGGGAGTCAGTTCATTGTCCACGACAGTGGTACTTCTGCGCTTGGCATCGGCTTCCGGGAAGCAGATCTGAGACCGTGGAAGACGATGTCGGGGAAGAGGCTCCGTGTACGACGACGACGGTGGACCGGCTCCAGTGCGGCGTAGGAGGTCGTCGATGAGGCAGATGCACTGCGGTGGACGAGTGCGTCGATGTAAAGGGGAGGAGCACGAAGGCTGCGGTGCCGTGGAGAAGTCTATTTTGCGGTGGGGATAGAAAATGGGGAGTTTTTAGGTGTACTACTCTGGGTGCCGGGGTGGGGTTGGCTGGGTAGGGTGAACCTGAAGTCCCCTACCAAGCGTCATCTGTGGGCCTGTTCCGAAGGCTATGATGGTAACTTCCCACTGCTCGAATCATGGTTGTGGGAGATTTTCCTGCCGACCTCAAAATTTTGTGACACCGGACTCCCCGTGTGGTGTGTTGAGTGATTCAGCTAAGCAACTAGCGAGTAGTAGTAGTAAACTCTGCATATTAGGTTTGACCGAAGTCAAACTTCCTAAAGTTTGACCAAGTTTATAGAAAAATATAAACATTTACCATAACAAATATGTATGATGTGAAAGTACAGTCAATAATGAATCTAATGGTATTTATTTGTTATTGTATATGTTAATATTTTTTGTTATAAGCTTTCTGAGAGTTTACAAAACTTGACTTTGACCAATGCTAATACGCGGACTTAAATAAAAACGGAGGGAGTACACATTTGTTTTCTTAGTTTGTAGTGAACTAATCATTTGTTGAAATTGTGAAATAAATATATTAGGCTAAGTACTTCGAATGTAATGGTCTATACAATTCAATAGTTACAATCATTGTCGAATCCCAAGATGTATACAAGGTCTATAGTACTCCCTCCGTCCGAAAAAACTTGTCATCAAAATGAATAAAAAGAGATGTATCTAGAACTAAAATACATCTAGATACATCCTCTTTTATCCATTTTGATGACAAGTATTTCCGGACGGAGGGAGTACTTCACAACATGCTCAAACTCACATAATCCCAGTCAAATGAGAATCTAAATGCATTTCATAGTTATTACTGTGTAGGATGCAACAAGAACAACCATAACTCTACACCAGCCATTATAGAAGCTACATTTTGACATATCCCAATTTGTGAATGAAACGTGCAGAGAGAGCTTTTGAAGATGGAGCAGATAGGGCGGGAAAGATTGTATGTATGTGGACGAGAGAGTAGGAATCAAAGCTAACGAGATAGAGAGAGAGAGAGAGAAAGAGAGGAAGAAGTTAGGTCTGTGAGAAAGATGCATACATGTAATATACATGAGATGCGTGTGCATCTGGATTCTATATACGTGGAAGGAGAAGAGACAACATGTTTGATGAGAGAGCAGGAAAAACATGGACGAGAGGGGAAGGATCTCGTGGGTTGAGGGATTGACAATTTTTTGCGGGGGAGAGAGGGATTGGTAATTTGTGCAAGAGAGAGAGGGCGGGGGGAGGAGTCAGTCAGCCGTCGTCACATCACCCTGCTTCCAAATGACCCCGCATTCTCTAGCGTGGTGTGGTCGCCGTCTTCGATCTGCTCGTTGCCCTCTTTGAAGATTGAGGTGTTGTGCATGTTGGGGTGCAAAGAAGCACAAGCAAGAGTGGTCGCCGTATAACCTTGGATGGGGATGAATTGTGTGCTCGGGGGAGTGTGTGTGTGTTGTGCTGCGTGTGTCTGTGTGTGTGTGTCAGATATTGAGAGAAAACAAACCTAAGGAGAGAAATGGGTATTCACAAAGAGATTGTGCGGGCCTTGAGGTGGGCAGGGGCCGGGTGAGGGTGTCAAAATTTGCGCGTTGATGCATGTGTTGCATGCAACCGTGCGAGGGACAGACGAATCGAGAGAGATGGTTGTTGTGTTACGGATGCTCCTCTCTCTGTCTCTCTCTCTCTCACACACACACACAAGTAAACTAGAAGACCGTTCTCTCATGTATACACAACGTGTCGGCATCTGTCTATGTCTCACTCATGCATGATCATTTGCACAATCACACCTCTCTATGTCTGTATCACACGCACACCGTCTCCACATTGCCCTTCTGCCACAACACACATATGGACACATACACACGTTCTCTCTCAGTCACACACACAAAATCAGTATTAAAAAAAACTAGGGTGCACCTAAAACGTCCAAATCCAAATAAACACGAACTACAGCTAAATTCAAATATATGGAAATATTGCAGCGTCAAGAACTTTCACAGGAAAAAAAAGTTGAGTAATACTCGAGGATTGTTTTCACACACACAAAAAGGTCCGGTGGATGTCCTTCGAGAGCGACATGGTGACACACCGTTCGATCGACCGCACGGCCGCAGTTCACGCGCTTGCACAGGATTCCGTATCGTGGCTGTGGTACTAGCTAATACAAGCGTTGTCTAATGTTTACATGTACTAGTACGGTTTTCTTTTAAGTTTGACCAACATTATCTTTAAAACTAAAGTAAGCTCCCACCCGCGCACTCATCAATATGTCGAGCCCGCAAACCGGGTGCGGACGCATAATCTACCTTCGAGACCTTGAATGCCACGTGGATCCTGCAATCTGAAGGAGCAATTTGGGTCAGTCGACTCATGTGAGCCGTTTGATGCAACATGGATGGCTAGAAGGGATTCTTCCACCTCTTCTTCCATCTTATTCCTTCGCTCCGTCGAACTTCTTTCACAAATTGACTGACCCAAATTATACTACTAGTACGAACGTATTAAGTACAGTAGGAACACGAAGATACGAGCAGTAGTACCAACTGCAAGAAGAACAGTAGTAAGACATAGTACTAGTACTACTGTACGTACTAAAGAGTTCAAATAACGAGAAAGAACATAAACATAGTTCTGCTGGGGCCTCAGCACAACACACCCTTGAAAATAAACTAATAAGCAACTAGTCCGCTTGACACTGGAGTAGAACCAGCATGAGCGACGGCACTGCCACCTATTTGGAGTCCGAGTCCACGTCCTCGACTTCGTCCTCGTCCTTCTTCCTCTTCCTCTTCGCCGACGCTTCTTTGCTTGAACCGGACACCGAGCTCTACTTCTTCATCCAACCCTTGTAGATATTTAAACAAAGGTAGGCATCCATTGCTGCGTACAGGATGTGATCTTCATCTAATGTCTTCGACTCCCATGCATGATGAAAATCGTGATGAGGTTTCTTTAGTTTAGCATACGAAGGTTCAATCATGGCTGCTGCCAGGATCAGCATTGAAGGTTGAGAGGAAGACACCAGGCTTGCCTTCTGGAGATCGAAGGGCTGGCCTACAACAAGACCTATCCGACGCAGGACGTCACGGTCGTTCTTATAGCCTACAGTAACGAATTTCACTCAACGTCGGCATGGCATATGTGGTAGAACAAGCAAACGTTATGTACGCAAACCTGGATCACGGCGGGCTTCTTCCTCTCTTCATCCTTTAGATCCTTCTCTCGTCCCAGGACTGTGGTGTACTCAACATCTAGCCCAGCGACCCACTCATCCGTTGAACTGTTGAACATGCGTAGGAAGCGAGCAAGCCATGCTAATTTAACCGTCTCGGATCCACGTGTGTATATGACGATGAACTGATCGCCGGTGATGGCTCTAACCTCGTACTCAGCGGCGACCATGGAGATTTGGGAGGCCATGGATTTTGGAGGAGGGTTAGGAGAAGTTGAACTGTTGTACCCCACAAAAAAAACTGGGAGCGAACTAATGTGAAAGGACGGGACGACTGGGAGCGAACTGTTGTAAGGTAGAAGACGGGGATGAGTAGGGCATGCGAACGGCATGGGGTTGCTGGCTTGCTCAGTGGATAAACGGCTGCAAGCCCCCAAAGAGTTCTCGAGAACTATGCGAGACCCACTAGATGTCATGTCTACTAGACCCATATCGTAGGCCTGACAGTATAGCTTCTGCCTGTTCACACGCCCTGCCGGCGCGTGGATGTAACTTCACTTAATTCCGTCAAACGTCACGCCTCCCACGACCTTCGCCTCCCTCGCGCGGTCGCGCCCTTGGAGACTTCGACTAGCTATAAATGAGAAAAAAATTACCTTTTTTTAGACAAGCAATTTTTTGCCTACTCCGCATGCATGATACTCCCTCTCGTCCTTTTTACTCCCGTCAACCGTTTGCAAAGTGTTTGACCAAATTTATACTTTTTTTGAACACCACCTTATATTAATTAACCAGCCACACCAGTACACTCATTCGATACAATATTCCCAAAACACTTAGGCGCGGTGCATTAACTTCTACCTCGTTTCTTGTTTCTTGACATATCAACCAATAGGAGATGTGGGTGTGCATGCTTTTAATGACTTGAGACTACCAAACACGACATCCAGTGGTTAGTTCATTGCATGCAATGCTATTAATTAGCAAATAAACATTAAGATCTCTCGTTTTCCCCTCCTCCTTGGTCACAGTGCACAATCTAAGATGACTTGCTCTCCTAGACAGAGGGAGTACTGATTATAATGAGTATAAGAACTACATTTTATAATGAGTGTAAAATATTGATTTGACATTGTGAATGTTGACACATTGTGGAATAGTTTTTGAAGTCTGCAAAAGTACTCAACTAGTGCTGTCGTTCTCCACAAAAAAAGTGTTTACCAATGCATGCACAAACACTAGTTACTCTAACCCTCCTCTCTTCTTTAATTCTTTGCCACATCAACATGTTTGCTATTCCCGTGTGCTAAGATACCACCATCATGGCCAGCCTTAATCATCGCATGCAATAATTTAGTGCACCTTGAAATATGAACATGTGTGGGGCGTGTTTGTTTTTAATGACTTGAGACTATACCTAGCCCGGCATGCAAGATGACTTATTATGCACCGTTCCCTATACCTGTAGGAAGCCCGTTCGTCTCCAAATCTTTTCCTCTCCATGTGTGGAAATAATATGCCTGCCAAACTCTCCTTCTCCCTCCGGCGGTCCCACCACTCCACCTCGTGTGAAAAAATCTGCATGCACGACTCTCCTCCCCCCACGCTCATCCAATTCGTTGTGACCAGCAATATTTCCACCCCTTCGCTCACCCGTAATTTACTCCATCAAATATGCCCATGTAGCTGTTACTTAACTGCAGGTGCATTCAGTCACTGACATATGGGCCCAACATGGGTCTGGCCCACATGTCACTGACGCAACTGGACCTGCAGTTAAGTCAGTGCAGCTCAGTCCATATCTTACGTAGGTGTGCCATTGCTCGCTATAAATACTGCGCCTCCCACGACATCGCTATCTCCTCCCCCTCCCTCTCACGTCAACTACCATGGCATCGCCCCTCCCAAGCCCTAGGAGCCCCTCGCAGCACCGCGCGGACGGTCACGCGTCGCCGTTCCGTTCCTCGCTGCCACTAGTCGAGGAGGACGCACCGGTGTTCCGCTCCTCGCCGCTACGCGATGCGTCGCCGTTCCGTTCCTCGCCACCACTAGTCGAGGAGGACGCGTCGGCGTTCCACTCCTCGCCGCGACGTGTCGAGGTGGACACGTCGGCATTCCCAATCTCGCCAGCACGCGCGCCGGAGGACGCGTCGGCTCCCCGCTACGAGGAGAACGCTGCGCCGCCCGCCGAGCCCCCCAGCCTTGAGGACCTTTGGAAAGAAATGGATGTCGCCTTGTGGGAGGCTTTGCCTCCAGCAGAGCGCGCCAAAATACAGGCGGAGAAGAAGGCCGAGGAAGAGAAGCGCATCGCGGAACAAGCTGCCTGGGAGGCCTATGTCGCATCCGAGAGAGTCAGGCAATTGGCACTTTGGTAGAAGGCTCATGTGAGGGCCATGAGGGTGGCGGAGGACGCCCGTGCCGACGCCCTGAGTGCAGTCGGGCCCAAGCGCATCATCTACGCTTGGCGGTACGTGGACCGGGTGCACGCTTCCAGCGAGGAGGAGTACCTGTTGGCGCCGGATCACCACACCAGTGAGATCGCGCTCGCCCGCCGGCAAGCCGCCAATCAGCACCTCGCGAGTTGCGAGGCTGAGGAAGAAGCGTTGTGTCGGCGCGCTGGGAAACGGCTGCGCACCAGGGCACTCGTGGCGCGCCGCAAGCGCTCCTGCGAGCACCGTGGCTTTTAGGAGGAGTATATTTTTTGTTTCGTAAGGCGATCTCATTAGTTTTGGGACGCGCGCAAATGATAAATCCCGAACGTTCAAGAATTTTTAGCGTCCTTAATTAAGTATGTAAAAAGGAAAGTTTGGAAACCTTGTGTATTCGTACGCATTTTGCAAGTACGTGCATATAGCACAAACTTTACTGTATACTATCACACTACACATCTCTCTCAATATATGCTTGTAGACTGGGCTACTCCCTCCGTCCAGGTCAATAAGTCATCTTCGGCTATGCACCGTGACCAAGAAGGAGGGAAGACTTATACACCTAGACGGAGGGAGTACTACTATTACTTATGTACGTGCAAATGCACGTTTTAACATTACGATGCGGTTTTTGTAAAAGTGGAAAAACAGCACTAGTCAAGCTTGTGAAACGATTCAATGCAAAACAAATGCAAAAATTCTCGTTTGATTGTTTACTTTTAGCTTCCTTCTCTGTGGTTATTTCTTTGTCATACTTTGTACGGAGTATCTCACTGGTTGGAAAGGCATGCAAATTCCCAAACCGCTTCATACACCCTGTATTGAATTTTTTGCCTAACAGGTTGTGCCGTGCAATTGGAATTCCAACTTGAGTACTACTACTAGTAGGAGTACCAGGGGCCAGTTCTTTTAGGCTTCTAGATTAGTAATCCCATAACTACTACCTCCGTCCTGGTTTATTGGTCCCCATTGTAATCTGTGTCAAATGTTTGGTCAAAATTTAGCACAAATTACAATGGTGAGTTAAAACCAGTTAAATCTTTGGTCAAAATTTAGCACAAATTACAATGGTGAGGAATAAACCAGGACAGAATAGTAATTTAGAAGCCCAAATAAATGAGTGAGGCGCCTTATTGTTACTCTCCACTGTTACTAGTCTTGTGGGAAAAGATGGGGAAGCCGCCAAAAGAACTGGCCCTAGGAGTAGTAGTTAGGGATCGAGTGTGCAAGATGAACCGGAGAAAGTAAATGCAGAGAGATGAAATGCAAAAAAGACGGAGGGATGTGATGGTTGCTTGTCCGTTTATTTTACCAGGCCACTTATTACTGGGAGTGGTTGGGTTTTGTGATATGAAGGCTTTACTGCCGCGCCACGAGCGGGGTGAGAGGTGAGACTCCCGTGCAGTGTCGCCCTCTACACGTACTACTACTCCCTCCATCCATTTTTACAGGGCCTAACTTGTCAATCTTTCGTACCAAGGCATGTCCGCAAAAAGAGGAACTGGTTTTGGGACTAGTATCTGGATCTCGTGTAATCTTGCATGCAGCCTCCTTTGAATGCCTAGCCGCTGGCCTCCCTTCCTTTAATCCCTCACATGCAAATTACTCTCCTCCCTTTTCTACATGCATGCCCAACCATAATTCCTCAGTTCATGTATGCCTTGGCTGAAATATAGAGCTTGCTCCTCCTTTGAAAATATGGTGGTGCTATCCATGCATGCAAATCAATGCGACGGCCAGAGCATTTTCACGATGAAGGGACCACGCACGACTTGCAAGAGAAAATTAAGATGGAGATGCCTCGGTTAGTTCATTTGGATAGGTTTGTTCAGATATTATTTCATCTCTAGAGCTCACAAACATCCCGATGAAATAGATAAAAAGTATCTTTTGCAAACAAAAGCGTTCAACTATTCAACCTGCATCCAAAACTTGTGAAGAAATAACTCTTATTGTGCTTTGCAGGAAATGATCTTCAAGAATTAGTTTTTGAGTATCCATTGTTATACATGTTGGCTACAGATGACATGGCACTTTCTTGTAGCCAATAGTTGGCTATACTATTTAAGTATTAACCATGCCCTTATACACCTAGACGGAGGGATTAAATCAGGATAACTTGGGAGGGGGCAGAGGATATGTAATAAATGGTTCATCTTAAGTCTTTCACCAGTACTGTAGTAAAAATTCATACATGGAAGATTCTAGACTAAACCATAAATGGATACACTTTTATTCATGCGCGATACTCCAATAGAGCAAGATCATGCATGGAAGTCTCCACATGCTTAGACAGCGGATTACATTGAGCGAAGACTAATGATCAACATTTAACTTGAAAATGCAGATGTCCAGGTGAACCTCCTTGGAGTCCCCGTGCACATTGTTGGAGTCCAAATAACACCATGGGTTTTCCATGTCCACATCGGCGGGAAAGTCCCAGCTCCGCAGAGTCCAAGTATGCTCGGCGTAGCCAGTGTCGCCGCCCACGCGTGTAGGTCTCCTCTTCTCATGCTCATACAAGTGGTAGAAGAGCTCACCTTATAAAGGCCTACTAGCAAAATTGCAACATCGACCAGGCCATCCATGAAACGGGAGAGGCTGTAGGGGACGTTGCGCCAGTTGAATATATGAGCAAGTTACTACGAGATTTAATCCGAATAAGCACAAAATAAATCATGATGGCTATAACAGAGATGAAACTAATAATGTGGACTAGCATAGTAGTAGGATACAGAGTAGAAACATGAATTCTACCACAATTTCGAACAGGAAGGACAGAAACACATACGGTGCAACGGGAGCAGCACCGTTGGCGTTGAGGTTGTCACCCATGTCCAAACACCACGTAGACACGGTCTTTGAGCACGGTTCATAGTCGTTCCACGCTCGGGCATTGAAGTTTGTAACTATTTTAGATTAGAATATACTACTCCTCTGGTGCTAGTAGTAGAGCAGAGTCCTACTCTATTACTCTACTCAAGCAAGTTAGGGCATAGCACTGCAGGGAGTACCAGGACTGTGATCACTCAAGAAAGTTGTCTGGCATCGACATGACCCTATGCTGATGGTATGTGTCTCGTAAGTCAAGCGGCGTGCTGTAGTCATCATCACCTGTCCACTTCCCGCAGCACATATTCGCTTCTCCATCTTTGTCCGCACATAATCTTGTCCAATGTTCCATCCCCACTAAGGCGCCTCCCCCCCTCGTCCGAAACCCAAGCACTAACAATGGCAGAACCGAGCAGCGTCCACCGAAAGACTGGCTGGAATTCGCTCCCCATAGAGGTAATCAAGCTCATTGTTTCGCGTGTGGACAATCTTGGTACCATGCCACTCACCGCGTGCTCGTTGGGGCTGTACCGTTTACTCAAAGCCCTCAGGCCGGAGCTTTTTAAGCCAGCTCCTTGCTTGCTGATGCCGCCTGATCTTCAGAAACGGCGTGTCATGCAGCATAACGATCGTAGGGTGGCGAGCATCAACCCCCTTGACTGCGATCTGATCCCCGTCAGCCTCAACTACATTAACGGTATGTACTGGGTCGGCATGAACACATCTTGGATGGTGCTCGTCGACGGTCGCGGCAGCTGGATGCTCGTGGAGGTCTACACCTGGGATTGATCCCCCTTCCTTCGATTAACACTGCACCGCTTTGGCACCGCAGCCCAGAATACTCGAAATCTTATAGTAGCCAAAATGATACCAAGTTTGATTTGCTCAAGGTTGTAATCTGCCAAGTACCCACAAGATCTGCGAATTATATAGACTTCAGGCTAATTGCGTTCTTCAACCGCGGTCTTGCCTATCTGACAGGTCACTATGGTAAGTGGATAAATCTGCACGTCCATCGCAGGATCATACATCCTCCATGGTTCTCTGATGCAATTGAACACAAGGGCTTCATTTACGCTGTCAACTCCTTCTATGGCTGGACGTATTGCTGGCCTACTCCAGTCATCGCTACAAACAGCTGTTACAGTAGTATGTTACTTTCCTATGATATCATGATGGCTTGCTTATATTACTGTTAACATTTGCTGAAAAAATATTCATGCTCATAACATGTTGTTCTTAAGATTAACTAAACCAAGAGCCCTTTTTTATTTGACTCCAACTTGATATGATGTTGTAGGCCGCCTGGTGTCCCTACCCTTCCTAATCCCAGAACCTTTCAAAGAAAAGCGGCATGGCAGTTGCAGGTGGTTCCTGGCTCGATCAGACGACGGCAAAAGATTGATGATCGTTCGCTCGTACCGGACGTGTTGTTTCGCGGAATACAATCACAGTCACTACAAGGTCTTTGAGCAGGATCCCAGCTTCTCTGGGCCTTCAGGAATTTTTGAATGGAGGCTGGTAAGTAGCCTTGGTACACGCTCTCTGTTTGTCGGACTGAATTATCCGATTAACCAGGAGATAACCGACGACAAGGATCATGATGGCAGCGCGGTTTCGTTCATCAGGCAAAACTGTGTGTACACAGCGTACCATGCGTCTCTGCATGCACCATACCCTGATATGTGCCGCCACGCTCTGCAGCCCAAAGTAGGAGAGAGGGTCGCAAGTATCAGACTTCGACCTGCTGGCTGGAGTTTCCCCCGTCAGGCACCCATCTGGTTCAAGCCGTCAGCCAATCTCCACCGCTTAATAAATAGTAACGTCTAACTGAGCCAGTTAGTTAGATGCGTACACTTGGTGTAGTAGGAACTTTATTTAGTTTGATGCATACACTTGTTCTTTTTTTGGTAGCCCTTTTCTAATGATGGCTGATGTTTGGTTTGGAAGAGAGAGCTGCATCTTCACTCTTCTGGCCTGCTTACTGCTTCTCTTGCACCTCCAGCCCTGGTTGTTGCTGCTGCTGTTTTCAATGTACAATGAGTAGTATATTTCGTCTGTTGGTTGAATAAATGTGTTGTTAGAACGACAAACACAATGTTTTGGAAGTCGTTGCACGGTTCGATCCTTTAGTGCCCCGTACTGTACGTAGCGCATACTATTTATCGTACGGAACACATTTTTTTTGAAACTCGGAACACATTTTCCACTTGTTGATAACATGCAGCCCACGAAGGCCCAATAGAGAAGCCCATAATTAACTGGAAGGGAGGCTCTCACATGAATCCGGCCCAGGTACATGCTCATGGTCCCCTAAACATAAATAAGTAAATAAATAAATAAATAAAGCTAAATGCTCATGCACCAGTTCTTTGGGAAAATAGCTAGCCCAGTATTTCTTTTTGAAGAATACCCAAGCTAGGCCTATTTGTTTTCTCCGAATTACTGGGCTGCAAATCTTTCAAGAGGAGGAGGGATGCATTCCGGCCTGGCTTAAGAGTATGGTCAATGTTTGTTAAAAGTAATATCAAAAGGGGTTGAAAATTCCAAAAATTTTATAGCAAATGGGATATAAGTTTCTTTTTTTGTTTTTGTTCTTCACTGATATCTTATACGTATTTCATTGGATTTAACATGACATAGTACTAATTTATTTTTAAATTTGTTTTACTATGGCTATTAATTTTTGGATTAAGAATATTTCGCTCCCCAGCAAAAAGTTGCGAATTTTTAAATTTTCCCACATATTTAGTTAATTTTTTGACCCTGGTACTGACCAGAAAATGGCCAGCAATTCTAAAAATGGAAAACGGGCTGCAATAAATTCCATATGAATTAGAAAATGAGTAAAAAATATAAAAATAATAGCAAATGGGCTGTACACGCCACGGATTTCGAGGCTGACTTGTTTATGAAAGGCTTTGTCAGTGAACACACGATTCTAGCAGCAGTTAGTGTTGGATGTCCATCCAACGGCCGACGTGCTTCTTTAATCTCTGATCTTCCTGCTCCAGTCTAAACTAGCGCCCGCGGGACTGCCTGCTCCCTCCTCTTGTGGCCCGCTGTGATGCCGCACAGGCTTCCCCAGCCCACCCTACTCCCTCCACTGGCTCCTTATTACGCAAAAAAATGATTCCTCCCACTGACATCTGGTGCGCACCGGTTGGGAGGCTAACCTGTGGGCCTACTAAGTTGACGCGTACGCGGGGCTTGTCAACTTAGTCAACAAACGATTCTAGCAGCAGTAACCGTTGGATTTGAATCGAACGGTCCTGCTGCTTCTTCAATCGCTGCTCTTCTTGCACCAGCCGCCCAAACCAGCGCCGGGGAGACCGCCTGCTCCTGCCTCCAGTGGCCGGCTGTGCTGCCGATGAGGCCTCATCGCCCCCTACTACTCCCACTGCTAGCCAGGCCCTGCGGCGATGGCAGCCTCACACCGCAGCCGAACCAGTGAACCCTCGTACTCCTCTCCGCATGGGCATCCACTGCCGCGTCTTCCCCGGCTCTGTGTCGTCCCCTTCCTAGGCCTCGCCGTCGTCCACCGCCTTGGTGCTATCGGCGCGGCGTGGTCAACATGGTCAATGACATTCCATCGGAAGAGTACTGTACATGGAGAGGCTGACAGCTGGGTCCACGGCCACAACCCAGTTTTTTTGTGATTTGCCAAGTAAGTCGTTTTGTCAGGCCTATTGGGCTGCAAATCTTTCAAGACGAGGAGGAGAGCTTTCATTCGGCTGGCCGAGAAAATGGCCCATCAATAATGAGAAATGGGTTGTACATTTTTAAAACACATCAAACCGGCAATTAGTTTCAAATATCTTTTTTTCATTTCGAGATTTGAAATTACATTAATTTTTATGCGTGGAGAATTTGTTGGATTTTATTTTGATATACATTTATTTTTAAAATCAGTTTGAATGTGAGTCAAAATTTCGGGATTAAAAACAGTTCGGACCGCACCGAAATATGCAAAATTTCGTATAATTTTTTAACCGTGGCCGCAATATGGGCTGTAATGCTAACAAAAAGAATATGGGCTCCAAAAAAACCTTAATAATTAGCAAATGGGCTGTAAATTATTAGAAATAATGGCAGATGGGTTGTATGTTGTTTCCCACAGATTTGAGGCTTTCCTAAAAAAAGGTTGACGCACAAGCAGTGACTTTTGGATGGCCATCCAACAGCCGTCGTGCTTCTTCAATCTCTGCTCTTCCTGCTCCAGCCGCTCAAACAGGCGCCGACGGGACTACCTGCTCCCTCCTCAACGCGGTCGGCTCTGCTACCGCGCAGGCCTCACCGTCCCATTGTACTCCCATCGCTGGCCTAGCCATCCCTCTACTCACCCACACCTGCTGTTATTCTCCGGCGACGGCGAGGCCTCGTACAGTCGAAACGTTCCCCCCGCTGTCAGCTCGGACCCACCGGAAGTGCCTCCTTATTACGCACAAAAAAATGAATACTCCCCCGGCTAGCTGGGACCCACCTTGGTGGGAGGCTGACTTGTGGGCCTACTAAGTTGACGGGGACGAAGTGCTTTGTCAACTTAGTAAATATGAACAATTGTAGCTCCAGTGACCATACGATGTCCATCCAACGGCCGTAGTGCTTCTTCAACTTCTGGTCTTCTTGCTCCAGCCGCCCAAAGCAGCGCCGGTCATGCCGCCTGCTCCTGCCTCCCGTGGCCGGCTGTGCTGCTGCGGAGGCCTCACCGTCCCCTACTATTCCCACCGCTGGCCAGGCCCTGCGGCGACGGCATCCTCACACCGCAGCCGAACGAGTGAACCCTCATACTCCTCTCCATGTGGGCATCCACTGTCGTGTCTTCACCGGCTCCGCGTTGTCCCCTTCCTAGGCCTCGCCGTCGTCCACCGCCCTGGTGCTCTCGGCGCGGCGTGGTCAACGTGGTTAAGGAACGACTTCCATCGGACGTGGACTGTATGTGGAGAGGCTGACAGCTGGGTCCACGACGGCAGCAAGGAAGTGCCTCCTTATTACGCGGAAAATAATGATTTCTCCACCTGACAGCAAGGACCCATTGGACGGGCCACCGTATTTCATGAAAAAAAGGTTTCCCCCCTGACTGCTGGGACCCACCAGCTACACCTTCGCACGCAAGGAAGTGCGCCCGGGAAAAAAAACGATTCGCCCCCCTAACTGCTGGGACCCACCAGCTACATCTTCGCACGCAAGGAAGTGCGTCCGGGAAAAAAAAAGAAAACCAAAACGATTCACCCCCTGACTGCTGGGACCCACCGGCACCCCGACTGCTGGGGCCCACCAGCTACATCTTCTCACGCAAGGAAGTGCGTCCGGGCAAAAAAACGATTCACCCCCTGGCTGCTGGGACCCACCAGCTGCATCCTCGCAGGCAAGGAAGTGCCTCACCGTCGGGACCCACCCGGTCGAAGCGTACGTAGCGTTGTCATTCTGGTCGCAAACGTGTTCGTACATACTGGTCGATGTAGAGGCGCGCACGTGTCATAGTAGAGGCGCGCACATGTCGTAGTAGAGGCGCGCACGTAGCATGTACACGTACGTACAGCGGCCAGGATGCAAGAAAGAAAATACGGCCACGTATGTGTACATACGGGCGGGGTCTCGAACGCCTACTCACGCATACGTACGGCGAGGGCTCGTGTACATGGCTGGGTCAGAATGGAGAAACAGCGTCGTCGTCGTGTTCATGGGTCGGGACGGAATGTGTGGTCGTGTTCATCGGGAGGTCTTGGACGGAAGAGGTGATGGAAACGAGGCCTGGCGTACCGCACAACGGAGGAAACGGACCTCCTACGGTCGAAACGGGGGTCCTGTTGATCGGGAGGGGTGTGGCGTACCGCAAAACGGAGGAAACGGACCTCCTATGGTCGAAACGGGGGTCCTGTTGATCGGGAGGGGTGTGGAGTACCGCAAAACGGAGGAAACGGACCTCCAACGGTTGAAACGGGGGTCCTGTTGATCGGGAGGGGTGTGGCGTACCGCAAAATGGAGGAAACGGACTTGTGTTGGAGCGCTACGGTCGAAACGGGGGTCCTGTTCATCGGGAGGGGTGTGGCGTACCGCAAAACGGGACTCCACAGGATACTGTTCATCTCCACCGTCGACCCCCTCCAGCCTCCACGAGCTACTGTTCATCCACCGTCGACCTCCTCCAGCCTCCACGGGCTCCTGTTCATCCAGCCTCCACCGCGCGCTACTCCACTGGCTACTATTCAACCACCCCTCCACCGTCTACTGTTCATCCAGCCCTCCACACCACGGGGTCCTGTTCAACTACCCCTCCACAAGCACCCCTCCACCGTCTACTGTTCATCCTGCCCTCCACACCACGGGGTCCTGTTCATCCACCCCTCCATGGGCACCCCTCCATCGTCTACTGTTCATCCAGCCCTCCACCACACCACGGGGTCCTGTTCATCCAGAGGCAACGCCACCGCTTACTGTTCATCCAACCCCCCCCCCCGGCAACGCTCACTGTTCATCCCATCGATCGGCTTCAGTTAGCAGCAGTAGCCAAGGAATCGCTCGAACGGGTTCAGTTAACAGCATCGATCGATCGCTCGGGTTCAGTAATGCGTAGCCTGCAGTGCAATCGCTAGGGTTCAGTTAGAGCCAACGCCTCGCACACACACGCGTACGTGTACGAGAGAAACGCGCATCGCTCGGCCCCCGACCTCCCACCGTAACCGGGAACTCCCAGAAATTTTCCTCCCCCTCGCTTCTACCACGGTTTTTTCCGTCATGGACGGCCCCAAGAATGTCATGCAGCTGCGTCTCCGGCCCACCCAAGACGAAAAGCCCATTTTCTGTCTTGATTTTTTGTCATAGAAGTAGGAGCCCACCACATTTATGATGATACCGGGTTTTGTCACAATTATCATCATAGAAGTGTCAGATGTATGACAAAAAAAATTCGTTCGGCCCAAAATGTCACCGATGTGTCTTTATTTTGTAGTGTAGAGCTATAAGTATATGAAAGCTCTAAAACAAACTAAGTGGGTGTGCATCCAACTTGCTTTCTCATGAAGACCTAGGGCAATTTGAGGAAGCCCATCATTGGAATATACAAGCCAAGTTCTATAATGAAAGATTCACTAGTATATGAAAGTCATAACATGAGAGACTCTCTACTATGAAGATCATGGTGCTACTTTGAAGCACAAGTGTGGTAAAAGGATAGTAACATTGTCCCTTCTCTCTTTTTCTCTCATTTTTTTTATTTGGGCCTTTTCTTTTTTTATGGCCTCTTTTTTGGGCTTCTTTGACCTCTTTTATTTATTTTTTGTCCGGAGTCTCATCCCGACTTATGGGGGAATCATAGTCTCCATCATTCTTTCCTCACTTGGGACAATGCTCTAAAAATGATGATCATCACACTTTTATTTTTCTTACAACTCAAAAATTACAACTCGATACTTAGAACAAAATATGACTCTATATGAATGCCTCCGGCGGTGTACCGGGATATGCAATATGACAATGATGAATGTGTCATGATAAACGGAACGGTGGAAAGTTGCATGGCAATATATCTTGGAATGGCTATGGAAATGCAATGATAGGTAGGTATGGTGGCTGTTTTGAGGAAGGTATATGGTGGGTGTATGATACCGGCGAAAGGTGCGCGGTATTAGAGAGGCTAGCAAAGGTGGAAGGGTGAGAGTGCGTATAATCCATGGAATCAACATTAGTCATAAAGAACTCATATACTTATTGCAAAAATCTAGAAGTTATCAAAGCAAAGTATTACGCGCATGCTCCTAGGGGGATAGATTGGTAGGAAAAGACCATCGCTCGTCCGCGACCGCCACTCATAAGGAAGACAATCAATAAATAAATCATGCTCCAACTTCATCACATAACGGTTCACCATACGTGCATGCTACGGGAATCACAAACTTTAACACAAGTATTCTTTAAATTCACAACTACTCAACTAGCATGACTCTAATATTATCACCTCCATATCTCAAAACAATTATCATGCTTCAATCGTTTCTTAGTATTCAACACACTCAAAAGAAAGTTTCATAAATCTTGAATACCAAGCATATTATTATTAAGCAAATTACCATGCTATTAAGGGACTCTCAAAATAATTTAAGTGAAGCATGAGAGAGCAATAGTTTCTTTAAAACGAATCCACCACCATGCTCTAAAAGATCTAAGTGAAGCACATAGAGCAAAATTACAACGCTCAAAAGATATAAGTGAAGCACATAGAGGAAAACTACTTATCTCAAAAAAGATATAAGTGAAGCACATAGAGCAAAACTACATAGCTCAAAAGATATAAGTGAAGCACATAGAGCAAAACTACTTAGCTCAAAAAGATATAACTAAAGCACATAGAGCAAAACTACATAGCTCAAAAGATATAAGTGAAGCACATAGAGTATTCTATCAAATTTTAATTCATGTATGGCTCTCTCAAAAGGTGTGTACAGCAAGGATGATTGTGGCATACTAAAACACAAAGACACAAATAATACAAGATGCTCCAAGCAAAACACATATCATGTTGGTGAATAAAAATATAGCTCGAAGTAAATTACCGATGGAAGTGGACGAAAGAGGGGATGCCTTCCGGGGCATCCCCAAGCTTTGACTTTTTGGTGTCCTTGGATTATCTTTGGGGTGCCATGGGCATCCCAAAGCTTAGGCTCTTGCCACTGCTTCTTCCATAATCCATCAAAAGAATTCACCCAAAACTTGAAAACTTCACAACACAAAACTTAAAGTAGAAAACTCGTGAGCTCCGTTAGTGAAAGAAAACAAAAGACCACTTCAAGGTACTGTAATGAACTCATTATTTATTTATATTGGTGTTAAAACTACTGTATTCCAACTTCTTATGGATTATAAACTATTTTACTAGCCATAGATTCATCAAAATAAGCAAACAACACACGAAAAACAGAATCTGTCAAAAACAGAACAGTCTATAGTAATCTGTAGCTAGCGCAAGATCTGGAACCCCAAAAATTCTAAAATAAATTGATGGACGTGAGTAATTTATATATTAATCATCTGCAAAAAGAATTAACTAAATAGCACTCTTAAAATAAAAATGACAGCAGTTCTTGTGAGCGCTAAAGTTTCTGTTTTTTACAGCAAGTTCAACAAGACTTTCCCCAAGTCTTCCCAACGGTTCTACTTGGCACAAACACTAATTAAACACAAAAAACACAACCAAAACAGAGGCTATATAATTTATTTATTGAATAACAGGAAGGATAAATATTGGGTTGTCTCCCAACAAGCGCTTTTCTTTAAATCCTTAAAGCTAGGCATTGATAATTTTAATGATGCTCACATGAAAGACAAGAATTGAAGCACAAAGAGAGCATCATAAAATAGATGACAAACACATCTAAGTCTAACTTACTTCCTATGCATAGGAATTTTATAGGCAAACAAATTGTCAAGGCAAGCAAAAACAAGCATATGCAAGGAAGCGGAAAGAAACAATAGCAATCTCAATATAACGAGAGGTAATTTAGTAACATCAAAATTTCTACCACCATATTTTCCTCTCTCATAATAATTGCATGAGGGATCATAAGAAAATTCAACAAAATATCTATCACACAAAATATTTTCAACACGGTCCATATGCATGCAAAATTTACACTCTTCCAAAATAGTGGGATTAACATTAACTAGAGTCATGACCTTTCCAAACCCACTTTTATGAAAAATTTCATAAGATTGAACATTCTCCAAATATGTGGGATCTAAAGTTGACACTCTTCCAAACCCACTTTCAATAATATTGCAAACACTATTATCAATCTCATATTCATCATGGGGCTTAAATAAATTTTCAATATCATAAGAAGAATCACCCCAATCATGATCATTACAACAAGTAGTAGACATAGCAAAACTAGCATCCCCAAGATTAGGGTTTTGCATATTATTAGCACAATTGAAATCAAGAGAATTTATAGTAAAATCATTGCAATCATGCTTTTTATTCAAAGATCTATCGTGAATCACTTCATAAAGTAATTCATCACACTTTGCAGATTCACGAATTTCAAGCAAAACTTCATAAAGATAATCTAGTGCACAAAACTCACTAGCAATTGGTTCATCATAATTGGATCTCTTAAAAAGATTAGCAAGTGGATGAGGATCCATAGATATTAGGTTCTCTGTTTAGTAATAAATAAACAACTATTCCAACCATACGAGCAAACAAGAAACGGGCAAAAAGAGGCAAATAGAGAGGGAGGAGATTGGGAAAGAGAGGGCGAATAAAACGGCAAGGGTGAAGTGGGGGAGAGGAAAACGAGAGGCAAATGGCAAATAATGTAATGCGAGAGATAAGGATTGTGATGGGTACTTGGTATGTTGACTTTTGCATAGACTCCCCGGCAACGGCGCCAGAAATCCTTCTTGCTACCTCTTGAGCTTGCGTTGGTTTTCCCCGAAGAGGAAGGGATGATGCAGCAGAGTAGCGTAAGTATTTCCCTCAGTTTTTGAGAACCAAGGTATCAATCCAGTAGGAGGCCACGCTCAAGTCCCTCGTACCTGCACAAAACGATAGCTACTCGCAACCAACGCGGTTAGGGGTTGTCAATCCCTTCACGGTCACTTACGAGAGTGAGATTTGATATATATAATGTTTTTTGGTATTTTTGGTATAAAGATGCAAAGTAAAAAGTAAAGGCAAAGTAAAAAAGCAAAACAAGATTAAAGTGATGGAGATTGATATGATGAGAATAGACCCGGGGGCCATACGTTTCACTAGTGGATTCTCTCAACAGCATAAGTATTCTACGGTGGGTGAACAAATTACTGTTGAGCAATTGACAGAATTGAGCATAGTTATGAGAATATCTAGGCATGATCATGTATATAGGCATCACGTCCGTGACAAGTAGACCGAAACGATTCTGCATCTACTACTATTACTCCACTCATCGACCGCTATCCAGCATGCATCTCGAGTATTAAGTTAAAAACAGAGTAACGCTTTAAGCAAGATGACATGATGTAGAGAGATAAATTCATGCAATATGAAATAAACCCCATCTTGTTATCCTCAATGGAAACGATGCAATACGTGCCATGCTGCCCCTTCTATCACTGGGAAAGGATACCGCAAGATCGAACCCAAAGCTAAGCACTTCTCCCATGGCAAGAACTACCAATCTAGTTGGCCAAACCAAACGGATAATTCTTAGAGACTTGCAAAGATAACCAATCATACATAAAAGAATTCAGAGAAGATTCAAATATTATTCATAGATAGACTTGATCATAAACCCACAATTCATCGGTCTGAACAAACACACCGCAAAAAGAAGATTACATTGAAAGATCTCCACAAGAGAGGGGGAGAATTTTGTATTGAGATCCAAAAAGAGAGAAGAAGCCATCTAGCTACTAACTATGGACCCGAAGGTCTGAGGTAAACTACTCACACTTCATCGGAGATGCTATGATGATGTAGAAGCCCTCCGTGATGACGGCCCTCTCCGGCGGAGCTCCGGAACAGGCCCCAAGATGGGATCTCGTGGATACAGAAAGTTGCGGTGGTGGAATTAGGTTTTTGGCTCCTGTTCTGATCGTTTGGGGGTACGTAGGTATATATAGGAGGAAGGAGTACGTAGGTGGAGCTCCGAGGGGCCCACGAGGTAGGGGGCGCGCCCTAGGGGGGCACCATTGTGACCGCCTCTCTGATGCCTTGGCATAGTGTCCAAGTCTCCTGGATCACGTTCGGTGAGAAAATCACGTTCCCGAAGGTTTCATTCCGTTTGGACTCCGTTTGATATTTCGTTTCTTCGAAACACTGAAATAGGCAAAAAAACAGCAATTCTGGGCTGTGCCTCCGGTTAATAGGTTAGTCCCAAAAAATAATATAAAAGTGGAAAATAAAGCCTAATATAGTCCAAAGCAGTAGATAATATAGCATGGAGCAATCAAAAATTATAGATACGTTGGAGACGTATCAGCGGGCCTCTCTTGCTGGCTGTCCTTGTCGCGGCAGCCTCCTTGGACGCCATGCATCTTGCCGGATCCCTCAGCACTGTCCTCGCCTTTCTCCTTGTCCTGCCTCTCATACTCGGCCTTTTGCTTTTCAGCAAGCAGCTCGACTTGCCGGCAGTTCTGGAGGTCATGGCCCTTGGTGCGGTGGATCTTGCAGTACTACTTGCCAGAGCCCCCTGGCTTGTCGGCGGCTGCTAAGGCCCGGCAGGCGACGCACCCGGCAATCTTCTTTCCGGGGTCGTCTGCCTTGACCTTCTTGGCAGCGTCGGTGTCGTCAGAACCTTCAACGGCAAGCACGACCTTGCCCTTGCGTTTCCTGTTGCGACGCCGGCCCTTCTTCGTCAGGGCGGCGGTGTCTTCATCAGTAGAGTCAGTTAGTACCCCGGCGTCCTCGCCGGGGTACTTTGTTCCCTCTTCATCTCAGGCGCACCCTTAACCTTGGTCATCGCTAGCACTACGCGCATCTTGCGGTTGCGCATGTTCTGATGGAACGCGCTGATCATAGCGGCGGGATGAATGTCGGGGATGTTATACTGCACCCAGCTGATTCTCTGGATGTACTTGCGTAGGGTTTCCCCTTCCTTCTGGGGAATGATATGCAGATCACTGGCCTGGCCATGAGCTTGGTGGCCTCCAGTGAAGGAGCCAACGAACTCATGGCACAGATCCGACCAAGAAGAAATGGAATCCGCTGGCAAGTGCATCAACCAAGACATAACATTGGGCTTCAGTGCCAACGGGAAGTAATTGGCAAGCACCTTGTCGTCACGAGCGTTGGCATCCTACATCGCGATGGTGTAGATGCTGAGGAACTCGGACGGATGGGTCTTGCCAGTATACTTCTTGCCGACGCCGGGCTTGAACGTGCGGTGGGACGGCCACTGGAACTGCTGCAGCTCGCGGGTAAAGGCTAGGCAGCCCACCTCGTAAGGTAGGCCGCTGGAGCCCCCCGGCACTGGATGGTCCATAGCGGGTCCCGCCCGCTTGTCTGACTGGTGGCGTGTATCACGCCGGCGCTCGATAGTGGTTCGAGCATCTTCGTGAGCTCGTTCCCGAAGAACTTGGCATTGGTCGCGGTGGATCCACGGGTTGGACGATGCTATAGAGATGTTATCACAAGCATTGTCATGACGAGCCGACGCCAGCGACGGCTGGCGAGGAGGAGGAGAGTGCACCGTGACCGCAGCACCCCCGGTCCGCCCGTGTTGGCGTGTGGTGGCTCGATGGAGCGCCGGCCCAAGGGTCCCGCCGGTCACGGATCATCTTTGTTGGCGACGGCGATGAGGCTCCAGATGGTGGCCCTCCACTCGTCAAGCTTCTCCGTAGCAGGAGGGAAGTCGAGGAGCAGCTGCATGCACGCCAAGGCTTCTGCTGGCATGGGTGGTGGCGACAGCTGCGTGGACCGTGGCGTGCTTCAACTTCTAACCACGTTAGAAGGAGCTCTATCACGACCCAGCGGCTGCGCGCCATTTTCGCCAGCACTTCGGCGGGCATGCTGAACTCCTTCGTCCCGCGGACGACGCACAGGGCTTTTCCCACGGCGGTGTCCAGGGTCACCGGCGTGGTGACGCTGCTCGTCGCGCACATCATGGGAAGAGCGCGCAGTGGTCGCTGGCGTGGGCGTCTTGGAGGTTGCTGTGCCACTCGTGGGTGGCACAACGACACTCCTGGAGGGCCCTGCGCTGCCTGCGGGGGGGGGGGGGGGGGGCAGCCCCGTCTTTGGATTTGGCAGCATGCGGCCCGTTGCCTGGCACACGAATGGCGCCGCTTGCCAGGCTCTGACTGCCAGGGTGATGCTGGTGCTCGCAGACCGCGGCCCGGGTTCTGTCCGCAGCCGGGCCGCTGCTCGCCCGTACTGGCACGGGCCGTTCGGCCCCCGACGAGCCGATCGCCGTGGCCATCTTCTTGTTGGGAGCCATGGCGACGAAGAACCGCTAGGCTAACTAATACGTCTCCAACGTATCTATAATTTTTTATTGCTCCATGCTATATTATCTACTGTTGTAGACATTATTGGGCTTTATTTTCCACTTTTATATTATTTTTGGGACTAACCTATTAACCGAAGGCCCAGCCCAGAATTGTTGTTTTTTGCCTGTTTTAGGGTTTCGAAGAAAAGGAATATCAAACAGAGTCCAAAGGGAATGAAACCTTCGGAAATGTGATTTTCTCATTAGATAAGATCGAGGAGACTTGGACCCTCCGTCAAGAAAGCCACGAGGTGCTCACGAGGGTAGGGGCGCCCCCTGCCTCTTGGGCCCCTCGAAGCTCCACCGATGTAGTTCTTCCTCCTATATATATCCACGTACCCCCAAACAATCAGGGACGGAGCCAAAAACCTAATTCCACCGCCGCAACTTTCTGTATCCACGAGATCCCATCTTGGGGCCTGTTCCGGAGCTCCGCCGGAGGAGGCATCGATCACGGAGGGATTCTACATCATCATCCAAGCCCCTACTATGAAGTGTGAGTAGTTTACTTCAGACCTACGGGTCCATAGCTAGTAGCTAGATGGCTTCTTCTCTCTTTTTGGATCTCAATACAATGTTCTCCCCCTCTCTCGTGGAGATCTATTCGATGTAGTCTTCTTTTTGCGGTGTGTTTGTTGAGACCGATGAATTGTGGGTTTATGATCAATTCTATCTATGAATAATATTTGAATCTTCTCTGAATTCTTTTATGTATGATTGGTTATCTTTGCAAGTCTCTTCGAATTATCAGTTTGGTTTGGCCTACTAGATTGGTTGTTCTTGCCATGGGAGAAGTGCTTAGCTTTGGGTTCAATCTTGCGGTGTCCTTTCCCAGTGATAGAAGGGGCAGCAAGGCACGTATTGTATTGTTGCCATCGAGGATAACAAGATGGGGTTTTTATCATATTGCATGAAACTATCCCTCTACATCATGTCATCTTGCTTAAAGCGTTACTCTGTTTTTAACTTAATACTCTAGATGCATGCTGGATAGCGGTCGATGAGTGGAGTAATAGTAGTAGATGCAAAATCGTTTCGGTCTACTTGTCTCGGACGTGATGCCTATATACATGATCATACCTAGATATTCTCATAACTATGCTCAATTCTGTCAATTGCTCAACAGTAATTTGTTCACCCACCGTAGAATACTTATGCTCTTGAGAGAAGCCACTAGTGAAACCTATGGCCCCCGAGTCTCTTTCTCATCATATTAATATCCATCACTTTATTATTGCTTTGCTTTTACTTTATTTACTTTGCATCTCTATACCAAAAATACCAAAAAAATTATTTATCATCTCTATCAGATCTCACTTTCGTAAGTGACCATGAAGGGATTGACAACCCCTAAGCGCGTTGGTTGCGTTGGGCTATTGTTTTTGTGTAGGTACGAGGGACTCGAGCGTAGCCTCCTACTGGATTGATACCTTGGTTCTCAAAAACTGAGGGAAAAACTTACGCTACTTTGCTGAATCATCTCTTCCTCTTCGGGGAAATCCAATGCAGTGCTCAAGAGGTAGCAAGAAGAATTTCTGGCGCCGTTGCCGGGGAGTATGCGCAAAAGTCAACATACCAAGTACCCATCACAATTCCTATCTCCCACATTACATTATTTTCCATTTGCCTCTCGTTTTCCTCTCCCCCACTTCACCCTTGCCGTTTTATTCGCCCTCTCTCTCTATCCTCCCTCTCTATTTGCCTCTTTTGTCCGTTTGCTCTTGTTTGCTCGTGTGTTGGATTGTTGTTTGTCGCGATGGCTCAAGATAATACTAAATTGTGTGACTTCACCAATAACAACAATAATTATTTCCTTAGCACTCCGATTGCTCCTCTTAGCGATGCTGAATCTTGTGAAATTAATACTGCTTTGTTGAATCTTGTCATGAAAGATCCGTTCTCCGGCCTTCCCAGTGAAGATGCCGCTACACATCTTAATAGCTTCGTTGATTTGTGTGACATGCAAAAGAAAAAAGATGTCGATAATGATATTGTTAAATTGAAGCTATTTCCTTTTTCGCTTAGAGATCGTGCCAAAGCTTGGTTTTCATCTTTGCCTAAAAATATTATTGATTCTTGGAACAAGTGTGTAAGTGCATCTAGTGCCACCCCTAGTTGGTTTTGGAGTATTGATGACAAACCTAGTTGAGGGACTAATATGTTTGTGAGAATTGCAGGAAAACACAGGTAGAAGTCCCTCATTGATTCGGTTTTACTACCAGAGATGACCCCTAAAAATGTATGAAGACATTGAAGACAAAGGTGGTATATGAAGATATTCACATTGAAGACTATGACAAAAGAAGACACGTTATGAAGCCTATGGAGCTTGAAGACTTAGATCTTTCGTAGTTCTTTTTATTTTGTGTTGAGTCATAGGAACCACCGTACTGTTAAGTGGGGTCCAGGAGAACCAGTCAGAATGACTGAAGTGATGCCTAAATCAAAAACCTATGTCTTCGAGTGAAGATAATGAGAGCGAATCTTGTCCAGAGCCGAACAAGTCAGCTTTGCTTGTAGCCCAAGTAAAGTTGCCATGAGAGTTCGAAATCTGACCATTGAGACACGTGTGAGTTCCTTAGTGACCCAGGGTCATTTCGGACAAATCAGGTCGGGTTGCCAAGTGGCTATAAATAGCCCACCCCCACAACCATAAACGGTTGGCTGCTCAGATTTCAGTGCACGGCTTTTGTCGTTTGAGAGCAACCCACCTCGAAGCCTTTGAGAGAAAATTCCTAGTGAGGAGAAAAGCCCTAACCACCCAGAGCCAGAGTAAATTGGGCATCACTTAAGTCTTCTTGTCTGTGTGATCTGAAGATTTATTACACTTGAGGACTGTGAATCCTCCAGACGGTTAGGCGTCGCGTTCAGAGCATCCAAGAGACATTGTGGATTGCAAGTGAACGAAGTTTGTGAAGGTTTGGGAGTCTACCTTGAAGACTTACCAGAGTGACTGGGCGAGGACTAAGTGACCTTAGCTCAAGGAGAATACGGTGAGGACTTGGTGTCCTGAACTGTGTGTTCAGGACTGGGTGTCCGGGACTGTGTGTCCTAAGGTTTAAATACCTTGCCGCTCCAACCAGACATACAGTTGTCACAGCAACTAGAACTGGTCCAACATATCATTGTCTTCAACGAGTCACTGGTTTCATCTTCACTTCCTCTTCTTACTGTCACACATTGTGAAGCCATTGCATGCTTGCTTTATCTTTAGTCTTCACAACGTGAATGTATGAACTGTTTGGCTTCATAACTTCTTCCTACCTGATCCTTATTACACTGCAGTTGTTTGTCATTGTGCTTTTACTTTATTGAATACATGATGATGGCTGGCCTAGTGTAATCTAACTTCCGCTGCATAGTAATAGGCATAATCTTCGCTGTTTGTCTTCATAACTCTCATGTTTTGAAGACTTTCGTAAAAATCGCCTATTCACCCCCCCTCTAGTCGATATAACGCACTTTCAATTGGTATCAGAGCATGGTGCTCCCTTGTTCTGTGTGATTCGGTTTAACCACCTGGAGTTTTAGCTATGTCGACTGCAGGGATAATCAAAGTCTCTGTTGCGTGCCTGTCTTGGATGGAACTGAATATCCCTACTGGAAGAATAAGATGCGCATGCATCTTGAAGCCATTGACGTCGACCTATGGTATGTCGTCGAGAACGGCGTTCCCAAGGCTGGAGAAGGTGTCACTACTGCTGATGTCAAGAAGTTCACTCAACTGGACTCTACTGCCAAAAATATCATCTGTGGTCATCTGACAAAAGGACAGTATGGCCGTGTGAGTGCCTTGAAGACATCCAAGCTGGTCTGGGACTGGCTCTCCAAGGTCAATGAAGGCGTCTCAACCCAGAGAGATCAAAGAATCAGTGTTCTTCGCAACCTCTTCAACCGCTTCAAGCGAAATGACAATGAGAATGTCCAGCACACATTTGACCGGCTCACTGACATCACAAATGAGCTTCAAGCCCTCGGCGCCACTGAGATCACCAAACATGAAATTGTCAAGACGCTGCTGAGATCACTTGATAGTTCGTTTGACATCCTGGCCCTGATGATTCAAGAACGTCCTGATTTCAAGACACTCGATCCATCTGACATACTTGAGAGGCTTAACACACATGAGTTTCAGCTTTCTGAGAAAAGAGATATCTACGTCCAAACTATGGGCGAACTCGTGCCTTGAAGGCAAAAGCTGTCTCCTCATCTGAAGAAGAATCTGACTGCAGTTCTGATGATCCTGAAGACATTGGAAGAGAACTTGCAATGCTAGTGAAGAAGTTCCAAAAATTCACCAAGAAGAAAGGCTTCAGAAAATCTTCACGATCAAGCTCAAGGAATGATGAAGCTTCTGCTCATGACTACAAGAAGAAAACATGTCACAAGTGCAAGAAAACTGGACACTTCATCTCTGAGTGTCCATAGTGGGACAATGAGAACAGAAGGAAGAAGAAGAGCAAGGAATATGATTCTGACGACAAGAAGAAGAAGAAATACTCAAAGTCTTCTTCCAAGTCTTCATCAAAGTCTTCATCACACAAGAAGAGCTCATCTGGCAAGGCATGTGCGTTTGTTGGAAAGGAGATGGATTCAGAGGAGGAGTCCGCATCTGAGGAGGCAGAGGTGGAGTTTGAGGAGGAGTCTGATTCTGGCATTGCGAGTCTGGCTACAGCATGCGTCGCCAAGTCCATCTTCAACACTGAAGACAATGACTGGATCACCGACACCGACGCAAATGACACGAACGACTCCACTCCTACCTACTGCTTCATGGCACGCGGTGCCAAGGTAAACACACGCACTACTCTCTATCAAACATCTAGTGACGATGACTCTGACTGTGATTCAAAACCCAGCTACAAAACACTTGCTAAAATTGCAACTGAACAACAGAAAGCTATGGAACATATTCAAAAACTGTTAGACAGAAGCGATGATCTGTTGGGTGCTGAAATGACTCGATCTGAATCCTTAATTGAAGACATAAAAAACCTTCACGTTAAGTATCAGGAACTTGAAGATCGTCATGATACTCTCTCAACAACTCATGAAAAGCTTTCCTATGATTATCTTCAAAGGAAGCAAGAACTTGAGAAATTGAGAGCGGCTCATGAAGATCTTCAAAAGGAAAATGAGTCACTTCGCCCCGAACAGATCAGTCCCGCTCAGGAAGGATTTGAACCACCATGTCTTAAATGCATTGAGCGTGATAATGCTAATTCTGTTGCTGAATGTTCCACTGCTACTGCTGTTGCAATATCTTCAACTGTTGATGTGGTAACTAACCCCTCTGCTGAGGATACCACTGCTATTGCTGATGAGAATGCTAGGTTGAAGACATTGCTTGAAACAGGGATGTACAAAAGTCTTAAAGGACATCAGACATTATGTGATGTCCTCAAGAAGCAGATTCTGAACAGGAACCCTAAGAAAGAGGGTGTTGGATTTGTGAGGAAAATAAATGCAGATGGCTCTTACTAGAAACCTGAGCAGTACCCCATAACCACATGGGTTGCTGCAAAGGAACTTTCAGCAGATCCATCCAACTTATCTGGCTTCACTTGTGCTAACCCCATTATCGTTGATGAATCCTTTGATGCAAACTATAAACTGTTTAAGAATCAGAATGGTGAAGTGTTTGCTAGGTACATTCGTACTAACTGCAGGAATGGACCGCCTATCAAGAAGATCTGGGTTCCGAAAAAGTGTCTGGAAAACCTTCCTGTGAATGTCTTGACACCTCACTTAAAGAAGACAAACCTCAGACCAAAGGCTTCATATGGTCCAAAGGCTTCATACAAACAGAGGACTCACCTGAGTCACACTAACGCAAATGTTTTGCAGGGAAATCATACTCAGGCATATGAATATGAGAACGGTTCTTCGAATCGTCATGTTCATATGACCAAAAATTATTCTGCTTATTCCTATGAATATTATTGTCCACCTGCTAGATTGTTTGCTGAGGCTTCAAAGCCAAAATTCTCAGATGCTGCACTTAGACTTATTGCTTCTAAGCCACCCTTGAAGATGTGGGTGGTTAAGAAAGCTTAACTCTCTTTTGCAGGGAAAGGTCTCCAGCAGAAAAACAGAATCTTCTGATGCTATTGCTGGGGACCTTAAAAATCTTGTAGGGCGCAAGATAAAATGCCCGAATGGCATCATTATGTACCTCGTTCCTGAATCGCATGCTACTCTCCCTATTAGTCCTAATCTGGATCTAAGTTTTCATAACCCACTGGTTCGTCAAATGTTTATGCTTCACAATACCCTTCGTGAAGCCTATTCCCCTAACTGCACTGTAGGGTACAACACCAGCGACTTCAAAGTCTTCAGAATGGATTATTGACAGTGGGTGTACAAATCACATGACTGGCAAAAGAAGCCTTCTTATGGACTCAACATTACGTCCATCCGACAAGAGCCACATCACATTTGCTGACACTGGTAAAAGTAAGGTATTGGGTCTAGGTAGAGTTGCAATCTCAAAGGATCAACACATGGATAAAGTCATGCTTGTTGAATCCCTTGGCTTCAACTTAATGTCTGTCTCAATGCTTTGCGATTTGAATATGATCGTAATGTTTGGAAAATATCGTTGCCTGGTACTAATGGAATCTGACAAATCTCTAGTGTTTGAAGGGTATCGGAAAGGTGATTTGTACGTGGTAGATTTCTCAGCAGGACCACAACTTGCAGTATGTCTTCTTGCAAAAGCTTCAGAATGCTGGCTTTGGCATCGGAGGCTTGGGCATGCTGGCATGAGGAACCTCCACACCCTTGCGAAGAAGAAGCATGTCATAGGCATCGAGGGCGTCAAGTTCAAGAAAGATCACTTATGCGGTGCCTGTGAAGCAGAGAAGATGACAAGGGCAAAACATCCTTCGAAGACAATCATGACTACTACACAACCCTTCGAACTGCTCCACATGGATCTTTTCGGTCCCACTCACTACTCAACTTTTACTACTTCTGCTTGCCTCTATTGCTTTGTCATTGTTGATGATTACTCTAGATATACTTGGGTGCACATAATCCTTTACAAGACTGAAGTGCGGGATGTCTTCAGACGCTTCGCCAATCGAGTTATGAACAATTTTGGCGCCAAAATAAAGCACATCAGAAGTGACAATGGCACTGAATTCAAGAACACTGGCCTTGATACATATCTTGATACCTTGGGCATCACACATGAATTCTCAGCTCCGTACACGCCACAGCAGAATGGCGTCGTCGAACGCAAGAACAAAACACTCATTGAGATGGCCAGAACAATGGTAGATGAATACAAGACTCCAAGAAAATTCTGGACTGAAGCCATTGATACTGCTTGCCATACAATCAATCGTGTTTATCTTCAGAAGCTTCTGAATAAAACATCGTATGAACTCCTAACTGGCAAGAAACCAAATGTCAGTTACTTCAGAGTATTTGGAGCAAGGTGCTGGATCAAGGACCCACACCACACCTCAAAGTTTGCACCAAAAGCACATGAGGGCTTTATGCTTGGATATGGAAAGGATCACACTCCTACAGAGTCTTCAATCTCTTCCATTACAAAGTGGTTGAAACAGTGGATGTGCGGTTTGATGAGACAAATGGTTCACAAAGAGAGCAACTGACAAATGTTCTAGATGAAGTTCCAGCTAGTGAATCAATCAAGCTTATGGGAACTGGAGAGATTATAGCTTCTGAAGCTCATCCTGAAGAAGAACTTATCATCTCAGCACCTGATCAAAATGAAGACATTGCTCAACCTGAAGACATTCCTCCCAACAACAACACAGATCAGCATGAGCAAAGTCTTCGCCCTATACATCCTCGTGTTGCCAATGAAGTGCAGATTGACAGAATAATTGACAGCATCAATGCACCTGGTCCACTCACTCGTTCAAGGGCAACTCAGCTAGCAAATTTCTGTGGGCACTTCGCATTCGTATCAATATCAGAACCCAAGAAAGTTGAAGAAGCCTTCATGGAACCTGAATGGATTCAAGCTATGCAAGAAGAGCTTCAACAGTTTGAGCTAAATAATGTATGGGAACTGGTTAAGCGTCCTGATCCACGGAAGCACAACATAATAGGCACCAAATGGATATACCGCAACAAGCAAGACGAGCATGGTCAAGTTGTCAGAAACAAAGCTCGTCTCGTTGCTCAAGGATATACTCAAGTGGAGGGCATTGACTTCGATGAAACATTTGCTCCTGTGGCTAGGCTTGAAGCCATACGCATACTGCTGGCCTATGCAAATCATCATAACATACTTCTATATCAAATGGACATGAAAAGTTCCTTTCTCAATGGCAAGATTGAAGAAGAAGTGTATGTTGCACAACCGCCTGGGTTTGAAAATCCAAAACATCCTGACATGGTATACAAGCTCAACAAGGCACTGTATGGCCTCAAACAAGCCCCTAGGGCCTGGTATGACACACTCAAGTACTTTCTGAAGAGCAAAGGCTTCATACCTGGTTCCCTGGATCCCACTGTTTTCACGAAGACATATGATGGTGAACTGTTTGTGTGCCAAATATATGTGGATGATATTATCTTTGGCTGCACCAATCAGAAGTACAGTGAAGAGTTTGGATATATGATGCAAGAGCAATATCAGATGTCCATGATGGGGGAGCTGAAGTTCTTCCTTGGTCTTCAAATACGACAACAGCGCAATGGCATCTTCATATCTCAAGAGAAGTATCTCAAAGATGCCTGAAGAAGTTCGGTATGCAAGACTGCAAAGGCTTCACAACACCAATGCCAGCCAAACATCATCTAGGTCCTGACGACAATGGTAAAGAGTTCGATCAAAAGGTATACCGCTCCATGATTGGGTCTTTGCTTTATTTATGTGCATCTAGGCCAGATATCATGCTTAGTGTTTGCATGTGTGCTCGATTTCAAGCGGCACCAAAGGAGTCGCATCACTTAGCTGTGAAGCGAATTCTTCGATATTTGGCTCACACCCCAACTCTAGGATTATGGTATCCAAAGGGCTCAGAGTTTGATTTGGTTGGATTTTCGGATGCTGATTATGCTGGTGACAAAGTTGATCGCAAGTCTACATCAGGCACATGTCACTTTCTGGGACGATCACTTGTATGTTGGTCTTCAAAGAAGCAGAACTGTGTATCTCTCTCCACTGCTGAATCTGAATACATTGCTGCTGGATCTTGCTGCGCTCAGCTTCTGTGGATGAAGCAAACACTCAAGGATTATGGCATTCATCTGAAGCAAGTGCCACTTTACTGCGACAACGAAAGCGCCATCAAGATTGCCAACAACCCAGTTCAGCACTCGAAGACAAAGCACATTGAAATTCGTCATCACTTTCTCAGAGATCATGTTGTGAAGAAAGACATTGATATCATACACGTCAACACTGAAGAGCAATTGGCAGATATCTTCACCAAGCCCTTGGATGAGAAGAGGTTTTGCAAGTTACGGTGTGAGCTAAATATCTTGGAATCCTCAAATGTCCTGTGATCAGGCAAACATCCTAACACTTATGCATATTGATGACTTAGATGTGCAACACACAAAGCAAAGTATATCTTCAATCAATGAAGACAGACATCCTAAGTGTGAATACATTAATGTGGAATTTGACTTCAGAGTGCCACGATAATTGTGCGCTGTGTCTGGGTCTAATACTTCCTATACGGTGGGTAACGCCACCACTAAACGTTCCATTTTGAAGTGTTTCACTAATGGCGTTACCTTGCAAAATCTTCACGTTTGGTTTGGCTTCGAACTCAACATGTCTTCATGATTATCTTCACTACGTTGACTATATAGATATATATACTCTAGTGTTCTGTCCTCTACAGCATTCACTTATAGCTATGTCTTCTTGGTTGAATCTTTTGAGCTAAGTGAATGTGATCGGACCCTAATCTATCTATGCTTTCTATCTCAAACTCTATCTCTCCAAGTCATATGCATTCTATTGAAACTGTCGAATGTCTTCACTGTGTCCTTGTCAGCTGAAGATATAGAGACAACCATAAAGTCCGTTTTTAATGCTCATTCCTCCACATAAAATCCGGAGAAGCAGGAACGACCGCCCGACAATTTAGGCGTGCGTGGGACGTGGAACAAACCCCAAACTTCCGCTAACTGGCCACGCGTTCCTCAAATGCGAACCGCCAGGGGCACCTGCGTAATAGCACAGTGCCGTCCCTGAGTCTATAAATTCACACTTACCGCGGTCATTATCTCCTTCTTCCACCCTCGCACGAACGCTAGCGCCACCGCTAGCACTCGACGACGCCGGAGACGAAGCGCTTCGCTGCCGCAACCTCTCCAACGCCGTCCTCACGCCGACCACGGACATCGTCCTCTCCGCCGTCGCCGTAGGTGTTTTCCGTTGCCAAGTTATGGCATGGAGGACTGAACTGCTCGGCATCAACTTCCTTCCGTCTAGCAGTTCCAGTGTGGTAAATAAAACTTCTTTTTACAGCCTCTTTTGATCTCATGGTTCTGTCACTTTCTACCATAAGAAGTTTCTCTTTACACTAGTTAGATCTCTCGCTGCATCTCATAACATGCCTAGTATATTCACTTGTGCTTCATAAAGTAGTTAAATTCCTCACTTGTACTGATCTGTGGGTTCGTACAAATCTGGAACCAACTTCTTATCTATAAGTGAATGTCTTCGCACAATGAGGTCAATGTCTTCTAAACTGATTAATCTTCAAAACCTTCTGAGAATGCATATGACCTCTTCCCCTTCCCTCGCACCTTAATGCTGTCACAGGTACATGTCCGTGGGAGAATCCTTCGGTTCTCATAGTCTGCATTCATTTGCAGAATTCCTACAGCATCACATAAACTCTCCTGAAGCCAGTTCCTGTTGGTCCAGAAAAAGAGAGCCTTTGAAGCCTTTGAAAGTTTTGAAGCCTTTCAAGTTAAAGTTTATGGCTTCAGTAGCAGCAGCAAGAAAGGGGGGCAGACAGAGACGTGAGGAAACTTCCAAGGATCTGCCTGAAGACTTGGCAGAAATGTACAAAACAGATCCAGAAGAGAGCTATGGGCAGCGCAAGACTCGAATCCAATGGATTCGACGCTATTGGGCAGAACAGTGGTTCAAATACCGCTTCGTCGCCCAGGAGTATGCTGAAAAGAATGCTATCAAGAGTCCATGGGGGGATATCTTATACATGAACCTTGTACCCAGGACCAGAGATGAAGCCATTGCTCAAGGCTTCTACCCATGCATGGTCCGAGGACCACAGCCTGATGATGCACATCCGTCGTCACTTCTCTGGTGTCGTGACGACAATCTCTTCAAGCGCAACTTTCAGTTTGCCCAACAGTCAGCGAAGCTAAACAAGAAGAAATTTGGGCTTGACTTCAACCCGGGTCCCTCCTCACCAAGGGCAGATGGCACACGCGACGGGGAACCCAATATCATCGGTCCGTTTGCCAATCTTGAGGGCCTGATCACCCACATCTTAGTCCAAGGGACTGCTGTGAATGACCCTCCAGCTGATTCTGAGTCTGATGAAGCTCCTGCTGTGCCGAAGCCAAAGCAGACAAAGAAACCAAAAGCTTCAAAGCCGGCCCCTGCCTCAAAAATCTCATCGGTGAAGCCATTGAAAACTGCACCTCCTGAAGTCAGTGTGCAGTCTGAAGACGTATCCCGTGTCTCCAAGCCCCTGAAGGAAAAGGAGCCCCAGCAACAAACAGGCAAAGAGCTCACTGCTGCTGCCATTCTGCGAAGTGAAGCCATTGATCTATCAAGCGATGAAGATCTGGGCGATGACGCACTAGAGCAGCTCATCAAAAGCAAGGAAGAAGCGGAAATCTTCAACAATCTGCCTCTCTTTGATGTCGCCATCATCCACAGCTTCATCGATGAATGGTTTGACTCACCAGATATAAGCTTCAATGATCTGCAGCTGCCAGTTGGCCTCAGTGTCGCCTTCCAAGGCGCAATTGCTTCAGAACTGGCCATTGCTCAGCGCATTGTTGAGCTGAAATAGAAAATTGATCACGAAAAAGCTCAGTTCAAGAAGCACATGGCCAGCCTCAGCGTGCAGGAAGTGAGGAGCTTCAAAATCATGCTGCATGAGCTCAAAGAAAACTTTCTGAAAAAGCGTTCTGAAGCTCAGGGCTCGCGTGAAAGGATGAAGTCTTTGGCAGACAAATGTGTTCAAGCCTACAACGAGGCTGAAAAGCGCAAGGCACTTGGGCGTCCTGGCATCGACCCCAAGATGGCCGCAAAGAAGAAGAAGCAGCCTGCTGTGAGTGAACCAGAGGCATCAAGACAAGCAGCTATTCCCACGACTGGCTCAAAGCCAAAGAGCCGGTCAACAGCTTCAGAGCTAAAGAAGACAAGAGCTGTAGAAGCTGAAGCCAGAAAAAGGAAGAGCTCTGAAGCCTCTCCTACTGCACCCAGCAAAAAGAAGCGCAAGGTCAAGAAATCTCGGGCTGCTCCCACAGAGCCCTTGATGGTTGAACCCCTTTCTGTCATTCACCCCAATGCAGAAAGAAGACTAACAGTTCATGAGCCTGCTCCCACAGAGGCTCCTGACGCTGAAGATATTCCAGCAGCTGACCCAATAGCTGCTGAAGACATTGGTCAGCAGGACAATGTGCAAGATGGTGCAGCCCTTCCTCAGATTGAAACAAGCGAACTCATCAGTATTGGTCGTCCTCTGACGCCAATGGCACAAGATGAGTCATGGGCGGATCGCCCTCAGGAGGAAGAAGACTTTGAGGCCCAGCCCACTCCGACACCACAAGCGTCGCCTGCGTTCCGTAGGCTTCGCAAAGGTCCACGGCCTCAAGTCTAGTCTGCAGAAGTTCCGGCTGCATCAGCCGAAGACAATGAAGAAGCACCTCCAGAACCCACTCCCCGCTCCATCAAGATGCAGTTCTCCGGGAGAACGTGCCTGAAGTTGTCCCTCCAACTACTCAAGCGGAGGAAGGAAATGTTGCGGGTGCCACCACAAACACTGAAGCCAATGTGGAGCCCGCCCCACCAAATGCTTTAGCGGACAGCGAAGCCACTGAGCCTGACACTTCAGTTCCTGAGTCTGCTGCAGGTCCACAGTTTGATTATCACATAGAGCATAGGCCTCATGTCCAGAAGCCAGTCCCAAGGCTTCCAAGGTTCCCAGGTCCTGCATCAGCACCTGGCTCCTTTGATGTAAACAGCTTCAAGGCAGACAATACATTTTTCAATAGCTCCAAGAACCCCTATTCAAGGGAAAGGATTGTATCAGACAGGTTCTGGAGCTATTCTCAGCGCAGTTATTATTCGTGCATCTTATACAACCAAGGCCGCATCTTTCCGCACAAGCGTCTTGAGGTTGAAGCCATTGCTGGTCTGCCCTGCTTAGAGGAAGCACTGGATTGCTTCAGGCAAGTAGGTCTGCTGCCATTTGTGACAGATGAAGAGCACTGGAATGAAGAGCTTCTGCTTCAGTTCTATGCCACCCTTCATATAAAAGGATACAACAGAGATCCGAAGACTTGGATCCTAGAATGGATGACTGGCAATATCCATCATGAAGCCAATGCATATGATATCATTGAGCTCACAGGCCTTCCCACTCCAGGCGAATTCTTCGAGGAAGGCTGTCACCTACATTCTGAAGCTATTGAGAGCATATTTCAGAGACCTGAACCCAATATGAGTCAGATGCTCTCAATGATGAAGCCATTGCCTCAGGACGCACCCTATCCAACTGAGTTCTTCGTTGAAGACCTAGAGTACCTGCCCAGGACCATATATCACATTATCCGGCGGACTCTCTGGCCCATTAAGGGACACTCACCACATGCCAAGATTGAGGGTGCAATGAAGACTCTCATATTCTATATCATGCATGGCAAATGCTTCAACGCACAGGATCTCTTCATACGCCAACTTGCAGCGTCAGGCTCGGACTTATTTGGTCTAAAGTTCTATGCCCCTTGGGTGATGAGGCTGATCAAACTGCACTCTACGATCTCGTATCAGCCCTCAGCTCGAAACCATCGGATCTTCCTGCCAGATGTGGATATCTCTGCTGAAGCAATATACCCTGAGCCTGCCAAGCAACCGATAAGTCTTCAGAATGCTGAACACCAGAGCTTCACATAGAATGTTGAAGGTGTTGAAGCCATGTCCAGGGTCTATCCGTTGGCTGGCACTACACGTGCACCAGCATCTACTGAAGGCACAGATAGCACAAATGCTCCAAGACCCAAGAAGCGAGCTCGTGTCCTCACTGACCTAGAGCTTCTTGTGGCCCTTCACCAAAAGCAAGGTAGGCATCACGACTGGCTGAAACGTCAGATGAAGAGCCTCTTGGTGGATGTCAATCGTCTTCGAAACCTTGCCACCAAGAATGCCTTCGTTACACATGAGACTTGCCGTGTACGTGGAAAGGGCTCTCAATGATCTGCACTAAAGCTGAACTTGAAGAGGATGGCTTCACAGAGCGCTTCAAATTTGACACCACACCTCCTAGAAGGGCTGTGATGCGCAACACACCGTCACTTGAAGACTCTGAGTTTTCTTCATCTGCTGCCACAGTTACTGCAAGGATCATTGATGAAGACGACGATGCTACTTCACCACCACCTGCTTCAGCACCTCAAAGCTCTGCACCGCCAAACAACTCCACTGACCCTGCTGCGCTTGGGAACGCATAGAAAACTCGATGTCTTCAAACCATTTTGGTCATTACTGACAAAAGGGGGAGAAGCATATGATGTTTATAGTCTTCAAGCGGGTCAATATGGGCGGGTGCCTTATGTTTTGTTATACTTTGCTTCGTGTTTACAACTCTTGTTTTTGCTTCATTTTGTTCTTTGAGTTGTAAACACTAAAACTCGATGGTCGTCTGCTACTTCTTTACCACTCTGTTTGCGAAGATAAATTCTGCATGTGCGACGATAAATTCCGCACTTATCTCATTCTGCAGACGTCCATTTTCCATTATGCATGCCATTATCTCCATATACTTTCACATGCATAATGGATTGTCATCATAAGCTGAAGCGGATCTCCACAAGTACAACCTGCCATGTGCATTTGCATTCCAAAAGCAAATTAACTTATATGCACATCTTCAGGGGGAGCCCTTGCAACTTATGAAGACAATTCCTTTACAAACTTCACACTTTATACTCCCCGTTGAAAACTTCAACTAGTTTGTCATCAATCACCAAAAAGGGGGAGATTGTAAGTGCATCTAGTGCCACCCCTAGTTGGTTTGGGAGTATTGACGACAAACCTAGTTGAGGGACTAATGTGTTTGTGAGAATTGCAGGAAAACACAGGTAGAAGTCCCTCATTGATTCGGTTTTACTACCAAAGATGACCCCTAAAAATGTATGAAGACATTGAAGACAAAGGTGGTATATGAAGATATTCACATTGAAGACTATGACAAAAGAAGACACATTATGAAGCCTATGGAGATCGAAGACTTAGATCTTTTGTAGTTCTTTTTATTTTGTGTTGAGTCATAGGAACCACCGTACTGTTAAGTGGGGTCCAGGAGAACCAGTCAGAATGACTGAAGTGATGCCTAAATCAAAAACCTATGTCTTCGAGTGAAGACAATGAGAGCGAATCTTGTCCAGAGCCGGACAAGTCAGCTTTGCTTGTAGCCCAAGTAAAGTTGCCATGAGAGTTCGAAATCTGACCGTTGAGACACGTGTGAGTTCCTTAGTGACCCAGGGTCATTTCGGACAAATCAGGTCGGGTTGCCAAGTGGCTATAAATAGCCAACCCCCACAACCATAAACGGTTGGCTGCTCAGATTTCAGTGCACGGCTTTTGTCGTTTGAGTGCAACCCACCTCGAAGCCTTTGAGAGAAAATTCCTAGTGAGGAGAAAAGCCCTAACCACCCAGAGCCAGAGTAAATTGGGCATCACTTAAGTCTTCTTGTCTGTGTGATCTGAAGATTTATTACACTTGAGGACTGTGAATCCTCCAGATGGTTAGGCGTCGCGTTCAGAGCATCCAAGAGACATCGTGGATTGCCAGTGAATGAAGTTTGTGAAGGTTTGGGAGTCTACCTTGAAGACTTACCAGAGTGATTGGGCGAGGACTAAGTGACCTTAGCTCAAGGAGAATACAGTGAGGACTTGGTGTCCTGAACTGTGTGTTCAGGACTGGGTGTCCGGGACTGTGTGTCCTAAGGTTTAAATACCTTGCCGCTCCAACCAGACGTACAGTTGTCACAGCAACTGGAACTGGTCCAACATATCATTGTCTTCAACGAGTCACTGGTTTCATCTTCACTTCGTCTTCTTACTGTCACACATTGTGAAGCCATTGCATGCTTGCTTTATCTTTAGTCTTCACAACGTGAATGTATGAACTGTTTGGCTTCATAACTTCTTCCTACCTGATCCTTATTACACTGCAGTTGTTTGTCATTGTGCTTTCACTCTATTGAATACATGATCATGGCTGGCCTAGTGTAATCTAACTTCTGCTGCATAGTAATAGGCATAATCTTCGCTGTTTGTCTTCATAACTCTCACGTTTTGAAGACTTCCGTAAAAATCGCCTATTCACCCCCCCTCTAGTCGATATAACGCACTTTCAAAGTGCAAAGATGCTTTTATCTCTAAGTATTTTCCTCCCACTAAGATCATCTCTCTTAGAAACAATATTATGAATTTTAAACAACTTGATCATGAACATGTTGCACAAGCTTGGGAGAGAATGAAATTAATGATACGTAATTGCCTTACTCATGGTTTGAATTTGTCGATCATTATACAAAAAAATTATGCCGGATTGAATTTTGCTTCTCGAAATCTTTTAGATTTGGCTGCGGGAGGCACTTTTATTGAAATCACTTTAGGAGAAGCTACTAAACTCCTAGATAATATTATGGTTAATTATTCTCAATGGCATACTGACAGATCTACTAAAAAGGTGCATGCGATAGAAGAAATTAATGTTTTGAGTGGAAAGATGGATGAACTTATGAAATTATTTGCTAATAAGAGTGTTTCTTCTGATCCTAATGATGTGCCCTTGTCTACTTTGATTGAGAATAATAATGAATCTATGGATGTGAATTTTGTTGGTAGGAACAATTTTGGTAACAATGCGTATAGAGGAAATTTCAATCCTAGGCCTTACCCTAGTAATCCCTCTAATAATTATGGTAATTCCTACAACAATTCTTATGGAAATTATAATAAGATGCCCTCTGATTTTGAATCTAATATTAAAGAATTTATTTCTTCGCAAAAGAATTTTAATGCTATGATTGAAGAAAAATTACTTAAGATTGATGATTTGGCTAGGAACATTGATAGAATTGCACTTGATGTTGATTCTTTGAAACTTAGATCTATTCCACCTAAGCATGATATCAGTGAGTCTCTCAAAGCCATGAGAATTTCCATTGACGAGTGCAAAGAAAGAACCGCTAGGATGCGTGCTAAGAAAGATGCCTTTATAAAAGCGTGTTCTTCTAGTTCCTATGAAAATAATGATGAAGATCTAGAAGTTATTGTTGTGTCCCCTATTAAATCATTGTTTTGCAATATGAATCTTGATAATGATGGGACTGAATATGATCCACCTTTACCTGGACGGCGTTCTAAGTATTCGGAATTTGTTGATCTTGATGCTAAATTTGATAAAAGTGGGATTGAACAAATTAAAACCCTAGATGTTGCTAAACCCACTATTATGGATTTCAAGGAATTTAACTATGAAAATTGCTCTTTGATCGATTGTATTTCCTTGTTGCAATCCGTGCTAAAATTTCCTCGCGCCTATAGTCAAAATAAAGCGTTTACTAAACATATCGTTGATACCTTGATGCAATCTTATGAAGAAAAAATTGAATTAGAAGTTTCTATCCCTAGAAAAATTTATAATGAGTGGGAACCAACTATTAAAATTAAAATTAAAAATTATGAGTTTTATGCTTTGTGTGATTTGGGTGCTAGTGTCTCTACTATTCCCAAAACTTTGTGTGATTTACTAGATTTCTGTGATTTTGATGATTGCTCTCTGAACTTGCATCTTGCTGATTCCACTATTAAAAAACCTATGGAAAGAATTAATGATGTTCTTATTTTTGCTAATAGGAATTATGTGCCCATAGATTTTATCGTTCTTGATATAGATTGCAATCCTTCTTGCCCTATTATTCTTGGTAGACCTTTCCTTAAAATGGTTGGTGCAATTATTGATATGAAGGAAGGGAATATTAGATTTCAATTTCCATTAAAAAGGGCATGGAACACTTCCCTAGAAATAAAATAAAATAAAATAAAATTACCATATGAATCTATCATGAGAGCCACTTATGGATTGCCTACCAAAGATGGCAATACTTAGATCTATTCTTGCTTGTTATGCCTAGCTAGGGGCGTTAAACGATAGCGCTTGTTGGGAGGCAACCCAATTTTATTTTTATTCCTTGATTTTTTCTCCTGTTTAGTAATAAATAAGTTATCTAGCCTCTGTTTTGGTTGTGTTTTTGTGTTTAATTAGTGTTTGTGCCAAGTAGAACCGTTGGGAAGACTTGGGGAAAGTCTTGTTGAACTTGCTGTAAAAAACAGAAACTTTAGCGCTCACGAGAACTGCTGTCATTTTTATTTGGAAAGTTCTATTTATTTAATTATTTTTGCAGATGATTAATAGATACATTCCTCACGCCCAGCAATTTATTTTAGAATTTTTGGGGTTCCAGATCTTGCGCTAGCTACAGATTACTACAGACTGTTCTGTTTTTGACAGATTCTGTTTTTCGTGTGTTGTTTGCTTATTTTGATGAATCTATGGCTAGTAAAATAGTTTATAATCCATAGAGAAGTTGGAATACAGTAGGTTTAACACCAATATAAATAAATAATGAGTTCATTACAGTACCTTGAAGTGGTCTTTTGTTTTCTTTCGCTAACGGAGCTCACGAGTTTTCTACCTTAAGTTTTGTGTTGTGAAGTTTTCAAGTTTTGGGTAAAGATTTGATGGATTATGGAACAAGGAGTGGCAAGAGCCAAAGCTTGGGGATGCCCATGGCACCCCCAAGATAATCTAAGGACACCTAAAAGCCAAAGCTTGGGGATGCCCCGGAAGACATCCCCTCTTTCGTCTACTTCTATCGATAACTTTACTTGGAGCTATATTTTTATTCGCCACATGATATGTGTTTTGCTTGGAGTGTCTTTTATGATTTGAGTCTTTACTTATTAGTTTACCACAATCATCCTTGCTGTACACACCTTTTGAGAGAGCCATACATGATTTGGAATTTGATAGAATACTCTATGTCCTTCACTTATATCTTTTGAGCTTTATAGTTTTGCTCTAGTGCTTCACTTATATCTTTTAGAGCACGGTGGTGGATTTGTTTTATAGAAACTATTGATCTCTCATGCTTCACTTAGATTATTTTGAGAGTCTTAATAGCATGTTAATTTTCTTAAAATCCTAATATGCTTGGTATGCAAGATTAATAATAAAACTTTCGTATGAGTGTGTTCAATACTAAGAAGAAATTGATGCGTGATAATTGTTTTGAGATATGAGGATGGTGATATTAGAGTCATGCTAGTTGAGTAGTTGTGAATTTGAGAAATGCTTGTGTTAAAGTTTGTGATTCCCGTAGCATGCACGTACGGTGAACTGTTATGTGATGAAGTCGGAGTATGATTTATTTATTGATTGTCTTCCTTATGAGTGGCGGTCGGGGACGAGCGATGATCTTTTCCTACCAATCTATCCCCCTAGGAGCATGCGTGTAATACTTTGCTTTGATAACTCCTAGATTTTTGCAATAAGTATATGAGTTTTTTATGACTAATGTTGAGTCCATGGATTATACGCACTTTCCTTCCTTCCACCATTGCTAACCTCTCTAATACCGCGCACTTTTCGCCGATATCATACACCCACCAAATACCTTCCTCAAAACAGCCACCATACCTACCTATCATGGCGTTTCCATAGCCATTCCGAGATATATTGCCATGCAACTTTCCACCGTTCCGTTCATTATGACACGCTCCATCATTGTCATATTGCTAGCATGATCATGTAGTTGACATCGTATTTGTGGCAAAGCCACCGTTCATAATTCTTTCATACATGTCACTCTTGATTCATTGCACATCCTGGTACACCGCCGGAGGCATTCATATAGAGTCATATTTTGTTCTAAGAATCGAGTTGTAATTCATAAGTTGTAAGTAAATAAAAGTGTGATGATCATCATTATTAGAGCATTGTCCCAGTGAGGAAATAATGATGGAGACTATGATTCCCCCACAAGTCGGGATGAGACTCTGCACGAAAAAAAAGAGGCCATAAAAAAGGAGAAAGGCCCAAATAAAAAATGAGAGAAAAAGAGAGAAGGGACAATGTTACTATCCTTTTACCACACTTGTGCTTCAAAGTAGCACCATAATCTTCATGATAGAGAGTCTCTCATTATGTCACTTTCATATACTAGTGGAAATTTTTCATTATAGAACTTGGCTTGTATATTCCAATGATGGGCTTCCTCAAAATGCCCTAGGTCTTCGTGAGCAAGCGAGTTGGATGCACACCCACTTAGTTTCTTTTGAGCTTTCATATACTTATAGCTCTAGTGCATCCGTTGCATGGCAATCCCTACTCACTCACATTGATATCTATTGATGGGCATCTCCATAGCCCATTGATACGCCTAGTTGATGTGAGACTATCTTCTCCCTTTTTGTCTTGTCCACAACCACCATTCTATTCCACCTATAGTGCTATATCCATGGCTCACGCTCATGTATTGCATGAAGATCGAAAAAGTTTTGAAAATGTCAAAAGTATGAAACAATTGCTTGGCTTGTCATTGGGGTTCTGCATGATTTAAATACTTTATGTGGTGAACATAGAGCATAGCCAGACTATATGATTTTGTAGGGATAGCTTTCTTTGGCCATGATATTTTGAGAAGACATAATTGCTTTGTTAGTATGCTTGAAGTATTATTATTTTTATATCAATATGAACTTTTGTCTTGAATCTTTCGAATCTGAATATTCATACCACAATTAAGAAGATTTAAATTGAATTATGCCACGTAGCACTCCGCATCAAAAATTCTGTTTTTATCATTTACCTACTCGAGGACGAGCAAGAATTAAGCTTGGGGATGCTTGATATGTCTCCAACGTATCTATAATTTTTGATTGCTCCATGCTATATTATCTACTATTTTAGACATTATTGGGCTTTATTTTCCACTTTTATATCATTTTTGGGACTAACCTATTAACCGGAGGCCCAGCCCAGAATTGTTGTTTTTGCCTGTTTTAGGGTTTCGAAGAAAAGGAATATCAAACGGAGTCCAAATGGAATGAAACCTTCGGAAACGTGATTTTCTCATCAGATAATATCCAGGACACTTGGACCCTCCGTCAAGAAAGCCACGAGGTGCTCACGAGGGTAGGGGCGCCCCCCTGCCTCGTGGGCCCCTCGAAGCTCCACCGACGTACTTCTTCCTCCTATATAAATCCACGTACCCCCAGACGATCGGGGACGGAGCCAAAAACCTAATTCCACCGCCGCAACTTTCTGTATCCATGAGATCCCATCTTGGGGCCTGTTCCGGAGCTCCGCGGGAGGAGGCATCGATCAAGGAGGGCTTCTACATCATCATCCAAGCCCCTACGATGAAGTGTGAGTAGTTTACTTCAGACGTACGAGTCCATAGCTAGTAGCTAGATGGCTTCTTCTCTCTTTTTGGATCTCAATACAATGTTCTCCCCCTCTCTCGTGGAGATCTATTCGATGTAATCTTCTTTTTGCGGTGTGTTTGTTGAGACCGATGAATTGTGGGTTTATGATCAAGTCTATCTATGAATAATATTTGAATCTTCTCTGAATTATTTTATGTATGATTGGTTATCTTTGCAAGTCTCTTCGAATTATCAGTTTGGTTTGGCCTACTAGATTGGTTGTTCTTGCCATGGGAGAAGTGCTTAGCTTTGGGTTCAATCTTGCGGTGTCCTTTCCCAGTGACAGAAGGGGCAGCAAGGCACGTATTGTATTGTTGCCATTGAGGATAACAAGATGGGGGTTTTATCATATTGCATGAAACTATCCCTCTACATCATGTCATCTTGCTTAAAGCGTTACTCTGTTTTTAACTTAATACTCTAGATGCATGCTGGATAGCGGTCGATGAGTGGAGTAATAGTAGTAGATGCAGAATCGTTTCGGTCTACTTGTCTCGGACGTGATGCCTATATACATGATCATACCTAGATATTCTCATAAATATGCTCAATTCTGTCAATTGCTCAACAGTAATTTGTTCACCCACCGTAGAATACTTATGCTCTTGAGAGAAGCCACTAGTGAAACCTATGGCCCCCGGGTCTCTTTCTCATCATATCAATCTCCATCACTTTATTATTGCTTTGCTTTTACTTTGCTTTTACTTTATTTACTTTGCATCTCTATACCAAAAATACCAAAAAAAATTATTTATCATCTCTATCAGATCTCACTTTCGTAAGTGATCGTGAAGGGATTGACAACCCCTAAGCGCGTTGGTTGCGTTGAGCTATTGTTTTTGTGTAGGTACGAGGGACTCGAGCGTAGCCTCCTACTGGATTGATACCTTGGTTCTCAAAAACTGAGGGAAATACTTACGCTACTTTGCTGCATCATCCCTTCCTCTTCAGGGAAATCCAACGCAGTGCTCAAGAGGTAGCACTAACTACTAGGCCAGATTCTCACAATTGCGCCCCCTACCTGGCGTGCCAAAGATGTCGGTGTGGAACGACACCTATGGGATCACAAGAATCCCTACTACGGTTGACGGGGCACAGGGTTGCGAGAAGAGCAGGATTACTAATCAGCACAAGGATCGTTTACCCAGGTTCGGGCCGCGAGGATGCGTAAAACCATAGTCCTGCTTTGGTGGATGTATTGAGTGTTCTTGAGCCCTTCAACTAGCTGTGGTGGCTGAGTAGTTCCCAAGAGCCGAATCCTTCTCTAGTACGCCATGGGCCTCCTTTTATAGTCGAAAGGGGCTGCCACAGTGGCAAATAGGAGGTGGAAAGGCATACAGTGCTATGAGCTTATCACTCGTATTACAGGACAAGACGCATTTAATGCATCGCTTAGGTTTCCCCTTGCTTTATTGGGGACGGGAGCGAGGCCCGTCCCGTCCGTCGTCGATCCTCCTCGTTTCGACACGCACCCTGGCCAGCGATGCGTGCGGTGCCATGTAGGCAGGCAGGCAGCTGAGGTGGCGCAGTTGTAGGGTCTTCATGAAGATCTACATGCCGCCACGCGGGTGCTTGATGAGTTAGCCTGGGAGCTGCATGTTGCCACATAGGTGCCGGCCCAACTGGTTGGGCTAGCAGATGCATGCGAACGGCGATAGAGGCTTGGCTGGTGCGGGCCTGGAGGTGGCCTCGCTGGCGCCCTTGGCGAGGGCCGGCAACCCGGAAGGGCCTCGCCGTGGCGTGCTGTTGTCCCCGGCAAGATTCTTGCCGGGGGTCTTGTGGCTCCCCTCGGCAAGGATCTTGCCGAGGATCGTTGTCTTTTAATCCTCATCTGATCTTGAATATTCCTTGTCTTCACAAAGATCTGCATGCCACCGTCGAGGTGCCTCCCAAGCCCTGGCCCAACGTGGTTGATGGTGTTGGAGACCGTGGGCTCAAGGGTGATGCGCTCCGCTGGTGTTCGACGAGCCACCTTGATAAGGGCCTTGCCGGGGCCGCGGAGGCTGCCCCGGCAAGGGTCTTGCCGGGGGAGCCTGCTTCGTCCTTCTGCTCCTTTGTGTTCTTGGCCTTGGCGTTGACTTGGCTGTCTTGGGCTTTGGTTTTACCTCGGTTCAGCTCCCCTTTTCTGCTTGGTGCGGTCGTGGGCGCAGCTCCGACTGTCCGTGCACAGGTAAAGGCGTACAAAGGTGCACCCCTTCTTTTGTACACCGACAAAACCCATCCGTTAGCTTAGCATAATGATTGTATAGTTTTATTGCTAATGCTTTCATCATGACTTATACATGTTCCTCTGACTATGAGATTATGCAACTCCCGAATACCGGAGGAACACCTTGTCTGCTATCAAACATCACAACATAACTGGGTGATTATAAAGATGCTCTACATGTGTCTTCGATGGTGTTTGTTGAGTTGGCATAGATCAAGATTAGGATTTGTCACTCCATATATCGAAGAGGTATCTCTGGGCCCACTCGATAATGATCATCACTATAAGCCTTGTAAGCAATGTGACTAATGAGTTAGTTACGGGATGATGCATTACGGAACAAGTAAAGAGACTTGCCGGTAACGAGATTGAACTAGGTATGATGATACCGACGATCGAATCTCGGGCAAGTAACATACCGATGACTAAACGCTTCCGCTTTTGGTCTATGAGGGTACGTGGACACACTCTCCCCGCTCGTTGATATGCTTCTCCTAGATAGATCTTGCGTGATCATAGGCAAATTTTTGGAAATACTACATTCCCCAATAGCACCGCCCCTTGGGCCAGCCTCCTTTCCCCCCTCCTTTATATACGTGGGAGGGGGGCACCCCAAAGGCACACCAAGTCTTCTCTTAGCCATGTGCGGTGCCCCCCTCCACAGTTACACACCTCAGTTATATCGTCGTAGTGCTTAGGCGAAGCCCTGCGCCGGTAACTTCATCATCACCGTCACCACGCCGTCGTGCTGACGGAACTCTCCCTCGTCCTCAACTGGATAAGGAGATCGAGGGACGTCATCGAGCTGAACGTGTGCTCAACGCGGATGTGTCGTACGTATGGTTCTTGGATCAGTTGGATCGCAAAGACGTTTGACTACATCAACCGTGTTACTAAACGCTTCCGCTTTCGGTCTACGAGGGTACGTGGACACACTCTCCCCGCTCGTTGCTATGCATCTCCTAGATAGATCTTGCATGATCGTAGGTAATTTTTTTGAAATACTGTGTTCCCCAACAGTGGCATCAGAGCCAGGTCTATGCGTAGATGTTATATGCACGAGTAGAACACAATGAGTTGTGGGCGATAATAGTCATGCTGCTTACAAGCAACGTCTTACTTTGATTTGACGGTATTGTTGGATGAAGTGTCCTGGACCGACATTACATGACCGCGTTCATTAGACTGGTTCTACCGACGTGCTTCGCACACAGGTGGCTAGCGGGTGTCTGTTTCTCCAACTTTAGTTGAATCGAGTTTGACTACGTCCGGTCCTTGTTGAAGGTTAAACCAGCACATTGACGAAAAATCGTTGTGGTTTTGATGCGTAGGTAAGAAAGGTTCTTGCTAGAAGCCCGTAGTAGCCGCGTAAAACTTGCAACAACAAAGTAGAGGACGTCTAACTTGTTTTTGCAGGGCATGTTGTGATGTGATATGGTCAAGACGTGATGATATATAAATTGTTGTATGAGATGATCATGATTTGTAGAAGTTATCGACAACTGGCGGGAGTCTTATGGTTGTCGCTTTATTGTATGAAATGCAATCGCCATGTAATTGCTTTACTTTATCACTAAGAGATAGCGATAGTCGTAGAAGTAATAGTTGGCGAGACGACAATGATGCTTCGAGGGAGATGAAGGTCTCAAGCCGGTGATGATGGTGATCATGACGGTGCTTTCGAGATGGAGATCAAAGGCACAAGATGATGATGGCCATATCATATCACTTATTTTGATTGCATGTGATGTTTATCTTTTATTCATCTTATTTTTCTTAGTATGGCTGTAGCATCATAAGATGATCTCTCACTAAATTTCAAGGTATAAGTGTTCTCCCTGAGTATGCACCGTTGCTACAGTTCATCGTGCCGAGACACCACGTGATGATCGGGTGTGATAAGCTCTACGTTCACATACAATGGGTGCAAGCCAGTTTTGCACACGCAGAATACTCAGGTTAAACTTGACGAGCCTAGCATATGCAGATATGGCCTCAGAACACTGAGACCGAGAGGTCGAACATGAATCATATAGTAGATATGATCAACATAGTGATGTTCACCATTGAAAACTACTCCATCTCACGTGATGACCGGACATGGTTTAGTTGATATGGATCACGTGATCATTTAGATGACTAGAGAGATGTCTATCTAAGTGGGAGTTCTTAAGTAATATGATTAATTGAACTTTAATTTATCATGAACTTAGTACCTGATAGTATTTTGCATTTCTATGTTGTTGTAGATCAATGGCCCGTGCTACCGTTCCCTTGAATTTTAATGCGTTCCTAGAGAAAGCTAAGTTGAAAGATGATGGTAGCAACTACACGGACTGGGTCTGTAACTTGAGGATTATCCTCATTGCTGCACAGAAGAATTACGTCCTGGAAGAACCTCTAGGTGCAAGACCCGCTGCAGGAGCAACTCCGAATGTTATGAACGTCTGGCAGAGCAAAGCTGATGACTACTCAATAGTTCAGTGTGCCATGCTTTACGGCTTAAAACCGAGACTTCAACGACGTTTTGAACGTCATGGAGCATATGAGATGTTCCAGGAGTTGAAGTTAATATTTCAAGCAAATGCCCGGATTGAGAGATATGAAGTCTCCAATAAGTTCTACAGCTACAAAATGGAGGAGAATAGTTCTATCAGTGAACATATACTCAGAATGTCTGGGTACGACAACCACTTGACTCAACTAAGAGTTAATCTTCCTGATGATAGTGTCATTGACAGAGTTTTTCAATCACCGCCACCAAGCTACAAAAGCTTCGTGATGAACTATAATATGCAAGGGATGGATAAGACAATTCCCGAGCTCTTTGCGATGCTAAAGGCTGCGAAGGTAGAAATCAAGAAGGAGCATCAAGTATTGATGGTTAACAAGACCACCAGTTTCAAGAATAAGGGCAAAGGGAAGAAGGGGAATTTCAAGAAAAACGGCAAGCAAGTTACTGCTTAAGTGAAGAAGCCCAAGTCTGGACCTAAGCCTGAGACTAAGTGCTTCTACTGCAAAGGGACTGGTCACTGGAAGCGGAAGTGCCCTAAGTATTTGGCGGATAAGAAGGATGGCAAAGTGAAAGGTATATTTGATATACATGTTATTTATCTGTACCTTACTAATGCTCATAGTAGCGCCTGGGTATTTGATACTGGTTCTGTTGCTCATATTTGCAACTCGAAACAGGGGCTACGGCTTAAACGAAGATTGGCTAAGGACGAGGTGACGATGCGCGTGGGAAATGTTTCCAAAGTCGATGTGATCACCATCGGCACGCTACCTCTACATCTACCTTCAGGATTAGTTTTAGACCTGAATAATTGTTATTTTGTGCCAGCATTAAGCATGAACATTATATCTGGATCTTGTTTGATGCGAGACGGTTATTCATTTAAATCTAAGAATAATGGTTGTTCTATTTATATGAGTAATATATTTTATGGTCATGCACCCATGATTAGTGGTCTATTTTTGTTGAATCTCGATTGTAGTGATACACATATTCATAATATTGAAGCCAAAAGACGCAAGGTTAATAATGATAGTACAACTTATTTGTGGCATTGCCGTTTAGGTCATATTGGTGTAAAGCGCATGAAGAAACTCCATGCTGATGGACTTTTGGAATCACTTGATTATGAATCACTTGATGCTCGCGAACCATGCCTCACGGGCAAGATGACTAAGACTCCGTTCTCCGAAACAATGGAGCGAGCAACAGACTTGTTGGAAATAATACATACTAATGTATGCGGTCCGATGAGTGTTGAGGCTCGCGGAGGGTATCTTTACTTTCTGACCTTCACAGATGATTTGAGCAGATATGAGTATATCTACTTGATGAAACATAAGTCTGAAACATTTGAAAAGTTCAAAAAATTTCAGAGTGAAGTATAAAATCATCATAACAAGAAAATAAAGTTTCTACGATCTGATCGTGGAGGTGAATATTTGAGTTACGAGTTTGGTCTTCATTTGAAACAATGTGGAATAGTTTCATAACTCACGCCACCTGGAACACCACAGCATAATGGTGTGTCCGAACGTCATAATCTTACTTTATTAGATATGGTGCGATCTATGATGTCTCTTACTAATTTACCGCTATCGTTTTGGGGTTATGCTTTAGAGACGGCTGCATTCACGTTAAATAGGGCACCATCAAAATCCGTTGAGACGACACCATATGAATTGTGGTTTGGCAAGAAACCCAACTTGTCGTTTCATAAATTTTGGGGCTGCAATGCTTATGTGAAAAAGCTTCAACCTGATAAGCTCGAACCCAAATTGGAGAAATATGTCTTCATAGGATACCCAAAGGAGACTGTTGAGTACCCCTTCTATCACAGATCTGAAGGCAAGATATTCGTTGCTAAGAATGGATCCTTTCTAGAGAAGGAGTTTCTATCGAAAGAAGTGAGTGGGAGGAAACTAGAACTTGATGAGGTAATTGTACCTTCCCCCGAATTGGAAAGTAGTTCATCACAGAAGTTAGTACCAGTGATTCCTACACCAATTAGTGAGGAAGCTAATGATGATGATCATGAAACTTCTGATCAAGTTACTACCGAACCTCGTAGGTCAACCATAGTAAGATCTCCACCATAGTTGTATGGTAATCCTGCTCTGGAGGTCATGTTACTTGACCATGACGGGCCTACGAACTATGCGGAAGCGATGATGAGCCCAGATTCCGCGAAATGGCTTCAGGCCATGAAATCTGAGATGGGATCCATGTATGAGAACAAAGTGTGGACTTTGGTTGACTTGCCCGATGATCGGCAAGCCATAGAGAATAAATGGATCTTCAAGAAGAAGACGGACACTGATGGTAATGTTACTGTCTACAAAGCTCATCTTGTTGCGAAAGGTTTTCGACAAGTTCAAGGAGTTGACTATGATGAGAACTTCTCACCCGTAGCGATGCTTAAGTCTGTCCGAATCATGTTAGCAATTGACGCATTTTATGATTATGAAATTTGGCAAATGGATGTCAAAACTGCATTCCTTAATGGATATCTTGAATAAGAGTTGTATATGATGCAACCAGAAGGTTTTGTCGATCCAAAAGGTGATAACAAAGTGTGCAAGCTCCAGTGATCCATTTATGGAGTGGTGCAAGCCTCTCGGAGTTGGAATATAAGCTTTGATAGTGTGATCAAAGCATATGGTTTTATATATACTTTTGGAGAAGCCTGTATTTACAAGAAAGTGAGTGGGAGCTCTGTAGCATTTCTGATATTATATGTGGATGACATATTGTTGATCGTAAATGATACTGAATTTCTGAATAGTGTAAAAGGATACTTGAATACGAATTTTTCAATGAAAGACCTTGGTGAAGCTGCTTATATTGGGCATCCAAATCTATTGAGATAGATCAAAATGCTTAATTGGACTTCCACAAAGCACATACCTTGATAAAGTTTTGAAAAATTTCAAAATGGATCAGTCAGAGAAAGGGTTCTTGCCTGTGTTAGAAGGTGTGAAGTTGAGTCAAACTCAATGCCCGGCCACTACAGAAGATAGAGAGAAAATTAAAGTCATTCCCTATGCCTCAGTCATAGGTTCTATCATGTATATAATGCTATGTAACAGACCTGATGTGTGCCTTGCTATTAGTTTATCAGGGAGGTACCAAAGTAATCCAGGAATGGATCACTGGACAGCGGTCAAGAACATCCTGAAATACCTGAAAAGGACTAAGGATAGTTTATGGAGGTGACAAGGAGCTCGTCGTAAACGGTTACATTGATGCAAGCTTTGACGCTAAGCCGGATGACTCTAAGTCACAAACCGGATACGTATTTATATTGAATGGTGGAGCTATCAGTTGGTGCAGTTCCAAGCAGAGCGTCGTGGCGGGATCTACGTGTGAAGCGGAGTACATAGCTGCTTCGGAAGTAGCAAATGAAGGAGTCTGGATGAAGGAGTTCATATCCGATCTAGGCGTCATACAAAGTGCATCGGGTCCAAAGAAAGTCTTTTGTGACAATACTGGAGCAATTGCCTTGGAGAAGGAATCAAGATTTCACAAGAGAACCAAACACATCAAGAGACGCTTCAATTCCATCTGCGATCAAGTCAAGGAGGGAGACATAGAGATTTGTAAGATACATACGGATCTCAATGTTGCAGACCCGTTGACTAAGCCTCTCTCACGAGCAAAACATGACCAACACCAAGAATCCATGGTGTTAGAATCAATCCTATGTAATCTAGATTATTGACTCTAGTGCAAGTGGGAGACTGAATGATATATGCCCTAGAGGCAATAATAAAGATGTTATTTATAATTCCTTATATCATGATAAATGTTTACTATTCATATTAGAATTGTATTAACCGGAAACTTAGTACATGTGTGAATACATAGACAAACAGAGTGTCCCTAGTATGCCTCTACTAGACTAGCTCGTTAATCAAAGATGGTTAAGTTTCCTGACCATAGACATGTGTTGTCATTTGATGAACGGGTGTGATGGACAAGACCCATCCGTTAGCTTAGCATTAATGATCGTTTAGTTTTATTGCTATTGCTTTCATCATGACTTATACATGTTCCTCTGACTATGAGATTATGCAACTCCCGAATACCGGAGGAACACCTTGTGTGCTATCAAACGTCACAACGTAACTAGGTGATTATAAAGATGCTCTACAGGTTTCTCCGATGGTGTTTGTTGGGTTGGCATAGATCGAGATTAGGATTTGTCACTCCGTGTATCGGATAGGTATCTCTAGGACCTCTCGGTAATGCACATCACTATAAGCCTTGCAAGCAATGTGACTAATAAGTTAGTTGCGAGATGATGTATTACGGAACGAGTAAAGAGACTTGCCAGTAATGAGATTGAACTAGGTATGGTGATACCGACGATCGAATCTCGGGCAAGTAACATACCGATGACAAAGGGAAAAATGTATTTTGTTATTATGTGGTTTGACCGATAAAGATCTTCATATAATATGTAGGAGCCAATATGAGCATCCAGGTTCTGCTATTATTTATTGACCGACGATGTGTCTCGGTCATGTCTACATAGTTCTCGAACCCGTAGGTTCCGCACGCTTAACGTTCAATGACGATTTGTATTATGAGTTATGTGATTTGATGAACGAAGTTTGTTCGGAGTCCCGGATGAGATCACAGAAATGACGAGGAGTCTCTAAATGTTCGATAGGTAAAGATTCATATATTGGAAGGTTACATTCGGACACCGGAATGGTTCGGGTCGTTTCGGAGTACCGGGGGTTACCGGAACCCCCAGGGAGGTTAATGGGCCACCATGGGCCTTAGTGGAGAAGAGAGAGGGCCGGCCAGGAGGTGGCGCGCGCCCCCCTTGCCATCCAAATTGGACAAGGGGTGGGGGCGGCTCCCCCCTCCTTCCTTCTCTCCTCTTCCTCCTTCCCTCCTTCTCCTAGAGGGAATAGGAAGGGGTGGGGGCGAATCCTAGTTGGACCGGGAGTCCAAGTAGGACTCGCCCCTATGGCGCACCCCCCTTTGGGCCGGCCTCCTCTTCCCCCCTCCTTTATATACGTGGGAGGGGGGCACCCCAAAGGCACACCAAGTCTTCTCTTAGCCGTGTGCGGTGCCCCCCTCCATAGTTACACATCTCGGTCATATCGCTGTAGTGCTTAGGCGAAGCCCTGCGCTAGTAACTTCATCATCACTGTCGCCACACCGTCGTGCTGACGAAACTCCTCCTCGTCCTCAACTGGATCAAGAGCTCAAGAGACGTCATCGAGCTGAACGTGTGCTGAACACGGAGGTGCCGTAGGTTCGGTGCTTGGATCAGTTGGATCGCGAAGATGTTCGACTACATCAACCGCTTTCGTTCTACGAGTGTACGTGACACACTCTCCCCGCTCGTTGCTATGAATCTCCTAGATAGATCTTTTGTGGTCGTTGGTAACTTTTTTGAAATACTGCGTTCCCCAACACCATTCTCTTAGTAGTGTGTTGACAATGATGTAGGGATGGTGTACTTATGTAGATGATGATGTGGAGTCAGATGACAACTTCTGATGCTTTTGGTATATGAATAATGAAGCCTTATATTGCTTGTATATATGTCTTCATGTATGTGGTTTTCTATCACTTTGTTATGTGTTGAAATTTTGGTATTCTCTCTTCTATAGAGATGAGGTGGTATGTGGTGTCACTAGTAGAAAAGGGCGCAATGGTCCAAGCCGGGTCAGCCCATTAGTCCCGGTTCAGTCCAGAACCGGGACCAATGGGGGCATTGGACCCGGTTCGTGAGCCTAGGGGGCCGGCCAGGCCACGTTGGCCATTGGTCCCGGTTCATCTGGACCTTTTGGTCCCGGTTGGTGGGACGAACCAGGACCAGTGGGCCTTGCGCCTGGCCCACCACCATTGGTCCCGGTTGGTGGCTTGAACCGGGACCAAAGGCTCCCCTTTAGTCCCGGTTCATACCACCAACCGGGACCAATGAGGTGCCTATATATACCCCCTCGCGTAAGAGCAGAGCACACTGCTCTGTTTTTTTCTGGCCCAGGGGGAGAGGGCTTGGTGGTGCTCTAGCTCACCTCCTATGCACACAAGGTGTTCGATGGAATGCCCGAGCCACACTACTTAAGCTTTCTCCTCTCCAAGCTCGACCTCCAAGCTCCATTTTCCTCAATATTTGTCTAGGTTTAGCGTCCGTCACGCCCCGTCCCCGTCTTCACCGCCGTCGGTCACCCGCGCCGAGCTCATCGCTGGCACCACCATGGTGAGCCTCTTGTTCTTATCTTCTTTCTCAAAGGAAAAATATTCTTACTTGTATGTTTACATAGATACTTGTATTATTTTCTTAATTTTATTATTGCATCTTATATAGTGCGATGGTTTTTGTATCCGCCCCCGTCGGCCCTCATCCTATCTATGATTCGGATGTGGTATATATATTATCTTTATAACTATTGGTTCATTTATTGTTTATGAAAATTATGCCGACCAACGTGACATAGATTTTATTTATGTAGGATGTATGTGAATCGGAAATTCCAACCGACCCTATTGTCGAGAGGTTAAATTTAGTTGAAGAAGAAAACAATTTGTTGAAGGAAAAACTAAAAAAAATTGAGGAGGAGAAGTTGATATTGGAGTTGCATGTTGCGGATGTCGTCGATGATCACAAGATCAAGATGGATGCAATGCGCTTGAAGATTAGAAAGATTAGAAAATATGCCATTCATACCGAGGCTTGGTATCATTATGCCATTAGATCAATTGTTGCCTTGGTTGCGATTATGATCGCATTTGTTTTCACATTGAAATGTTTTGCATAGTTTCAATTGTATGGTTTAATTAATTAGATGCTCTGGAGAGCTATATGTTGTTAGATGAGAACTATGTATGTACTTTGGTTTTAATGTGATGATGAACTTATATTAATTTGGACACTTAATTATATATAATGCACGCAGATGAACCGGCAATGGATGTACGGTGACAGACACACCTCCGAGTACATTAAGGGCGTGCATGAGTTTCTCGATTCGGCTGAGGCAAACAAGCAGAATGGTTTTATGTGTTGTCCATGCACTGAATGTGGGAATACGAGGTCTTACTCTAACCGGAAAATCCTTCACTCCCACCTGCTTTACACGGGTTTCATGCCACACTATAATGTTTGGACGAGGCACGGAGAAATAGGGGTTATGATGGACAACGGCGAAGAAGAAGAGTACGATGACAACTATGTGCCCCCTGAATACGATGATGCTGCAACGGGGGGAGCTGGTGAAGATCAAGAGGAACCAGACGATGTGCCCAATGTTGCTGCAACGGGTGAAGCTGCTGAAGATCAAGAGGAACCAGACGATGTGCCCGATGATGATGATCTCCGCCGGATCATTGTCGATGCAAGGACGCAATGCGAAAGTCAAAAGGAGAAGTTGAAGTTCGATCACATGTTAGAGGATCACAAAAAAGGGTTGTACCCCAATTGCGAAGATGGCAACACAAAGCTCGGTATCGTACTGGAATTGCTGCAGTGGAAGGCAGAGAATGTTGTGGCTGACAATGGATTTGAGAAGCTACTAAAAATATGGAAGAAGAAGCTTCCAAAGGATAACGAATTGCCCGACAGTACGTACGCCGCAAAGAAGTTCGTATGCCCTCTAGGATTGGAAGTGGAGAAGATACATGCATGCCCTAATGACTGCATCCTCTACCGCGGTGCATACAAGGATCTGAACGCATGCCCGGTATGCGATGCATTGCGGTATAAGATCAGACGAGATGACCCTGGTGATGTTGACAGCGAGCCCCCCAGGAAGAGGGTTCCTGCGAAGGTGATGTGGTATTCTCCTATAATACCACAGTTGAAACATCTGTTCAGAAACGAAGAGCATGCCAAGTTGATGCGATGGCATAGTGAGGACCGGAAGAAAGACGGGAAGTTGAGAGCACCCACTGACGGGTCGTAGTGGAGAAAAATCGAGAGAAAGTACTGGGATGAGTTTGCAAAGGACCCAAGGAATGTATGGTTTGCTTTAAGCGCGGATGGCATTAATCCTTTCAGGGAGCAGAGCAGCAATCACAGCACCTGGCCCGTGACTCAATGTATGTATAACCTTCCTCCTTGGATGTGCATGAAGCGGAAGTTCATTATGATGCCAGTTCTCATCCAAGGCCCTAAGCAACCCGGCAACGACATTGATGTGTACCTAAGGCCATTAGTTGAATAACTTTTACAGCTGTGGAATGGAAACGGTGTACGTACGTGGGATGAGCACAGACATGAGGAATTTAACCTAAAGGCGTTGCTGTTCGTGACCATCAACGATTGGCCCGCTCTCAGTAACCTTTTAGGACAGACAAACAAAGGATACCACGCATGCACGAACTGTTTAGATGACACTGAAAGTATATACCTGGACAAATGCAGGAAGAATGTGTACCTGGGCCATCGTCGATTTCTTCCGACCAACCATCAATGTCGAAAGAAAGGCAAGCATTTCGAAGGCGAGGCAGATCACCGAAAGAAGCCCGCCATGCGTACCGGTGATCACGTACTTGCTATGGTCAATGATTTACACGTAATCTTTGGAAAGGGTCCCGGCGGACTAGCTGTTCTGAATGAGGCTGAGGGACACGCACCCATGTGGAAGAAGAAATCTATATTTTGGGACCTACCCTACTGGAAAGACCTAGAGGTCCGCTCTTCAATCGACGTGATGCACGTGACGAAGAACCTTTGCGTGAACCTGCTAGGCTTCTTGGGCGTGTATGGGAAGACAAAAGATACACCTGAGGCACGGGAGGACCTGCAACATTTGCATGAAAAAGACGGCATGACTCCGAAGCAGTATAAAGGTCCTGCCAGCTACGCTCTTACGAAAGAAGAGAAAGAAATCTTCTTTGAATGTCTGCTCAGTATGAAGGTCACGACTGGCTTCTCGTCGAATATAAAGGGAATAATAAATATGCCAGAGAAAAAGTTTCAGAACCTAAAGTCTCATGACTACCACGTGATTATGACGCAACTGCTTCCGGTTGCATTGAGGGGGCTTCTACCGGAAAACGTCCGATTAGCCATTGTGAACCTATGTGCATTCCTCAATGCAATCTCTCAGAAGGTGATTGATCCAGAAATCGTACCAAGGCTAAGGAGTGATGTGGCGCAATGTCTTGTCAGTTTCGAGCTGGTGTTCCCACCATTCTTCTTCAATATCATGACGCAAGTCTGTGACGCCCCCGATTCAACCGTACACTAATCATGCACGCAAATGTGTACGATCAAGATCAAGGACTCACGGGAAGATATCACAACGCAACTCTACAAATAAAATAAGTCATACAAGCATCATATTACAAGCCAGGGGCCTCGAGGGCTCGAATACAAGAGCTCGATCATAGACGAGTCAGCGGAAGCAACAATATCTGAGTACAGACATAAGTTAAACAAGTTTGCCTTAAGAAGGCTAGCACAAACTGGGATACAGATCGAAAGAGGCGCAGGCCTCCTGCCTGGGATCCTCCTAACTACTCCTGGTCGTCGTCAGCGGGCATCACGTAGTAGTAGGCACCTCCGGTGTAGTAGGAGTCGTCGTCGACGGTGGCGTCTGGCTCCTGGGCTCCAACATCTGGTTGCGACAACCAGGAAGAAAGGAAAGGGGGAAAAGGGGGGAGAAAGCAACCGTGAGTACTCATCCAAAGTACTCGCAAGCAAGGAGCTACACTACATATGTATGCATTGGTATCAACTGGAATAAGGCTATTATATGTGGGCTGGACTGCAGAAAGCCAGAATAAGAGGGGGATAGCTAGTCCTTTCGAAGACTACGCTTCTGGCAGCCTCCGTCTTGCAGCATGTAGAAGAGAGTAGACTGAAGTCCTCCAAGTATCATCACGTAGCATAATCCTAACCGATGATCCTCCCCTCGTCGCCCTGTGAGAGAGCGACCACCGGTTGTATCTGGCACTTGGAAGGGTGTGTTTTATTAAGTATCCGGTTCTAGTTGTCATAAGGTCAAGGTACAACTCCAAGTCGTCCTGTTACCGAAGATCACGGCTATTCGAATAGATTAACTTCCCTGCAGGGGTGCACCACATACCCCAACACGCTCGATCCCATTCGGCCGGACACACTTTCCTGGGTCATGCCCGGCCTCGGAAGATCAACACGTCGCAGCCCCACCTAGACCAACAGAGAGGTCAGCACGCCGGTCTAAACCTAAGCGCCCAGGGGTCTGGGCCCATCGCCCTTAGCACACCTGCACGTTGCGTGGGCGGCCGGAAGCAGACCTAGCCTAGTGGCGTTCCAGTCCAATCCAGCGCGCGCCGCTCCGTCGCTGACGTCAAGAAGGCTTCGGCTGATACCACGACGCCGGGATACCCATAACTACTCCCGCGTAGATGGTTAGTGCGTATAGACCAAATGGCCAGACTCAGATCAAATACCCAGATCTCGTTAAGCGTGTTAAGTATCCGCGAACGCCGACCAGGGCCAGGCCCACCTCTCTCCTAGGTGGTCGGAACCTGCCCTGTCGCTCCGCCTCAAAGATCCACACAGAGGGCCGTTGGGACAAAGGTCCTTTCAGCCCCCAATCCGTGAATCACTCGCGGGTGCTCCACAAGCCGACCCGTCTTTAGTCACCACATGTATCATGTATAAAGTATATAGTATATACCCGTGATCAACTCCCGAGTGATCACGGCCCGATAGTATAGCATGGCAGACGGACAAGGATGTAGGGCCACTGATGAAAATACTAGCATCCTATGCTAAGCATTAGGATTGCAGGTAAAGGTAACAACAGTAGTAGCAAGGACAGGCTATGCATCAGTATAGGTTTAACGGGAAGCAGTAACATGCTACACTACTCTAATGCAAGCAGTATAGAGAAGAGTAGGCGATATCTGGTGATCAAAGGGGGGGCTTGCCTGGTTGTTCTGGCAAGAGAGAGGGGTCGTCAACACCGTAGTCGATCGGGGCAGCAGCAGCGTCGGTCTCGGTGTCTATCGAGAGAAGAGGGGGGAGAAACAATAAATATTTAAGCAAGCAGATGCATAGTGATGCATGACATTACAAGTTACGGCGTTAGAGGTGCCCTAACGCGGTAGTAGGTGATACCGGTGAAGGGGGATAACATCCGGGAAAGTATCCCCGGTGTTTCGCGTTTTCGGGCAGAGGAGCCGGAGGGGGAAAGTTGCGAGTTCGATAGGTTAGAGGGCTGTGGCGGACGAACGGGTTGCGTATCCGGATTCGTCTCGTCGTTCTGAGCAACTTTCATGTTGAAAATATTTTAATCCGAGTTACGGATTAAAAGATATGATTTTCTAAAGATTTTAATAATTTCTGGAATTTAATTAATTATTTAAATCTAACATTATCCAAAACAGTGTTGATGACGTCAGCATGACGTCAGCAGTCAACAGGGGCGTTGACTGGTCAAACTGACGTGTGGGTCCAGCGGGGCCCACCTGTCATACCCTGTTTAGGCTAATCAGGTTTTAGCTAAACTAATCACAGTTTAATTAGACTAATTAGTTAATTTGATTAATCTAATTATGATTAATTACTTAATTAATTCCTTAATTAATTAATTAATTAATTAATTATTATTATTATTAATTTTAATTCCTTTTTTTTAATCGTTCTGGGCGGGGCCCCCTTGTCATAGGGCCAAGGCCCTTAACGGGCATACGGGTAGTGGTTCTCAGCGTCGGGCGCCGGGTGCGGGCGCACCCGAGCGGGCGTTCGCCTGCAGGGCGGGACGAGGCCGCCGGGGCACCGACGGCGGGGCACGCCGGCGCGGCCAGCCGGGGCCACGGCGGGGGGAGGCGAGGGGTGGCGCTGGTGCGGCCAGTGGCGCGGTGGCGCGGCCGTGGGAGGAGGAGAGGGCGGAGACTAGGCGTGGCGAGGCACGGTGCCATGGGGCGCCGGCCGGAGCAGCAGGGGGGCAGGCGGTGAGGGGAGGCGGCGCAGAGGGGCGAGGCCACCGGCGACGGGGCGCTGCAGTGGTGGTGGCCGCACCGCCGCAGCACAGCAGCTGCTGCTGCACCTCATGGCGGGGCATGGCCAAGAACGGCAAGGGCGACGGTGTGGCCGACGCGGTGGTGCGCGTGCGCACGGTCGGCCTCGAGCAGAGGCAGGGAAGGAGGAGGACGAAGCCGTGGCCTCACCGGGATTCGTAGGGACGGGACAGCGGGGGTTGAGGAGGAGGACGGTGACGAGCGGCGTAGGGGATGCAGGCCGGCGGGGAGGAGGATGCAGTCCGGTGGGGGGGGGTCCGGCGATGGTGATGAGGTGGCGGGGCTGCGCCGGAATGGCGTCAGGGGCACGGGGCCGGGCCCTTGAGCGAGGGCAGGCGGCGACGGCGGGGGTTGGCGTGGCGGCGACGAAAGGGGGGGCCCCTTCCGGTCCAGGAAAGGGGGAGGGGGGTGAGGACGACGGCGAGCGACGGGCGGGGCGGCGCCGGTGATGCGTCGGGGAGGCGGCGATGGGTTCGGGCCCGATCCCGATTGGATCGGGGGGGGAGTGGGGGCGAGAGGAGAGGTGGGGAGTGGGGGGTGAGTGGGGCGACGGGGTGGGGTTAGGGTTTCGGGGGTGTGGGTTATGGGGGGGGGGTGGCCGGCTGGGCCTTTGCCCAGTTGGGCCGGTGGTGGCCTGGCCGGCTGGGCGGTCTGGCCCAGTGGGGGGGGTCCTTTTATATTTTTTTTATCTTTTCTGTTTGATCCATTTTAAGTATTTAGGTCTTTTATAAAGGCATGGATCCCACACCATAAATTCCTAGGCATTTATTTGCACACCCCGAACATTTTTGTTTTAAATTTTGAAAAGTTTTATCCCCTGGTTGATTTTGAATTTGAATTTGAATCAGTTTCGAACTAACACGAGATTAGGAACAGTAACCGAGGTGACGTGGCATCATTAGCAGAGGTTCACTGTAGCTTAATTATCCGGGCGTTACAACGTCCTAGTTCATCTAGTCGACGAGATTATCATCCTGGGGCCCGTATTTCTACACAATATGTTCCCCTTTGAGAGGTCATGGGAGTCCTAAATAAATATGTCCGTAACCGCGCTAGGCCAGAAGGAAGCATCTCCATGGGCCATCAAACAGAGGATGTTATCGGGTTTTGTGTTGACTTCATTCCTGGCCTTAAGAAGATAGGTCAGCCTAAATCGCGGTATGAGGGGAGACTGGCTGGAAAAGGCACTCTTGGAAGTGACTCAATAATATGTAGGGACGGATATTCTTGGTCTCAAGCACACTACACAGTTCTACAGAACTCTACCTTGGTGACCCCGTATGTCGATGAACACAAGAACAGTCTGCGCTCCAAACACCCGGAGCAGTGTGACGACTGGATTACATGTGAACACATCAGGACTTTCAGCAGTTGGTTGGAAACACGTCTCAGAGGTGACAACACTGTTTGTGATGAGTTGTACTTGTTGTCCAGGGGACCATCTTTGACTGTATTGACTTACAAAGGATACGAGATAAATGGGAATACATTTTACACGATCGCCCAAGATCAAAAGAGCACCAACCAAAACAGCGGTGTCCGCTTTGATGCAGCAAGCAAGAGTGGAAAGGACACATATTATGGTTACATAGTGGACATATGGGAACTTGACTACGGACATGATTTTAAGGTCCCTTTGTTTAAGGTACACGTGCATTGCACGCATGAGATTCTGGTGGTTTGTGCATTATGCTTCTACATGTGGAGCTTTCTGGATTCTAACATGTGGCAAAATCTGGTGGAATGTAAGGTTAGGAAAGTTTGATTAACTTAGGCGAGTGTTTGATTCAAGCCACACCTTAGGCAAGCCACACTAAGGCCCCACATGACATACACACACAAAATGTGGCAAGATTCCCTTAGACTTGCCAACTTGTTTCTCTCATTTTGAAGAACTAATAACTTTGCCTAAGCTTAGTTGTGGCAAAGTTAGAGTCTGTTTGATTCAAAGGATTTTCATAGGATCTTTGAAGGATTAGAATCCTTAGGAATTTTTCCTACGTTGGTCGTTTGATTCATAGGATTGAATCATGCAGAATATTTTCCTAAGGATTCATTTGTACTACATTTCACAAGAATTCTAACATGCACTCCAACCTCTTGAAAGAAATCCTTTGTTTATTATGTGACACAATCAAACAAACTCAAATCCTATAGGGATCCAATGAACATGCCATTCCAATCCTACTTTTTTCCTATTCCTATGTTTCTGCAATCCTATGAATCAAAGAGGCCCTTACTCATGAATTAAGTTCAACCATGGAGTCTTCTAGATTATACATGTGGCAGAATCTGGTGGATGATATCCAGCGGCCAGTAGTGCTCGGATTTGCCATCTTTGTACCATCGGATTGGCTTCATCCAACGACCAACTTTCAAAGTTTTCACACACTATATAGGGGGTATAGATATAGATGTGCTGGTCTGTTGCAATGGATCCAAAGTATATATATCTATTTAGTGGAGTGCACTCTAAACACATTATCTATTTATTTTTCTGTAACCTTCCGTAGCCATGCAACCAAGCCACATAAGCTTCATGGGTGCCCTCCACATCATATTATTCATACTACGTTGATTGAAGAAAAGATAAATCACCCAAAACAAGATCTTCCCTTTCTTTCCTACGATGTTGTGCCATGCACGTACCTACTAGTTGTATAGTGGTAGTACTAGTAATATAGTATTAGGAGTACAAACTTGGTACTAGTAGGAGTAGTACTAGTACGGAATGCTCCTACTCTATCAACGAGCCCCGTCTGACACCAAATTTCTTGGCTTTCGTGCTACAGCTAGATCTTCCCCTCGTTTCTTTTTTCCAACCCGACGGTGGGCGGGGTGTTGGTTTGCTCAACGGCGGTCCCACATGAAAGTGAAAATGCTAGGAAACACGCCTTCCCTAAGCCATGTGTCGTGCCGGACGGGCTATGTTGTACTCCCGATTCCCAGGCGTGTGGGGGTGAGACGCGAACGCGGCAGGCCTTTTCCTTTTACCAGCAATGTGCTCGTGCGTTGCGACGAATCCAAAGTAGTAGAATAGTAGTATTTGTTCATAGACTTGAAAGAAATCACTATTGTTTTGATATACTCCTAATATATTACTCCCTCCGTACCTAAATATTTGTCTTTTTGAGATTTCAAATGGACTATCACATACAGATTATATAGACATATTCTAGTGTTTCTAGCAAGATGCCCGCTTGTTGCACGAAGTTGATGGAAAAGGTAAGCACAAATTATAAATTGACGGATGGAGTACTAGTTACAGTGATGCATATAATTAAGCAAAGGGGTCGCACATGTCGGTATTGACTGGAACGAGAATGCAACAGCACAATAAGAATTAAGGCCACGATGATGTGATCGCAGTGGTGGTTACAGAAGGCAAGAAGAAAGATGGATCCACGAACGTACGACCTCCTCCTCCTCAACTTAGTGCGCCGGGCCACCGACCGGCAGCTAAGGAGCGGCGGCTTTTGTGGTGAGGTCGAGGTGCTTCTCAGCAAAGGCATCCAAGGCTTCCAGCCGGTTGAGGAAAGTCAACATCGTAGCGTCCTCACTGGCCTTGTAGATACCTATGTACACGATTTTTCCTTGTACATGTGGATGTGTAGGTCGATGAATTCTTGCAGGGCGAGACGCCTCGCCGCGAGCGCGACCTCCAGGTGGACATTCTTTGTGGCATCGGCGGGCAGTCGCGGGGCCACCAGTGCTTGAAAGAGGTTCCGGCCATGGAGGCCGATTAGGGTGGCAGGCAATGAGGAGCCCGGGCGCGCGGGCTAGAGGAGCACGGCGATGTCGTCCGCGAGCTTCTTGAGGACGGTGAACTTGTTGCTGGTGGCAACGATCATCTGGTCCAACTAAGAGTCGTAGTTGGCGTCGAAGGCGGCCATCCACCAGCCGGTCTCCAACACCGTCTGGAGACGATCCTCGGCGCCATGCCGCAGGCCGGCATCGTGGACCATCTGGCGCAGCCGCTGGCCGCGCACGAGCATCGCCGCCATGGGTCTGGAGTGAGCTCTTTTGCTCTTAGTGTAGGTGCTTAGGCAAATGCTTAGGTGCGTATGATGTGGTAGATGCATTGGAATGGAGGGGCGCCTTTATATGAGGGCAATGAGGCAAACTGCGTTGCATTCACATCGTGCAGCCTCTTTTCCCGGACCTCCTCCCATTACTTCCCTCATGCATTAATTTTTTTCGAGGGTACCCCTCACGCATTAATTGAAGAAGGACGCATTGGCCGTTCAACATATCGGGAACCGCTACTCGCTCCCTCGTCTGCATTAAAGCCGTATTGGGAACTGCGCCGCCCGCTGTCAAATCGAATACCCCCTCTGTCTAGGTGAGTATTAAGTCATCTTATGAAAACCAAATAGTAAACACATAGGCGTGGTGCATTAACTCTCACGTTGTTTCTTATTTTTTGACATAAATAGAGGAATCAACCAAGAAGAGATGTGGGGCTTGTATGCTTTTAATGACTTGAGACTATCAAACATGACATGGAGTGGTCAGTTCGTTGCACAAGTACAAATACAACCCACGTCAGCACACACGCATCTTATATAGCATCACATCCGATGGCTATAAAAGATGAATGAGACCAAATTATATCTCATCTAGATGAGTTCTAGCAAAACTGTATTAATAATACTTAGTACTCATGCGCCATGTATCATATATTAGTATCATGTGGTACTTTATTTATTTATGAGGTATCCAGATGGCACTGCACCGCCAAGAAAAGAGGGTAACATCAAAATTATGGACTACTCCCTCCTTTCCGGTTTATAGGGCTTATCTCAAAATTTTAGTTTTTCCATTTTATAAGGCTCAATTTGGTTGTTCCCCATCACATGTTCAGACTTCAAGGTGCATTAAATCATTGCATGCAAGTATTAAGAGAAACCTGACCAATGCATGCATGCATTGCAATTAATTCATTCGTAAACATAATTTTTTGAGGAAAACAAGAGCATTAATTGGGTGATTTTGCAAACTACAAAAAATATTCCACCACTCATCATCTACCTTGGTTAGTGAGATTTTTGAATTGAGCCTTATAAACCGGAAAGGAGGGAGTACTTTTTTGAGTATGTTGGTAAGGTCCGGTCATAGTCACTTGTTGAAATACTCCCTCCGTCCGGAAATACTTGTCATCAAAATGGATAAAAGGAAATGTATCTAGACGTATTTTAGTTTTAGATACATCTCTTTTTATCCATTTTGATGACAAGTATTTTCGGACGGAGGGAGTAGAAAATAGAATTGGTGATGATGGTGTGCGTGCCATCCTGCAATATAGGCCGTCGGATTTATATCTAACGGATAGGAAAGAAACTATGGCAATTTTGCAAAAATATACCCACACGTCTCTCCATGTTCGCAAATAAGGCCTTCCCTCGTTCAACCTTTTCTCTCACAAGATAAACTACTCATACAAATGCATCTTGATGTTCCGTGCAACGCACAGGCAGCTAGCTTATGTCTTTTAAAATAGTTGTTGCGATAATTGGCTTGAAGTGATATATTTTATGTCTCCCCGGAATGATTTCAGATTCACTAGTAGTAACAAAGAAAAGGTTGCCTTGTTAATTAACAGAAAACAGGGTGAAAACTATCACATGAGGCCGGTAAAAAAAAGCACACTGGGTTCAGCATCATCGTCACTACAGCTGTGCGTGCGCGAGAAGTCTACATATCGAGGGGGCTACCGAGCGAGGCACCGAAACACAATGTTTGAGAGAGAAACCAATTGACAGATTATGATCAGATCGAGTTGTCACCCTTCTGCTGTGGGAGGGGGAGAAAGACGTATCGAGAGTGTGCGCGGTAGGCACAGAGGCACAACTAGCGAGTGTGTGTGTGTGTGTGTGTGTGTGTTTGAAAGAGGAGTAGATAGATTATTATCAAGATCGATGTGCCACCCTACTCCTTCGGTGCCGGGTAGTATGTGTGTGTGTATGTTTGAGAGAGAAGCCATTCGATAGATTAGTATCAAGATCGAGGTGTCACCCTACTCCTTTGGTGTTGGGAAGTGTGGGTGTGTAGGGGGGGCAGTGACACTCACATATCTCTACTCTTATAAAAAACAGAGTTGGTGATGATGGTGTTCCTGCCATCCTGCAATATAGGCCATCCAATTTATATCCGACGGACACGAAGGAAACTATGGCAATTTTGTAAAAAGATACCCACACCCCTCTCCGCATTTGCAAATAAGGCATTCCCTCGTTCATCCTTTTCTCCCACAAGATAAACTTCTCATACAAATGCATCTTGATGTTTCGTGCAACGCATGGGCATCTTGCTAGTAGGGAGAAGAAGTTTGTGTGACACATATCTAGCTATATTAAGGGATAGGTAGATAGCATATGTGTGAGAGACATTAGTGGCTGTGGGTGGGCGGAATTAAAGGGGTGGGCGTGTTAGACATAGAGAGCGTGTGTGTTTCTGTGTGAGAGACTTGTAGGACGGGGTAGAAAGACGAATTTAACCCTGACGGAGGGAGAGAAATACATGAATTGCGCGTGTGTGATTCCGAAGCCCACAGGGAAATGAGATATGCATGCGTGTGAGAGAGATTGCACAATTCATTCACGTATCACGATCGCTACATCGCTTTTAAATAAGTCAATATCTACTTCGTATCGTGGCCAAAGGTACAATATCGATTCAACGCTATAAAGATTGGACACTCACATGTCACATTTTTTTCTATTTAAATAAGCCTTTTTAGTTGTGCATGCCAAAGTTACAGTGATGTTTCTTCAAACAACCAATGTAGCTATCATGAACATGCACCATTGTTACTCTTGCATTCAAATTCATTAGTCTTGGATGATTTAAGTTTCTATTTTGAAGTAATATATGTAATATTCATATATGAATTCAACGGGTACGCAATTTATGAAATGGAGGCTATGTAATCATATGAGGTAACACTTTTAAGTAGCTGACTACAATATCCATTTCTTTTTGTGCGCCTCTACACTAACACATCAATGCATTATGTTTAAAGTAAATAACCAATGGCACTAAATTATCTATTTACACAAGAAATACATAGGCTAAGCGTTTGATCCCTTTTTTGTGAATGCGCCATTACACCCGTACGATTGGCCGCGCCCGTGTGAACGTCCAAGTTATCGGCGCATCATCCCGAGTCATTGTCTTTTTCTGGGGTGGACTTCACACCTGTTATTAACTGCTGACGCGTGCCCCGTGTACACAGTCTAGCATGACCTTCCCGCAAGCACGGTCCAAAATTAGTTGAAACTAGATACGAACGATCCCGCGGGCGGCAAAATCTCCCGCCTCCTTCTAAAATTTCCGCCACCTTAGTCTTTAGCATGCGAAATCCCCCTTTTGTCCTTGGTGCACGGAGACCAACAGTTACAATACCGCCCTCATCTACATGATAGGTCGGGGCTGCTTTGGTAACTTCCGGTTCCCCCACTACACGGCACCCCCATTTCCTCTCCCCCTCCCGCAAAAACGACTAACTCCACAGCACCAGAGCATCTTACATTATGTCGTCCGTACTTCATCGCCCTTTAAACCCTCCCCTCTCGAAACCCTAGACTGCTCATCCACCGGCATACCATAGCCCATTCACTGCCAGCGGCGTCCACCTCGCCGGATCTGCTTCTGCGGCCACATCTACCCCTCCCACCTCCCCTAGAAACAAGTAGACTGCTCATCCGCCACTGTACCACAGCCCATTCAGTGCCGGCCTTGTCCACGGCGCCGGATCTGCTTCGCTGGTACTCTTGTCAACCGTCGCGCATCTGCAGCGGCTCATTCGTACTCCCCACCGGAGACGCTTCGTCCACACCCCTAGAGCCACCCCACCGACGCCCCCGTCGATGGTCTATGATCCTATTCGCCGACACCTTCCTCAACCCTACTGGAGCCGCTTCGCCGACACCTTCCTCAACCCTACCGGAGTAGCTTCGCCTATACCATTCTCAACCCTACCGGGGCCGCTTTGCCAACTCACAAGTCCACGGCCTCAGATCCCCTTCCTCGCACCCTCATCCAACCTACCGGAGCAACTTATGACGCCCCATCCACGGCCGCAGATCCGCATCGTCGACACCACCCTTAACCCAACCACCGGAGCAGCTTCACCTACGCCCTCGTCCACGGCCATAGATCCTCTTCGCCCACACCGTAGTCCACCCTACCGGAGCCGCTCCACAAACACCCTACTTGACAGTTCTAGATCTCCTTACCGGACCCCGACAGCCAGCGCAGCGTCATCACCCTCGACGTTTCTAACCTGATTCCCACAGTCTGGAGAGATGCCAAGCACCCGCCACGGCCTAGGTACTTGTCACCTTTAAACCCATCCCGCATCACCTGCCCGATGTACTTCAAATATACTAACCAGTCGCTGTTACCTGTTATGCAGCTGGCAAAAACTACAAGGACGATGTTTCTTCTGGATCTAATAGCTTGGCCAACCAAGATCCTGGACTGAGGCATTGCTATGATCTTGTAAGCGCGTCTCTCTCTCTTGTATTGTTCTGTGCCTGCCAGCGTGCTTTGCTAGGATTTTCGACCAGTAATCCCTTTGTGCAGACAATGATTTCTACTACTGGCTGCTAAATTAGATATGTAGATGTCATACATGATACTACCTCGTACCTTCGTTCCTAAATATAAGTCTTTCTAGAGATTCCACTATAGGCTACATACGGAGCAAAATGAGTGAATCTACACTCGAAAATGCATCTATATACATCTATATGTGGTCCATACTAGAATTTCTACAAAGACATATATTTAGGAACAGGGGCGGTACATTACACAAAATCGTAGGTGGCATGTAGGAATTCCAGTGCACTACATTAGGCTCCCTTAGAGTGCCTCCTAGTCCAACATACAGAGTCATGGCTAGTTTATGGTACGCACACAATCGTTAATTGGTGGTTTAAATATGTGCAAGGGATACGCAATGTAGTATCATGTAGAGATGTCTGAAATTAGCTGTGTCAACTTGCAGATAGGGTTACACAATGAAAAAGAACAAGATGTATGTGGCAATTTCATGGAACATCGCAAAAAAGGAGAGGCAGCGGTGAGCCTATATAGTGTGCCATGGTATGTCACTCCTCCATTGCAATTATCGTGACATGTTATTTGTATGCCAGTTCTATTAGCCAAGTTTCTTAGGGATAGTTATTACGAGTTATCCTAAGAAAATAAGCACCTGTGAATATAAGCTCCATGTAATAAGCCAACCAGTTCTTTTCATTGCGTTTTCAGCTTATCTTTGGTATGATCAGTGGAAAGTCTAGATTGCATTATATTTTTTTCATTTTGCTGCCCATATGGAAATTAATTTGACTTGCGAACATCACAAATTGAACCCAGTGCGGTAATTAATATGATAGGAAAACAGACCATCACTATTTGCTCAAAATGCAAATACAAAGATACCATCTACTTGGCACAATCTACTTTGGTCAATGTTTTCCATAGAGATCCCATTGCCTAATTTAAAGGAAGAACGCATGACCCACATTTAAATGAAGAACAATTATTTATTGAAATTCGATGGTCCAAGTGGCTGGTTATTATCGTATAGCAGCACCACCTGAAAGCATCATATAGCAGCAGCAGCTCATAGCAACTCATCATACAGCAGCAGCAGTCTGCAATTCATCATATGCCAGCAGCAGCTCATAGCAATTCATCATATAGCAGCAGCAGGAGCAGCTCATAGCAATTCATCATATAGCAGCAGCAGGAGCAGCTCATAGCAATTCATCATATAGCAGCAGCAGGAGCAGCTTGTAGCAACTCATCATATAGCAGCAGCAGGAGCAGCTTGTAGCAACTCATCATATAGCAGCAGCAGCAGCAGCTCATAGGAATTCATCATATAGCAGCAGCAGCTCATAGCAACTCATCATACAGCAGTAGCAGCTCATAGCAATTGATCATATAGCAGCAGCAGGAGCAGCTCATAGCAATGCATCATATAGCAGCAGAAGAAGCAGCTCATAGCAATTCATCGTATAGTGGATCAGAATGAAAATTTGGCAAAAAATCAGAGGAGATCCTCACCTTGTTGGATGAGCTCATCCTTCAACGGCACCTCAAGGCCATGGCCTGGGAGGAGGGGTGGGGGAATAAGGTGCCTTCTGCCGCAGTGTGGCATCAGCCATAGTTGTGCAGCGCCCGCCGGAGTAGTGCGTTGGACGAACCACAGTGGAGCAGCTGCTGGAGACCATGAGAATGAGGGGCAGCGCCAGAGGGAGGATAAGCCAGGGAGATTTGCCCCTACCCGCTGGCCATGTAGCCTAGCTGGACATAGCATCGTCGAGGACAAGGCCAGATGGGACCAGTGGCGATGGCTCGCTGGAGGAACCCTAGTGCTGCAGGCAGGGGATCAAGGTAGAGGGAAAGGGGAGAGGAGATGCAAGCGGGCAGGGCAATGAATGCTTGCGTGTTTGTTTTTACTTGAGGGTCAGGTGTGACACAGGCGTCAGCAGTTGCATTTTGAGTGTAATATAGGCAGACAACAGGGTCATTTCACTATTCCCCTTCCCTTCAATTTTTAGTGAGGTTCTACCCGAAACACCCCCCCCTCCAAAGCGAAATTAGTTAAGCCCAAGCCCATAACTCAAAAATGACTTCTTTACATCTTTTATGGCTTATTTTGACAATATGCCCTAAAAAGGCGGAATCGAACTGGTCCTTAACCTGCAATTCAATTGTGCATGCAATGATGAATCACTCATGCCTGCTATATGTACATTTAGGCATCATCATACATGGCATAACCTAATACATGTGCATTCCATTATAGAATCTGGAATATGCAATGTTTATGTTAGTTCATACGTTGCACATGATGTTTAAATGCCCCTTAAATCTGGTCAGTCAAGTGATGGTCTTTAAGCCTCCTTCTTTGCTTCTTTTCTTGATATGTAAGATTTGCTCACACATCTGTTCAATTGCTTGTTTGCATCAGCCAGTCATACTAGGACTGTTTGCTTTGATTACTTGATCTTCTTGACATAACACTCTAACAGAGCTTGTCAACGATTTAAACACTAAGGGCTACTGTAGTTGGGCCTCGTCTAACTCATAGGTGACATAAAGGTTTGGTTGTACACTACAGTAGGCTCTCCAAGAGTACCTGGAGATCCAGTTCGAAGGTATGTCTAGTTTTTTACATAGTGCAGACATAGTAAATGCTCATTTCATTGTGTGCAAGTGCAAGAGATGCGTCATGTTTCATTATGTGGTGTTGTTTTGTTATAATCTCATTCTTTTGTGTTCACAGACTGGAAAGTATGCATATTTATCTTCCAAACGAGTAACTAGTTTGTGTCACCTTGCAAAGGGGGTGCAATGAAGATAAGATTGAGGATTTCCAAGTACAAGATGTTAGGAAGGAGCCTTGCAAGAGAAGTAGGAGCTGCGCTGAGCCTCTTCAACCTACTAAGGTAAGTCACTGTATGCAACTCAACAGTTCAATTCCTTGTTTGTTTCAGGCATAGTTAATTTTCTCTTTTCAATTGCTTTATTTTTCCTCAGTTAATGAGATGCCCAAATAATCATGCCTGATGTTTGGTACTTGTATCACTATTAGTTGACATAATTAAAGGCCTTACCATTTAATTACTCCGTCGAAGTGTGCTTGAAGCTTTGAAGTCTATTAACCAACTATTATTGCATGAGGCTCACAATCTAGTTTATATCACACTAATGATTGCATAGTTTTGCCTGCTGTAGTATGTTTGTATGAAACCCTCTGTTCTTCATTATGCTCCCTAAGACTTTAATTGAGGCACAGAATGGCCAACTGCTTGCTTACTTATACGCAACGTGCTGTCTAAATTTGTAACTTGTCTATGTTTTCGATTGGGCCCCAACATCATGCTCCTCTGGTGAGCTAAGAGGGATTTCTGTATGCAGGCTGCACAGACTATCTTTTTTATAATTTTTAAAATATCACCTGCTAATGCTTCATGACGTGTAACATTTTTTTTGAAAGTGACATGTAACATTATTGTTAGTCCTATTTTGCCATGTAGTACAAAATAGTGTCTTGTTCGCTTCACTGTTGTAACTATATTTTTGCCCTAGTCATGTGTACTTACAGAAACATTTCAGGATGAAGTGACATCAACACAAAGATCTGCGAGCAGTGCGGCATGGCCGTTACCGAATGATTATGGATTGGAATTGGAATGTGCTGATGTTCTCGAGCATCAACTAGAGGTGGCAAGACAACGTGTACATGATTGTCAACGTATAATCAACAAGTTGAGACTGGACATGCAGGTATTAGATGCAGGAGTCAAAAAAATGAAACAAGACACTGAGGTAACCATGAAGGAATTGGAGATTTTGCAGACTGAAATTTGTGCTATCTGAATCCGGCCAATCCTATTTTCTGAAGAGATTATAGTTCAAATGGAGTTAAGTTGATGCGCGTCCATGATGTATGAGCTGTATTTGGCCGGTGGGTATAATCGGCTATAATTTCTTTATTGTATAGTGTAGGATTATTATACCTTTCTATGCCTTGATCTCTTTGTTGTAATAGTGTAGGCTTTTTAGAGGTGATAGGATTGAGTAGGATAATTCTTTGAATATGCTATATCGTTCAAACAAGGGCCAATTCACCCGACCATGGCCCTTCACGGGCCGTCAGATCCATGGGCCTTCTACATCTCGTAGGATCCATGGGCCTTCTACGTCTCGTAGGATCCATGGGCCTTCTACGTCTCGTAGGATCCATGGGCCTTCTACGTCTCGTAGGATCCATGGGCCGCCGACTCATTTCTGGGTCTTGTACGGGCCTTTAATGGGCCGTAGGCAGGCCTTTAATGGAAATCATGCATTTTATGGGCTGACCATAACGGGCCGTTAATAGGCCATATTTGGTGATGCTATGAAAATGGCCCGACAGACTAACAGTCCACAAACGGGCCGACTGTAACGACGGGCTGAATTTGGCCCACAAACAAAAAATGACAATAACGGGTCGTAAGTAACCGAATGCTGCAAATGAGCCCAAGAATAAATGGGCCCTCAGAAGGCCGAAAGTTAACTTGGGCTGGAAACGGCCCAACGGAATAACGGGCCGTTAATATAAAGTGATACACTGTTCATTACGGGCCAGTTTCACAACGGGCCGTTAATGGGTGTAAAGTAATACACTGTTCATTATGGGCCAGTTTCAGCACGGGCCGCTAATGGGCCAGGAGTTACAAAGGGCCTCATATGGGCCGAAAGACGTCATGGCCTATACATGGGCCAGAAGTGAAAACGGGCTGGAATCATATTGGACGGCCCAGATGACGCTACTGGGCCTAATTCGGATAGGGCGTAACGGGCCTTGGGTTAGCGGGCTGTAAATGGGCTATATGCGAACAGGCCGTTAACAGGCTTTCCATGGGCCGGCCCGCCAGCTTTTGACCAAGTCAAATGGGCCGGCCTTTTCACAGGAATGGGCCACTGTTGGGTCATGCCACGTGTCGACGTATCATAGGCGTCTTCTGTCCAGTGAGTGGATGACATCTGTCCCAACGATGAGCCGACATGTATTTCCTCTAGCCAATGATGATTTTACACGTGGAAAATCCCCATTGGTTGGGGCTATTAATGGGTTATCGGATCCAAAACCCGACCCGATAGCTTAACGGTGTTCCGTTACGGTGGATGCCATGTGTCGGTCACCCTTGACGAAAGCACTTCTGTGACGCGCGATTTATTGTCATGGAAGTGGACACTTCCGTGATGATAATTTTGGTAATGTCATGGAACACTTCTACGACAGCACAGGTATGACTATCTTGATTCTGTCATAAATTTGTCATGGATGTACATGCATGACAAAAAAGTGACCTACTGTGACAAACACGTATCATCACGGAAGTGTATTTTTTTGTAGTGGTGTATGTCTTCTATCTCTGCAAGTGATATGTCTTTCATAATTTCTTGATATAAAGTGTAAGGAATAGCACTCACACTAGCACCCATGTCACATAAACCTTGATAACAGTGATCTCCTATTTTAACTGAGATGACGGGCATGCCAACAACAGGTCTATGTTTATTCTTTTCATCAGGTTTGGCCATTCTAGCAGCTTCTTCATAGAAGTAAATAACATGCCCATCCATATCTTCTTCCAAGAGATCTTTAACCATAGCAATACTAGGTTCTACTTTAATTTGTTCATCAGGTTTAGGTGTTCTAATATAGCTTTTGTTAACCACATTTGAAACTTTAGCATGTTCCTTTATCCTAACACGGAAAGGTGGTTTCTCAATAAAAGCAGAAGGAACAACTGGATCAACATTGTAAAGTATAGTTTCTTCTTTAATTGGTACCAGTTCTTTAATTTCTTCTTTAATAGGTGGGTGATATTTAAACCACTTCTCTTTAGGGAGTTCAACATGAGTAGCACATGATTCACAAAAGGAGGCTACTATTTCAGAGTCAAGTCCATATTTAGTGCTAAACTTTTGAAAAGCATCGGTATCCATAAAAGATTTAACACAATCATACTTAAGTTTAATACCTGACTCTTTACCTTCATCGAGTTCCCAATCTTCAGAGTTGTGTTTAATTCTTTCCAAAAGATCCCACCCGAATTCAATAGTCTTCTTCATAAAAGAACCAGCACAAGAAGTATCAAGCATGGTTTGATCATTACGAGAAAGCCGAGCATAAAATTTCGAATAATAATTTCTCTTGAGATCTCATGATTGGGACATGAATATAACATTGACTTAAGCCTCCCCCAATCTAGAGCAGTATTTTCTCCTTCACGAGGCCAAAAATTATATATAATTCCGATCACGATGAACTAGATGCATAGGATAAAAATTTTGGTGGAACTCCAATTTCAACCGATTCAAATCCAAGATCCAATATCATCGCATAGCCTATACCATGCCAATGCTTCTCCCTTCAAATATAAAGGGAAAACCTTCTTCATAACTTCATCTCTGGGTAAACTTGCAAGCCTGAACAATCCACAAGTTTGTTCTACATAAATCAAGTGCATATCGGGATGTTCGGTTCCATCTCCTGCATAAGGATTAGCTAGCAGTTGTTCTATCATACCTGAAGGAATTTCATATTCAATATTTTTAGTAGGTGCAGTAGGTTGAGGGGTAGCTAATTGTAGTTCTGGACGAGGTGAAGATACCCCAAAGGCGCTTCACTCCCCGGCAATGGCGCCAGAAAATGGCCTTGATGACCCACAAGTATAGGGGATCAATTGTAGCTCTTTTCGATAAGTAAGAGTGTCGAACCCAACGAGGAGCAGAAGGAAATGACAAGTGGTTTTCAGCAAGGTAATGTCTGCAAGTGCTGAAATTGTAAGTAGCGGAGTAGTTTGATAGCTAGATAATTCGTAACGAGCAAGTAAAGATAGTAGTAAAAAAAGTGCAGCAAGGTAGCCCAATCCTTTTGAGGCAAAGGACAGGCCAAAACGGTCTCTTATGATAAGCAAAGCGTTCTTGAGGGTACACAGGAATTTCATCTAATCACTTTCATCATGTTGGTTCGATTTGTGTTCGCTACTTTGATAATTTGATATGTAGGTGGACCGGTGCTTAGGTGTTGTTCTTACTTGAACAAACCTCCTAGTTATGATTAACCCTCCCGCAAGCATCCGCAACTACGAGGAAAGTATTAAAAATAAATTCTAACCATAGCATTAAACTTTTGGATCCAATCGGTCCCTTACGGAATAGTGCATAAACTGGGGTTTAAGCTTTTGTCACTCTCGCAACCCATCATCTAATTGATACTCCACAATGCATCCCCTTAGGCCAAAATATGGTAAAGTGTCATGTAGTCGACGTTCACACACCACTAAGGGAATCACAACATACATACTATCAAAATATCGAACACATATCAAGTTCACATGATTACTTGCAACATGATTTCTCCCTGACCTCGGGAACAAAAGTAACTACTCACAAATGATAAACATGCTCATGATCAGAGGAGTATTAAATAGCATATTGGATCTGAACATATAATCTTCCACTAAATAAACCATATAGTAGTCAACTACAAGATGTAATCAACACTACCAGTCACCCACAAGCACCAATCTATATTTCCGGTAAAAAGATTGAACACAAGAGATGAACTAGGGTTTGAGATGAGATGGTTCTGTTGAAGATGTTGATGGAGATTTCCCTCCCCAAGATGGGAGAGTTGTTGGTGATGATGATGACGATGATTTCCCCCTCCGGGAGGGAAGTTTCCCCGGCAGAACGCTTCGCCGGAGGGCAAAAGTGCTCCTGCTCAAGTTCCGCCTCGAGGCGGCGGCGCTCCGTCCCAAAAGTCCTCACCTTATGTTTTCTAGTGCAAAATGGCCTATATACCATAAGATGGGCACCGGAGGTGGGCCTGGGTGAGCACAACCCACCAGGGCGCGCCTAGGCTCCCTGGCATGCCCAGGTGGGTTGTGCCCACCTGGTGGGCCCCCTCTAGTAGTTATTTGCTCCAATATTCCTCAAATATTCCATCAAAAATCTCTGTGCAGTTTCAGCTTATTTGGAGTTGCGCAGAATAGGTAGCCTGACGTAGCTTTTTCAAGTCCAGATTTCCAGCTGCGGAAATTCTCCCTCTTTGTGTATACCTTGCATATTATGAGAGAAAAGGCATTAGAATTACTCCAAAAAGCATTATTATGGATAAAAACATTATAAATAACAGTAAGAAAACATTATGCAAAATGGACGTATCAACGTACTTATCTCCAACATAGCCTAAATCCTTAAGGCCACAATCAGCAAGAGCCATTCAGCAAGAGCCATTCGGAATCCCTCCATTTCAGCATCGTGAAGAGCTCAGGAATCGTTTTCGTCATCCCTTGCGTAATATAGTTCATCATGAAGTTCTAGTAGCTTGGTGATAGTGACTAGAGGACTCTGTCAATCATTATCTTATCGAAAAGATTAACTCCCACTTGATTCAAGTGATTGTAGTACTCAGACATTCTGAGCACATGCTCACTGGCTGAGGTATTATCCTCCATTTTGTAGGAAAAGTACTTGTCAGAGGTCTCATACCTCTCGACACGGTCATGAATCTAAAACACCAATTTTCAGCTCTTGGAATGTCTCATATGCTCCATGGTGTTCAAAACGTTTTTGAAGTCCCGGTTCTAAGCCGTAAAGCATGGCGCACTAAACTATCAAGTAGTCATCATATCAAGCTTGCCAAATGTTCATAACGTCTCCATCTGCTCCTGCAACAGGTCTGTCACCTAGCGGTGCATCAAGGACATAATTCTTCTGTGCAGCAATGAGGATAATCCTCTGATCATGGACTCAGTCTGCATCATTGCTACTATCATCTTTCAACTTAGTTTTCTCTAGGAACATATCAAAAATAGGGAGCTATATCACGAGATATTGATCTACAACATAGATATGAAAAAACTATTAAGACTAAGTTCATAATAAATTTAAGTTCAATTAATCAAATTACTAATGAACTCCCACTTAAATAAACATCTCTCAAGTTATTTAAGTGATACATGATCCAAAACAACTAACCCATGTCCGATCATCACGTGAGATGGGGTAGTCATCAATGGTGAACATATCTATGTTGATCATATCTACTATATGACTCATGTTCGACCTTTCGGTCTCTAGTGTTCTGAGACCATGTCTGTACAAGCTAGGCTCGTTAAGTTTAACCCAAGTATTCTGCATGTGCAAAACTGTCTTACACCCATTGTATGTGAACGTAGAGTCTATCACACCCGATCATCACGTGGTGCTTTGAAACGACGAACTTTGCCAATGGTGCATACTTGGGGAGAACACTTTTATCTTGAATTTAGTGAAGGGGTCATCTTATAATGCTACCGTCGTACTAAGCAAAATAAGATGCATAAAGGATAAACATCACATGCAATCAAAAAGTATGTGACATGATATGGCCATCATAATCTTGAACTTTTGATATCCATCTCCAAAGCATCATCATGATCTCCATCGTCACCGGCTTGACACCTTGATCTCAATCATAGCGTCGTTGCTTCGAGGTCGTCACGCCAACTATTGCTTCTACTACTATCGCTAACGCATGGTGATAAAGTAAAGCAATTACATGGTGTTTGCACTTCATACAATAAAGAGACAACCCTAAGGCTCCTGCCGGTTGTCGATATTACAAAACATGATCATCTCATACATCAACATATATCACATCATATCTTGACCATATCACATCACAACATGCCCAGCAAAAACAAGTTAGACGTCTTCTACTTTGTTGTTCCAAGTTTTATGTGGCTGCTACGGGCTTCTAGCAAAAATTGTTCTTACCTACGGCAAAAACCACAATGGTGATTCATCAAGTTTTTTGTTTTAACCTTCTTCAAGGACCTACTAATAAAGCAAGGTGTGTTTCTCCGATTTTTTTCATCCGTTCACCGTCAAAAGAATTTTTTTTTTCTATCCGAGGTGGTACTAAACTTTCGTATGTCCGTTAGCAAAGGAAAAAACGATTAGTGCAGAATTTCATATGCGGACCACGCGCCCTATGGCCCAGTAAAGTCAGCCCAGTTTTTCCTGCCCACACAAAAATTAGAAAAATCCTATTTCCCGCATGATGCGGCAAATAGTTTCAGCTACGCATAGGGCGCCCAACACTCGGTGGCCCATTGTTGTTTTATTTAATATTTTCTTTTCTTTTTCTTTCTCTTTTTATTTCCTGTTTATTTTTTATTTTTCCCATTGCAAGTCTATTTTTTAATTTTTTCTTAAATTCACAATTTTCATAAAATGTTTGCAATTTCAATTTTTATTCAAAATTTCGTAAAAAAATTTGAATTACACAAATGTGCTCCTAGTCTAAAAAATGTTTGGACTTTTTTGTCGTGCCAAACTTTGTTTAAAAATTAAGAAATATTCCCATTTAAAAAAGTATTTGAATTTTTCAAAATTGTTCAAGGTTTAAACAAATGCATTTTAAAAATATTCCAAATTCGACAAATATTCTTGTTTTAGTGATTTGTTTAAAAATTGAAAAGAAAGTGTGCATTAAAGAAACACATTTTCTAAAATTCTTCTCCATGTTTAAAACATGTTCCCATTTAAAAAAATGTTCACAACTTAAAAAATGTCCTTATTTTTAAAAGAAGGTTCATGTTTTAAGAAATGGTTGTGAATTTCAGGAAATGTTCCGTTCAAAAATTTTACTCTTGCTTTGTCCAAAAATGTATGGAATTTTCAGAAAATTGTTCATAATTTGGAAAATTGTTCATGTTGCCAAGTATATTCGGTAGTTCATGTTATGAATTCCAAAATTGTGTTCCTATTTATTAAATGTTTGAAATTTTTAGTTTTTGTCAATCTGATTTTTTTCAGAATTTTGAAAAATATTCCCATTTTCTGAAAAATGTTAGGGTATTTCCAAATTGTTCAAGATTTAAAAAATGTTACAAATTTGATAAGTATTCTTGTTTTAGTGATATGCTAAAAAATTGAAAATATTTTTTGCATTAAAAGACACATTTTCTAAATTCTTCTATATGTTCAAAACATGTTCCCGTTTCCAAAAACAATCACAACTTAAAAATCATATTTTTATGAAACATTCATGCTTTTAAGAAATGTTTGTTAATTCAAAAAATGTTCTGTTCAAATTTTTGCTTGTCTTTTTTTACAATGTGTCGAATATAAAAAAGGGTAGAAAATTCTTCACGTTGCCAAGTATATTTGGCATTTCATAGTTATCAGTTTTTGAAAAGTTCAAAAAAAAGTTTTGAATCTGACGTTGCATTATATTCTTTAATATTCATGCTGACCATTGGTTAGCAGAATGCGTTTGTTTGAGTGGCTAGCAATATGTGGTCAGGTCTTTGAGGTCGTGAGTTCGATCACTCCCATACTGGGCCTGCTCCGCATCCGGCGCATCGAGCTAAGTCAGCTTCTTCAGAATAAGGGACGCCATAAATTATTGATAGTGGTAGCTTCGATGTGCCAATAAAACATAATATGCTGGTTAATTATAATTGAAACAAATTATGGAAACGTGCCAATAAAAAAGAATATACTAGTTTGGCTCTAATTAATTAAAGGGTGCCATGTTCAACAAGAGAATATAGAGATGTGGGGGTCTTTATCCATTCTTATATTGGGCTAGAGGCATGTAATTATATTAACCCGTTGCAACGCACGGGCATGTGTGCTAGTTCAACTAAAGTAGGAGAAATAGACACCCGCCAGCCACCTTTATGCAAAACTAGTTGCATGTCTGTCAGTGGAACCGGTCTCATGTGCATGGATATGTAAGGTTGGTCTGGGACGCTTCATCCCACAATACGGTAGAATCAAAATAATACGTTGGTGCTAAGCAGTATGACTATCACCTCCCACAACTCTTTGTGTTCTACTCATGCATATCATCTACACATAGACCTGGCTCGGATGCCACTGTTGGGGAACGTTGCATGGAAAACAAAAAAATTCTACAAACATGCAATGATCTATCCATGGAGATGCATAGCAACGAGGGGGAGATTGTGTCAATGTACCCTCGTAGACCGTAAGCGGAAGCATTTGACAACGCGGTTGATGTAGTCGAACTTTCTTCACGATCCGACCGATCGAGTACCGAACATACGGCACCTCCGCGTTCAGCACACGTTCAGCTCAGTGATGTCCGCGCCTTCTTGATCCAGCAAGACGGCGAGGTAGTGGATGAGTTCCGGCAGCACGACGGCGTGGTGAAGTTATCTCCGCAGGGCTTCGCCTAAGCACTACCAAAATATGATCGGGGGTGTAAACGGTGGAGGGGGCGCTGCACACGGCTAAGAAATTGTCTGTTCTGTGCACAAACCACAACGGTGATTCATCAAGTTTGTTGTTTTAACCTTCTTCAAGGACCGGCCATAGTCAAATTCGATTCAACTAAAGTAGGAGAAACAGACACCCGCCAGCCACCTTTAAGCAAAACTAGTTGCATGTCTGTCAGTGGAACCGGCCTCATGTGTGTGGACATGTAAGGTTGATCCGGGCCGCTTCATCCCACAATACCGTCGACTCAAAATAAGATGTTGGTGGTAAGCATTATGACTATCACTGCTCACAACTCTTTGTGTTCTACTCGTGCATATCATCTACGCATAGACCTGGCTCGGATGCCACTGTTGGGGAACATTGCATGGAAAACAAAAAATTTCTATGCACATGCAATGATCTATCCATGGAGATGCATAGCAACGAGGGGGGAGTGTGTCTACGTACCCTCATAGACCGTAAGCAGAAGCATTTGACAACGCGGTTGATGTAGTAGAAATTTCCTCATGATCCATCCGATTGAGTACAGAACGTACGGCACCTCCGCGTTCAGCACACGTTCAGCTCAGTGATGTCCGTGCCTTGTTGACCCAGCAAGACGGTGAGGTAGTGGATGAGTTCTGGTAGCATGATGGCGTGGTCACGGTGATGGTGAATTTATCTCCGCAGGGCTTCGCCTAAGCAGTACGAAAATATGACCGCGGGTGTAAACCGTGGAGGGGGGCGCCACACATGGCTAAGCAATTGTCTGTTTTGTGCTAGGCGCCCCCACCCCCCCTCCCACATATATATAGGTGGGTGATACGTCTCCAACATATCTATAATTTTTGATTGTTCCATGCTGTTTTATAATCAATCTTGGATGTTTTATAATAATTTTATAGTCATTTTATATTATTTTTTGGTACTAACCTATTGACATAGTGCTAAGTGTCAGTTGGTGTTTTTTCCATGTTTTTTTACATCGCAGGAAATCAATATCAGACGATGTCCAAATGCCACGAAACTCCATAATGATTTTTTATGGGCCAGAAGGAAGGCAATGGGCCTTGTTTGCACCTGGGGGCGTCACGAGGAGGGGACAACCCACCAAGGCACGCCAGGAGGCCCAGGCGGGCCCTAGTGGGTTGTGCCCACATCGGGTGCCCCCCGGACCGCCTCTTTGCTCTATAAATACACCAAAAATACCAGAACCCTAGGGGAGTCGACGAAATATTCATCCAGCCGCCGCAGAGTCCAGAACCACCAGATCCAATCTAAACACCATCTCGGATGGGGTTCACCGCCTCCATTGGTGCCTCTGTGATGATGCATGGGTAGTTCTTTGTAGACCTTCGGGTCCGTAGTTAGTAGCTAGATGGCTTTCTATCTCTTGCTGAATTCTCAATACAATGGTCTCTCGGAGATCCATATGATGTAACTCTTTTTGCGGTGTGTTTGTTGGGATCTGATGAACTTTGAGCTTATGATCAGTCATATCTTTTTATATCCATGGAAGTTATTTGAGTTTCTTTGATCTCTTATATGCATGATCTCTTATAACCTCATATTTCTTCTTCAATATTTGGGTTTTGTTTGCCTAGCTTGATCTATTTATCTTGCAATGGGAAGAGGTGCCCGGTAGTGAGTTCGATCATATGGTGCTTGATCCCAGTGACAGAAAGGGAAACAACACGTATGTATTGTTGCTACTAAGGATAAAAAGATGGGATCTATATCTATGCAATAGATAAACGGATTTTGTCTATTGCATTACTCCATTTTTCTATGAACTTAATACACTAGATGCATGCTGGATAGCGAACAATGCGTGGAGTAATAGTAGTAGATGTAGGCAGGAGTCGGTCTACTAATCTTGGACGTGATGCCTATGTAATGATCATTGCCTGGATATCGTCATAATTATTTGAGGTTCTATCAATTGCCCAACAGTAATTTGTTTACCCACCATTTGCTATCTTTCTCTAGAGAAGCCACTAGTGAAATCTACGGGCCCCGGGTATTCTTCCTTATATATTTGCTTGCAATCTACTTTTCCTTTGCATTTTTATTTAGATCTATTAAACAAAAAATATAAAAATACTTTGATGCACTTTATTTTATTTGCGATCTATTATTTCAATCTATTACAGATTTCTGGCATCGTTACCCGAAAGGGATTGACACCCCTTTAACACGTCGGGTTGCGAGGTGTTGTTATTTGTGTGTGGGTGTTGTTTATGTTGTTTTGCTTGGTTCTCCTACTGGTTCGATAACCTTGGTTTCTTCACTGAGGGAAATACCTATCGTCGTTGTGCTGCATCATCCCTTCCTCTTTGGGAAAATACCAACGTAGTCCTAGTAGACAGGAGCTTTTCTGGCGCTATAGTCAGAGAGCGATCAAAAGGAATTTCTGGCGCCGTTGCCGGGGAGGATCTTCAACATAACTAGGTTCTTAATCACAAATCTCATCTCCTCGCAATTTACATTATTTTCCATTTGCCTCTCGTTTTCCTCTCCCCCACTTCACAAAAATTTGCCGTTTTCTTCGCCTCTCTTTTTTCCATTAGTCGTTTTCTTGTCGGATCTGCTTTTTAGTGCAATATTGTTGTGTAGTCATCATGACTCAAGAGAACACCAAGTTATGTGATTTCTCAAACACCAACAACAATGATTTTATTGGCACTCCGCTTGCTCTTCCCGCCACTAGTGCGGAGACTTGTGATATAAATACAGCTTTGCTGAATCTTGTGATGAAAGACAAAATTTCCGGTACTCCTAATGAGGATGCCGCGTCCCATCTTAATACCTTCATGGAATTATGCGATATGCAAAAGAAAAAGATGTGGACAATGATGTGTTCAAGATGAAATTATTTCCGTTTTCTTTGCGTGATTCTGCAAAAATTTGGTTCTCTTCTTTGCCTCATAATAGTATCGATTCTTGGAATAAGTGTAAAGATGCTTTTATCACTAAGTATTTTCCTCCCGCAAAAATTATTTCCCTTAGAACACAGATCATGAATTTCAAGAACATGAGCATGTTTCACAATCTTGGAAAATGATGCTAAGGAATTGCCCAACTCATGGGTTAAATCTTTGGATGATCATACAAAACTTTTATGCGGGGTTGAATTTTGTTTCTCGTAATCTTTTAGATTCTGCCGCGGGTGGAACTTTTATGGAAATTACTTTGTGTGAAGCCACCAAATTGCTTGATAATATCATGGCAAATTATTCACAATGGCATACCAAAAGGGCTCCTACTAGTAAAAAAGTTAATTTGGTTGAAGAAATTTCTTCTTTGAGTGCTAAAGTTGATGCTCTTATGAAATTGGTTGCTAGTAAAAGTGCTGCTGTTGATTTTAATGATATGCCTTTGTCTACTTTGATTGAGCAAAATAGTGATGCCATTGATGTGAATTATATTTCTCGCAATAATTTCAACAACAATGCTTATAGAGGAAATTTTAATCATAGGCCTTTTCCTAGTAATTCCTCTAATAATTATGGTAATTCCTATGGAAATCAATCTTATAATAATAATAATAGGAATGCCTCTGATCTTGAGAATAATATTAAAGTATTTATCAACACGCAAAAAGTTTTCAACACTTCCATAGAAGAAAAGTTGAATAAGATTGTGATTTGTCTAGAAGTGTTGATAGAATTGCTCATGATGTGGAAAATCTCAAGTTGAAAATTTTTGTGCCTAAAGTTGATGAATCAATTAAAGCTCTTTATGTTTCTATGGATGAAAGTAAGAAAAGAACTTCTATGCTTGGAGCTAAAAGTGAATTTATAGAGAAAGCTTTTTCTAGTGATTATTCTTGCAAAAGTGATGAAGATCTTAAAATGATTGGTGTTTGTTCTATTGATTCCTTGTTTAGTATAGATAAGATTGATGAAAAAGGGACTGGAGAAGGGTCAACTTTAGGTAGAAGGCGTCCCAATAATTCGGAGGGTGAAAATCTTGTTGAGAAAAGTGATAAAAGTGGGTTTGGAGAGGTCAAAACTTTCGTTAGAGATGCACCCACTCTTTTGGATTACAAAGACTTTAATTATGATATTTGCTCTTTGATTTATTGTATTTCTTTTTTGCAATCCATGCTAAATTCACCCAATGCTTATGAACAAAATAAAGCTTTTACTAAACATATTGTTGATGCTATGATGAAAGCTTTGGAAGAAAATTTGGAATTAGAAGTTTCAATTCCTAGAAAAATGCATGATGAGTGGGAACCTACTATCAAAGTCAAGATTAAAATTTATGAGTGTTTTGTTTTGTGTGACTTGAGTGCTAGTGTTTCTACAATTCCGAAATCTTTATGTGATGTGCTTGGTCTTACTAATCTTGAAGAATGCTCTTTGAATTTGCACTTGGCGGATTCTACTATTAAAAAGCCTATGGGAAGAATTAATGATGTTCTTATTCTTGCAAATAGGAATTATGTGCCCATAGATTTTATTGTTCTTGATATTGATTGCAATTCGTCTTGTCCAATTATTCTTGGTAGACCGTTTTTATGCACTATCGATGATGTGATTGATATGAAAGAAGGCAATATTAAGTTCCAATTTCCTTTGAGGAAAGGTATGGAACACTTTCCTAGAACAAAAATCAGGCCACCTTATGAATCAATCATGAGGGCATCTTATGGATCTCGAACCAAAGATGACAAAACATAGATCCTTGCCTTATGCCTAGCTAAGGGCGTAAAACTATAGCACTTGTTGGGAGGCAACCCAATGAATAAAATTTTATTTTTGTATTTTGCTTTATGTTCTTGTGTGTTTAATTACACAATTATGCTACTGATATGATTTTTTTGTGTTTTAATTAGTGTTTGTGCCAAGTAGAACCAATAGGGTGATAGTTGTTTGATCTTGCTGAAAAAGACAGAAACTTTGTGCTCACGAAAACAATTGTTAAAACTTACTAGAACGAGATAAAATGTCGATTCTTTTTGCAAAAGATTAATATACAAATTACCCAGGATTTCCTAGTTTTTCCGAATTTTTGGACTTCCAGAAGTACTCGAACAAATCAGATTGCTACAGACTGTTCTGTTTTGACACATTTCTGTTTTCTTTGTGTTGTGTGCTTATTTTGATGGCTCTATGGTTTTCCTTAATGATTTTTGCCCATAAAAAGTTGGAATACGGTAGATATAATACAAAAAAAATAAGAATTGGTTTGATACAGCACTTATAGTAGTGATTTATTTTTCTTACACTAACGGATCTCACGAAGGTTTTATTGAGTTTTGTGTGATTGAAGTTTTCAAGTTTTGGGTTATCTTACGATGGATGAAAGAAGGATAGAAGAGCCTAAGCTTGGGGATGCCCCGGCATCCCAAGCTATTATTCAAGAATGAGCAACCAACTAAGCTTGGTGATGCCCCCGAGTGCCATCCCCTCTTTCTTCTAACAACTATCGGTATTTTACTCGAGGCTATATTTTTATTCGTCACATGATATGTGTTTTGCTTGGAGCGTATTATATGATATGTTTCTTTTCTTGTTTCATTTTGTGTTTTAAGTCATCAATCCTTTCTGGACACACCTATTTGAGAGAGCCAAAATTATATCATGACTTGTTAGATTTGCTCTCTATGCTTCACTTAAATCTTTTATGAGCCAGGACTTGCTCTAGTGCTTCACTTATATCTTTTTGACCATGGTGTGCTTAGTATTTTTGAAGAAATGCTCTCTTGCTTCACTTAGATTTATTTGAGAGTTAGTAAAATTTTGAAGAAATTCTCTCTTGATTCACTTAAATTATTTTGAGAGAAAGAAAATTTGTTATGCTCATGATCTTCACTTATATTTGTTTGAGCTTATGAAAAGCAACACATGAAAATTAGTCCTAAAGTGATAGATATCCAAGAAGGATAAAGAAAAAAATGTCATGAATATCATTGGACAAAATAAACTTGATGATGTGATGATGTGATATGTGAGTTATGTTGATCAGTAATTGTGTTCTAGTAAGAATATTGGTGTTAAGGTTTGTGATTCCCTATGCACGCACAAAAGTCAATAATCATGCAATGATATTATATCCTACTTGTGGTGCATTATTTGGTGTTAATTATGCGTAATGCTTGCTTATGAGATTATTCATTTCTTGGTTGGTCGCTTCTCAATCTTTTTGCTAGCCTTCATTTTGCACTAAGTATGACCTCTACTTGTGCATCCAAAATCCCTTAAACTAGTTTTGCCACACGAGTCCGCTATATCTACCTATATGAGGTATTCTTTTGCCGTTCTAAGCAAATTTGCATGTGCCATCTCTAATTTTCAAAATAAACTTCTCTTTTCTGTGTTTGTTTCGCTCGTGGAACGGTAACGGGTGGCTAATATTTTCCATGCTGGATGTGCTATTCTCACGATGACTGTTTATTCACTTGTCATTGCACGAGAGTAAGGCAAAGGTTTTAGGGACGCCCGGTCCCGAAATGCAAAATTGAATTTACTTTATGTTGTCAAATAATAAATTCCTTGGAAAGTGTTGGTATGGAGGGCACCTGTGGATACGGTTAGCCATGGAAACTGAAAGAATGGTGGATAAACGAATAAACTTTATTTTCTGTTTGGGAACCGCCTATGGCATATCTAACATGGAAAGTGTTGGGAACTCTAAGTCGTTTTCGTTGGTGGGATGGATACACCTCCCAAAATGTTTTTTATCTCTAATTTTTTTGCTTTGAGCTCTGGCACCTCTACAAATCCCTACTTCCCTCTGCGAAGGGCCTTTCATTTACTTTATGCAATTTTTATTTTGAATTTGAGTCTCCATCTTCTCTTACAAAAGCACGAACTAAGAGGCAATATGATCGTACCTAAGTATTGGGTGTAGCTAATATTCGAGTGTGTTTCATGAATGGATCAATGTTTGAGCATGATGGACTAGGGATAACTTATTTTATCATTGATATTTTGAAAGACATGGTTGCTTGTTGATATGCTTGAGTATCTAAATTATTATGTCAAAACTAGACTATTGCTTTGAATCACATAAAAGTCCAAATGTCCATGCTATAAAGAAAAGAATATGATATGACATGATAAACAGCACTCCACATCAAAAATTCTGTTTTTATCACTTACCTACTCGAGGACGAGTAGGAGTTAAGCTTGGGGATGTTGATACGTCTCCAATGTATCTATAATTTTTTATTGTTCCATGCTGTTTTATTATCAATCTTGGATGTTTTATAATCATTTTATAGTCATTTTATATCATTTTTGGTACTAACCTATTGACATAGTGCCAAGTGTCAGTTGCTGTTTTTCCCATGTTTTTTACATCACAGGAAATCAATATCAGACGGAGTCCAAATGCCACGAAACTCCACGATGATTTTTTATGGGCCAGAAGGAAGGCAATGGGCCCTGGTTGCACCAGCTGGGAGTCCTGAGGAGGGGACAGCCCACCAGGGTGCCCCAGGAGGCCCAGGCACGCCCTGGTGGGTTGTGCCAACCTTGGGTGCCCCCGGGCCGCCTCTTTGCTCTATAAATTCCCCAAAAATACCAGAACCCTAGGGGAGTCGATGAAATATTCATCCAGCCGCTGCAGAGTCCAGAACCACCAGATCCAATCTAGACACCATCTCGGATGGGGTTCACCACCTCCATTGGTGCCTCTCGATGATGCGTGAGTAGTTCTTTGTAGACCTTCGGGTCCGTATTTAGTAGCTAGATGGCTTTCTCTCTCTCGCCAAATTCTCAATACAATGGTCTCTTGGAGATCCATATGATGTAACTCTTTTTGCGGTGTGTTTGTTGGGATCTGATGAACTTTGAGTTTATGATCAGTCATATCTTTTTATATCCATGAAAGTTATTTGAGTTTTTTTGATCTCTTATATGCATGATCTCTTATAGCCTCGTATTTCTTCTCCGATATTTCGGTTTTGTTTGGCCACTTGATCTATTTATCTTGCAATGGGAAGAGGTGCCTGGTAGTGGGTTCGATCTTACGATGCTTGATCCCAGTGACAGAACGGGAAACAACACGTATGTATCAGTGCTATTAAGGATAAATAGATGAGATCTATATCTACGCAATAGATAAACGGATCTTCTCTACATCATGCCATCGTTCTTATTGCATTACTCCATTTTTCCATGAACTTAATACACTAGATGCATGCTGGATAGTGGTTGATGTGTGGAGTAATAGTAGTAGATGTAGGCAGGAGTCAGTCTACTAATCTTGGACGTGATGCCTATGTAATGATCATTGCCTGGATATCATCACAATTATTTGAGATTCTATCAATTGCCAACAGTAATTTGTTTACCCACCATTTGCGATCTTTCTCAAGAGAAGCCAATGGCGAAATCTATGGCCCCCGGGTCTTCTTCCTCATATATTTTCTTGCGATCTACTTTTCCTTTGCATTTTTATTCTGATCTATTAAACCAAAAATAGAAAAATACTTTGCTGCACTTTATTTTATTTGCGATCTATTATTTCAATCTATTACAAATTTCTGGCATCGTTACCCGAAAGGGATTGACAGCCCCTTTAACACGTCAGGTTGCAAGGTGTTGTTATTTGTGTGCAGGTGTTGTTTATGTTGTGTTGCTTGGTTATCCTACTGGTTCGATAACCTTGGTTTCTTCACTGAGGGAAATACCTACTGCCGTTGTGCTGCATCATCCCTTCCTCTTTGGGGAAATACCAACGTAGTCCTAGCAGACAAGAGCTTTTCTGGTGCTATAGTCAGAGAGCGATCAGTGGGAGGGAGGGAGGACCAGCCAAGGGGGGCGCCCAAGTAGGGGGAATCCTACTTGGGGTCTCTCCCAAGCCCCCCCCTCCCTATGTGGAGCGTGGGGAAAGGTAGGGAGGGGTGGCGCCCCCCCCCACCTTTCCTTTCTCCCATGAGAGGGAAAGGCAGGAGGAGCTAGCCCTCCCCCTTTTCCTTTCCTAGGGCTGGCCAACGAAGGGAAGGGGCACACCAGCCCCCTTGTGGGCTAGTCTGTCCTCTCCTTTGGTCCATAAGGCCCATAACTTGCTGGGGCGTGCCTGGAACCCCTTCCGGTGACCCGACTACTTTCCGTGCATCCTGAAACACATCTGGTGCCCAAATACCATCGTCCTATATATGAATATTTATCTATCGACCATTTCGAGACTCCTCGTCCTGTCCGTGATCTCATACGGGACTCCGACCAACAATCGGTCACCAAAACATATAACTCATATATCACTATATCGTCAACGAACGTTAAGCGTGCGGACCCTATGGGTTCGAGAACTATGTGGACATGATCGAGACACCTCTCTGGTCAATAACCAATAGCGTAACCTCGATGCCCATATTGGCTCCTACATATTCTATGAAGATATTTATCGGTTGAACCATTATGTCAACATACGTAATTCCCTTTGTCCATCTGTATGTTACTTTTCCGAGATTCGATCGTCGGTATCTCTATACCTAGTTCAATCTCGTTACCAGAAAGTCTCTTTACTCGTTCCGTAATACATCACCTCGTGACTAACTCCTTAGTCATTTTCTTGCAAGCTTATGATGTGTATTACCGAGACAGCCAAGAGATACCTCTTCGATACTTGGAGTGACAAATCCTAATCTCGATCTATGCCAACTCAAGAAATACCTTCGAAGATACCTATAGAGCATCTTTATGATCACCCAGTTACGTTGTGACGTTTGATAGCACACAAGGTATTCCTCCGGTATCCGGGAGTTGCATAATCTCATAGTCGAAGGAATATGTATTTGACATGAAGAAAGCAATAGCAATAAACTGAACGATCATTATGCTAAGCTAATGGATGGGTCTTGTCCATCACATCATTCTCCTAATTATGTGATCCCATTATCAAATGACAACACATGTCTATGGTTAGGAAACCTTAACCATCTTTGATCAATGAGTTAGTCTGGTAGAGGTTTACTAGGGACATGGTATTTGTTTATGTATTCACGCATTTATGTAGGTTTCTGATCAATACAATTCTAGCATGAATAATAAAGTTTTATCATGAATAAAGAAATATAAAATAACAACTCTATTATTGCATCTAGGACATATTTCCTTCGAATTCCTCTAATTAATCCTTTGCTTTCAGCATTGTGTAGCATGGCTGACAACCCTTCCGCACAAAGTAGAAACAGATATGGGGAAAATGAATCCCCTTGACGAAGCCCCCATTGGGATGTGATTGTTTCGGTTAAATCCCATTTCACTTTAATCTTGTATTTGACAGTGGAAATGCACTTCATTATCAAATTCATCCATCCTTCATCGAAACCCAGTCTATGCATGATCTCCCTTAAGAAGGTCCACTCAACATGATCGTATGCCTTGCTCATGTCTAGTTTTATTATTGCATAACCCACTGAGCGATTTCTTTACCTCTGGAAGAATTGTGGTAGTTTATATGCCGGCAGAGTATTATCAGAAATGAGGCGACCAGGCATGAAGGTACACTTGTTAGGCGAGATTATATCAGGAAGAACTATTTTGAGCCTATTCGTTATTACCTTAGAGACCTGCTTGTATACCACATTACATAGGCTTATTGGTCTCATATCATTAATCTTCATTGGATTGTTATTTTCGGGATTAGCACAATAAGTGTATCATTCCAGCCCTCTGGCATGTTTCCTCCCCTTAGAATATGAAGCACTTCCTTGACCACTTGTTCTCCGACAATTTGCCAAAACTTTTTGAAAAAAATAGCAGGCATTCCATCAAGACCCGGGGCCTTAAGCTCACCCATACAATTTAGTGCTGCTTTAACCTCTTCTGCACTGTACTCGGCACACAAAATGTTGTTCATGCTCTTAGTCACCCTCACTTGTACAACATGCATAGTTTGCTCGATGTTGCTCCCTGTCACCGTGGTGGAGAAAATGTTCGAAAAGTAGTTTGCAATATGTTACTTCAGTGCATCTTCCCCTTCTGGCAGCTTCCATCATCCCTTTGTAATTTTTTAATTGTGTTTCTCATTTTCCTTTCAGAGGCAAAGGCATGGAAAAACGACGTATTTTTGTCCCCGGACTGTAGCCACTTTACGTGGGCTCGTTGTCACTAGTGAGTATCCTACCGGTGTTCAAGGTGGTCCAGTTTCTCTCAAAAGGTGGTTTCTCAATAAAAGCATAAGGAACAACCGGATCAACATTGTAAAGTATAGTTTCCTCTTTAATTGGTACCGGTTCTTTAATTTCTTCTTTAATAGGTGGGTGATATTTAAAACACTTCTCTTTAGGGAGTTCAACATGAGTAGCAAATGATTCACAAAAGGATGCTACTATTTCAGAGTCAAGTCCATATTTAGTGCTAAACTTTTGAAAAGCATCGGTATCCATAAAAGATTTAACACAATCATACTTAAGTTTAATACCTAACTCTTTACCTTCATCGGGTTCCCAATCTTCAGAGTTGCGTTTAATTCTTTCCAAAAGATCCCACCAGAATTCAATAGTCTTCTTCATAAAAGAACCAGCACAAGAAGTATCAAGCATGGTTTGATCATTACGAGAAAGCCAAGCATAAAAATTTCGGATAATAATTTCTCTTGAGAGCTCATGATTGGGGCATGAATATAACATTGACTTAAGCCTCCCCCAAGCTAGAGCAATACTTTCTCCTTCATGAGGCCAAAAATTATATATATATAATTCCGATCATGATGAACTAGATGCATAGGATAAAAAATTTGGTGGAACTCCAATTTCAACTGATTCCAATTCCAAGATCCAATATCATCGCATAGCCTATACCATGCCAATGCTTTTCCCTTCAAAGATAAAGGGAAAACCATCTTCGTAACTTCATCTTCAGGTAAACTTGCAAGCCTGAACAATCCACAAATTTGTTCTACATATATCAAGTGCATATCGGGATGTTCGGTTCCATCTCCTGCATAAGGATTAGCTAGCAGTTGTTCTATCATACCTGAAGGAATTTCATATTCAATATTTTCAGTAGGTGCAGTAGGTTGAGGGGTAGCTAATTGTAGTTCTGGACGAGGTGAAGATACCCTGAACAAACCCCTCAAAGGATTGTTTTCCATAGTAACAAGTGACAATAAATTTCAGCACACTATATAAATGTTTCCTTACCAAAGGCGCTTCACTCCCCGGCAATGGCGCCAGAAAATGGCCTTGATGACCCACAAGTATAGGGGATCAATTGTAGCTCTTTTCGATAAGTAAGAGTGTCGAACCCAACAAGGAGCAGAAGGAAATGACAAGTGGTTTTCAGCAAGGTAATGTCTGCAAGTGCTGAAATTGTAAGTAGCGGAGTAGTTTGATAGCAAGATAATTCGTAACGAGCAAGTAACGATAGTAGTTAAAAAAGTGCAGCAAGGTAGCCCAATCCTTTTGAGGCAAAGTATAGGCCAAAACGGTCTCTTATGATAAGCAAAGCGTTCTTGAGGGTACACGGGAATTTCATCTAGTCACTTCCATCATGTTGTTTCGATTTGTGTTCGCTACTTTGATAATTTGATATGTCGGTGGACCGGTGCTTAGGTGTTGTTCTTACTTGAACAAACCTCCTAGTTATGATTAACCCTCCCGCAAGCATCCGCAAGTATGAGGTAAGTATTAAAAATAAATTCTAACCATAGCATTAAACTTTTGGATCCAATCGGTCCCTTACGGAATAGCGCATAAATTGGGGTTTAAGCTTCTGTCACTCTCGCAACCCATCATCTAATTGCTGCTCCACAATGCATTCCCTTAGGCCCAAATATGGTGAAGTGTCATGTAGTCGACGTTCACACACCACTAAAGGAATCACAACATACATACTATCAAAATATCAAACACATATCAAGTTCACATGATTACTTGCGACATGATTTCTCCCGTGACCTCAAGAACAAAAGTAACTACTCACAAATGATAAACATGCTCATGATTAGAGGAGTATTAAATAGCATATTGAATCTGAACATATAATCTTCCACCAAATAAACCATATAGTAGTCAACTACAATATGTAATCAACACTACTAGTCACCCACAAGCACCAATCTATAGTTCCGGTAACAAGATTGAACACAAGAGATAAACTAGGGTTTGAGATGAGATGGTGGTGTTGAAGATGTTGATGGAGATTGCCCTCCCCAAGATGGGAGAGTTGTTGGTGATGATGATGACGATGATTTTCCCCTCTGGGAAGGAAGTTCCCCCGGCAGAATCGCTCCGCCGAAGGGCAAAAGTGCTCCTGCACAAGTTCCGCCTCGAGGCGGCGGCGCTTCGTCCCGAAAGTCCTCTCCTTATTTTTTTTCTAGGTCAAAATGACCTATATACCAGAAGATGGGCACCGGAGGTGGGCCTGGGTGAGCACAACCCACCAGGGCGCGCCCAGGTGGGTTGTGCCCACTTGGTGGGCCCCCTCTGGTAGTTATTTGCTCCAATATTCCTCAAATATTCCATAAAAAATCTCCATGAAGTTTCAGCTTATTTGGAGTTGTGCAGAATAGGTAGCCTGATGTAGCTTTTTCAGGTCCAGATTTCCAGCTGCGGAAATTCTCCCTCATTGTGTATACCTTGCATATTATGAGAGAAAAGGCATTAGAATTACTCCAAAAAGCATTATTATGGATAAAAAACATTATAAATAACAGTAAGAAAACATTATGCAAAATGGACGTATCAACGTACTTATCTCCAACATAGCCTAAATCCTTAAGGCCACAATCAGCAAGAGCCATTCAGAATCCCTCCATTTCAGCATCGTGAAGAGCTCGGGAATCGTTTTCATCATCCCTTGAATATTATAGTTCATCACGAAGTTCTAGTAGCTTGGTGATAGTGACTAGAGGAATCTATCAATCATTATCTTATCTGAAAGATTAACTCCCACATGATTCAAGTGATTGTAGTACTCAGACATTCTGAGCACATGCTCACTGGCTAAGCTATTCTCCTCCATTTTGTAGGCAAAGTACTTGTCAGAGGTCTCATACCTCTCGACACGGGCATGAATCTAAAATACCAATTTTCAGCTCTTGGAACATCTCATATGCTCCATGGCATTCAAAACGTTTTTGAAGTCCCGGTTCTAAGCCGTAAAGCATGGCGCACTAAACTATCAAGTAGTCATCATATCGAGCTTGCCAAACGTTCATAACGTGTGCATCTGCTCCTGCAACAGGTCTGTCACCTAGCGTTGCATCAAGGACATAATTCTTCTATGCAGCAATGAGGATAATCCTCTGATCAAGGACCCAATCCGCATCATTGCTACTATCATCTTTCAACTTATTTTTCTCTAGGAACATATCAAAAATAGGGGAGCTATATCACGAGCTATTGATCTACAACATAGATATGCAAAATCTATGAAGACTAAGTTCATGATAAATTTAAGTTCAATTAATCAAATTACTAATGAACTCCCACTTAAATAAACATCCCTCAAGTTATTTAAGTGATACATGATCCAAATCAACTAACCCATGTCCGATCATCACGTGAGATGGGGTAGTCATCAATGGTGAACATCTCTATGTTGATCATATCTACTATATGACTCATGTTCGACCTTTCGGTCTCTAGTGTTCTGAGACCGTGTCTGTAGATGCTAGGCTCGCCAAGTTTAACCCAAGTGTTCTGCATGTGCAAAAATGTTTTACACCCGTTGTATGTGAACGTAGAGTCTATCACACCCGATCATCACGTGGTGCTTTGAAACGACGAACTTTGCCAATGGTGCATACTTGGGGAGAACATTTTTAGCTTGAAATTTAGTGAAGGGATCATCTTATAATGCTACCGTCGTACTAAGAAAAATAAGATGCATAAAGGATAAACATCACACGCAATCATAAAATATGTGACATGATATGGCCATCATCATCTTGTGCTTTTGATCTCCATCTCCAAAGCATTGTCATGATCTCCTTTGTCACTGGCTTGACACCTTGATCTCTATCATAGCGTCGTCGCGTCGAGGTCGTCACACCAACTATTGCTTCTACAACTATCACTAACGCATAGTGATAAAGTAAAGCAATTGCATGGTGTTTGCACTTCATACAATAAAGAGACAACCCTAAGGCTCCTACCGATTGTCGATATTACAAAACATGATCATCTCATACATCAACATATATCACATCATATCTTGAACATATCACATCACAACATGCCCTGCAAAAACAAGTTAGACGTCCTCTACTTTGTTGTTGCAAGTTTTACGTGGCTGCTACGGGCTTCTAGCAAAAACCGTTCTTACCTACGGCAAAAATCACAACGGTGATTTATCAAGTTTGCTATTTTAACCTTATTCAAGGACCACCATAGTCAAATTTGATTCAACTAAAGTAGGAGAAATAGAGACCCGCCAGCCATCTTTATGCAAAACTAGTTGCATGTCTGTCAGTGGAACCGGTCTCATGTGCGTGGACATGTATGGTTGGTCCGGTCCGCTTCATCCCACAATACCACGGAATCAAAATAAGACATTGGTGGTAAGAAGTATGACTATCACCGCCCACAGCTCTTTTTGTTCTACTCGTGCATATCATCTAAGCATGGACGTGGCTCGGATGCCATTGTTGGGGAACGTTGCATGGAAAACAAAAAAATTCTACGCACATGCAATGATCTATCCATGGAGATGCATAGCAACGAGGGGGAGAGTGTGTCTACTTACCCTCGTAGACCGTAAGCAGAAGCGTTTGACAACGTGGTTGATGTAGTCGAACTTTCTTCACGATCCAACCGATCGAGTACCGAACATATGGCACCTCCACGTTTAGCACACGTTCAGCTCAATGATGTCCGCGCCTTCTTGATCCAGCAAGACGGCGAGGTAGTGGATGAGTTCCAGCGGCACGACGGCGTGGTGATGGTGATGGTGAAGTTATCTCCGCAGGGCTTTGCCTAAGCACTACCAAAATATGACCTGGGGTGTAAACGGTGGAGGGGGCGCCACACACGGCTAAGCAATTGTCTGTCCTGTGCAAAAACCACAACGGTGATTCATCAAGTTTGTTGTTTTAACCTTCTTCAAGGACTGGCCGTAGTCAAATTCGATTCAACCAAAGTAGGAGAAATAGACACCCGCCAGCCACCTTTATGCAAAACTAGTTGCATGTCTGTCAGTGGAACCGGTCTCATGTGCGTGGACATGTAAGGTTGGTCCGGGCCACTTCATCCCACAATACCGCCAAATCAAAATAAGATGTTGGTGGTAAGCAATATGACTATCACTGCTCACAACTCTTTGTGTTCTACTCGTGGATATCATCTACGCATAGACCTGGCTCGGATGCCACTGTTGGGGAATGTTGCATGGAAAACAAAAAATTTCTAGACACACGCAATGATCTATCCATGGAGATGCAAAGCAAAGAGGGGGAGAGTGTGTCTACGTAACCTCGTAGACCGTAAGCGGAAGCGTTTGACAACGCGGTTGATGTAGTCGAACTTTCTTCATGATACAACCGTTCGAGTACCGAACATACGGCACCTCCGCGTTCAGCACATGTTCAGCTCAGTGATATCTGCGCCTTCTTGATCCAGCAAGACAGCGAGGTAGTGGATGATTTCCGGCAGCACGATGGCGTGGTGACGGTGATGGTAAAATTATATCCGCAGGGCTTCGCCTAAGCACTACAAAAATATGACCGAGGGTGTAAACGGTGGAGGGGGGCGCTGCACACGGCTAAGCAATTTTCTGTTCTGTGCTAGCCCCCCCCCCCCCACTCCCACATATATATAGGTGGGAGGGAGGGAGGAGCAGGAAAGGGGGGCGCCCAAGTAGGGGGGAATCCTACTTGGGGTCTCTCCCAAGCCCCACCCCCCCTTTCCTTATTTGGAGCGTGGAGAAAGGCAGGGAAGGGTGCCCCCCCCTTCCTTTCTCCCATGAGAGGGAAAGGCAGGAGGGGCTGGCCCTCCCCCTTTTCCTTCCCTAGGGCTGGCCAACCAAGGGAAGGGGCACACCAGCCCCCTTGTGGGCTGTTCTGTCCCCTCCTTTTGCCCATAAGGCCCATAACTTGCTCGGGGGTGCCCGAAACCCCTTCCGGTGACCCGACTACTTCCCAGTGCGTCCCGAAACACTTCCGGTGCCCAAATACCATCGTCCTATATATCAATATTTATCTACCGGCCATTTCGGGACTCCTCATCATGTCCGTGATCTCATCCGGGACTCTGAACAACATTTGGTCACCAAAACATATAACTCATATAACACTATATCGTCAGCGAACGTTAAGAGTGCGGACCCTATGGGTTCGAGAACTATGTAGAAATGACCGAGACACCTCTCCAGTCAATAACCAATAGCAGAACCTGGATGCCCATATTGGATCCTACATATTCTATGAAGATATTTAAAGGTCGAACCGTTATGACAATATACGTAATTCCCTTTGTCCATCTGTATGTTACTTCTCCGAGATTCGATCGTCGGTATCTCTATACCTAGTTTAATCTCGTTACCGGCAAGTCTCTTTACTCGTTCTGTAATACATCACCTCGTGACTAACTCCTTAGTCATTTGCTTGCAAGCTTATGATGTGTATTACCGAGACGGCCCAAAGATACCTCTTCGATACTCGGAGTGATAAATCCTAATCTCGATCTATGCCAACTCAACAAATACCTTCGAAGATACCGGTAGAGCATATTTATGATAACCTAGTTGTGTTGTGATGTTTGATAGCACACAAGGTATTCCTCCGGTATCCGGGAGTTGCATAATCTCATAGTTGAAGGAATATGTATTTGACATGAAGAAAGCAATAGCAATAAACTGAACGGTCATTATGCTAAGCTAACAGATGGGTCTTGTCCATCACATCATTCTCCTAATGATGTGATCCCATTATCAAATGACAACACATGTCTATGGTTAGGAAACCTTAACCATCTTTGATCAACGAGCTAGTCTAGTAGAGGTTTAGTAGGGACATGGTATTTGTTTATGTATTCACACATGTATTTAGGTTTCCGATCAATACAGTTCCAGCATGAATAATGAACTTTTATCATGAATAGGGAAATATAAAATAACAACTTTATTATTGCATCTAGGGTATATTTCCTTCAAATTCCTCTAATTAATCCTCTCCTTTCAGTATTGTGCATCATGGCTGACAACCCTTCCGCACAAAGTAGAAATAGATATGGGGAAAATGAATCCCCTTGACGAAGCCCCCTTTGGGGTGTGATTGTTTCGGTTACCCCATTCACTTTAATCTTGTATTTGACGGTGGAAATGCACTTCATTATCAAATTCATCCACCCTTCATCGAAACCCAGTCTATGCATCATCTCCCTTAAGAAGGTCCACTCGACACGATCGTATGCCTTGCTCATGTCTAGTTTTATTGCTGCATAACCCACTGAGCCATTTCTTTCCCTCTGCAAGAAGTGTGTTAGTTCATATGCCAGAAGAGTATTATCATAAATGAGGTGACCAGGCACGAAGGCCCTCTGGTTAGGCAAGATTATATCAGGAAGAACTATTTTGAGCCTATTCGTTATTACCTTAGAGAGGAGCTTGTATACCACATTACATAGGCTTATTGGTCTCATATCATTAATCTTCATTGGATTGTTATTTTTCAGGATTAGCACAATAAGTGTATCATTCCATCCCTTTGGCATGTTTCCTCCCCTCGGAATATGAAGCACTTCCTTGACCACTTGTTCTCCGACAATTTTCCAAAACTTTTTGAAAAAATAGCAGGCATTCCATCGGGACCCGGGGCCTTAAGATCACCCATACAATTTAGTGCTGCTTTAACCTCTTCTTCAGTGTACTCGGCACACAAAACATTGTTCATGCTCTCAGTCACCCTCAGTTGTACAACATGCATAACTTCCTCGCTGTTGCTCCCTGTCACCGTGGTGGAGAAAATGTTCGAAAAGTAGTTTGCAATATGTTCCTTTAGTGCATCTTCCCCTTCTGGCAGCTTCCATCATCCCTCTATAATTTTTTAATTGTGTTTCTCATTTTCCTTTCAGAGGCAAAGGCATGGAAAAACAACGTACTTTTGTCCCCAGATTGTAGCCACTTTACGTGGGCTCGTTGTCACTAGTGAGTATCCTACTGGTGTTCAAGGTGGTCCAGTTTCTCTCGAAGAAATTGTTTTGTTGAAACTTGGTCTTGGCTGATGTCGCCCCTTCTCACTTCTTCCAAGTCTTCCTTTAAAAAAAATTATTCTTTTCTGAAGATCTCCCAACACATTGACATCCCAGTTTTTCAAGTCACCCGCAACCTTGCTCAGCATACCTTGAGTAGTAGTGTCCCCTCTCAGCCTTGTTGTGGCCCAGGCATTCTTTACAATGGCCTCACAATATTCCTCTTGTAGCCATCTTGCCTCGAATCTGAAATTATGTGCTCTTTTCTTGAACCTTTGTGCCCCAACGGATCCGTCTATGTGGATAATCACGGGGCTATGATCTGAATGGCGCGGGTCGCCATTCACCACTTTAAAGTGTGGGAACCTTGTACACCAACTTCTCGAACCTACCACTCTGTCTAGCCTCTCCTTTATGTAGGCTAGCCTCCCAACTCTGATTGCGCTAGGTGTACTTATCTCCTACATAGCCTAAATCCTTAAGGCCACAATCAGCAAGAGCCATTCGGAATCCCTCCATTTGACTTTGTGCTCTAGCTGGCCCTTCCTTCTTCTCATGGTTAAACAATATTTCATTGAAATCTCCTGGACATAACCATGGAAGGTTCAATTGTTGCTTAACAATGCGCATGAGCCTCCAAGTTACTTTCCTTCTATCAGTAGATGGTTCCCCATAAATACATGTGAAGCGCCATTTGAAACCATCTTTTTCTATCACTTCTACATCAATATGATATCTCTAGTAGTTATGCAACTCCAACCTTATTTCTTTCTTCCAAAACAAAGCTAGTCCTCCACTTTTCCCTTCAAGGTCTCTTACCACCATATTGCTCATTCCCAGCATCCACTTGAATATCCCATTATCCTCTCATCCATTTTGGTTTCAGACAAGAAAAGGATGTCGGGGTCCTCCTGCTTTTGGAGGACCAGAAGCCCCCAGACGGTCGGGCCATTCCCTAGTCCCTGGCAGTTCCAAGCTATTATTTTCGTTTTGATTCATCGGGTTGTCCTTGCAGCCCAGGGTTCTCTCCATCTGTTTGTATGTTTCCTTCATTTCCCTCTTGCGTTGCTACCTCGCCATCAACTTCCATTCTAGCTCTCTTCAGTATCTCTGCTTCCAAGTCTACATTCATCACATCAGCATTTCTCTTCTTCAGAATAGTCTCAAAGGGCTCTTTTTTGTAGCTTCTCCTTCGTTCTTTCACGTCGCTTGAAGGTGTCAAGCTTCAGGATTTTACCTGACCTGATTCCCCTATTTCTTTCCTCATTATGTTCTATTGTGGAACGTAGTAATTTCAAAAAAAATCCTACGCACACACAGGATCATGGTGATGCATAGCAACGAGAGGGGAGAGTGTGTCCACGTACCCTCGTAGACCGAAAGCAGAAGCGTTAGCACAACGCGGTTGATGTAGTCGTATGTCTTCACGATCGACCGATCCAAGTACCGAACGTACGGCACCTTCGAGTTCAGCACACGTTCAGCTCGATGACGTCCCTCGAACTCCGATCTAGCCGAGCTTTGAGGGAGACTTCCGTTAGCACGACAGCGTGGTGACGGAGATGATGATGCTACCGACGCAGGGCTTCGCCTAAGCACCGCTATGATATTATCGAGGTGGAATATGGTGGAGGGGGGCACCGCACACGGCTAAGAGATCAAGAGATCAATTGTTTGTCTATTGGGTTCCCCCTCGCCACGTATATAAAAGATGGAGGGAGGAGGAGGCCGTCCCTCATAGGGCGCACCCAAAGTGTGGAATCCTACTAGGACTCCCTAGTCCTAGTAGGATTCCACCTCCCACATGGAATAGGAAAAAGGGAAGGGGGAAGGAGAAGGAAGGAAGGGGTGCCCCTTTCCCTAGTCCAATTCGTACCAGTCCATGGGGAGGGGGCGCGGCCACCCTTGAGGCCTTTATCTCCTTTCCCGTATGGCCCATTAAGGCCCAATATGAATTCCCGTAACTCTCTGGTACTCCGAAAAATACCCGAATCACTCGGAACCTTTCTAATGTCCGAATATAGCCTTCCATTATATCGATCTTTACGCCTCGACCATTTAGAGACTCCTCGTCATGTCCCTGATCTCATCTGGGACTCCGAACAAACTTCGATCATCAAATCACATAACTCATAATACAAATCATCACAGAACGTTAAGCGTGCAGACCCTACGGGTTCAAGAACTATGTAGACATGACCGAGACTGATCTCCAGTCAATAACCAATAGCGGAACCTGGATGCTCATATTGGTTCCTACATATTCTATGAAGATCTTTATCGGTCAAACCGCATAACAACATATGTTGTTCCCTTTGTCATCAGTATGTTACTTTCCCGAGATTCGATCGTCGGTATCTCAATACCTAGTTCAATCTCGTTACCGACAAATCTCTTTACTCGTTCCGTAATGCATCATCCCGCAACTAACTCATTAGTCACAATGCTTGCAAGGCTTATAGTGATGTGCATTACCGAGAGGGCCTAGAGATACCTCTCCGATACACGGAGTGACAAATCCTAATCTTGATCTATGCCAACTCAACAAACACCATCGGAGACACTTGTAGAGCATCTTTATAATCACTCAGTTACGTTGTGACATTTGATAGCACACAAGGTGTTCCTCCGGTATTCGGGAGTTGCATAATCTCATAGTCTGAGGAACATGTATAAGTCATGAAGAAAGCAGTAGCAATGAGACTGTAACGATCATAATGCTAAGCTAACGTATGGGTCTTGTCCATAACATCATTCTCCTAATGATGTGATCCCATTCATCAAATGACAACACATGTCTATGGTTAGGAAACATAACCATCTTTGATAAACGAACCAGTCAAGTAGAGGCATACTAGGGACACTTTGTTTTGTCTATGTATTCACACATGTACTAAGTTTCCGGTTAATACAATTCTAGCATGAATAATAAACATTTATCATGAAATAAGGAAATAAATAATAACTTTATTATTGCCTCTAGGGCATATTTCCTTCAGTCTCCCTCTTGCACTAGAGTCAATAATCTAGTTCACATCACCATGTGATTTAACACCAATAGTTCACATTGCCATGTGACCAACACTCAAAGGGTTTACTAGAGTCAGTAATCTTAGTTCACATCGCCATGTGATTAACACCCAAAGAGTACTAAGGTGTGATCATGTTTTGCTTGTGAGAAAAGTTTAGTCAACGGGTCTGCCAAATTGAGATCCGTATGTATTTTGAAAATTTCTATGTCTACAATGCTCTGCATGAAGCTACTTCAGCTAATTGCTCCCACTTTCAATATGTATTCGGATTGTGACTTAGAGTCATCCAGACCGGTGTCAAATCTTGCATCGACGTAACTCTTTATGACGAACTCTTTATCACCTCCATAACCGAGAAATATTTCCTTAGTCCTCTAAGAATAATTTTGATCGATGTCCAGTAATCTACTCCTAGATCAAAAATTGTACTCCCTTGCCAAACTCAGGGCAGGGTATACAATAGGTTTGGTACACAACATGGCATACTTTATAGAACATATGGCTGAGGCATAGGGAATGACTTTCATTCTCTCTCTATCTTCTGCTGTGGTCGGGCTTTGAGTCTTCCTCAACTTCACACCTTGCAACATAGACAAGAACTCTTTCTTTGTCTGTTCCATTTTGAACCACTTCAAAAACTTGTCAAGGTATGTACTCATTGAAAAAAAACTTATCAAGTGTCTTGATCTATCTCTATAGATCTTGATGCTCAATATGTAAGAAGCTTCACCGAGGTATTTCTTTGAAAAACTCCTTTCAACCACTCCTTTATGCTTTCCAGAAAATTCTACATCATTTCCGATCAAGAATATGTCATTCACATATACTTATCTGAAAGGCTGTAGTGCTCCCACTCACTTTCTTGTAAATATAGGCTTCACCGAAAGTCTGTATAAAACTAGATGCTTTGATCAACTTATCAAAGCGTGTATTCCAACTCTGAGATGCTTGCACCAGTCCATAGATGGATCACTGGAGCTTGCATATTTTGTTAGCACCTTTAGGATTGATAAAACCTTCTGGTTGCATCATATACAACTCTTCTTTAATAAATCCATTAAGGAATGCACTTTTTCTTAACCATTTGCCAGATTTCATAAAATGCGTCAATTTCTAACATGATTCGGACAAACTTAAGCATAGATATGAGTGAGAAACTCTCGTCGTAGTCAACACCTTGAACTTGTCGAAAACCTTTTGCGACAATTCTAGCTTTGTAGATTGTAACACTACTATCAGCGTCCGTCTTCCTCTTGAAGATCCATTTAATCTCAATGGCTCGCCGATCATCGGGCAAGTCAATCAAAGTCCATACTTTGTTCTCATGCATGGATCTCATCTCAGATTTCATGGCCTCAAGCCATTTTGCGGAATCTGGGCTCATCATCGCTTCCTTATAGTTCGTAGGTTCATCATGGTCAAGTAACATGACCTCCAGAAAAGGATTACCAAACCACTTTGGTGCGGACCTTACTCTGGCTGACCTACGAGGTTCGGTAGTAACTATATCTGAAGTTTCATGATCATCATCATTAACTTCCTCACTAATTGGTGTAGGCATCACTAGAACTAATTTCTGTGATGAACTTCTTTCCGATTTGGGAGTAGGTACAATTACCTCATCAAGTTCTACTTTCCTCCCACTCACTTCTTTCGAGAGAAACTCCTTCTCTAGAAAGGATCCATTCTTAGCAATAAAGATCTTGCCTTCGGATCTGTGATAGAGGGTGTACCCAACATTTTGGGTATCCTATGAAGACACACTTCTCCGATTTGGGTTCAAGCTTATCATGTTGAAACTTTTTCACATAAGCATCGCAACCCCAAACTTTAAGAAACGACAGCTTAGGTTTCTTACTAAACCACAGTTCATACGGTGTCGTCTCAACGGATTTAGATGGTGCCCTTTTTAACGTGAATGCAGCTGTCTCTAATGCATAACCCCATGATAGTGGTAAATCGGTAAGAAACATCATAGATTGCACTATATCCAATAAAGTACGGTTATGATGTTCAGACACACCATTATGATGTGGTGTTCCAGGTGGCACGAATTTGTGAAACTATTCCACATTGTTTTAATTGAAGGCCAAACTCGTGACTCAAATATTCGTCTCTGCGATCATATCGTAGAAACTTTATTTTCTTGTCACAATGATTTTCCACTTCATTCTGAAATAATTTGAACTTTTCAAATGTTTTAGACTTATGTTGCATCAAGTAGATATACCCATATCTGCTCAAGTCATCTGTGAAGGTCAGAAAATAACGATACCCGCCGCGAGCCTCAACACTCATCAGATCGCATACATTGGTATGTATTATTTCCAAGAAGTCAGTGGCTTGCTCCATTGTTCCGGAGAACGGAGTCTTAGTAATCTTGCCCATGAGGCATGGTTCGCAAGCATCAAGTGATTCATAATCAAATGATTCCAAAAGCCCATCAGCATGGAGTTTCTTCATGCGCTTTACACCAATATGACCTAAACGGCAGTGCCACAATTAAGTTGCACTATCATTATTAACTTTGCATCTTTTGGCTTAAATATTATAAATATGTGTATCACTACGATCGAGATTCAATAAACCATTTATATTGAGTGTATGACCATAGAAGGTTTTATTCATATAAATAGAACAACAATTACTCGTTGACTTAAATGAATAACCGTATTGCCATAAAAAAGTTGGAATACGGTAGATATAATACAGAAACAAAATAAGAATTGGTTTGATACAACACTTATAGTAGTGATTTATTTTTCTTACACTAATGGATCTCACGAAGGTTTTGTTGAGTTTTGTGTGATTGAAGTTTTCAAGTTTTGGGTTATCTTACGATGGATGAAAGAAGGATAGAAGAGCCTAAGCTTGGGGATGCCCCGGCATCCCAAGCTATTATTCAAGAATGAGCAACCAACTAAGCTTGGGGATGCCCCCGAATGCCATCCCCTCTTTCTTCTAACAACTATCGGTATTTTACTCGAGGCTATATTTTTATTCGTCACATGATATGTGTTTTGCTTGGAGCGTATTATATGATATGTTTCTTTTCTTGTTTTATTTTGTGTTTTAAGTCATCAATACTTTCTGGACACACCTATTTGAGAGAGCCAAAATTATATCATGACTTGTTAGATTTGCTCTCTATGCTTCACTTAAATCTTTTATGAGCCAGGACTTGCTCTAGTGCTTCACTTATATCTTTTTGACCATGGTGTGCTTAGTATTTTTGAAGAAATGCTCTCTTGCTTCACTTAGATTTATTTGAGAGTTAGTAAAATTTTGAAGAAATTCTCTCTTGATTCACTTAAATTATTTTGAGAGAAAGAAAATTTGTTATGCTCATGATCTTCACTTATATTTGTTTGAGCTTATGAAAAGCAACACATGAAAATTAGTCCTAATGTGATAGATATCCAAGAAGGATAAAGAAAAAAATGTCATGAATATCATTGGACAAAATAAACTTGATGATGTGATGATGTGATATGTGAGTTATGTTGATGAGTAATTGTGTTCTAGTAAGAATATTGGTGTTAAGGTTTGTGATTCCCTATGCATGCACGAAAGTCAATAATCATGCAATGATATTATATCCTACTTGTGGTGCATTATTTGGTGTTAATTATGCGTAATGCTTGCTTATGAGATTATTCGTTTCTTGGTTGGTCGCTTCTCAATCTTTTTGCTAGCCTTCATTTTGCACTAAGTATGACCTCTACTTGTGCATCCAAAATCCTTTAAACCAGTTTTGCCACACGAGTCCGCTATATCTACCTATATGCGGTATTCTTTTGCCGTTCTAAGCAAATTTGCATGTGCCATCTCTAATTTTCAAAATAAACTTCTCTTTTCTGTGTTTGTTTCGCTCGTGGAACGGTAACGGGTGGCTAATATTTTCCATGCTGGATGTGCTATTCTCACGATGACTGTTTATTCACTTGTCATTGCATGAGAGTAAGGCAAAGGTTTTAGGGACGCCCAGTCCCGAAATGCAAAATTGAATTTACTTTATGTTGTCAAATAATAAATTCCTTGGAAAGTGTTGGTATGGAGGGCACCTGTGGATACGGTTAGCCATGGAAACTGAAAGAATGGTGGATAAAGGAATAAACTTTATTTTCTGTTTGGGAACCGCCTATGGCATATCTAACATGGAAAGTGTTGGGAACTCTAAGTCGTTTTCGTTGGTGGGATGGATACACCTCCCAAAATGTTTTTTATCTCTAATTTTTTTGCTTTGAGCTCTGGCACCTCTACAAATCCCTACTTCCCTCTGCGAAGGGCCTTTCATTTACTTTATGCAATTTTTATTTTGAATTTGAGTCTCCATCTTCTCTTACAAAAGCACGAACTAAGAGGCAATATGATCGTACCTAAGTATTGGGTGTAGCTAATATTCGAGTGTGTTTCATGAATGGATCAATGTTTGAGCATGATGGACTAGGGATAACTTATTTTATCATTGATATTTTGAAAGACATGGTTGCTTGTTGATATGCTTGAGTATCTAAATTATTATGTCAAAACTAGACTATTGCTTTGAATCACATAAAAGTCCAAATGTCCATGCTATAAAGAAAAGAATATGATATGACATGATAAACAGCACTCCACATCAAAAATTCTGTTTTTATCACTTACCTACTCGAGGACGAGTAGGAGTTAAGCTTGGGGATGTTGATACGTCTCCAATGTATCTATAATTTTTTATTGTTCCATGCTGTTTTATTATCAATCTTGGATGTTTTATAATCATTTTATAGTCATTTTATATCATTTTTGGTACTAACCTATTGACATAGTGCCAAGTGTCAGTTGCTGTTTTTCCCATGTTTTTTACATCACAGGAAATCAATATCAGACGGAGTCCAAATGCCACGAAACTCCATGATGATTTTTTATGGGCCAGAAGGAAGGCAATGGGCCCTGGTTGCACCAGCTGGGAGTCCTGAGGAGGGGACAGCCCACCAGGGTGCCCCAGGAGGCCCAGGCATGCCCTGGTGGGTTGTGCCAACCTTGGGTGCCCCCGGGCCGCCTCTTTGCTCTATAAATTCCCCAAAAATACCAGAACACTAGGGGAGTCGATGAAATATTCATCCAGCCGCTGCAGAGTCCAGAACCACCAGATCCAATCTAGACACCATCTCGGATGGGGTTCACCACCTCCATTGGTGCCTCTCGATGATGCGTGAGTAGTTCTTTGTAGACCTTCGGGTCCGTATTTAGTAGCTAGATGGCTTTCTCTCTCTCGCCAAATTCTCAATACAATGGTCTCTTGGAGATCCATATGATGTAACTCTTTTTGCGGTGTGTTTGTTGGGATCTGATGAACTTTGAGTGTATGATCAGTCATATATTTTTATATCCATGAAAGTTATTTGAGTTTTTTTGATCTCTTATATGCATGATCTCTTATAGCCTCGTATTTCTTCTCCGATATTTGTGTTTTGTTTGGCCACTTGATCTATTTATCTTGCAATGGGAAGAGGTGCCCGGTAGTGGGTTCGATCTTACGATGCTTGATCCCAGTGACAGAAAGGGAAACAACACGTATGTATCATTGCTATTAAGGATAAAAAGATGAGATCTATATCTACGCAATAGATAAACGGATCTTCTCTACATCATGCCATCGTTCTTATTGCATTACTCCATTTTTCCATGAACTTAATACACTAGATGCATGCTGGATAGTGGTTGATGTGTGGAGTAATAGTAGTAGATGTAGGCAGGAGTCAGTCTACTAATCTTGGACGTGATGCCTATGTAATGATCATTTCCTGGATATCATCACAATTATTTGAGATTCTATCAATTGCCAACAGTAATTTGTTTACCCACCGTTTGCTATCTTTCTCAAGAGAAGCCAATGGCGAAATCTATGGCCCCCGGGTCTTCTTCCTCATATATTTGCTTGCGATCTACTTTTCCTTTGCATTTTTATTCAGATCTATTAAACCAAAAATAGAAAAATACTTTGCTGCACTTTATTTTATTTGCGATCTATTATTTCAATCTATTACAAATTTCTGCCATCGTTACCCGAAAGGGATTGACAACCCCTTTAACACGTCAGGTTGCAAGGTGTTGTTATTTGTGTGCAAGTGTTGTTTATGTTGTGTTGCTTGGTTATCCTACTGGTTCGATAACCTTGGTTTCTTCACTGAGGGAAATACCTACCGCCGTTGTGCTGCATCATCCCTTCCTCTTTGGGGAAATACCGACGTAGTCCTAGCAGACAAGAGCTTTTCTGGTGCTATAGTCAGAGAACGATCAGTGGGAGGGAGGGAGGACCAGCCAAGGGGGGCGCCCAAGTAGGGGGAATCCTACTTGGGGTCTCTCCCAAGCCCCCCCTTCCGTATGTGGAGCGTTGGGAAAGGCAGGGAGGGGTGGCGCCCCCCCCCCCACCTTTCCTTTCTCCCATGAGAGGGAAAGGCAGGAGGAGCTAGCCCTCCCCCTTTTCCTTCCCTAGGGCTGGCCAACGAAGGGAAGGGGCACACCAGCCCCCTTGTGGGCTAGTCTGTCCTCTCCTTTGGTCCATAAGGCCCATAACTTGCTGGGGCGTGCCTGGAACCCCTTCCGGTGACCCGACTACTTTCCATGCATCCCGAAACACTTCTGGTGCCCAAATACCATCGTCCTATATATGAATATTTATCTATCAACCATTTCGAGACTCCTCGTCCTGTCCGTGATCTCATACGGGACTCCGACCAACAATCGGCCACCAAAACATATAACTCATATATCACTATATCGTCAACGAACGTTAAGCGTGCGGACCCTATGGGTTCGAGAACTATGTAGACATGATCGAGACACCTCTCTGGTCAATAACCAATAGCATAACCTCGATGCCCATATTGGCTCCTACATATTCTATGAAGATATTTATCGGTTGAACCGTTATGTCAACATACGTAATTCCCTTTGTCCATCTGTATGTTACTTGTTCGAGATTTTATCGTCGGTATCTCTATACCTAGTTCAATCTCGTTACCAGAAAGTCTCTTTACTCGTTCCGTAATACCGAGACAGCCCAGAGATACCTCTTCGATACTCGGAGTGACAAATCCTAATCTCGATCTATGCCAACTCAAGAAATACCTTTGAAGATACCTGTAGAGCATCTTTATGATCACCCAGTTACGTTGTGACTTTGATAGCACACAAGGTATTCCTCCAGTATCCGGGAGTTGCATAATCTCATAGTCGAAGGAATATGTATTTGACATGAAGAAAGCAATAGCAATAAACTGAACGATCATTATGCTAAGCTAACGGATGGGTCTTGTCCATCACATCATTCTCCTAATTATGTGATCCCATTATCAAATGACAACACATGTCTATGGTTAGGAAACCTTAACCATCTTTGATCAATGAGTTAGTCTGGTAGAGGTTTACTAGGGACATGGTATTTGTTTATGTATTCACGCATTTATGTAGGTTTCTGATCAATACAATTCTAGCATGAATAATAAAGTTTTATCATGAATAAAGAAATATAAAATAAAAACTCTATTATTGCATCTAGGACATATTTCCTTCGAATTCCTCTAATTAATCATCTGCTTTCAGCATTGTGTAGCATGGCTGACAACCCTTCCGCACAAAGTAGAAACAGATATGGGGAAAATGAATCCCCCTGACGAAGCCCCCATTGGTGTGTGATTGTTTCGGTTACATCCCCATTCACTTTAATCTTGTATTTGATAGTGGAAATGCACTTCATTATCAAATTCATCCACCCTTCATCGAAACCCAGTCTATGCATGATCTCCCTTAAGAAGGTCCACTCAACATGATCGTATGCCTTGCTCATGTCTAGTTTTATTATTGCATAACCCACTGAGCGGTTTCTTTACCTCTGCAACAAGTGTGGTAGTTTATATGCCGGCAGAGTATTACCAGAAATGAGGCGACCAGGCACGAAGGTACACTTGTTAGGCGAGATTATATCAGGAAGAACTATTTTGAGCCTATTCGTTATTACCTTAGAGACCTGCTTGTATACCACATTACATAGGCTTATTGGTCTCATATCATTAATCTTCATTGGATTGTTATTTTCGGGATTAGCACAATAAGTGTATCATTCCAGCCCTCTGGCATGTTTCCTCCCCTTAGAATATGAAGCACTTCCTTGACCACTTGTTCTCCGACAATTTGCCAAAACTTTTTGAAAAAAATAGCAGGCATTCCATCAGGACCCGGGGCCTTAAGCTCACCCATACAATTTAGTGCTGCTTTAACCTCTTCTGCACTGGACTCGGCACACAAAATGTTGTTCATGCTCTTAGTCACCCTCACTTGTACAACATGCATAGTTTGCTCGATGTTGCTCCCTGTCACCGTGGTGGAGAAAATGTTCGAAAAGTAGTTTGCAATATGTTACTTCAGTGCATCTTCCCCTTCTGGCAGCTTCCATCATCCCTTTGTAGTTTTTTAATTGTGTTTCTCCTTTTCCTTTCAGAGGCAAAGGCATGGAAAAACGACATATTTCTGTCCCCAGACTGTACCCACTTTACGTGGGCTCGTTGTCACTAGTGAGTATCCTACTGGTGTTCAAGGTGGTCCAGTTTCTCTCAAAAGGTGGTTTCTCAATAAAAGCATAAGGAACAACCGGATCAACATTGTAAAGTATAGTTTCTTCTTTAATTGGTACCGGTTCTTTAATTTCTTCTTTAATAGGTGGGTGATATTTAAAACACTTCTCTTTAGGGAGTTCAACATGAGTAGCAAATGATTCACAAAAGGATGCTACTATTTCAGAGTCAAGTCCATATTTAGTGCTAAACTTTTGAAAAGCATCGGTATCCATAAAAGATTTAACACAATCATACTTAAGTTTAATACCTAACTCTTTACCTTCATCGGGTTCCCAATCTTCAGAGTTGCGTTTAATTCTTTCCAAAAGATCCCACCGGAATTCAATAGTCTTCTTCATAAAAGAACCAGCACAAGAAGTATCAAGCATGGTTTGATCATTACGAGAAAGCCAAGCATAAAAATTTCGGATAATAATTTCTCTTGAGAGCTCATGATTGGGGCATGAATATAACATTGACTTAAGCCTCCCCCAAGCTAGAGCGATACTTTCTCCTTCACGAGGCCAAAAATTATATATATAATTCCGATCATGATGAACTAGATGCATAGGATAAAAAATTTGGTGGAACTCCAATTTCAACCGATTCCAATTCCAAGATCCAATATCATCGCATAGCCTATACCATGCCAATGCTTTTCCCTTCAAAGATAAAGGGAAAACCATCTTCGTAACTTCATCTTCGGGTAAACTTGCAAGCCTGAACAATCCACAAATTTGTTCTACATATATCAAGTGCATATCGGGATGTTCGGTTCCATCTCCTGCATAAGGATTAGCTAGCAGTTGTTCTATCATACCCGAAGGAATTTCATATTCAATATTTTCAGTAGGTGCAGTAGGTTGAGGGGTAGTTAATTGTAGTTCTGGACGAGGTGAAGATACCCTGAACAAACCCCTCAAAGGATTGTTTTCCATAGTAACAAGTGACAATAAATTTCAGCACACTATATAAATGTTTCCTTACCAAATTCCACTTACCAAAGGCGCTTCACTCCCCGGCAATGGCGCCAGAAAATGGCCTTGATGACCCACAAGTATAGGGGATCAATTGTAGCTCTTTTTGATAAGTAAGAGTGTCGAACCCAACAAGGAGCAGAAGGAAATGACAAGTGGTTTTCAGCAAGGTAATGTCTGCAAGTGCTGAAATTGTAAGTAGCGGAGTAGTTTGATAGCAAGATAATTCGTAACGAGCAAGTAACGATAGTAGTTAAAAAAGTGCAGCAAGGTAGCCCAATCCTTTTGAGGCAAAGTATAGGCCAAAACGGTCTCTTATGATAAGCAAAGCGTTCTTGAGGGTACACGGGAATTTCATCTAGTCACTTCCATCATGTTGTTTCGATTTGTGTTCGCTACTTTGATAATTTGATATGTCGGTGGACCGGTGCTTAGGTGTTGTTCTTACTTGAACAAACCTCCTAGTTATGATTAACCCTCCCGCAAGCATCCGCAAGTATGAGGTAAGTATTAAAAATAAATTCTAACCATAGCATTAAACTTTTGGATCCAATCGGTCCCTTACGGAATAGCGCATAAACTGGGGTTTAAGCTTCTGTCACTCTCGCAACCCATCATCTAATTGCTGCTCCACAATGCATTCCATTAGGCCCAAATATGGTGAAGTGTCATGTAGTCGACGTTCACACACCACTAAAGGAATCACAACATACATACTATCAAAATATCAAACACATATCAAGTTCACATGATTACTTGCGACATGATTTCTCCCGTGACCTCAAGAACAAAAGTAACTACTCACAAATGATAAACATGCTCATGATTAGAGGAGTATTAAATAGCATGTTGAATCTGAACATATAATCTTCCACCAAATAAACCATATAGTAGTCAACTACAATATGTAATCAACACTACTAGTCACCCACAAGCACCAATCTATAGTTCCGGTAACAAGATTGAACACAAGAGATAAACTAGGGTTTGAGATGAGATGGTGGTGTTGAAGATGTTGATGGAGATTGCCCTCCCCAAGATGGGAGAGTTGTTGGTGATGATGATGACGATGATTTTCCCCTCCGGGAAGGAAGTTCCCCCGGCAGAATCGCTCCGCCGGACGGCAAAAGTGCTCCTGCACAAGTTCCGCCTCGAGGCGGCGGCGCTTCGTCCCGAAAGTCCTCTCCTTATTTTTTTTCTAGGTCAAAATGACCTATATACCAGAAGATGGGCACCGGAGGTGGGCCTGGGTGAGCACAACCCACCAGGGCGCGCTCAGGTGGGTTGTGCCCACCTGGTGGGCCCCCTCTGGTAGTTATTTGCTCCAATATTCCTCAAATATTCCATAAAAAATCTCCATGAAGTTTCAGCTTATTTGGAGTTGTGCACACCAGCCCCCTTGTGGGCTAGTCTGTCCTTTCCTTTGGTCCATAAGGCCCATAACTTGCTGGGGCGTGCCTGGAACCCCTTCCGGTGACCCGACTACTTTCCGTGCATCCCGAAACACATCTGGTGCCCAAATACCATCGTCCTATATATGAATATTTATCTATCGACCATTTCGAGACTCCTCGTCCTGTCCGTGATCTCATACGGGACTCCGACCAACAATCGGTCACCAAAACATATAACTCATATATCACTATATCGTCAACGAACGTTAAGCGTGCGGACCCTATGGGTTCGAGAACTATGTAGACATGATCGAGACACCTCTCTGGTCAATAACCAATAGCGTAACCTCGATGCCCATATTGGCTCCTACATATTCTATGAAGATATTTATCGGTTGAACCGTTATATCAACATACGTAATTCCCTTTGTCCATCTGTATGTTACTTGTCCGAGATTCGATCGTCGGTATCTCTATACCTAGTTCAATCTCGTTACCAGAAAGTCTCTTTACTCGTTCCGTAATACATCACCTCGTGACTAACTCCTTAGTCATTTTCTTGCAAGCTTATGATCTGTATTACCGAGACAGCCCAGAGATACCTCTTCGATACTCGGAGTGACAAATCCTAATCTCGATCTATGCCAACTCAAGAAATACCTTCGAAGATACCTGTAGAGCATCTTTATGATCACCCAGTTACGTTGTGACGTTTGATAGCACACAAGGTATTCCTCCGGTATCCGGGAGTTGCATAATCTCATAGTCAAAGGAATATGTATTTGACATGAAGAAAGCAATAGCAATAAACTGAATGATCATTATGCTAAGCTAACGGATGGGTCTTGTCCATCACATCATTCTCCTAATTATGTGATCCCATTATCAAATGACAACACATGTCTATGGTTAGGAAACCTTAACCATCTTTGATCAATGAGTTAGTCTGGTAGAGGTTTACTAGGGACATGGTATTTGTTTATGTATTCACGCATTTATGTAGGTTTCTGATCAATACAATTCTAGCATGAATAATAAAGTTTTATCATGAATAAAGAAATATAAAATAACAACTCTATTATTGCATCTAGGACATATTTCCTTCGAATTCCTCTAATTAATCCTCTGCTTTCAGCATTGTGTAGCATGGCTGACAACCCTTCCGCACAAAGTAGAAACAGATATGGGGAAAATGAATCCCCTTGACGAAGCCCCCATTGGGGTGTGATTGTTTCGGTTAAATCCCATTTCACTTTAATCTTGTATTTGACAGTGGAAATGCACTTCATTATCAAATTCATCCACCCTTCATCGAAACCCAGTCTATGCATGATCTCCCTTAAGAAGGTCCACTCAACATGATCGTATGCCTTGCTCATGTCTAGTTTTATTATTGCATAACCCACTGAGCGATTTCTTTACCTCTGCAAGAATTGTGGTAGTTTATATGCCGGCAGAGTATTATCAGAAATGACGCGACCAGGCATGAAGGTACACTTGTTAGGCGAGATTATATCAGGAAGAACTATTTTGAGCCTATTCGTTATTACCTTAGAGACCTGCTTGTATACCACATTACATAGGCTTATTGGTCTCATATCATTAATCTTCATTGGATTGTTATTTTCAGGATTAGCACAATAAGTGTATCATTCCAGCCCTCTGGCATGTTTCCTCCCCTTAGAATATGAAGCACTTCCTTGACCACTTGTTCTCCGACAATTTGCCAAAACTTTTTGAAAAAAATAGCAGGCATTCCATCAGGACCCGGGGCCTTAAGCTCACCCATACAATTTAGTGTTGCTTTAACCTCTTCTGCACTGTACTCGGCACACAAAATGTTGTTCATGCTCTTAGTCACCCTCACTTGTACAACATGCATAGCTTGCTCGATGTTGCTCCCTGTCACCGTGGTGTAGAAAATGTTCAAAAAGTAGTTTGCAATATGTTACTTCAGTGCATCTTCCCCTTCTGGCAGCTTCCATCATCCCTTTGTAATTTTTTAATTGTGTTTCTCCTTTTCCTTTCAGAGGCAAAGGCATGGAAAAACGACGTATTTCTGTCCCCAGACTGTAGCCACTTTACGTGGGCTCGTTGTCACTAGTGAGTATCCTACTGGTGTTCAAGGTGGTCCAGTTTCTCTCAAAAGGTGGTTTCTCAATAAAAGCATAAGGAACAACCGGATCAACATTGTAAAGTATAGTTTCTTCTTTAATTGGTACCGGTTCTTTAATTTCTTCTTTAATAGGTGGGTGATATTTAAAACACTTCTCTTTAGGGAGTTCAACATGAGTAGCAAATGATTCACAAAAGGATGCTACTATTTCAGAGTCAAGTCCATATTTAGTGCTAAACTTTTGAAAAGCATCGGTATCCATAAAAGATTTAACACAATCATACTTAAGTTTAATACCTAACTCTTTACCTTCATCGGGTTCCCAATCTTCAGAGTTGCGTTTAATTCTTTCCAAAAGATCCCACCGGAATTCAATAGTCTTCTTCATAAAAGAACCAGCACAAGAAGTATCAAGCATGGTTTGATCATTACGAGAAAGCCAAGCATAAAAATTTCGGATAATAATTTCTCTTGAGAGCTCATGATTGGGGCATGAATATAACATTGACTTAAGCCTCCCCCAAGCTAGAGCGATACTTTCTCCTTCACGAGGCCAAAAATTATATATATAATTCCGATCATGATGAACTAGATGCATAGGATAAAAAATTTGGTGGAACTCCAATTTCAACCGATTCCAATTCCAAGATCCAATATCATCGCATAGCCTATACCATGCCAATGCTTTTCCCTTCAAAGATAAAGGGAAAACCATCTTCGTAACTTCATCTTCGGGTAAACTTGCAAGCCTGAACAATCCACAAATTTGTTCTACATATATCAAGTGCATATCGGGATGTTCGGTTCCATCTCCTGCATAAGGATTAGCTAGCAGTTGTTCTATCATACCCGAAGGAATTTCATATTCAATATTTTCAGTAGGTGCAGTAGGTTGAGGGGTAGTTAATTGTAGTTCTGGACGAGGTGAAGATACCCTGAACAAACCCCTCAAAGGATTGTTTTCCATAGTAACAAGTGACAATAAATTTCAGCACACTATATAAATGTTTCCTTACCAAATTCCACTTACCAAAGGCGCTTCACTCCCCGGCAATGGCGCCAGAAAATGGCCTTGATGACCCACAAGTATAGGGGATCAATTGTAGCTCTTTTCGATAAGTAAGAGTGTCGAACCCAACAAGGAGCAGAAGGAAATGACAAGTGGTTTTCAGCAAGGTAATGTCTGCAAGTGCTGAAATTGTAAGTAGCGGAGTAGTTTGATAGCAAGATAATTCGTAACGAGCAAGTAACGATAGTAGTTAAAAAAGTGCAGCAAGGTATCCCAATCCTTTTGAGGCAAAGTATAGGCCAAAACGGTCTCTTATGATAAGCAAAGCGTTCTTGAGGGTACACGGGAATTTCATCTAGTCACTTCCATCATGTTGTTTCGATTTGTGTTCGCTACTTTGATAATTTGATATGTCGGTGGACCGGTGCTTAGGTGTTGTTCTTACTTGAACAAACCTCCTAGTTATGATTAACCCTCCTGCAAGCATCCGCAAGTATGAGGTAAGTATTAAAAATAAATTCTAACCATAGCATTAAACTTTTGGATCCAATCGGTCCCTTACGGAATAGCGCATAAACTGGGGTTTAAGCTTCTGTCACTCTCGCAACCCATCATCTAATTGCTGCTCCACAATGCATTCCCTTAGGCCCAAATATGGTGAAGTGTCATGTAGTCAACGTTCACACACCACTAAAGGAATCACAACATACATACTATCAAAATATCAAACACATATCAAGTTCACATGATTACTTGCGACATGATTTCTCCCGTGACCTCAAGAACAAAAGTAACTACTCACAAATGATAAACATGCTCATGATTAGAGGAGTATTAAATAGCATATTGAATCTGAACATATAAGCTTCCACCAAATAAACCATATAGTAGTCAACTACAATATGTAATCAACACTACTAGTCACCCACAAGCACCAATCTATAGTTCCGGTAACAAGATTGAACACAAGAGATAAACTAGGGTTTGAGATGAGATGGTGGTGTTGAAGATGTTTATGGAGATTGCCCTCCCCAAGATGGGAGAGTTGTTGGTGATGATGATGACGATGATTTTCCCCTCCGGGAAGGAAGTTCCCCCGGCAGAATCGCTCCGCCAGAGGGCAAAAGTGCTCTTGCACAAGTTCCGCCTCGAGGCGGCGGCGCTTCGTCCCGAAAGTCCTCTCCTTATTTTTTTTCTAGGTCAAAATTACCTATATACCAGAAGATGGGCACCGGAGGTGGGCCTGGGTGAGCACAACCCACCAGGGCGCGCCCAGGTGGGTTGTGCCCACCTGGTGGGCCCCCTCTGGTAGTTATTTGCTCCAATATTCCTCAAATATTCCATAAAAAATCTCCATGAAGTTTCAGCTTATTTGGAGTTGTGCAGAATAGGTAGCCTGATGTAGCTTTTTCAGGTCCAGATTTCCAGCTGCAGAAATTCTCCCTCATTGTGTATACCTTGCATATTATGAGAGAAAAGGCATTAGAATTACTCCAAAAAGCATTATTATGGATAAAAAACATTATAAATAACAGTAAGAAAACATTATACAAAATGGACGTATCAACGTACTTATCTCCAACATAGCCTAAATCCTTAAGGCCACAATCAGCAAGAGCCATTCAGAATCCCTCCATTTCAGCATCGTGAAGAGCTCGGGAATCGTTTTCGTCATCCCTTGAATATTATAGTTCATCACGAAGTTCTAGTAGCTTGGTGATAGTGACTAGAGGAATCTATCAATCATTATCTTATCTGAAAGATTAACTCCCACATGATTCAAGTGATTGTAGTACTCAGACATTCTGAGCACATGCTCACTGGCTAAGCTATTCTCCTCCATTTTGTAGGCAAAGTACTTGTCAGAGGTCTCATACCTCTCGACACGGGCATGAATCTAAAATACCAATTTTCAGCTCTTGGAACATCTCATATGCTCCATGGCATTCAAAACGTTTTTGAAGTCCCGGTTCTAAGACGTAAAGCATGGCGCACTAAACTATCAAGTAGTCATCATATCGAGCTTGCCAAACGTTCATAACGTCTGCATCTGCTCCTGCAACAGGTCTGTCACCTAGCATTGCATCAAGGACATAATTCTTCTGTGCAGCAATGAGGATAATCCTCTGATCAAGGACCCAATCCGCATCATTGCTACTATCATCTTTCAACTTATTTTTCTCTAGGAACATATCAAAAATAGGGGAGCTATATCACGAGCTATTGATCTACAACATAGATATGCAAAATCTATGAAGACTAAGTTCATGATAAATTTAAGTTCAATTAATCAAATTACTAATGAACTCCCACTTAAATAAACATCCCTCAAGTTATTTAAGTGATACATGATCCAAATCAACTAACCCATGTCCGATCATCACGTGAGATGGGGTAGTCATCAATGGTGAACATCTCTATGTTGATCATATCTACTATATGACTCATGTTCGACCTTTCGGTCTCTAGTGTTCTGAGACCGTGTCTGTAGATGCTAGGCTCGCCAAGTTTAACCCAAGTGTTCTGCATGTGCAAAAATGTTTTACACCCGTTGTATGTGAACGTAGAGTCTATCACACCCGATCATCACGTGGTGCTTTGAAACGACGAACTTTGCCAATGGTGCATACTTGGGGAGAACATTTTTATCTTGAAATTTAGTGAAGGGATCATCTTATAATGCTACCGTCGTACTAAGAAAAATAAGATGCATAAAGGATAAACATCACACGCAATCATAAAATATGTGACATGATATGGCCATCATCATCTTATGCTTTTGATCTCCATCTCCAAAGCATTGTCATGATCTCCTTTGTCACTGGCTTGACACCTTGATCTCTATCATAGCGTCGTCGCGTCGAGGTCGTCACACCAACTATTGCTTCTACAACTATCGCTAACGCATAGTGATAAAGTAAAGCAATTACATGGTGTTTGCACTTCATACAATAAAGAGACAACCCTAAGGCTCCTGCCGGTTGTCGATATTACAAAACATGATCATCTCATACATCAACATATATCACATCATATCTTGAACATATCACATCACAACATGCCCTGCAAAAACAAGTTAGACGTCCTCTACTTTGTTGTTGCAAGTTTTACGTGGCTGCTACGGGCTTCTAGCAAAAACCGTTCTTACCTACGGCAAAAACCACAACGGTGATTTATCAAGTTTGCTATTTTAACCTTCTTCAAGGACCTCCATAGTCAAATTCGATTCAACTAAAGTAGGAGAAACAGAGACCCGCCAGCCATCTTTATGCAAAACTAGTTGCATGCCTGTCAGTGGAACTGGTCTCATGTGCGTGGACATGTATGGTTGGTCCCGTCCGCTTCATCCCACAATACCGCCGAATCAAAATAAGACATTGGTGGTAAGAAGTATGACTATCACCGCCCACAACTCTTTTTGTTCTACTCGTGCATATCATCTAAGCATGGACGTGGCTCGGATGCCATTGTTGGGGAACGTTGCATGGAAAACAAAAAAATTCTACGCACATGCAATGATCTATCCATGGACATGCATAGCAACGAGGGGGAGAGTGTGTCTACTTACCCTCGTAGACCGTAAGCAGAAGCGTTTGACAACGCGGTTGATGTAGTCGAACTTTCTTCACGATCCAACCGATCGAGTACCGAACATATGGCACCTCCGCGTTCAGCACACGTTCAGCTCAATGATGTCCGCGCCTTCTTGATCCAGCAAGACGGCGAGGTAGTGGATGAGTTCCGGCGGCACGACGGCGTGGTGACAGTGATGGTGAAGTTATCTCCGCAGGGCTTTGCCTAAGCACTACCAAAATATGACCTGGGGTGTAAACGGTGGAGGGGGCGCCACACACGGCTAAGCAATTGTCTGTCCTGTGCAAAAACCACAACGGTGATTCATCAAGTTTGTTGTTTTAACCTTCTTCAAGGACTAGCCGTAGTCAAATTCGATTCAACCAAAGTAGGAGAAATAGACACCCGCCAGCCACCTTTATGCAAAACTAGTTGCATGTCTGTCAGTGGAAACGGTCTCATGTGCGTGGACATGTAAGGTTGGTCCGGGCCGCTTCATCCCACAATACCGCCAAATCAAAATAAGATGTTGGTGGTAAGCAATATGACTATCACTGCTCACAACTCTTTGTGTTCTACTCGTGCATATCATCTACGCATAGACCTGGCTCGGATGCCACTGTTGGGGAATGTTGCATGGAAAACAAAAAAATTCTAGACACACGCAATGATCTATCCATGGAGATGCAAAGAAAAGAGGGGGAGAGTGTGTCTACGTACCCTCGTAGACCGTAAGCGGAAGCGTTTGACAACACGGTTGATGTAGTCGAACTTTCTTCATGATACAACCGTTCGAGTACCGAACATACGGCACCTCCGCGTTCAGCACATGTTCAGCTCAGTGATATCTGCGCCTTCTTGATCCAGCAAGACAGCGAGGTAGTGGATGATTTCCGGCAGCACGATGGCGTGGTGACGGTGATGGTAAAATTATATCCGCAGGGCTTCGCCTAAGCACTACAAAAATATGACCGGGGGTGTAAACGGTGGAGGGGGGCGCCGCACACGGCTAAGCAATTGTCTGTTCTGTGCTAGCCCCCCCCCCCCACTCCCACATATATATAGGTGGGAGGGAGGGAGTAGCAGGAAAGGGGGGCGCCCAAGTAGGGGGGAATCCTACTTGGGGTCTCTCCCAAGCCCCACCCCCCCCCCCTTTCCTTATTTGGAGCATGGAGAAAGGCAGGGAAGGGTGCCCCCCCCTTCCTTTCTCCCATGAGAGGGAAAGGCAGGAGGGGCTGGCCCTCCCCCTTTTCCTTCCCTAGGGCTGGCCAACCAAGGGAAGGGGCACACCAGCCCCCTTGTGGGCTGTTCTGTCCCCTCCTTTTGCCCATAAGGCCCATAACTTGCTCGGGGGTGCCCGAAACCCCTTCCGGTGACCCGACTACTTCCCAGTGCATCCCGAAACACTTCCGGTGCCCAAATACCATCGTCCTATATATCAATATTTATCTACCGGCCATTTCGAGACTCCTCATCATGTCCGTGATCTCATCCGGGACTCTGAACAACATTTGGTCACCAAAACATATAACTCATATAACACTATATCGTCAGCGAACGTTAAGCGTGCGGACCCTACGGGTTCGAGAACTATGTAGACATGACCGAGACACCTCTCCAGTCAATAACCAATAGCAGAACCTGGATGCCCATATTGGATCCTACATATTCTATGAAGATATTTAAAGGTCGAACCGTTATGACAATATACGTAATTCCCTTTGTCCATCTGTATGTTACTTCTCCGAGATTCGATCGTCGGTATCTCTATACCTAGTTTAATCTCGTTACCAGCAAGTCTCTTTACTCGTTCTGTAATACATCACCTCGTGACTAACTCCTTAGTCATTTGCTTGCAAGCTTATGATGTGTATTACCGAGACGGCCCAAAGATACCTCTTCGATACTCGGAGTGATAAATCCTAATCTCGATCTATGCCAACTCAACAAATACCTTCGAAGATACCGGTAGAGCATATTTATGATAACCTAGTTGTGTTGTGATGTTTGATAGCACACAAGGTATTCCTCCGGTATCCGGGAGTTGCATAATCTCATAGTTGAAGGAATATGTATTTGACATGAAGAAAGCAATAGCAATAAACTGAACGATCATTATGCTAAGCTAACAGATGGGTCTTGTCCATCACATCATTCTCCTAATGATGTGATCCCATTATCAAATGACAACACATGTCTATGGTTAGGAAACCATAACCATCTTTGATCAACGAGCTAGTCTAGTAGAGGTTTAGTAGGGACATGGTATTTGTTTATGTATTCACACATGTATTTAGGTTTCCGATCAATACAGTTCCAGCATCAATAATAAACTTTTATCATGAATAGGGAAATATAAAATAACAACTTTCTTATTGCATCTAGGGCATATTTCCTTCAAATTCCTCTAATTAATCCTCTCCTTTCAGTATTGTGCAGCATGGCTGACAACCCTTCCGCACAAAGTAGAAATAGATGTGGGGAAAATGAATCCCCTTGACGAAGCCCCCTTTGGGGTGTGATTGTTTCGGTAACCCCATTTACTTTAATCTTGTATTTGACGGTGGAAATGCACTTCATTATCAAATTCATCCACCCTTCGTCGAAACCCAGTCTATGCATCATCTCCCTTAAGAAGGTCCACTCGACACGGTCGTATGCCTTGCTCATGTCTAGTTTTATTGCTGCATAACCCACTGAGCCATTTCTTTCCCTCTACAAGAAGTGTGTTAGTTCATATGCCAGAAGAGTATTATCATAAATGAGGCGACCAGGCATGAAGGCACTCTGGTTAGGCAAGATTATATCAGGAAGAACTATTTTGAGCCTATTCGTTATAACCTTAGAGAGGGGCTTGTATACCACATTACATAGGCTTATTGGTCTCATATCATTAATCTTCATTGGATTGTTATTTTTCAGGATTAGCACAATAAGTGTATCATTCCATCCCTTTGGCATGTTTCCTCCCCTCGGAATATGAAGCACTTCCTTGACCAATTGTTCTCCGACAATTTTCCAAAACTTTTTGAAAAAAATAGCAGGCATTCCATCCGGACCCGGGGCCTTAAGATCACCCATACAATTTAGTGCTGCTTTAACCTCTTCTTCAGTGTACTCGGCACACAAAACGTTGTTCATGCTCTCAGTCACCCTCAGTTGTACAGCATGCATAACTTCCTCGCTGTTGCTCCCTGTCACCGTGGTGGAGAAAATGTTCGAAAAGTAGTTTGCAATATGTTCCTTCAGTGCATCTTCCCCTTCTGGCAGCTTCTGGCAGCTAGTCCTCCACTTTTCCCTTCAAGGTCTCTTACCACCATATTGCTCATTCCCAGCATCCACTTGAATTTCCCATTATCCTCTCATCCATTTTGGTTTCAGACAAGAAGAGGATGTCGGGGTCCTCCTGCTTTTGGAGGACCAGAAGCCCCCAGACGGTCGGGCCATTCCCTAGTCCCTGGCAGTTCCAAGCTATTATTTTCATTTTGATTCATCGGGTTGTCCTTGCAGCCCAGGGTTCTCTCCATCTGTTTGTATGTTTGCTTCATTTCCCTCTTGCGTTGCTACCTCGCCATCAACTTCCATTCTAGCTCTCTTCAGTATCTCTGCTTCCAAGTCTACATTCATCACATCAGCATTTCTCTTCTTTAGAATAGTCTCAAAGGGCTCTTTTTTGTAGCTTCTCCTTCGTTCTTTCACGTCGCTTGAAGGTGTCAAGCTTCAGAATTTTACCTGACCTGATTCCCCTATTTCTTTCCTCATTATGTTCTATTGTGGAACGTAGTAATATCAAAAAAAAATCCTACGCACACACAGGATCATGGTGATGCATAGCAACGAGAGGGGAGAGTGTGTCCACGTACCCTCGTAGACCGAGAGCAGAAGCGTTAGCACAACGCGGTTGATGTAGTCGTACGTCTTCACGATCGACCGATCCAAGTACCGAACGTACGGCACATTCGAGTTCAGCACACGTTCAGCTCGATGACGTCCCTCGAACTCCGATCCAGCCGAGCTTTGAGGGAGACTTACGTCAGCACGACAGCATGGTGACGGAGATGATGATGCTACCGACGCAGGGCTTCGCCTAAGCACCGCTACGATATTATCGAGGTGGAATATGGTGGAGGGGGGCACCGCACACGGCTAAGAGATCAAGAGATCAATTGTTTGTCTATGGGGTTCCCCCTCGCCACGTATATAAAAGATGGAGGGAGGAGGAGGCCGTCCCTCATAGGGCTCACCCAAAGTGTGGAATCCTACTAGGACTCCCTAGTCCTAGTAGGATTCCACCTCCCACATGGAATAGGAAAAAGGGAAGGGAGAAGGAGAAGGAAGGAAGGGGCGCCCCTTTCCCTAGTCCAATTCGTACCAGTCTATGGGGAGGGGGCGCGGCCACCCTTGAGGCCTTTATCTCCTTTCCCGTATGGCCCATTAAGGCCCAATATGAATTCCCGTAACTCTCTGGTACTCCGAAAAATACCCGAATCACTCGGAACCTTTCTGATGTCCGAATATAGCCTTCCATTATATCGATCTTTATGCCTCGACCATTTAGAGACTCCTCGTCATGTCCCTGATCTCATCTGGGACTCCGAACAAACTTCGATCATCAAATCACATAACTCATAATACAAATCATCACAGAACGTTAAGCGTGCAGACCCTACGGGTTCAAGAACTATGTAGACATGACCGAGACTGATCTCCAGTCAATAACCAATAGCGGAACCTGGATGCTCATATTGGTTCCTACATATTCTATGAAGATCTTTATCGGTCAAACCGCATAACAACATATGTTGTTCCCTTTGTCATCAGTATGTTACTTTCCTGAGATTCGATCGTCGGTATCTCAATACCTAGTTCAATCTCGTTACCAACAAATCTCTTTACTCGTTCTGTAATGCATCATCCCGCAACTAACTCATTAGTCACAATGCTTGCAAGGCTTATAGTGATGTGCATTACCGAGAGGGCCTAGAGATACCTCTCCGATACACGGAGTGACAAATCCTTATCTTGATCTATGCCAACTCAAGAAACACCATCGGAGACACCTATAGAGCAGCTTTATAATCACTCAGTTACGTTGTGACATTTGATAGCACACAAGGTGTTCCTCCGGTATTCGGGAGTTGCATAATCTCATAGTCTGAGGAACATGTATAAGTCATGAAGAAAGCAGTAGCAATGAGACTGTAACGATCATAATGCTAAGCTAACGTATGGGTCTTGTCCATAACATCATTCTCCTAATGATGTGATCCCATTCATCAAATGACAACACATGTCTATGGTTAGGAAACATAACCATCTTTGATAAACGAACCAGTGAAGTAGAGGCATACTAGGGACACTTTGTTTTGTCTATGTATTCACACATGTACTAAGTTTCCGGTTAATACAATTCTAGCATGAATAATAAACATTTATCATGAAATAAGGAAATAAATAATAACGTTATTATTGCCTCTAGGGCATATTTCCTTCAGTCTCCCACTTGCACTAGAGTCAATAATCTAGTTCACATCACCATGTGATTTAACACCAATAGTTCACATTGCCATGTGACCAACACTCAAAGGGTTTACTAGAGTCAGTAATCTTAGTTCACATCGCCATGTGATTAACACCCAAAGAGTACTAAGGTGTGATCATGTTTTGCTTGTGAGAAAAGTTTAGTCAACGGGTCTGCCAAATTGAGATCCGTATGTATTTTGAAAATTTCTATGTCTACAATGCTCTGCATGAAGCTACTTTAGCTAATTGCTCCCACTTTCAATATGTATCCGGATTGTGACTTAGAGTCATCCAGACCGGTGTCAAATCTTGCATCGACGTAACTCTTTACGACGAACTCTTTATCACCTCCATAACCGAGAAATATTTCCTTAGTCCTCTAAGGATAATTTTGATCGATGTCCAGTAATCTACTCCTAGATCAAAAATTGTACTCCCTTGCCAAACTCAGGGCAGGGTATACAATAGGTTTGGTACACAGCATGGCATACTTTATAGAACATATGGCTGAGGCATAGGGAATGACTTTCATTCTCTCTCTATCTTCTGCTGTGGTCGGGCTTTGAGTCTTACTCAACTTCACACCTTGCAACATAGACAAGAACTCTTTCTTTGTCTGTTCCATTTTGAACCACTTCAAAAACTTGTCAAGGTATGTACTCATTGAAAAAAAAACTTATCAAGTTTCTTGATCTATCTCTATAGATCTTGATGCTCAATATGTAAGCAGCTTCACCGAGGTATTTCTTTGAAAAACTCCTTTCAACCACTCCTTTATGCTTTCCAGAAAATTCTACATCATTTCCGATCGACAATATGTCATTCACATATACTTATCTGAAAGGCTGTAGTGCTCCCACTCACTTTCTTGTAAATATAGGCTTCACCGAAAGTCTGTATAAAACTAGATGCTTTGATCAACTTATCAAAGCGTGTATTCCAACTCCGAGATGCTTGCACCAGTCCATAGATGGATCACTAGAGCTTGCATATTTTGTTAGCACCTTTAGGATTGATAAAACCTTCTGGTTGCATCATATACAACTCTTCTTTAATAAATCCATTAAGGAATGCACTTTTTTCTTAACCATTTGCCAGATTTCATAAAATGCGTCAATTTCTAACATGATTCGGACAGACTTAAGCATAGATATGAGTGAGAAACTCTCGTCGTAGTCAACACCTTGAACTTGTCGAAAACCTTTTGCGACAATTCTAGCTTTGTAGATTGTAACACTACTATCAGCGTCCGTCTTCCTCTTGAAGATCCATTTAATCTCAATGGCTCGCCGATCATCGGGCAAGTCAATCAAAGTCCATACTTTGTTCTCATACATGGATCCCATCTCAGATTTCATGGCCTCAAGCCATTTTGCGGAATCTGGGCTCATCATCGCTTCCTTATAGTTCGTAGGTTCATCATGGTCAAGTAACATGACCTCCAGAAAAGGATTACCAAACCACTTTGGTGCGGACCTTACTCTGGCTGACCTACGAGGTTCGGTAGTAACTTGATCTGAAGTTTCATGATCATCATCATTAACTTCCTCACTAATTGGTGTAGGCATCACTAGAACTAATTTCTGTGATGAACTTCTTTCCGATTTGGGAGTAGGTACAATTACCTCATCAAGTTCTACTTTCCTCCCACTCACTTCTTTCGAGAGAAACTCCTTCTCTAGAAAGGATCCATTCTTAGCAATAAAGATCTTGCCTTCGGATCTGTGATAGAGGGTGTACCCAACATTTTGGGTATCCTATGAAGACACACTTCTCCGATTTGGGTTCAAGCTTGTCATGTTGAAACTTTTTCACATAAGCATCGCAACCCCAAACTTTAAGAAACGACAGCTTAGGTTTCTTGCTAAACCACAGTTCATACGGTGTCGTCTCAACGGATTTAGATGGTGCCCTTTTTAACGTGAATGCAGCTGTCTCTAATGCATAACCCCACGATAGTGGTAAATCGGTAAGAAACATCATAGATTGCACTATATCCAATAAAGTACGGTTATGACGTTCAGACACACCATTATGATGTGGTGTTCCAGGTGGCACGAATTTGTGAAACTATTCCACATTGTTTTAATTGCAGGCCAAACTCGTGACTCAAATATTCGTCTCTGCGATCAGATCGTAGAAACTTTATTTTCTTGTCACGATGATTTTCCACTTCATTCTGAAATAATTTGAACTTTTCAAATGTTTCAGACTTATGTTGCATCAAGTAGATATACCCATGTTTGCTCAAATCATCTGTGAAGGTCAGAAAATAACGATACCCGCCGCGAGCCTCAACACTCATCGGACCGCATACATTGGTATGTATTATTTCCAAGAAGTCAGTGGCTTGCTCCATTGTTCCGGAGAACGGAGTCTTAGTAATCTTGCCCATGAGGCATGGTTCGCAAGCATCAAGTGATTCATAATCAAATGATTCCAAAAGCCCATCAGCATGGAGTTTCTTCATGCGCTTTACACCAATATGACCTAAACGGCAGTGCCACAATTAAGTTGCACTATCATTATTAACTTTGCATCTTTTGGCTTCAATATTATGAATATGTGTATCACTACGATCGAGATTCAATAAACCATTTATATTGAGTGTATGACCATAGAAGGTTTTATTCATATAAATAGAACAACAATTACTCGTTGACTTAAATGAATAACCGTATTGCCATAAAAAAGTTGGAATACGGTAGATATAATACAAAAACAAAATAAGAATTGGTTCTTCAATCTCCTGCTTAAGATCGCCATTGTGTCTTGCTAGAGCTACGATCTCGTCCATGTAGTCCTTGCGTGTAGACTTCAGTTCTCCTTCTAGCTCGATGATCCTTGCCTTCGCATTCTTCAACTCTATCATATCATTGCACATCTGGTTCTCATGGTGTCGAATGTGCTGGTTTAACTCCTGGATGAAAGATGCAATGGATCTATCCTTCTTGGTGCTGGCTAACTCCCATTGTTCATCTCGGCGTCCGCAAATCTGGTAGATAGTGTCCTTGAGGTCTTCTTGATAAACTTCTCCAATGCGTCCTATGGTGATATGAGCTGCCATGCTCCTTCCCAGACTCCAGGTTGATGCATTGAAAACACTATCTATAGGCTTCGTGATTGGCGCGAATGTCCTTCCCGGAACGTGAGCTTGAATCTTCCAGCGCTCCTCTTCAGGCAGAGTGGCGTTGAAGGTTCCCGTGAAGCTTGGTAATCCAATGTTCAGGTACTTGGTGACTTCCTTCAGGTGAAATCCAAATGGTGTGCCTTCATCCGGTTGGGCGTACTTAATCTTCGCGTTCGTCATCCTAATAGAGTAGAAAAGATGAGGAGTTAGAAAATGAGAAGAGAATGGTGATCTATGGCTTTAACTTAGTGGTCGTGTCCTACAGTCAGTGTGTGCTCTGATACCATCTCTGTCGCGACCCGACCCGAATGGATCAAGCGCTCTGTGCTCAGGTGTCATCCATGGATCAGTAATGCTGACACCACAAGTACATCGAAGGATTTATAGCAGAGTGGCAATCACACACTTATTACATCGTTGTCTCAAAGAGAACTTATTACAATAAATATGGCTTAAGGCCATCTAATAGTGATAACAGCGGAAGACTCGGAAGATAAAAGGGTCCATCAACTCCAACGACATCACTGAGTATAGAACCACGACCTAAAAGCACCTTACTCGTCGTCTGAAAAGTCTGCAACATGAAGGTTGCAGCCCGAAAACGGGTCAGCACATGGAATATGCTGGCAATGTAACACATAGAGTAATGGAATGAAATAGCTATACTATATGCATATATGGCTGGTGGAAAGCTCTATGGTTACAGTTTTGCGTAAAGCCAGTTTTTCCCTACTGCAAAGGAATAAATTTATTTAACTATCAAGGTGGTGGTTAAACATCGAGAATGGTTGACAGCATTCCGATCCCAATTAAGTAATTAAAACCCAACAGCATTAATTAGAAGTAACGTGATGAGATTCACATGATATTCAAGTACTAGATACTCAAGTTGTCCATAACCGGGGACACGGCTAATCATGATTAGTTTGTACACTCTGCAGAGGTTTGCGCACTTTTCCCCACATGACTCGATCGCCTCCGTTTGTTTTCTCGCACTACATGGTGTTTGAGAAACGGATGACCGAGACATAGTCTTTCAGAAGCGCTAGCACCTTACGTGTGGGGTAGACCGTACCACCTACAACCCCTACATCTGCTAGTCCACCCCGTAAGAGTTCGCACAACTTAGTCAACTATGCCAGAGCCCATAGTAGCATGTGGCTGCACACGGAAGTTTCTAGCATGAATTATCTTATGATCCCTTTGAGCCTGGGTGGCGGTCCGAAATAAAAATAGGCAAGTGCTGATAGACATCAGGTGCCTCAATCCACCCAGATGTGTGTTAGGTTGCCACCTTAGATAAACCATTAAATTAACAATCTCACATCTGTCATGGATATCACTCACCCAATCCACGTCTACTAGCATAGCATGGCATAATAAGCAAACGTAGAAGTAACTCCCAAAGGTTTCATAATAATACAAGTGATAGGTACTACCTCATCTACTTCCCATCCCATAGTTTAATTAGATCCTAATCATGCAATGTGAGAGGATTGATCTAATGCAATAAAACATGGGTTGTAGAAAAGGTATGATCAAAGTGTTACTTGCCTTGATGATGATCCGCGAGACCTAGGGTTTCAAAGTAACAAGCGGCGCAATCCGGGTGATCTATCACAGACAAACAACAAGCACACAATAAGTACTCATCTAATGCACAGGTAAAACTCGAACAAGAGAACGAACCAGAAAGTTCAACTTAAGAACTCCGGTTGCAAAGAAAGAACGAACCGAACAAAGAAACGGAAAACAAACGGCGGAAGAAAACAACTCGGTTCTAGCAAGTTGAAACTAGGTCAAATTTTACTATAGCAAAGGCTTGTTCAAGTTGATTAGTCGGAACGGCGGTTTCGAAACGAAACTCCAGGCGCTTGAATCACCTGATTCCGATAAACGAGCGGGAAGAAAGACTAGAACGAAGATCGGATCTGAGATCGCGATCGCGGAATAAATCCGACGAAAAGAAAAAGAAGAACGATTAAACGAACGGGCGTCGTTAACCGGGGAATAATCGGTGATCACGTTCGTTGAGACGAACGGTCCGAAAGAAGAACGAAAACCGATCTAGGGTTTTCGGAAAAGAAAACCAAAACAAAGAACGAAAGAAAACCGGAACGGTTAAGAAAGAACCGGAACGGTTTAGAAGAAAAACTGAACCGAGGGGATAAAAAGAGACGCGGCGCGGGACAACCTCGGCGAGGCTTCGGCGAACGGCGGCTACGGCTATAGGGCGGCGGCGGCGGGTGAGGGGCGTGGGGTGGGGCGCGGCTAAGGAGGAGAGGGGCTTGGGATTGATGTGAGGAGAGGGGGGTTTGGGGGTGTATTTATATAGGTGGGGGGTTACTTGGGGTAGGGGGCAAGCAAAAGAGGGAAAACAAAACAAGGAAAGGGGGGGCTAACCGGCCTAGAGTCCCTCTGGGACTCGGCCTAGAGCGAGGGAGGCGGCGGCCTGGCGCTGCGCCTGGCGCGCGCGCTGGCTGGGGAGGCGGCCGGCTGGCTGGGCCTTTGGCCCGGCTGGCCTTGGTCCTTTTTTTTTAAATCGGTTACGCGCGCAGAAAAACAAAAGAAAGAAAATCTAAATGAACTCCAAAAATTTCTAAAGTAAATTTTCCCAACTCCTAAAAATGAGTCGAACAAAATGAACTTTTCTCCGTGCCTAAAATGCAATTTTTGAAAACAAGAATTTTTCCCTATCCAAATAAAAAGCAAACAAACACCGAAAACCAAAATTTGATTTATTCATTAGATCTTCATTTTTCCTAAATTTGGGAAAGTCATATTATTCCCTCTCTCATATTTTTGATGTGGGAAAAATAATTGAAGATGAAATAAATAAATCAAATGATCCTCTTTTCCAAAATTTGAGAGAACTCAAATATGAAAATAACGAAATCTCCAACTCTCTCCGTGGGTCCTTGAGTTGCGTGAAATTTCTAGGATCAACCAAAATGCATGAAAATATGATATGCATGATGATCTAGTGTATAACATTCCAAATTGCAAATTTGGGATGTTACAAACCTACCCCCCTTAAGATGAATCTCACCCTCGAGATTCGGGTTGGCTAGAAAATAGGTGAGGGTGGTCCTTGAGCAAATCGTCTTCTCTTTCCCAGGTGGCTTCATCCTCTGAGTGGTGGTTCCACTGAACTTTGCAAAACTTGATAACCTTGCTGCGGGTAACTCTGCTGGCATAATCGAGAATCTTGACTGGCTTTTCCTCATACGTTAAGTCGTCCTTCAACTGAATCGCTTCGAGTGGCACGGTATCTCTTAGCGGTACCTCCGCCATCTCGACGTGACATTTCTTCAGCTGAGAAACATGGAATACATCATGAACTCATGACAGCTCCTCGGGTAATTCCAACTTATAAGCGATTTCTCCCATACGTTGGAAGATCTTGTACGGTCCAACGAAACGCGGTTCTAACTTTCCCTTAACTCCAAAGCGCTTAACTCCTCGAAGTGGGGATACTCGAAGATAAACTCTGTCTTCGGTTTCGTAAACTGTCTCCTTGCATTTAGAATCTGCGTAGCTCTTCTGCCTGGACTGGGCTACCTTGAGCCTATCGCGAATCAACTTAACTTTCCGTTCAGACTCCTTAATCAAATCTGGTCCAAAGAATTGGCGGTCTCCTACTTCGTCCCATGACAACGGTGTCCTGCACCTCCTTCCGTATAAAGCTTCGAAAGGTGCCATCTTCAAACTGGTTTGGTAACTGTTGTTATAAGAAAACTCCGCATACGGCAAGTTATCGTCCCAACTAGATCCATAATCTAGTGCACAAGCTCTCAGCATATCTTCCAAAATCTGATTGACTCTCTCGGTCTGTCCATCTGTCTGTGGGTGAAAAGCTGTGCTGAACTCCAGTCTGGTTCCTAAAGTTTCATGCAACTGATTCCAAAACTTTGAGGTAAATTGGGTTCCTCTATCTGATACGATACTCCTCGGAACTCCATGCAAACAAATGATCCTAGTCATGTATATCTTCGCCAACTTAGCACTGGTGTAAGTGGTCTTAACTGGAATAAAATGTGCTACCTTCGTCAAACGATCAACTACTACCCATATCGAGTCATAGCCCGCTTTCGTCCTGGGTAGTCCTGTGATAAAATCCATGCCTATCTTATCCCACTTCCATTCGGGTATCGGCAATGGTTGTAGCAACCCTGCTGGCTTCTGATGCTCTGCCTTTAATCTCTGACATACGTCACAAACTGCTACATATGCTGCAATATCCTTCTTCATTCCGGTCCACCAGAATGTTTCCTTCAAATCCAAATACATCTTGGTATTCCCTGGGTGAATCGAATACGGTGAATCATGTGCCTCGTGCAAAATCAGCTTCCTGATCTCCGGGTCATTTGGCACATAAACACGGTCCTCAAACCATAGGGTATCGTGCTCATCCTCACGAAATCCCTTTGCTTTTCCTTCGCTCAATTTCTCTTTTATAGCAGCAATCTCCTTGTCAGATTTCTGAGCTTCTCTAATCTTATCCATCAAGGTTGACTGAATCTCTAATGCTGCTACATAGCCTCTCGGAACTATTTCCAAACATAGCTCACGAAGGTTTTCTGCTAACTCCTTTGGTACTTCTCCCGTCACTAGGGTGTTGACATGGCTCTTACGGCTCAATGCGTCAGCTACCACATTAGCTTTTCCGGGATGGTAATGCAATCTCATGTCATAATCCTTGATGAGCTCCAACCATCTCCTTTGTCTAAGGTTCAACTCCTTCTGCGTGAAAATGTACTTCAAACTCTTGTGATCCATGTACACCTCACAATGATTTCCAATGAGGAAATGTCTCCACGTTTTCAATGCATGCACTACGGCTGCTAACTCCAAATCATGCGTGGCATAATTCAACTCATGAGGCTTCAGTTGCCGTGAAGCATACGAAACAACTCTCCCTTCCTGCATAAGCACTGCTCCAAGTCCTCGACATGAAGCGTCGCAATACACCTCATAATCCTTGGTCTGATCTGGCAAAATCAATACTGGTGAGGTAACCAAGCGTTTCTTCAATTCCTGGAAACTAGCCTCACATTCCTTAGTCCAATTGAACTTAGTATCCTTCTTCAACAATTCAGTCATGGGCTTTGCAATCTTTGAAAAGTTCTCAATGAATCTCCGGTAGTATCCTGCGAGTCCAAGAAAACTCCGGATCTCTCCAACTGTCGTTGGTGCTTCCCATTCGGTTACGGTCTCAACCTTAGAGGGGTCAACTGCTATACCTTCTCCGGATATAACGTGTCCGAGGAATCCAACTTCCTTTAACCAAAACTCACATTTGCTGAATTTGGCGTATAACTGATGTTCCCTTAGTTTCTCCAAAACCAAACGCAAATGTTCCTTATGCTCCTCTTCATTCTTTGAATAAACCAGGATGTCATCAATGAACACTACGACGAACTTATCCAAAAACTCCATAAACACTTTTTTCATCAGGTTCATAAAATAGGCAGGTGCGTTAGTCAATCCAAATGACATAACGGTATACTCATACAGTCCATATCTCGTGATGAATGCTGTCTTAGGTATGTCCTGCTCCCGAATCTTCAATTGATGGTACCCTGATCGCAAATCGATTTTGGAAAACACTTTAGCTCCTTGCAGTCGATCAAACAGATCGTTGATCATTGGCAGGGGGTACTTATTCTTGATGGTTACTTCATTCAATCCCCGATAATCTACAACCATCCTTAATGATCCATCCTTCTTTTCCACTAGAAGTACGGGTGATCCCCAAGGCGAAGAACTTGGGCGAATGTAACCTTTATCCAATAACTCCTTAATCTGATTCTTAATTTCCACCAAATCCTTTGCTGGCATCCGGTATGGTTGCTTCGATATTGGGCCTCTACCTGGCAATAACTCAATCAAAAACTCAATGTCTCTATCCGGTGGCATGCCTGGCAATTCCTCAGGAAATACATCAGGAAAATCCTTCACCACTGGTACTTCTTCCTACACAACTCCTGTTAAAGAATTTACTTGTGTCCTGGTTGGCACATGCCGGGATACATACTTGATCCTTCTTCCTTCTGGTGTGGTAAGCAAAATTGACTTACTCGCGCATTCAATGTTCCCTTCATACATTGATAACCAATCCATGCCTAATATCACATCCAATCCTTGAGATTCCAATACTATTAGGTCTGAGGGAAACACATAGTTACCAATCCTTAATGGTAACCGATCACACCATCGTCTAGCCATAAACTCCGCTCCTGGTGAGCTTACTAACATGGGTGACCTAAGGGCTTGGGTTGGCAGGTTATATTTATCCACAAATCCCCTTGATATGTATGAATGCGATGCACCAGTATCAAAAAGAACGAGTGCGGTAAATGACTTAACCAGAAACTTACCGATCACTGCATCAGGCTGGTCTTCAACCTCCTCCACATTAATGTGGTTCACCTGTCCCCTATTGAAAGGGTTCGGCTTTTTCCCAGAGCTTCCATTGCCATTTCCATTCTTGCCTTCAGGGCATTCATTGGCATAATGTCCGGTCTTGAAACACTTGAAACAAGTGACTTGACTCAGATCTCTCTTGGTTGGGGTCGATGGGGTGGTACGGTTCTGGCCATTACTTCCTCCATTCCCGTTACCATTCTTGTGGCCATTATGGTTGTGCGAACTACCTCCTCCATGGGTGTGCTTAAACTGAAATCCCGGTTTAGGGGTAAAACGGGGCTTCTGCTGGGCTCCAGAGTTATACTTCCCTTGTCCATACTTCCTCTTACGGTTCTCAATCTGCTGTTGCTTTCCTTCAATCATGATGGCACGATCTACCAACTCCTGGTAGTTGTTGAAACTCGCTACCATCAACTGCATGCTTAGTTCATCATTCAGTCCTTCCAGAAACTTCTCCTGCTTAGCTGCATCCGTAGCAACGTCATCTGGGGCATAACATGCTAACTTGCTGAAATCGTCAACGTATTGGCCAACTGTCCTTCCTCCTTGGCATAAGTTGTGAAACTCACGCTTCTTTATGGCCATAGCTCCTGCTGAAACATGGGCAGTGCGGAAAGCTTGCTGAAACTGATCCCATGTGACAGTGTCAACTGGGTAAGTGGCTGTGAAATTCTCCCACCATGCTGCCGCGGGTCCGTCAAGCTGGTGAGCGGAAAACTTCACTTTCTCACCATCCGTGCATCCTGCAGTGGTCAACTCCCTTCCTATCTTGCGGAGCCAATCGTCTGCTACTATTGGCTCGGTGCTACTGGAAAACACCGGCGGATTCAGCGTAAGGAAACGGGCTAAGTGGTCAACAGGTGGTGGTGGTGGGTTGTTGTTGTTGTTCTGTTGGTTCTGGACTAACATCTGCATCAATTGATTCTGCTGCTGGATCAACTGAGTGAGCTCCGGTGGGAATCCATTGTCACGTCTCGGAGGCATCTGAGGGTTTAGAAAAGACGAGAATTAAGAATAGAGTGAGGTCTAAAGGGAAAACACTACCCCAATGCACATGAGCAAATGCACACAAAATCACTTCATTCAATCAAACAAGGGCTTACAGTCGGTCTAACTATCGCAAAAGTGCTAGAACTATTGTGTTTACATGGGGGAATGCTACTACTATCTGGTGGTCATCTAGAAATTTGAACCGGTGGAAGACTCCATGATATCTGCTCCAGCTTCGTCTTCAAAGTCGGGTTCACTTGGATCCGAATCGGTGTCGTCGATGATGATGTAGTTGTCAGGACATGCGACGTACTCGTCTTCCTCCTTGGATGCTAACTTCCTCTTGAGTTTTTCAATCTCCTGCTTAAGATCGCCATTGTGTCTTGCTAGAGCTACGATCTCGTCCATGTAGTCCTTGCGTGTAGACTTCAGTTCTCCTTCTAGCTCGATGATCCTTGCCTTCGCATTCTTCAACTCTATCATATCATTGCACATCTGGTTCTCATGGTGTCGAATGTGCTGGTTTAACTCCTGGATGAAAGATGCAATGGATCTATCCTTCTTGGTGCTGACTAACTCCCATTGTTCATCTCGGCGTCCGCAAATCTGGTAGATAGTGTCCTTGAGGTCTTCTTGATAAACTTCTCCAATGCGTCCTATGGTGATATGAGCTGCCATGCTCCTTCCCAGACTCCAGGTTGATGCATTGAAAACACTATCTATAGGCTTCGTGATTGGCGCGAATGTCCTTCCCGGAACGTGAGCTTGAATCTTCCAGCGCTCCTCTTCAGGCAGAGTGGCGTTGAAGGTTCCCGTGAAGCTTGGTAATCCAATGTTCAGGTACTTGGTGACTTCCTTCAGGTGAAATCCAAATGGTGTGCCTTCATCCGGTTGGGCGTACTTAATCTTCGCGTTCGTCATCCTAATAGAGTAGAAAAGATGAGGAGTTAGAAAATGAGAAGAGAATGGTGATCTATGGCTTTAACTTAGTGGTCGTGTCCTACAGTCAGTGTGTGCTCTGATACCATCTCTGTCGCGACCCGACCCGAATGGATCAAGCGCTCTGTGCTCAGGTGTCATCCATGGATCAGTAATGCTGACACCACAAGTACATCGAAGGATTTATAGCAGAGTGGCAATCACACACTTATTACATCGTTGTCTCAAAGAGAACTTATTACAATAAATATGGCTTAAGGCCATCTAATAGTGATAACAGCGGAAGACTCGGAAGATAAAAGGGTCCATCAACTCCAACGACATCACTGAGTATAGAACCACGACCTAAAAGCACCTTACTCGTCGTCTGAAAAGTCTGCAACATGAAGGTTGCAGCCCGAAAATGGGTCAGCACATGGAATATGCTGGCAATGTAACACATAGAGTAATGGAATGAAATAGCTATACTATATGCATATATGGCTGGTGGAAAGCTCTATGGTTACAGTTTTGCGTAAAGCCAGTTTTTCCCTACTGCAAAGGAATAAATTTATTTAACTATCAAGGTGGTGGTTAAACATCGAGAATGGTTGACAGCATTCCGATCCCAATTAAGTAATTAAAACCCAACAGCATTAATTAGAAGTAACGTGATGAGATTCACATGATATTCAAGTACTAGATACTCAAGTTGTCCATAACCGGGGACACGGCTAATCATGATTAGTTTGTACACTCTGCAGAGGTTTGCGCACTTTTCCCCACATGACTCGATCGCCTCCGTTTGTTTTCTCGCACTACATGGTGTTTGAGAAACGGATGACCGAGACATAGTCTTTCAGAAGCGCTAGCACCTTACGTGTGGGGTAGACCGTACCACCTACAACCCCTACATCTGCTAGTCCACCCCGTAAGAGTTCGCACAACTTAGTCAACTATGCCAGAGCCCATAGTAGCATGTGGCTGCACACGGAAGTTTCTAGCATGAATTATCTTATGATCCCTTTGAGCCTGGGTGGCGGTCCGAAATAAAAACAGGCAAGTGCTGATAGACATCAGGTGCCTCAATCCACCCAGATGTGTGTTAGGTTGCCACCTTAGATAAACCATTAAATTAACAATCTCACATCTGTCATGGATATCACTCACCCAATCCACGTCTACTAGCATAGCATGGCATAATAAGCAAACGTAGAAGTAACTCCCAAAGGTTTCATAATAATACAAGTGATAGGTACTACCTCATCTACTTCCCATCCCATAGTTTAATTAGATCCTAATCATGCAATGTGAGAGGATTGATCTAATGCAATAAAACATGGGTTGTAGAAAAGGTATGATCAAAGTGTTACTTGCCTTGCTGATGATCCGCGAGACCTAGGGTTTCGAAGTAACAAGCGGCGCAATCCGGGTGATCTATCACAGACAAACAACAAGCACACAATAAGTACTCATCTAATGCACAGGTAAAACTCGAACAAGAGAACGAACCAGAAAGTTCAACTTAAGAACTCTGGTTGCAAAGAAAGAACGAACCGAACAAAGAAACGGAAAACAAACGGCGGAAGAAAACAACTTGGTTCTAGCAAGTTGAAACTAGGTCAAATTTTACTATAGCAAAGGCTTGTTCAAGTTGATTAGTCGGAACGGCGGTTTCGAAACGAAACTCCAGGCGCTTGAATCACCTGATTCCGATAAACGAGCGGGAAGAAAGACTAGAACGAAGATCGGATCTGAGATCGCGATCGCGGAATAAATCCGACGAAAAGAAAAAGAAGAACGATTAAACGAACGGGCGTCGTTAACCGGGGAATAATCGGTGATCACGTTCGTTGAGACGAACGGTCCGAAAGAAGAACGAAAACCGATCTAGGGTTTTCGGAAAAGAAAACCAAAACAAAGAACGAAAGAAAACCGGAACGGTTAAGAAAGAACCGGAACGGTTTAGAAGAAAAACTGAACCGAGGGGATAAAAAGAGACGCGGCACGGGACAACCTCGGCGAGGCTCCGGCGAACGGCGGCTACGGCTATAGGGCGGCGGAGGCGGGTGAGGGGCGCGGGGTGGGGCGCGGCTAAGGAAGAGAGGGGCTTGGGATTGATGTGAGGAGAGGGGGGTTTTGGGGTGTATTTATATAGGTGGGGGGGTTACTTGGGGTAGGGGGCAAGCAAAAGAGGGAAAACAAAACAAGGAAAGGGGGGGCTAACCGGCCTAGAGTCCCTCTGGGACTCGGCCTAGAGCGAGGGAGGCGGCGGCCTGGCGCTGCGCCTGGCGCGCGCGCTGGCTGGGGAGGCGGCCGGCTGGCTGGGCCTTTGGCCCGGCTGGCCTTGGTCCTTTTTTTTTAAATCGGTTACGCGCGCAGAAAAACAAAACAAAGAAAATCTAAACGAACTCCAAAAATTTCTAAAGTAAATTTTCCCGACTCCTAAAAATGAGTCGAACAAAATGAACTTTTCTCCGGGCCTAAAATGCAATTTTTGAAAACACGCATTTTTCCCTATCCAAATAAAAAGCAAACAAACACCGAAAACCAAAATTTGATTTATTCATTAGATCTTCATTTTTCCTAAATTTGGGAAAGTCATATTATTCCCTCTCTCATATTTTTGATGTGGGAAAAATAATTGAAGATGAAATAAATAAATCAAATGATCCTCTTTTCCAAAATTTGAGAGAGCTCAAATATGAAAATAACGAAATCTCCAACTCTCTCCGTGGGTCCTTGAGTTGCGTGAAATTTCTAGGATCAACCAAAATGCATGAAAATATGATATGCATGATGATCTAGTGTATAACATTCCAAATTGCAAATTTGGGATGTTACAAACCTACCCCCCTTAAGATGAATCTCGCCCTCGAGATTCGGGTTGGCTAGAAAATAGGTGAGGGTGGTCCTTGAGCAAATCGTCTTCTCTTTCCCAGGTGGCTTCATCCTCTGAGTGATGGTTCCACTGAACTTTGCAAAACTTGATAACCTTGCTGCGGGTAACTCTGCTGGCATAATCGAGAATCTTGACTGGCTTTTCCTCATACGTTAAGTCGTCCTTCAACTGAATCGCTTCGAGTGGCACGGTATCTCTTAGCGGTACCTCCGCCATCTCGGCGTGACATTTCTTCAGCTGAGAAACATGGAATACATCATGAACTCCTGACAGCTCCTCGGGTAATTCCAACTTATAAGCGACTTCTCCCATACGTTGCAAGATCTTGTACGGTCCAACGAAACGCGGTGCTAACTTTCCCTTAACTCCAAAGCGCTTAACTCCTCGAAGTGGGGATACTCGAAGATAAACTATGTGTCCGGTTTCGTAAACTGTCTCCTTGCGTTTAGAATCTGCGTAGCTCTTCTGCCTGGACTGGGCTACCTTGAGCCTATCGCGAATCAACTTAACTTTCCGTTCAGACTCCTTAATCAAATCTGGTCCAAAGAATTGGCGGTCTCCTACATCGTCCCATGACAACGGTGTCCTGCACCTCCTTCCGTATAAAGCTTCGAAAGGTGCCATCTTCAAACTGGTTTGGTAACTGTTGTTATAAGAAAACTCCGCATACGGCAAGTTATCGTCCCAACTAGATCCATAATCTAGTGCACAAGCTCTCAGCATATCTTCCAAAATCTGATTGACTCTCTCGGTCTGTCCATCTGTCTGTGGGTGAAAAGCTGTGCTGAACTCCAGTCTGGTTCCTAAAGTTTCATGCAACTGATTCCAAAACTTTGACGTAAATTGGGTTCCTCTATCTGATACGATACTCCTCGGAACTCCATGCAAACAAATGATCCTAGTCATGTATATCTTCGCCAACTTAGCACTGGTGTAAGTGGTCTTAACTGGAATAAAATGTGCTACCTTCGTCAAACGATTAACTACTACCCATATCGAGTCATAGCCTGCTTTCGTCCTGGGTAGTCCTGTGATAAAATCCATGCCTATATTATCCCACTTCCATTCGGGTATCGGCAATGGTTGTAGCAATCCTGCTGGCTTCTGATGCTCTGCCTTTACTCTCTGACATACGTCACAAACTGCTACATATGCTGCAATATCCTTCTTCATTCCGGTCCACCAGAATGTTTCCTTCAAATCCAAATACATCTTGGTATTCCCTGGGTGAATCGAATACGGTGAATCATGTGCCTCGTGCAAAATCAGCTTCCTGATCTCCGGGTCATTTGGCACATAAACACGGTCCTCAAACCATAGGGTATCGTGCTCATCCTCACGAAATCCCTTTGCTTTTCCTTCGCTCAATTTCTCTTTTATAGCAGCAATCTCCTTGTCAGATTTCTGAGCTTCTCTGATCTTATCCATCAAGGTTGACTGAATCTCTAATGCTGCTACATAGCCTCTCGGAACTATTTCCAAACATAGCTCACGAAGGTTTTCTGCTAACTCCTTTGGTACTTCTCCCGTCACTAGGGTGTTGACATGGCTCTTACGGCTCAATGCGTCAGCTACCACATTAGCTTTTCCGGGATGGTAATGCAATCTCATGTCATAATCCTTGATGAGCTCCAACCATCTCCTTTGTCTGAGGTTCAACTCCTTCTGCGTGAAAATGTACTTCAAACTCTTGTGATCCGTGTACACCTCACAATGATTTCCAATGAGGAAATGTCTCCACGTTTTCAATGCATGCACTACGGCTGCTAACTCCAAATCATGCGTGGCATAATTCAACTCATGAGGCTTCAGTTGCCGTGAAGCATACGAAACAACTCTCCCTTCCTGCATAAGCACTGCTCCAAGTCCTCAATGTGAAGCGTTGCAATACACCTCATAATCCTTGGTCTGATCTGGCAAAATCAATACTGGTGAGGTAACCAAGCGTTTCTTCAATTCCTGGAAACTAGCCTCACATTCCTCAGTCCAATTGAACTTAGTATCCTTCTTCAACAATTCAGTCATGGGCTTTGCAATCTTTGAAAAGTTCTCAATTGAAAAGTTATTTGAGTTTTTTTGATCTCTTATATGTATGATCTCTTATAGCCTCGTATTTCTTCTCCGATATTTGGGTTTTGTTTGGCCACTTGATCTATTTATCTTGCAATGGGAAGAGGTGCCCGGTAGTGGGTTCGATCTTACGATGCTTGATCCAGTGATAGAAAGGGAAACAACACGTATGTATCATTTCTATTAAGGATAAAAAGATGAGATCTATATCTACGCAATAGATAAACGGATCTTCTCTACATCATGCCATCGTTCTTATTGCATTACTCCATTTTTCCATGAATTTAATACACTAGATGCATGCTGGATAGTGGTTGATGTGTGGAGTAATAGTAGTAGATGTAGGCAGGAGTCAGTCTACTAATCTTGGACGTGATGCCTATGTAATGATCATTGCCTGGATATCATCACAATTATTTGAGATTCTATCAATTGCCAACAGTAATTTGTTTACCCACCGTTTGCTATCTTTCTCAAGAGAAGCCAATGGCGAAATCTATGGCCCCCGGGTCTTCTTCCTCATATATTTGCTTGCGATCTACTTTTCCTTTGCATTTTTACTCAGATCTATTAAACCAAAAATAGAAAAATACTTTGCTGCACTTTATTTTATTTGCGATCTATTATTTCAATCTATTACAAATTTCTGCCATCGTTACCCGAAAGGGATTGACAACCCCTTTAACACGTCAGGTTGCAAGGTGTTGTTATTTGTGTGCAGGTGTTGTTTATGTTGTGTTGCTTGGTTATCCTACTGGTTCGATAACCTTGGTTTCTTCACTGAGGGAAATACCTACCGCCGTTGTGCTGCATCATCCCTTCTTCTTTGGGGAAATACCGACGTAGTCCTAGCAGACAAGAGCTTTTCTGGTGCTATAGTCAGAGAGCGGTCAGTGGGAGGGAGGGAGGACCAGCCAAGGGGGGCGCCCAAGTAGGGGGAATCCTACTTGGGGTCTCTCCCAAGCCCCCCCCCCTTCCCTATGTGGAGCGTGGGGAAAGGCAGGGAGGGGTGGCGCCCCCCCCACCTTTCCTTTCTCCCATGAGAGGGAAAGGCGGGAGGAGCTAGCCCTCCCCCTTTTCCTTCCCTAGGGCTGGCCAATGAAGGGAAGGGGCACACCAGCCCCCTTGTGGGCTAGTCTGTCCTCTCCTTTGGTCCATAAGGCCCATAACTTGCTGGGGCGTGCCTGGAACCCCTTCCGGTGACCCGACTACCTTTCGTGCATCCCGAAACACTTCTGGTGCCCAAATACCATCGTCCTATATATGAATATTTATCTATCGACCATTTCGAGACTCCTCGTCCTGTCCGTGATCTCATACGGGACTCCGACCAACAATCGGTCACCAAAACATATAACTCATATATCACTATATCGTCAACGAACGTTAAGCGTGCGGACCCTATGGGTTCGAGAACTATGTAGACATGATCGAGACACCTCTCTGGTTAATAACCAATAGCGTAACCTCGATGCCCATATTGGCTCCTACATATTCTATGAAGATATTTATCGGTTGAACCGTTATGTCAACATACGTAATTCCCTTTGTCCATCTGTATGTTACTTGTCCGAGATTCGATCGTCGGTATCTCTATACCTAGTTCAATCTCGTTACCAGAAAATCTCTTTACTCGTTCCGTAATACATCACCTCGTGACTAACTCCTTAGTCATTTTCTTGCAAGCTTATGATGTGTATTACCGAGACAGCCCAGAGATACCTCTTCGATACTCGGAGTGACAAATCCTAATCTCGATCTATGCCAACTCAAGAAATACCTTCGAAGATACCTATAGAGCATCTTTATGATCACCCAGTTACGTTGTGACGTTTGATAGCACATAAGGTATTCCTCCAGTATCCGGGAGTTGCATAATCTCATAGTCGAAGGAATATGTATTTGACATGAAGAAAGCAATAGCAATAAACTGAACGATCATTATGCTAAGCTAACGGATGGGTCTTGTCCATCACATCATTCTCCTAATTATCTGATCCCATTATCAAATGACAACACATGTCTATGGTTAGGAAACCTTAACCATCTTTGATCAATGAGTTAGTCTGGTAGAGGATTACTAGGGACATGGTATTTGTGTATGTATTCAGGCATTTATGTAGGTTTCTGATCAATACAATTCTAGCATGAATAATAAAGTTTTATCATGAATAAAGAAATATAAAATAACAACTCTATTATTGCATCTAGGACATATTTCCTTCGAATTCCTCTAATTAATCCTCTGCTTTCAGCATTGTGTAGCATGGCTGACAACCCTTCCGCACAAAGTAGAAACAGATATGGGGAAAATGAATCCCCTTGACGAAGCCCCCATTGGGGTCTGATTGTTTCGGTTACATCCCCATTCACTTTAATCTTGTATTTGACAGTGGAAATGCACTTCATTATCAAATTCATCCACCCTTCATCGAAACCCAGTCTATGCATGATCTCCCTTAAGAAGGTCCACTCAACATGATCGTATGCCTTGCTCATGTCTAGTTTTATTATTGCATAACCCACTGAGCGATTTCTTTACCTCTGCAAGAAGTGTGGTAGTTTATATGCCGGCAGAGTATTATCAGAAATGAGGCGACCAGGCACGAAGGTACACTTGTTAGGCGAGATTATATCAGGAAGAACTATTTTGAGCCTATTCGTTATTACCTTAGAGACCTGCTTGTATACCACATTACATAGGCTTATTGGTCTCATATCATTAATCTTCATTGGATTGTTATTTTCGGGATTAGCACAATAAGTGTATCATTCCAGCCCTCTGGCATGTTTCCTCCCCTTAGAATATGAAGCACTTCCTTGACCACTTGTTCTCCGACAATTTGCCAAAACTTTTTGAAAAAAATAGCAGGCATTCCATCAGGACCCGGGGCCTTAAGATCACCCATACAATTTAGTGCTGCTTTAACCTCTTCTTCAGTGTACTCGGCACACAAAACGTTGTTCTTGCTCTCAGTCACCCTCAGTTGTACAACATGCATAACTTCCTCGCTGTTGCTCCCTGTCACCGTGGTGGAGAAAATGTTTGAAAAGTAGTTTGCAATATGTTCCTTCAGTGCATCTGCCCCTTCTGGTAGCTTCCATCATCCCTCTGTAATTTTTTAATTGTGTTTCTCATTTTCCTTTCAGAGGCAAAGGCATGGAAAAACAACGTACTTTTGTCCCCAGATTGTAGCCACTTTACGTAGGCTCGTTGTCACTAGTGAGTATCCTACTGGTGTTCAAGGTGGTCCAGTTTCTCTCGAAGAAATTGTTCTGTTGAAACTTGGTCTTGGCTGATGTCGCCCCTTCTCACTTCTTCAAGTCTTTCTTTAAAAAAAATATTCTTTTCTGAAGATCTCCCAACACATTGACATCCCAGTTTTTCAAGTCACCCGCAACCTTGCTCGGCATACCTTGAGTAGTAGTGTCCCCTCTCAACCTTGTTGTGGCCCAGGCATTCTTTACAATGGCCTCACAATATTCCTCTTGTAGCCATCTTGCCTCGAATCTGAAATTATGTGCTCTTTTCCTGAACCTTAGTGCCCCAACGGATCCGTCTATGTGGATAATCACGGGGCTATGATCTGAATGGCGCGGGTCGCCATTCACCACTTTAAAGTGTGGGAACCTTGTACACCAACTTCTCGAACCTACCACTCTGTCTAGCCTTTCCTTTATGTAGGCTAGCCTCCCAACTCTGATTGCGCTAGGTGTACTTATCTCCTACATAGCCTAAATCCTTAAGGCCACAATCAGCAAGAGCCATTCGGAATCCCTCCATTTGACTTTGTGCTCTAGCTGGCCCTTCCTTCTTCTCATGGTTAAACAATATTTCATTGAAATCTCCTGCACATAACCATGGAAGGTTCAATTGTTGCTTAACAATGCGCATGAGCCTCCAAGTTACTTTCCTTCTATTAGTAGATGGTTCCCCATAAATACATGTGAAGCGCCATTTGAAACCATCTTTTTCTATCACTTCTGCATCAATATGATATCTCTAGTAGTTATGCAACTCCAACCTTATTTCTTTCTTCCAAAACAAAGCTAGTCCTCCACTTTTCCCTTCAAGGTCTCTTACCACCATATTGCTCATTCCCAGCATCCACTTGAATTTCCCATTATCCTCTCATCCATTTTGGTTTCAGACAAGAAGAGGATGTCGGGGTCCTCCTGCTTTTGGAGGACCAGAAGCCCCCAGACGGTCGGGCCATTCCCTAGTCCCTGGCAGTTCCAAGCTATTATTTTCATTTTGATTCATCGGGTTGTCCTTGCAGCCCAGGGTTCTCTCCATCTGTTTGTATGTTTCCTTCATTTCCCTCTTGCGTTGCTACCTCGCCATCAACTTCCATTCTAGCTCTCTTCAGTATCTCTGCTTCCAAGTCTACATTCATCACATCAGCATTTCTCTTCTTCAGAATAGTCTCAAAGGGCTCTTTTTTGTAGCTTCTCCTTCGTTCTTTCACGTCGCTTGAAGGTGTCAAGCTTCAGGATTTTACCTGACCTGATTCCCCTATTTCTTTCCTCATTATGTTCTATTGTGGAACGTAGTAATATCAAAAAAAATCCTACGCACACACAGGATCATGGTGATGCATAGCAACGAGAGGGGAGAGTGTGTCCACGTACCCTCGTAGACCGAGAGCAGAAGCGTTAGCACAACGCGGTTGATGTAGTCGTACGTCTTCACGATCGACCGATCCAAGTACCGAACGTACGGCACCTTCGAGTTCAGCACACGTTCAGCTCGATGACGTCCCTCGAACTCCGATCCAGCCGAGCTTTGAGGGAGACTTCCGTCAGCACAACAGCGTGGTGACGGAGATGATGATGCTACCGACGCAGGGCTTCGCCTAAGCACCGCTATGATATTATCGAGGTGGAATATGGTGGAGGGGGGCACCGCACACGGCTAAGAGATCAAGAGATCAATTGTTTGTCTATGGGGTTCCCCCTCGCCACGTATATAAAAGATGGAGGGAGGAGGAGGCCGGCCCTCATAGGGCGCACCCAAAGTGTGGAATCCTACTAGGACTCCCTAGTCCTAGTAGGATTCCACCTCCCACATGGAATAGGAAAAAGGGAAGGGAGAAGGAGAAGGAAGGAAGGGGTGCCCCATTCCCTAGTCCAATTCGTACCAGTCCATGGGGAGGGGGCGCGGCCACCCTTGAGGCCTTTATCTCCTTTCCCATATGGCCCATTAAGGCCCAATATGAATTCCCGTAACTCTCTGGTACTCCGAAAAATACCCGAATCACTCGGAACCTTTCTGATGTCCGAATATAGCCTTCCATTATATCGATCTTTACGCCTCGACCATTTAGAGACTCCTCGTCATGTCCCTGATCTCATCTGGGACTCCGAACAAACTTCGATCATCAAATCACATAACTCATAATACAAATCATCACAGAACGTTAAGCGTGCAGACCCTACGGGTTCAAGAACTATGTAGACATGACCGAGACTAATCTCCAGTCAATAACCAATAGCGGAACCTGGATGCTCATATTGGTTCCTACATATTCTATGAAGATCTTTATCGGTCAAACCGCATAACAACATATGTTGTTCCCTTTGTCATCAGTATGTTACTTTCCCGAGATTCGATCGTCGGTATCTCAATACCTAGTTCAATCTCGTTACTGACAAATCTCTTTACTCGTTCTGTAATGCATCATCCCGCAACTAACTCATTAGTCACAATGCTTGCAAGGCTTATAGTGATGTGCATTACCGAGAGGGCCTAGAGATACCTCTCCGATACACGGAGTGACAAATCCTTATCTTGATCTATGCCAACTCAACAAACACCATCGGAGACACCTATAGAGCAGCTTTATAATCACTCAGTTACGTTGTGACATTTGATAGCACACAAGGTGTTCCTCCGGTATTCGGGAGTTGCATAATCTCATAGTTTGAGGAACATGTATAAGTCATGAAGAAAGCAGTAGCAATGAGACTGTAACGATCATAATGCTAAGCTAACGTATGGGTCTTGTCCATAACATCATTCTCCTAATGATGTGATCCCATTCATCAAATGACAACACATTTCTATGGTTAGGAAACATAACCATCTTTGATAAACGAACCAGTCAAGTAGAGGCATACTAGGGACACTTTGTTTTGTCTATGTATTCACACATGTACTAAGTTCCCGGTTAATACAATTCTAGCATGAATAATAAACATTTATCATGAAATAAGGAAATAAATAATAACTTTATTATTGCCTCTAGGGCATATTTCCTTCAGTCTCCCACTTGCACTAGAGTCAATAATCTAGTTCACATCACCATGTGATTTAACACCAATAGTTCACATTGCCATGTGACCAACACTCAAAGGGTTTACTAGAGTCAGTAATCTTAGTTCACATCACCATGTGATTAACACCCAAAGAGTACTAAGGTGTGATCATGTTTTGCTTGTGAGAAAAGTTTAGTCAACGGGTCTGCCAAATTGAGATCCGTATGTATTTTGAAAATTTCTATGTCTACAATGCTCTGCATGAAGCTACTTTAGCTAATTGCTCCCACTTTCAATATGTATCCGGATTGTGACTTAGAGTCATCCAGACCGGTGTCAAATATTGCATCGACGTAACTCTTTACGACGAACTCTTTATCACCTCCATAACCGAGAAATATTTCCTTAGTCCTCTAAGGATAATTTTGATCGATGTCCAGTAATCTACTCCTAGATCAAAAATTGTACTCCCTTGCCAAACTCAGGGCAGGGTATACAATAGGTTTGGTACACAGCATGGCATACTTTATAGAACATATGGCTGAGGCATAGGGAATGACTTTCATTCTCTCTCTATCTTCTGCTGTGGTCGGGCTTTGAGTCTTACTCAACTTCACACCTTGCAACATAGACAAGAACTCTTTCTTTGTCTGTTCCATTTTGAACCACTTCAAAAACTTGTCAAGGTATGTACTCATTGAAAAAAAAACTTATCAAGTGTCTTGATCTATCTCTATAGATCTTGATGCTCAATATGTAAGCAGCTTCACCGAGGTATTTCTTTGAAAAACTCCTTTCAACCACTCCTTTATGCTTTCCAGAAAATTCTACATCATTTCCGATCGACAATATGTCATTCACATATACTTATCTGAAAGGCTGTAGTGCTCCCACTCACTTTCTTGTAAATATAGGCTTCACCGAAAGTCTGTATAAAACTAGATGCTTTGATCAACTTATCAAAGCGTGTATTCCAACTCCGAGATGCTTGCACCAGTCCATAGATGGATCACTAGAGCTTGCATATTTTGTTAGCACCTTTAGGATTGATAAAACCTTCTGGTTGCATCATATACAACTCTTCTTTAATAAATCCATTAAGGAATGCACTTTTTTCTTAACCATTTGCCAGATTTCATAAAATGCGTCAATTTCTAACATGATTCGGACAGACTTAAGCATAGATATGAGTGAGAAACTCTCGTCGTAGTCAACACCTTGAACTTGTCGAAAACCTTTTGCGACAATTCTAGCTTTGTAGATTGTAACACTACTATCAGAGTCCGTTTTCCTCTTGAAGATCCATTTAATCTCAATGGCTCGCCGATCATCGGGCAAGTCAATCAAAGTCCATACTTTGTTCTCATACATGGATCCCATCTCAGATTTCATGGCCTCAAGCCATTTTGCGGAATCTGGGCTCATCATCGCTTCCTTATAGTTCGTAGGTTCATCATGGTCAAGTAACATGACCTCCAGAAAAGGATTACCAAACCACTTTGGTGTAGACCTTACTCTGGCTGACCTACGAGGTTCGGTAGTAACTTGATCTGAAGTTTCATGATCATCATCATTAACTTCCTCACTAATTGGTGTAGGCATCACTAGAACTAATTTCTGTGATGAACTTCTTTCCGATTTGGGAGTAGGTACAATTACCTCATCAAGTTCTACTTTCCTCCCACTCACTTCTTTCGAGAGAAACTCCTTCTCTAGAAAGGATCCATTCTTAGCAATAAAGATCTTGCCTTCGGATCTGTGATAGAGGGTGTACCCAACATTTTGGGTATCCTATGAAGACACACTTCTCCGATTTGGGTTCAAGCTTATCATGTTGAAACTTTTTCACATAAGCATCGCAACCCCAAACTTTAAGAAACGACAGCTTAGGTTTCTTGCTAAACCACAGTTCATACGGTGTCGTCTCAACGGATTTAGATGGTGCCCTTTTTAACGTGAATGCAGCTGTCTCTAATGCATAACCCCACGATAGTGGTAAATCGGTAAGAAACATCATAGATTGCACTATATCTAATAAAGTACGGTTATGACGTTCAGACACACCATTATGATGTGGTGTTCCAGGTGGCACGAATTTGTGAAACTATTCCACATTGTTTTAATTGAAGGCCAAACTCGTGACTCAAATATTCGTCTCTGCGATCAGATCGTAGAAACTTTATTTTCTTGTCACGATGATTTTCCACTTCATTCTGAAATAATTTGAACTTTTCAAATGTTTCAGACTTATGTTGCATCAAGTATATATACCCATATCTGCTCAAATCATCTGTGAAGGTCAGAAAATAACGATACCCGCCGCGAGCCTCAACACTCATCGGACCGCATACATTGGTATGTATTATTTCCAAGAAGTCAGTGGCTTGCTCCATTGTTCCGGAGAATGGAGTCTTAGTAATCTTGCCCATGAGGCATGGTTCGCAAGCATCAAGTGATTCATAATCAAATGATTCCAAAAGCCCATCAGCATGGAGTTTCTTCATGCGCTTTACACCAATATGACCTAAACGGCAGTGCCACAATTAAGTTGCACTATCATTATTAACTTTGCATCTTTTGGCTTCAATATTATGAATATGTGTATCACTACGATCGAGATTCAATAAACCATTTATATTGAGTGTATGACCATAGAAGGTTTTATTCATATAAATAGAACAACAATTACTCGTTGACTTAAATGAATAACCATATTGCAATAAACATGATCCAATCATATTTATGCTCTACGCAAACACCAAATAACATTTATTTTAGGTTCAACACTAATCCCGAAGGTAAAGGGAGTGTGCGATGGTGATCTTATCAACCTTGGAATTACTTCCAACACACATCGTCACCTCGCCCTCAACTAGTCTCTATTCATTTCGCAACTCCTGTTTCAAGTTACTACTCTTAACAACAAAACTAGTATCAAATATTGAGGGGTTGCTATAAACACTAGTAAAGTACACATCAATAACATGTATATCAAATATACTTTTGTTCACTTTGCCATCCTTCTTATCCGCCAATTATTTGGGTAGTTCCGCTTCCAGTGATTAATCCCTTGCAGTAGAAGCAATCAGTTTCAGGCTTAAGTCTAGCTTTGGATTTCTTCACGTGAGTGACAACATGCTTGTCATTCTTCTTGAAGTTCCCTTTCTATCCCTTTGCCCTTTTCTTGAAACTAGTGGTCTTGTTAACCATCAACACTTGATGCTCTTTCTTGATTTCTACCTTCGCCGATTTCAGCATCGCGAAGAGCTCGGGAATTACTTTTGTCATCCCTTGCATATTATAGTTCATCACGAAGTTCTAGTAATTTGGTGATAGTGACTAGAGAACTTTGTCAATTACTATCTTATCTGGAAGATTAATTCCCACTTGATTCAAGCAATTGTCGTACCCAGACAATATGAGCACATGCTCACTGGTTGAGCTATTCTCCTCCATCTTGTAGGCAAAGTACTGTCAGAAGTCTCATACCTCTTGACACGGGAATGAGTATGAAATACCAATTTCAACTCTTGTAACATCTTATATGCTCTGTGGTGTTCAAAACATTTTTGAAGTCCCGGTTCTAAGCCTTAAATCATGGTGCACTAAACTATCAAGTAGTCATCATACTGAGATTTGTCAAACGTTCATAACGTCTGCATCTGCTCCTGCAATAGGTCTGTCACCTAGCGGTGCATCAAGGACATAATTCTTCTGTGCAGCAATGAGGATAATCCTAAGATCACAGACCAAGTCCGCATCATTGCTACTAGCATTTTTTAACTTAATTTTTTTCTAGGAAAATATCAAAAATAAACGGGAAACTACATCGCGAGCTATTGATCTACAACATAGATATGCAAATACTATCAGGACTAAGTTCATGATAAATTAAAGTTCAATTAATCATATTACTTAAGAACTCCCACTTAGATAGACATCCCTCTAGTCATCTAAATGATCACGTGATCCAAATCAACTAAACCATGTCCGATCATCACATGAGATGGGAGTAGTTCTCAATGGTGAACATCACTATGTTGATCATATCTACTATATGATTCACGCTCGACCTTTCGTTCTCCAGTGTTCTAAGGCCATATCTGCATATGCTAGGCTCATCAAGTTTAACCCGAGTATTCTGCGTGTGCAAAACTGGCTTGCACCCGTTGTATGTGAACGTAGACCTTATCACACCCGATCATCACGTGGTGTCTCAGCACGAAGAACTGTCGCAACGGTGCATACTCAGGGAGAACACTTCTACCATGAAATTTTAGTAAGGGATCATCTTATAAAGCTACCATCATACTAAGCAAAATAAGATGCATAAAAGATAAACATCACATGCAATCAAAATATGTGACATGATATGGCCATCATCATCTTGTGCCTTTGATCTCCATCTCCAAAGTACCGTCATGATCTCCATCGTTACCGGCATGACACCATGATCTCCATCATGTTGATCTTTATCAACGTGTCGTCACATGATCGTCTCGCCAACTACTGCTTTTGCAACTATTGCTATCGCATAGCGATAAAGTAAAGCAATTATATGACGCTTGTATCTTATACAATAAAGAGACAACCATAAGTCTCCTGCCAGTTGTCGATAACTTTAACAAAACATGATCATCTCATACAACAATTTATATATCATCACGTCTTGACCATATCACATCACAACATGCCGTGCAAAAACAAGTTAGACGTCCTCTACTTTGTTGTTGCAAGTTTAACGTGGCTGCTACGGGCTGAGCAAGAACCGTTCTTACCTACGCATCAAAACCACAACAATTTTTCATCAAGTGTGTTGTTTTAACCTTCAACAAGGACCGGACGTAGCCACACTCGATTCAACTAAAGTTGGAGAAACAGACACCCGCAAGCCACATGTGTGCGAAGCACGTCAGTAGAACCAGTCTCGCGTAAGCGTACGCGTAATGTCGGTATGAGCCGCTTCATCCAACAATACCGTTGAATCAAAGTATGACATACTGGTAAGCAGTATGACTATTATCATCCATAACTCTTTGTGTTCTACTCGTGCATATAACATCTACGCATAGACCTGGCTCGGATGCCACTATTGGGGAACGTAGTAATTTCAAAAAAAATCCTACGCACACACAGGATCATGGTGATGCATAGCAACGAGAGGGGAAGTGTGTCCACGTACCCTCGTAGACCGAAAGCGGAAGCATTAGCACAATGCGGTTGATATAGTCATACGTCTTCACGATTGACCGATCCAAGTACCGAACGTACGGCACCTCCGAGTTCAGCACACGTTCAGCTCGATGACGTCCCTCGAACTCCGATCCAGCCAAGCTTTGAGGGAGAGTTTCGTCAGCACGATGGCGTGGTAACGGTGATGATGATGCTACCAACGCAGGGCTTCGCGTAAGCACCGCTACAATATTATCGAGGTGGAATATGGTGGAGGGGGCACCGCACATGGCTAAGAGATCAAGAGATCAATTGTTTGTCTATGGGGTGCCCCCTGGCCACGTATATAAAGGATGGAGGGAGGAGGAGGCCGGCCCTCATAGGGCGCGCCCAAAGTGTGGAATCCTACTAGGACTCCCTAGTCCTAGTAGGATTCCGCCTCCCACATGGAATAGGAAAAAGGGAAGGGAGAAGGAGAAGGAAGGAAGGAAGGGGCGCCCCCTTTCCCTAGTCCAATTCGGACCAGTCCATGGGGAGGGGGCGCGGCCACCCTTGAGGCCTTTCTCTCCTTTCCCTTATGGCCCATTAAGGCCCAATACGAATTCCCGTAACTCTCCGGTACTCCGAAAAATACCCGAATCACTCGGAACCTTTCTGATGTCCGAATTGTTGGGTTTCGTAGTAATTTCAAAAAATTTCCTACGCACACGCAAGATCATGTGATGCATAGCAACGAGAGGAGAGAGTGTTGTCTACGTACCCAACGCAGACCGACCGAAAACCTTGAAGAATGGGCGTTCTTCGGCCTGTTGGATAATATCCGGACCGAAGAATGGGCGTTCCCCAGTTTCTGACCAGTTCAGAGGGGTTCGACACTTTCGTCCATAAAGCACTTCGAAGGGGGACATCTTCAGACTAGCTTGATAGCTATTATTATAAGAGAACTCGGCATATGGAAGAGATTCCTCCCATTTCTTGCCGAATGAGATTACACAAGCTCGAAGCATGTCTTCGAGAACTTGGTTGACACGTTCAACTTGCCCTTGCGACTGAGGATGGAACGCAGTACTGAACGACAGATGAGTCCCCACAGCTTCTTGGAAACTCGCCCAAAACCTTGAAGTGAATAAGCTGCCACGGTCTGAACTGATAACCAGTGGGATACCGTGAAGTGAAACAATTCTAGCCATGTAGAAAGTAGCAAGCTGACTAGCAGTGATTGTCTCTTTGACCGCCAGGAAATGGGCAACTTTGGAAAGCCGGTCAATGACAACAAGAATAGCATCATTACCTTTCTGCGATTTGGGAAATCCAGTGACGAAGTCCATCTCAACATGGTCCCATTTCCATTCAGGAATAGAGATAGGTTGCAGAGTTCCAGCAGGCCTTTGATGCTCTGCTTTGATTCGGCGACAAACGTCACACTCAGCAACATAACGAGCAATGTCCTGCTTCATATTAGACCACCAGAATCTTTGACGAATATCCTGGTACATCTTTGTACTACCAGGATGGATGGACAGAGGCGTATCATGGGCTTCTTGCATAACCCTTTTAGTCTTATCCAGGTTTTTCTTCGAACATGGTACCACTAAGCGGCCTTTGAAATACAAGGCGCCATCGTCGGCGATCGTGAAGAATGAGGGCTTTCCCCTTTTGAGGTCGCGCTTAATCTTGAGGACTTCATCGTCACATTTCTGTATCCATTTGATGGTGTCCACAAGATCTGGTTTCGCAACCAGGGTATTGAGAGAACCCTTGGAAACAACATGTAGGTTCCGTTTGGGGAAATCTTCGGGAGGGGGAGCGAGTGATCCCGGAGGAACAATATGGAGGTTCAGCCTTCTAAATTCTTCGGTAAGCGAGGGCTGAACTTTATGAACCTGGAGGTGGTTGCAGTAAGACTTGCGGCTCAAGGCATCAGCCATCACATTAGCCTTGCCGGGGGTATATGATATATCCACGTCAAAGTCTGCAACAGTCTCCATCCATCTCTGCTGGCGTAGGTTCAAATCTGGCTGAGTAAACAGATACTTCAGACTTTGATGGTCGGTGAAGATCTCGCAACGATTACCGAGAAGGTAATGTCGCCACTACTTCAGTGCATGAATGACAGCAGCAAGCTCGAGGTCGTGAACCGGGTAGTTTTCTTCGTGAGGGCGCAATTGATGAGAGGCATAAGCAATCACTCTGCGCTCCTGCATTAGGACACAGCCTAATCCTTGGCGGGAAGCGTCGCAGTAAATGACGAAGTCCTTCTTAGTATCAGGTGGTGCAAGCACGGGGGCAGAAGTCAACTTGTCTTTGAGTGCCTGGAAACTTTCCTGACACTTGTCTGTCCAGTCGAACTTGACACCCTTATGCAACAAATTAGTCAGAGGCCTGGCAATCTTGGAGAAGTTCTCGACGAATCGACGGCAATAGCTGGCGAGACCGAGAAAACTTCGGACTTGCTTCACATTCTTCGGAGGAGTCCAATCGAGTATAGCCTGAACTCGTTCAGGGTTGACGGCAATACCATCCTTGGAGATGACATGCCCAAGATAGGTTACTTCGGGGAGCCAGAATTCACACTTGGAATACTTAGCATACAGTTGATGTTCTCGAAGCTTCTCTAGCACAAGACGCAGATGTCCAGCATGTTCTTCCTCGTTCTTGGAAAATACAAGGATATCGTCCAGATAAACCACGACGAACTTGTCGAGGTAATCCATGAATATATAATTCATCAGACGAGAGAAGGTGGCTGGAGCATTCGTTAAACCGAATGACATGACGGTGTACTCGTATGATCCATACCGAGTCACGAAGGCAGTTTTTGGGATGTCCTCTTCACGAACACGGATCTGGTGGTAACCCAACCTCAAGTCGAGTTTGGAGAACACTGATGAACCAGCCAGTTGATCATAAAGATCATTGATCCGAGGAAGAGGGTATTTATTCTGAATGGTAGCTTGGTTTATAGGACGGTAGTCTTGGACCAATCGGTTTGTCCCATCCTTCTTCCTAACAAAGAGAGAAGGTGCTCCCCAAGGAGAGCAACTTGGGCGAATGAAACCTTTGACAAGAGATTTGTCGATTTCCTCCTTAAGCTCAAGGAGTTCATGCGGCGGCATCTTGTAGGGTCGTTTAGCTATAGGGGTAGTGCCGGGTTTCAAGTCGATGATGAATTCGACAGCTCTAGCAGGGGGAATCCCTGGAAGTTCTTCTGGGAATACATCTTGGAATTCACGAACGACGAGAACGTTTTCAATGCCCTCGAGTGGTGCAGCGTTCAACGCATTCAAGGCATAAAGTCGTGCCTCGGCGTTCTGAACTAGACGAGCTTGATAAGCTATTATTTCATCAGAAGGGTGTAGCAAATGGACGACCTTAGTGGCGCAAACTATAGAAGCAGTATGCGCTTTTAACCAATTCATTCCCAGAATGAGATCAATGCTACAGGACTTCAGTACGATGGGAGAGACAAGGAATTCCAGTCCTTCGATTTCTACAGGGACGTCGTTGCAAATCATGGAGGTTCGACATTGGCCCGCAGGGGTGTGTACTAATAGTGAAGCATCCATGTTCTCACATTTAATGTCGTGCAAGCATGCAAAACCTTCTGACATGAATGAATGCGATGCACCTGTATCAAATAAAACGGATGCTGGTACTGAATTTACGAGGAGGGTACCCATCACAGTAGCAGGCTGGTCTTGAGCTTCGCTCAGATCAACGTGGTTGGCATGAACACAACCATAAGACTTGGCATTGTTGCTGCGGAGCTGGTTGCTTCCACGGCCAGTTGCTGGAAGGGCCAGTTGATTCGGGTTCTGGTTGCATTCCCTAGCACGATGCCCTGGTTGCCCACACCTGAAGCACAATCCATTATTGGGAGTGGGAACAGGAGCTTGTGGTGGTGGAGCTGGGAGTCTTGGCCGCCTAGTCGGAGGAGTAGGCAGACGAGGTGCAGCGTAGGTCTGCCTTGGGGTAGGTGCATCCGGCTGGTACAAGCTATTGGGAATCCATATCTTGCGCTTCTGCGAGGACAGGCCCGAAGATGAGCCCGTGTCACGGTTGCGCCTGTGAGAGCTCTGGTATTCCTGCAGACCAGTTTCGACATTGATGGCTTTGTTCACCAGAGTGGCGAAATCAGCAAAATCATGCACGAGAAGTGCGAGTTTGATATCAGCTTGAAGGCCATCCCGGAACTTCTCCTGTCTGCGTGCATCAGTTGCAATGTCCTCTTCAGCATAGCGAGACAAGTCCAGAAACTCCCGCTGATAAGCTTCCACAGTCTTGTTGCCTTGGGTGAGGTTGCGGAACTCACGCTTCTTCCGGTCCATAACTCCCTGAGGAATGAAGCGAGCACGGAAGGCAGCTTGGAAGTCTGGCCAGGTGATGATTGTTCCAGCTGGCAGTGTACGCCTGTGGCTGTCCCACCATTGAGCTGCGGATCCCTTCAAGAAGAAGGAAGCAAAGGTGACATAGCTGGCAGGGGCTACATCAGCAGACTCCATCTCATAGGTGATGTCACGGAGCCAGTCATCAGCATCCAGAGGCTGAGTTGAGCTGCGGTACACAGTTGGGTTCAGGCGCATGAAATCCTGCAGAGTTACTGGGGTTGGCTGCTGGTTCATATTGGGGCGAGGAAACTGAGCCATCATATTCTCCATGAACTGGCGATTCATCTCAAGCTGTTGGATCATACCAGCCATGTACTCAGGCGGTGGTGGGGCGTTGCCACCACGACCACGACCACCTGGTCTAACCATCCTGCTAATATTTAACAGGGGTAGTTCAGCATTGAGGAATTGTAAAAACAAGAATCATTCATGATGAAACATGCACAACGAAAGCAGCACGATAGATACCACATAGTAGTTGGCATATCTTACAAAAGAGATCATGCATAGAGTTCGTTACACAGTGTTCAGTACATAGACTAAGACATCATAGGCGGCACGCAGGCTCGCGGCGAATGCATCTAACACTAATAAGCAAGTCTACGTCAGTCCCATGCGGTACTGCGGAGGTAGGTGTAGCCCGACAGCTGGCAGTGACACGAAGGGAAGACCTCCACGCGAGTAGCCTGGGGTCTGCGGATACTCTGGTGCGGAACCCGACGCGCAGGTGGCAGGAGAGGGCCCAATGCAGGAGAGTAGCCTCCCACATCTGGCCAGCCGACGCCCTGGGGCATCACGGTCCTGGCTGGGTAGATAGCAGAACGCGACAGCTCCCCAGATCCGACGAAGGGGTGCAACATCGTCAGAGCACGGTAGAGGTGCTGACGGGTGGTGTACAACTCGTGGCGAAGAGCTCGGTTAGCTCGATCCAGCCCATCAGCATGCAGAACCAGGTTCTGATGGTAGAATGGCTCTCGGGTGACAGTGGAGTAGGCAGCAGTGTAGTAACCCTCCGCACCAACATCGGATGCGATAGCAATGTGCCTGAAGGGGGAGGTGTCCAACTCCTGATACTCTCCACGAAGACGTGTCAGAGCAGCATAAGCAGCATCGTGGACCGCCATATCGATAGTCACTCCAACACCATGAGCAGTGTGCAGCATGGTAGTGGAGTCATACTCCCGAGAGTAGAGGTGGACGATGGCACGGTACTGCTCCTGGTTGAAGTCCTGATACTCCTCATAGACGGTGTACTCAGGGTGCCAGCGATAACCCAGATAGGTCATCATCTCAACCAACACAGCAGGTGACCCTGAGGCACCAATGGCCGTCGTGTGGCGCACGACCTGCCTCGTGGGTTCCATCTGAAAACACAGATGTTTTCACAGGAGTCAAATGACAATGTGGATAATGTTCAAATACAATTCTAAAGAATAACTAGGGCTTATCCAACTTTGGGGTGAATGTCGTAATGGGATCCTAGTGTCAGAGTTAGTAAATTCGTTTAACCCGAGTAGAAGGGAGTTCAGAGTCCCAGAGTAAAGGTCGAGGAGTAAAAGATACTAGTACCACCCGATGGCGACGTGGGCCCGTAAGGCACACAGCCAAGTTAGTAAAAGTTTATACAATGTCTAGACTCGACTTCGGCCAAGGAGTGTGGAAGGGGGATTCCTACAGGCAGTCGGCTCTGATACCAACTTGTGACGCCCCCGATTCAACCGTACACTAATCATGCACGCAAATGTGTACGATCAAGATCAAGGACTCACGGGAAGATATCACAACGCAACTCTACAAATAAAATAAGTCATACAAGCATCATATTACAAGCCAGGGGCCTCGAGGGCTCGAATACAAGAGCTCGATCATAGACGAGTCAGCGGAAGCAACAATATCTGAGTACAGACATAAGTTAAACAAGTTTGCCTTAAGAAGGCTAGCACAAACTGGGATACAGATCGAAAGAGGCGCAGGCCTCCTGCCTGGGATCCTCCTAACTACTCCTGGTCGTCGTCAGCGGGTATCACGTAGTAGTAGGCACCTCCGGTGTAGTAGGAGTCGTCGTCGACGGTGGCGTCTGGCTCCTGGGCTCCAACATCTGGTTGCGACAACCAGGAAGAAAGGAAAGGGGGAAAAGGGGGGAGAAAGCAACCGTGAGTACTCATCCAAAGTACTCGCAAGCAAGGAGCTACACTACATATGTATGCATTGGTATCAACTGGAATAAGGCTATTATATGTGGGCTGGACTACAGAAAGCCGGAATAAGAGGGGGATAGCTAGTCCTTTCGAAGACTACGCTTCTGGCAGCCTCCGTCTTGCAGCATGTAGAAGAGAGTAGACTGAAGTCCTCCAAGTATCATCACGTAGCATAATCCTAACCGATGATCCTCCCCTCGTCGCCCTGTGAGAGAGCGACCACCGGTTGTATCTGGCACTTGGAAGGGTGTGTTTTATTAAGTATCCGGTTCTAGTTGTCATAAGGTCAAGGTACAACTCCAAGTCGTCCTGTTACCGAAGATCACGGCTATTCGAATAGATTAACTTCCCTGCAGGGGTGCACCACATACCCCAACACGCTCGATCCCATTCGGCCGGACACACTTTCCTGGGTCATGCCCGGCCTCGGAAGATCAACACGTCGCAGCCCCACCTAGACCAACAGAGAGGTCAGCACGCCGGTCTAAACCTAAGCGCCCAGGGGTCTGGGCCCATCGCCCTTAGCACACCTGCACGTTGCGTGGGCGGCCGGAAGCAGACCTAGCCTAGTGGCGTTCCAGTCCAATCCAGCGCGCGCCGCTCCGTCGCTGACGTCAAGAAGGCTTCGGCTGATACCACGACGCCAGGATACCCATAACTACTCCCGCGTAGATGGTTAGTGCGTATAGACCAAATGGCCAGACTCAGATCAAATACCCAGATCTCGTTAAGCGTGTTAAGTATCCGCGAACGCCGACCAGGGCCAGGCCCACCTCTCTCCTAGGTGGTCGGAACCTGCCCTGTCGCTCCGCCTCAAAGATCCACACAGAGGGCCGTTGGGACAAAGGTCCTTTCAGCCCCCAATCCGTGAATCACTCGCGGGTGCTCCACAAGCCGACCCGTCTTTAGTCACCACATGTATCATGTATAAAGCATATAGTATATACCCGTGATCAACTCCCGAGTGATCACGGCCCGATAGTATAGCATGGCAGACGGACAAGGATGTAGGGCCACTGATGAAAATACTAGCATCCTATGCTAAGCATTAGGATTGCAGGTAAAGGTAACAACAGTAGTAGCAAGGACAGGCTATGCATCAGTATAGGTTTAACGGGAAGCAGTAACATGCTACACTACTCTAATGCAAGCAGTATAGAGAAGAGTAGGCGATATCTGGTGATCAAAGGGGGGGCTTGCCTGGTTGTTCTGGCAAGAGAGAGGGGTCGTCAACACCGTAGTCGATCGGGGCAGCAGCAGCGTCGGTCTCGGTGTCTATCGAGAGAACAGGGGGGGAGAAACAATAAATATTTAAGCAAGCAGATGCATAGTGATGCATGACATTACAAGTTACGGTGTTAGAGGTGCCCTAACGCGGTAGTAGGTGATACCGGTGAAGGGGGATAACATCCGGGAAAGTATCCCCGGTGTTTCGCGTTTTCGGGCAGAGGAGCCGGAGGGGGAAAGTTGCGAGTTCGATAGGTTAGAGGGGTGTGGCGGACGAACGGGTTGCGTATCCGGATTCGTCTCGTCGTTCTGAGCAACTTTCATGTTGAAAATATTTTAATCCGAGTTACAGATTAAAAGATATGATTTTCTAAAGATTTTAATAATTTCTGGAATTTAATTAATTATTTAAATCTAACATTATCCAAAACAGTGTTGATGACGTCAGCATGACGTCAGCAGTCAACAGGGGCGTTGACTGGTCAAACTGACGTGTGGGTCCAGCGGGGCCCACCTGTCATACCCTGTTTAGGCTAATCAGGTTTTAGCTAAACTAATCACAGTTTAATTAGACTAATTAGTTAATTTGATTAATCTAATTGTGATTAATTACTTAATTAATTCCTTAATTAATTAATTAATTAATTAATTTTATTATTATTATTAATTTTAATTCCTTTTTTTTAATCGTTCTGGGCGGGGCCCCCTTGTCATAGGGCCAAGGCCCTTAACGGGCATACGGGTAGTGGTTCTCAGCGTCGGGCGCCGGGTGCGGGCGCACCCGAGCGGGCGTTCGCCCGCAGGGCGGGACGAGGCCGCCGGGGCACCGACGGCGGGGCACGCCGGCGCGGCCAGCCGGGGCCACGGCGGGCGGAGGCGAGGGGTGGCGCTGGTGCGGCCAGTGGCGCGGTGGCGCGGCCGTGGGAGGAGGAGAGGGCGGAGACTAGGCGTGGCGAGGCACGGTGCCATGGGGCGCCAGCCGGAGCAGCAGGGGGGCAGGCGGTGAGGGGAGGCGGCGCAGAGGGGCGAGGCCACCGGCGACGGGGCGCTGCAGTGGTGGTGGCCGCACCGCCGCAGCACAGCAGCTGCTGCTGCACCTCGTGGCGGGGCATGGCCAAGAACGGCAAGGGGCGACGGTGTGGCCAACGCGGGGGTGCGCGTGCGCACGGTCGGCCTCGAGCAGAGGCAGGGAAGGAGGAGGACGAAGCCGTGGCCTCACCGGGATTCGTAGGGACGGGACAGCGGGGGTTGAGGAGGAGGACGGTGACGAGCGGCGTAGGGGATGCAGGCCGGCGGGGAGGAGGATGCAGTCCGGTGGGGGGGGGGGGTCCGGCGATGGTGATGAGGTGGCGGGGCTGCGCCGGAATGGCGTCAGGGGCACGGGGCCGGGCCCTTGAGCGAGGGCAGGCGGCGACGGCGGGGGTTGGCGTGGCGGCGACGGAAGGGGGGGCCCCTTCCGGTCCAGGAAAGGGGGAGGGGGTGAGGACGACGGCGAGCGACGGGCGGGGCGGCGCCGGTGATGCGTCGGGGAGGCGGCGATGGGTTCGGGCCCGATCCCGATTGGATCGGGGGGGGAGTGGGGGCGAGAGGAGAGGTGGGGAGTGGGGGGTGAGTGGGGCGACGGGGTGGGGTTAGGGTTTCGGGGGTGTGGGTTATGGGGGGGGTGGCCGGCTGGGCCTTTGCCCAGTTGGGCCGGTGGTGGCCTGGCCGGCTGGGCCGTCTGGCCCAGTGGGGGGGGGTCCTTTTATATTTTTTTTATCTTTTCTGTTTGATCCATTTTAAGTATTTAGGTCTTTTATAAAGGCATGGATCCCACACCATAAATTCCTAGGCATTTATTTGCACACCCCGAACATTTTTGTTTTAAATTTTGAAAAGTTTTATCCCCTGGTTGATTTTGAATTTGAATTTGAATCAGTTTCGAACTAACACGAGATTAGGAACAGTAACCGAGGTGACGTGGCATCATTAGCAGAGGTTCACTGTAGCTTAATTATCCGGGCGTTACAACGTCCTAGTTCATCTAGTCGACGAGATTATCATCCTGGGGCCCGTATTTCTACACAATATGTTCCCCTTTGAGAGGTCATGGGAGTCCTAAATAAATATGTCCGTAACCGCGCTAGGCCAGAAGGAAGCATCTCCATGGGCCATCAAACAGAGGATGTTATCGGGTTTTGTGTTGACTTCATTCCTGGCCTTAAGAAGATAGGTCAGCCTAAATCGCGGTATGAGGGGAGACTGGCTGGAAAAGGCACTCTTGGAAGTGACTCAATAATATGTAGGGACGGATATTCTTGGTCTCAAGCACACTACACAGTTCTACAGAACTCTACCTTGGTGACCCCGTATGTCGATGAACACAAGAACAGTCTGCGCTCCAAACACCCGGAGTAGTGTGACGACTGGATTACATGTGAACACATCAGGACTTTCAGCAGTTGGTTGGAAACACGTCTCAGAGGTGACAACACTGTTTGTGATGAGTTGTACTTGTTGTCCAGGGGACCATCTTTGACTGTATTGACTTACAAAGGATACGAGATAAATGGGAATACATTTTACACGATCGCCCAAGATCAAAAGAGCACCAACCAAAACAGCGGTGTCCGCTTTGATGCAGCAAGCAAGAGTGGAAAGGACACATATTATGGTTACATAGTGGACATATGGGAACTTGACTACGGACATGATTTTAAGGTCCCTTTGTTTAAGGTACACGTGCATTGCACGCATGAGATTCTGGTGGTTTGTGCATTATGCTTCTACATGTGGAGCTTTCTGGATTCTAACATGTGGCAAAATCTGGTGGAATGTAAGGTTAGGAAAGTTTGATTAACTTAGGCGAGTGTTTGATTCAAGCCACACCTTAGGCAAGCCACACTAAGGCCCCACATGACATACACACACAAAACGTGGCAAGATTCCCTTAGGCTTGCCAACTTGTTTCTCTCATTTTGAAGAACTAATAACTTTGCCTAAGCTTAGTTGTGGCAAAGTTAGAGTCTGTTTGATTCAAAGGATTTTCATAGGATCTTTGAAGGATTAGAATCCTTAGGAATTTTTCCTACGTTGGTCGTTTGATTCATAGGATTGAATCATGCAGAATATTTTCCTAAGGATTCATTTGTACTACATTTCACAAGAATTCTAACATGCACTCCAACCTCTTGAAAGAAATCCTTTGTTTATTATGTGACACAATCAAACAAACTCAAATCCTATAGGGATCCAATGAACATGCCATTCCAATCCTACTTTTTTCCTATTCCTATGTTTCTGCAATCCTATGAATCAAAGAGGCCCTTACTCATGAATTAAGTTCAACCATGGAGTCTTCTAGATTATACATGTGGCAGAATCTGGTGGATGATATCCAGCGGCCAGTAGTGCTCGGATTTGCCATCTTTGTACCATCGGATTGGCTTCATCCAACGACCAACTTTCAAAGTTTTCACACACTATATAGGGGGTATAGATATAGATGTGCTGGTCCGTTGCAATGGATCCAAAGTATATATATATCTATTTAGTGGAGTGCACTCTAAACACATTATCTATTTATTTTTCTGTAACGTTCCGTAGCCATGCAACCAAGCCACATAAGCTTCATGGGTGCCCTCCACATCATATTATTCATACTACGTTGATTGAAGAAAAGATAAATCACCCAAAACAAGATCTTCCCTTTTTTTCCTACGATGTTGTGCCATGCACGTACCTACTAGTTGTATAGTGGTAGTACTAGTAATATAGTATTAGGAGTACCAACTTGGTACTAGTAGGAGTAGTACTAGTACGGAATGCTCCTACTCTATCAACGAGCCCCGTCTGACACCAAATTTCTTGGCTTCCGTGCTACAGCTAGATCTTCCCCTCGTTTCTTTTTTCCAACCCGACGGTGGGCGGGGTGTTGGTTTGCTCAACGGCGGTCCCACATGAAAGTGAAAATGCTAGGAAACACGCCTTCCCTAAGCCATGTGTCGTGCCGGACGGGCTATGTTGTACTCCCGATTCCCAGGCGTGTGGGGGTGAGACGCAAACGCGGCAGGCCTTTTCCTTTTACCAGCAATGTGCTCGTGCGTTGCGACGAATCCAAAGTAGTAGAATAGTAGTATTTGTTCATAGACTTGAAAGAAATCACTATTGTTTTGATATACTCCTAATATATTACTCCCTCCGTACCTAAATATTTGTCTTTTTGAGATTTCAAATGGACTATCACATACAGATTATATAGACATATTCTAGTGTTTCTAGCAAGATGCCCGCTTGTTGCACGAAGTTGATGGAAAAGGTAAGCACAAATTATAAATTGACGGATGGAGTACTAGTTACAGTGATGCATATAATTAAGCAAAGGGGTCGCACATGTCGGTATTGACTGGAACGAGAATGCAACAGCACAATAAGAATTAAGGCCACGATGATGTGATCGCAGTGGTGGTTACAGAAGGCAAGAAGAAAGATGGATCCACGAACGTACGACCTCCTCCTCCTCAACTTAGTGCGCCGGGCCACCGACCGGCAGCTAAGGAGCGGCGGCTTTTGTGGTGAGGTCGAGGTGCTTCTCAGCAAAGGCATCCAAGGCTTCCAGCCGGTTGAGGAAAGTCAACATCGTAGCGTCCTCACTGGCCTTGTAGATACCTATGTACATGATTTTTCCTTGTACATGTGGATGTGTAGGTCGATGAATTCTTGCAGGGCGAGACGCCTCGCGGCGAGCGCGACCTCCAGGTGGACATTCTTTGTGGCATTGGCGGGCAGTCGCGGGGCCACCAGTGCTTGAAAGAGGTTCCGGCCATGGAGGCCGATTAGGGTGGCAGGCAATGAGGAGCCCGGGCGCGCGGGCTAGAGGAGCACGGCGATGTCGTCCGTGAGCTTCTTGAGGACGGTGAACTTGTTGCTGGTGGCAACGATCATCTGGTCCAACTAAGAGTCGTAGTTGGCGTCGAAGGCGGCCATCCACCAGCCGGTCTCCAACACCGTCTGGAGACGATCCTCGGCGCCATGCCGCAGGCCGGCATCGTGGACCATCTGGCGCAGCCGCTGGCCGCGCACGAGCATCGCCGCCATGGGTCTGGAGTGAGCTCTTTTGCTCTTAGTGTAGGTGCTTAGGCAAATGCTTAGGTGCGTATGATGTGGTAGATGCATTGGAATGGAGGGGCGCCTTTATATGAGGGCAATGAGGCAAACTGCGTTGCATTCACATCGTGCAGCCTCTTTTCCCGGACCTCCTCCCATTACTTCCCTCATGCATTAATTTTTTTCGAGGGTACCCCTCACGCATTAATTGAAGAAGGACGCATTGGCCGTTCAACATATCGGGAACCGCTACTCGCTCCCTCGTCTGCATTAAAGCCGTATTGGGAACTGCGCCGCCCGCTGTCAAATCGAATACCCCCTCTGTCTAGGTGAGTATTAAGTCATCTTACGAAAACCAAATAGTAAACACATAGGCGTGGTGCATTAACTCTCACGTTGTTTCTTATTTTTTGACATAAATAGAGGAATCAACCAAGAAGAGATGTGGGGCTTGTATGCTTTTAATGACTTGAGACTATCAAACATGACATGCAGTGGTCAGTTCGTTGCACAAGAACAAATACAACCCACGTCAGCACACACGCATCTTATATAGCATCACATCCGATGGCTATAAAAGATGAATGAGACCAAATTATATCTCATCTAGATGAGTTCTAGCAAAACTGTATTAATAATACTTAGTACTCATGCGCCATGTATCATATATTAGTATCATGTGGTACTTTATTTATTTATGAGGTATCCAGATGGCACTGCACCGCCAAGAAAAGAGGGTAACATCAAAATTATGGACTACTCCCTCCTTTCCGGTTTATAGGGCTTATCTCAAAATTTTAGTTTTTCCATTTTATAAGGCTCAATTTGGTTGTTCCCCATCACATGTTCAGACTTCAAGGTGCATTAAATCATTGCATGCAAGTATTAAGAGAAACCTGACCAATGCATGCATGCATTGCAATTAATTCATTCATAAACATAATTTTTTGAGGAAAACAAGAGCATTAATTGGGTGATTTTGCAAACTACAAAAAATATTCCACCACTCATCATCTACCTTGGTTAGTGAGATTTTTGAATTGAGCCTTATAAACCGGAAAGGAGGGAGTACTTTTTTGAGTATGTTGGTAAGGTCCGGTCATAGTCACTTGTTGAAATACTCCCTCCGTCCGGAAATACTTGTCATCAAAATGGATAAAAGGAAATGTATCTAGACGTATTTTAGTTTTAGATACATCTCTTTTTATCCATTTTGATGACAAGTATTTTCGGACGGAGGGAGTAGAAAATAGAATTGGTGATGATGGTGTGCGTGCCATCCTGCAATATAGGCCGTCGGATTTATATCTAACGGATAGGAAAGAAACTATGGCAATTTTGCAAAAATATACCCACACGTCTCTCCATGTTCGCAAATAAGGCCTTCCCTCGTTCAACCTTTTCTCTCACAAGATAAACTACTCATACAAATGCATCTTGATGTTCCGTGCAACGCACAGGAAGCTAGCTTATGTCTTTTAAAATAGTTGTTGCGATAATTGGCTTGAAGTGATATATTTTATGTCTCCCCGGAATGATTTCAGATTCACTAGTAGTAACAAAGAAAAGGTTGCCTTGTTAATTAACAGAAAACAGGGTGAAAACTATCACATGAGGCCGGTAAAAAAAAGCACACTGGGTTCAGCATCATCGTCACTACAGCTGTGCGTGCGCGAGAAGTCTACATATCGAGGGGGCTACCGAGCGAGGCACCGAAACACAATGTTTGAGAGAGAAACCAATTGACAGATTATGATCAGATCGAGTTGTCACCCTTCTGCTGTGGGAGGGGGAGAAAGACGTATCGAGAGTGTGCGCGGTAGGCACAGAGGCACAACTAGCGAGTGTGTGTGTGTGTGTGTTTGAAAGAGGAGTAGATAGATTATTATCAAGATCGATGTGCCACCCTACTCCTTCGGTGCCGGGTAGTATGTGTGTGTGTATGTTTGAGAGAGAAGCCATTCGATAGATTAGTATCAAGATCGAGGTGTCACCCTACTCCTTTGGTGTTGGGAAGTGTGGGTGTGTAGGGGGGGCAGTGACACTCACATATCTCTACTCTTATAAAAAACAGAGTTGGTGATGATGGTGTTCCTGCCATCCTGCAATATAGGCCATCCAATTTATATCCGACGGACACGAAGGAAACTATGGCAATTTTGTAAAAAGATACCCACACCCCTCTCCGCATTTGCAAATAAGGCATTCCCTCGTTCATCCTTTTCTCCCACAAGATAAACTTCTCATACAAATGCATCTTGATGTTTCGTGCAACGCATGGGCATCTTGCTAGTAGGGAGAAGAAGTTTGTGTGACACATATCTAGCTATATTAAGGGATAGGTAGATAGCATATGTGTGAGAGACATTAGTGGCTGTGGGTGGGCGGAATTAAAGGGGTGGGCGTGTTAGACATAGAGAGCGTGTGTGTTTCTGTGTGAGAGACTTGTAGGATGGGGTAGAAAGACGAATTTAACCCTGACGGAGGGAGAGAAATACATGAAGTGCGCGTGTGTGATTCCGAAGCCCACAGGGAAATGAGATATGCATGCGTGTGAGAGAGATTGCACAATTCATTCACGTATCACGATCGCTACATCGCTTTTAAATAAGTCAATATCTACTTCGTATCGTGGCCAAAGGTACAATATCGATTCAACGCTATAAAGATTGGACACTCACATGTCACATTTTTTTCTATTTAAATAAGCCTTTTTAGTTGTGCATGCCAAAGTTACAGTGATGTTTCTTCAAACAACCAATGTAGCTATCATGAACATGCACCATTGTTACTCTTGCATTCAAATTCATTAGTCTTGGATGATTTAAGTTTCTATTTTGAAGTAATATATGTAATATTCATATATGAATTCAACGGGTACGCAATTTATGAAATGGAGGCTATGTAATCATATGAGGTAACACTTTTAAGTAGCTGACTACAATATCCATTTCTTTTTGTGCGCCTCTACACTAACACATCAATGCATTATGTTTAAAGTAAATAACCAATGGCACTAAATTATCTATTTACACAAGAAATACATAGGCTGAGCGTTTGATCCCTTTTTTGTGAATGCGCCATTACACCCGTACGATTGGCCGCGCCCGTGTGAACGTCCAAGTTATCGGCGCATCATCCCGAGTCATTGTCTTTTTCTGGGGTGGACTTCACACCAGTTATTAACTGCTGACGCGTGCCCCGTGTACACAGTCTAGCATGACCTTCCCGCAAGCACGGTCCAAAATTAGTTGAAACTAGATACGAACGATCCCGCGGGCGGCAAAATCTCCCGCCTCCTTCTAAAATTTCCGCCACCTTAGTCTTTAGCATGCGAAATCCCCCTTTTGTCCTTGGTGCACGGAGACCAACAGTTACAATACCGCCCTCATCTACATGATAGGTCAGGGCTGCTTTGGTAACTTCCGGTTCCCCCACTACACGGCACCCCCATTTCCTCTCCCCCTCCCGCAAAAACGACTAACTCCACAGCACCAGAGCATCTTACATTATGTCGTCCGTACTTCATCGCCCTTTAAACCCTCCCCTCTCGAAACCCTAGACTGCTCATCCACCGGCATACCATAGCCCATTCACTGCCAGCGGCGTCCACCTCGCCGGATCTGCTTCTGCGGCCACATCTACCCCTCCCACCTCCCCTAGAAACAAGTAGACTGCTCATCCGCCACTGTACCACAGCCCATTCAGTGCCGGCCTTGTCCACGGCGCCGGATCTGCTTCGCTGGTACTCTTGTCAACCGTCGCGCATCTGCAGCGGCTCATTCGTACTCCCCACCGGAGACGCTTCGTCCACACCCCTAGAGCCACCCCACCGACGCCCCCGTCGATGGTCTATGATCCTATTCGCCGACACCTTCCTCAACCCTACTAGAGCCGCTTCGCCGACACCTTCCTCAACCCTACCGGAGTAGCTTCGCCTATACCATTCTCAACCCTACCGGGGCCGCTTTGCCAACTCACAAGTCCACGGCCTCAGATCCCCTTCCTCGCACCCTCATCCAACCTACCGGAGCAGCTTATGACGCCCCATCCACGGCCGCAGATCCGCATCGTCGACACCACCCTTAACCCAACCACCGGAGCAGCTTCTGACGCCCCGTCCATGGCCGTAGATTTGCATCGTCGACACCATCCTTAACCCAACCACCGGAGCAGCTTCACCTACGCCCTCGTCCACGGCTATAGATCCTCTTCGCCCACACCGTAGTCCACCCTACCGGAGCCGCTCCACAAACACCCTACTTGACAGTTCTAGATCTCCTTACCGGACCCCGACAGCCAGCGCAGCGTCATCACCCTCGACGTTTCTAACCTGATTCCCACAGTCTGGAGAGATGCCAAGCACCCGCCACGGCCTAGGTACTTGTCACCTTTAAACCCGTCCCGCATCACCTGCCCGATGTACTTCAAATATACTAACCAGTCGCTGTTACCTGTTATGCAGCTGGCAAAAACTACAAGGACGATGTTTCTTCTGGATCTAATAGCTTGGCCAACCAAGATCCTGGACTGAGGCATTGCTATGATCTTGTAAGCGCGTCTCTCTCTCTTGTATTGTTCTGTGCCTGCTAGCGTGCTTTGCTAGGATTTTCGACCAGTAATCCCTTTGTGCAGACAATGATTTCTACTACTGGCTGCTAAATTAGATATGTAGATGTCATACATGATACTACCTCGTACCTTCGTTCCTAAATATAAGTCTTTCTAGAGATTCCACTATAGGCTACATACGGAGCAAAATGAGTGAATCTACACTCGAAAATGCATCTATATACATCTATATGTGGTCCATACTAGAATTTCTACAAAGACATATATTTAGGAACAGGGGCGGTACATTACACAAAATCGTAGGTGGCATGTAGGAATTCCAGTGCACTACATTAGGCTCCCTTAGAGTGCCTCCTAGTCCAACATACAGAGTCATGGCTAGTTTATGGTACGCACACAATCGTTAATTGGTGGTTTAAATATGTGCAAGGGATACGCAATGTAGTATCATGTAGAGATGTCTGAAATTAGCTGTGTCAACTTGCAGATAGGGTTACACAATGAAAAAGAACAAGATGTATGTGGCAATTTCATGGAACATCGCAAAAAAGGAGAGGCAGCGGTGAGCCTATATAGTGTGCCATGGTATGTCACTCCTCCATTGCAATTATCGTGACATGTTATTTGTATGCCAGTTCTATTAGCCAAGTTTCTTAGGGATAGTTATTACGAGTTATCCTAAGAAAATAAGCACCTGTGAATATAAGCTCCATGTAATAAGCCAACCAGTTCTTTTCATTGCGTTTTCAGCTTATCTTTGGTATGATCAGTGGAAAGTCTAGATTGCATTATATTTTTTTCATTTTGCTGCCCATATGGAAATTAATTTGACTTGCGAACATCACAAATTGAACCCAGTGCGGTAATTAATATGATAGGAAAACAGACCATCACTATTTGCTCAAAATGCAAATACAAAGATACCATCTACTTGGCACAATCTACTTTGGTCAATGTTTTCCATAGAGATCCCATTGCCTAATTTAAAGGAAGAACGCATGACCCACATTTAAATGAAGAACAATTATTTATTGAAATTCGATGGTCCAAGTGGCTGGTTATTATCGTATAGCAGCACCACCTGAAAGCATCATATAGCAGCAGCAGCTCATAGCAACTCATCATACAGCAGCAGCAGTCTGCAATTCATCATATGCCAGCAGCAGCTCATAGCAATTCATCATATAGCAGCAGCAGGAGCAGCTCATAGCAATTCATCATATAGCAGCAGCAGGAGCAGCTCATAGCAATTCATCATATAGCAGCAGCAGGAGCAGCTTGTAGCAACTCATCATATAGCAGCAGCAGGAGCAGCTTGTAGCAACTCATCATATAGCAGCAGCAGCAGCAGCTCATAGGAATTCATCATATAGCAGCAGCAGCTCATAGCAACTCATCATACAGCAGTAGCAGCTCATAGCAATTGATCATATAGCAGCAGCAGGAGCAGCTCATAGCAATGCATCATATAGCAGCAGAAGAAGCAGCTCATAGCAATTCATCGTATAGTGGATCAGAATGAAAATTTGGCAAAAAATCAGAGGAGATCCTCACCTTGTTGGATGAGCTCATCCTTCAACGGCACCTCAAGGCCATGGCCTGGGAGGAGGGGTGGGGGAATAAGGTGCCTTCTGCCGCAGTGTGGCATCAGCCGTAGTTGTGCAGCGCCCGCCGGAGTAGTGCGTTGGACGAACCACAGTGGAGCAGCTGCTGGAGACCATGAGAATGAGGGGCAGCGCCAGAGGGAGGATAAGCCAGGGAGATTTGCCCCTACCCGCTGGCCATGTAGCCTAGCTGGACATAGCATCGTCGAGGACAAGGCCAGATGGGACCAGTGGCGATGGCTCGCTGGAGGAACCCTAGTGCTGCAGGCAGGGGATCAAGGTAGAGGGAAAGGGGAGAGGAGATGCAAGCGGGCAGGGCAATGAATGCTTGCGTGTTTGTTTTTACTTGAGGGTCAGGTGTGACACAGGCGTCAGCAGTTGCATTTTGAGTGTAATATAGGCAGACAACAGGGTCATTTCACTATTCCCCTTCCCTTCAATTTTTAGTGAGGTTCTACCCGAAACACCCCCCCCCTCCAAAGCGAAATTAGTTAAGCCCAAGCCCATAACTCAAAAATGAATTCTTTACATCTTTTATGGCTTATTTTGACAATATGCCCTAAAAAGGCGGAATCGAACTGGTCCTTAACCTGCAATTCAATTGTGCATGCAATGATGAATCACTCATGCCTGCTATATGTACATTTAGGCATCATCATACATGGCATAACCTAATACATGTGCATTCCATTATAGAATCTGGAATATGCAATGTTTATGTTAGTTCATACGTTGCACATGATGTTTAAATGCCCCTTAAATCTGGTCAGTCAAGTGATGGTCTTTAAGCCTCCTTCTTTGCTTCTTTTCTTGATATGTAAGATTTGCTCACATATCTGTTCAATTGCTTGTTTGCATCAGCCAGTCATACTAGGACTGTTTGCTTTGATTACTTGATCTTCTTGACATAACACTCTAACAGAGCTTGTCAACGATTTAAACACTAAGGGCTACTGTAGTTGGGCCTCGTCTAACTCATAGGTGACATAAAGGTTTGGTTGTACACTACAGTAGGCTCTCCAAGAGTACCTGGAGATCCAGTTCGAAGGTATGTCTAGTTTTTTACATAGTGCAGACATAGTAAATGCTCATTTCATTGTGTGCAAGTGCAAGAGATGCGTCATGTTTCATTATGTGGTGTTGTTTTGTTATAATCTCATTCTTTTGTGTTCACAGACTGGAAAGTATGCATATTTATCTTCCAAACGAGTAACTAGTTTGTGTCACCTTGCAAAGGGGGTGCAATGAAGATAAGATTGAGGATTTCCAAGTACAAGATGTTAGGAAGGAGCCTTGCAAGAGAAGTAGGAGCTGCACTGAGCCTCTTCAACCTACTAAGGTAAGTCACTGTATGCAACTCAACAGTTCAATTCCTTGTTTGTTTCAGGCATAGTTAATTTTCTCTTTTCAATTGCTTTATTTTTCCTCAGTTAATGAGATGCCCAAATAATCATGCCTGATGTTTGGTACTTGTATCACTATTAGTTGACATAATTAAAGGCCTTACCATTTAATTACTCCGTCGAAGTGTGCTTGAAGCTTTGAAGTCTATTAACCAACTATTATTGCATGAGGCTCACAATCTAGTTTATATCACACTAATGATTGCATAGTTTTGCCTGCTGTAGTATGTTTGTATGAAACCCTCTGTTCTTCATTATGCTCCCTAAGACTTTAATTGAGGCACAGAATGGCCAACTGCTTGCTTACTTATACGCAACGTGCTGTCTAAATTTGTAACTTGTCTATGTTTTCGATTGGGCCCCAACATCATGCTCCTCTGGTGAGCTAAGAGGGATTTCTGTATGCAGGCTGCACAGACTATCTTTTTTATAATTTTTAAAATATCACCTGCTAATGCTTCATGACGTGTAACATTTTTTTTGAAAGTGACATGTAACATTATTGTTAGTCCTATTTTGCCATGTAGTACAAAATAGTGTCTTGTTCGCTTCACTGTTGTAACTATATTTTTGCCCTAGTCATGTGTACTTACAGAAACATTTCAGGATGAAGTGACATCAACACAAAGATCTGCGAGCAGTGCGGCATGGCCGTTACCGAATGATTATGGATTGGAATTGGAATGTGCTGATGTTCTCGAGCATCAACTAGAGGTGGCAAGACAACGTGTACATGATTGTCAACGTATAATCAACAAGTTGAGACTGGACATGCAGGTATTAGATGCAGGAGTCAAAAAAATGAAACAAGACACTGAGGTAACCATGAAGGAATTGGAGATTTTGCAGACTGAAATTTGTGCTATCTGAATCCGGCCAATCCTATTTTCTGAAGAGATTATAGTTCAAATGGAGTTAAGTTGATGCGCGTCCATGATGTATGAGCTGTATTTGGCCGGTGGGTATAATCGGCTATAATTTCTTTATTGTATAGTGTAGGATTATTATACCTTTCTATGCCTTGATCTCTTTGTTGTAATAGTGTAGGCTTTTTAGAGGTGATAGGATTGAGTAGGATAATTCTTTGAATATGCTATATCGTTCAAACAAGGGCCAATTCACCCGACCATGGCCCTTCACGGGCCGTCAGATCCATGGGCCTTCTACATCTCGTAGGATCCATGGGCCTTCTACGTCTCGTAGGATCCATGGGCCTTCTACGTCTCGTAGGATCCATGGGCCTTCTACGTCTCGTAGGATCCATGGGCCGCCGACTCATTTCTGGGTCTTGTACGGGCCTTTAATGGGCCGTAGGCAGGCCTTTAATGGAAATCATGCATTTTATGGGCTGACCATAACGGGCCGTTAATAGGCCATATTTGGTGATGCTATGAAAATGGCCCGACAGACTAACAGTCCACAAACGGGCCGACTGTAACGACGGGCTGAATTTGGCCCACAAACAAAAAATGACAATAACGGGTCGTAAGTAACCGAATGCTGCAAATGAGCCCAAGAATAAATGGGCCCTCAGAAGGCCGAAAGTTAACTTGGGCTGGAAACGGCCCAATGGAATAACGGGCCGTTAATATAAAGTGATACACTGTTCATTACGGGCCAGTTTCACAACGGGCCGTTAATGGGTGTAAAGTAATACACTATTCATTATGGGCCAGTTTCAGCACGGGCCGCTAATGGGCCAGGAGTTACAGAGGGCCTCATATGGGCCGAAAGACGTCATGGCCTATACATGGGCCAGAAGTGAAAACGGGCTGGAATCATATTGGACGGCCCAGATGACGCTACTGGGCCTAATTCGGATAGGGCGTAACGGGCCTTGGGTTAGCGGGCTGTAAATGGGCTATATGCGAACAGGCCGTTAACAGGCTTTCCATGGGCCGGCCCGCCAGCTTTTGACCAAGTCAAATGGGCCGGCCTTTTCACAGGAATGGGCCACTGTTGGGTCATGCCACGTGTCGACGTATCATAGGTGTCTTCTGTCCAGTGAGTGGATGACATCTGTCCCAACGATGAGCCGACATGTATTTCCTCTAGCCAATGATGATTTTACACGTGGAAAATCCCCATTGGTTGGGGCTATTAATGGGTTATCGGATCCAAAACCCGACCCGATAGCTTAACGGTGTTCCGTTACGGTGGATGCCATGTGTCGGTCACCCTTGACGAAAGCACTTCTGTGACGCGCGATTTATTGTCATGGAAGTGGACACTTCCGTGATGATAATTTTGGTAATGTCATGGAACACTTCTACGACAGCACAGGTATGACTATCTTGATTCTGTCATAAATTTGTCATGGATGTACATGCATGACAAAAAAGTGACCTACTGTGACAAACACGTATCATCACGGAAGTGTATTTTTTTGTAGTGGTGTATGTCTTCTATCTCTGCAAGTGATATGTCTTTCATAATTTCTTGATATAAAGTGTAAGGAATAGCACTCACACTAGCACCCATGTCACATAAACCTTGATAACAGTGATCTCCTATTTTAACTGAGATGACGGGCATGCCAACAACAGGTCTATGTTTATTCTTTTCATCAGGTTTGGCCATTCTAGCAGCTTCTTCATAGAAGTAAATAACATGCCCATCCATATCTTCTTCCAAGAGATCTTTAACCATAGCAATACTAGGTTCTACTTTAATTTGTTCATCAGGTTTAGGTGTTCTAATATAGCTTTTGTTAACCACATTTGAAACTTTAGCATGTTCCTTTATCCTAACACGGAAAGGTGGTTTCTCAATAAAAGCAGAAGGAACAACTGGATCAACATTGTAAAGTATAGTTTCTTCTTTAATTGGTACCAGTTCTTTAATTTCTTCTTTAATAGGTGGGTGATATTTAAACCACTTCTCTTTAGGGAGTTCAACATGAGTAGCAAATGATTCACAAAAGGAGGCTACTATTTCAGAGTCAAGTCCATATTTAGTGCTAAACTTTTGAAAAGCATCGGTATCCATAAAAGATTTAACACAATCATACTTAAGTTTAATACCTGACTCTTTACCTTCATCGAGTTCCCAATCTTCAGAGTTGTGTTTAATTCTTTCCAAAAGATCCCACCCGAATTCAATAGTCTTCTTCATAAAAGAACCAGCACAAGAAGTATCAAGCATGGTTTGATCATTACGAGAAAGCCGAGCATAAAATTTCGGATAATAATTTCTCTTGAGATCTCATGATTGGGACATGAATATAACATTGACTTAAGCCTCCCCCAATCTAGAGCAGTATTTTCTCCTTCACGAGGCCAAAAATTATATATAATTCCGATCACGATGAACTAGATGCATAGGATAAAAATTTTGGTGGAACTCCAATTTCAACCGATTCAAATCCAAGATCCAATATCATCGCATAGCCTATACCATGCCAATGCTTCTCCCTTCAAATATAAAGGGAAAACCTTCTTCATAACTTCATCTCTGGGTAAACTTGCAAGCCTGAACAATCCACAAGTTTGTTCTACATAAATCAAGTGCATATCGGGATGTTCGGTTCCATCTCCTGCATAAGGATTAGCTAGCAGTTGTTCTATCATACCTGAAGGAATTTCATATTCAATATTTTTAGTAGGTGCAGTAGGTTGAGGGGTAGCTAATTGTAGTTCTGGACGAGGTGAAGATACCCCAAAGGCGCTTCACTCCCCGGCAATGGCGCCAGAAAATGGCCTTGATGACCCACAAGTATAGGGGATCAATTGTAGCTCTTTTCGATAAGTAAGAGTGTCGAACCCAACGAGGAGCAGAAGGAAATGACAAGTGGTTTTCAGCAAGGTAATGTCTGCAAGTGCTGAAATTGTAAGTAGCGGAGTAGTTTGATAGCTAGATAATTCGTAACGAGCAAGTAAAGATAGTAGTAAAAAAAGTGCAGCAAGGTAGCCCAATCCTTTTGAGGCAAAGGACAGGCCAAAACGGTCTCTTATGATAAGCAAAGCGTTCTTGAGGGTACACAGGAATTTCATCTAATCACTTTCATCATGTTGGTTCGATTTGTGTTCGCTACTTTGATAATTTGATATGTAGGTGGACCGGTGCTTAGGTGTTGTTCTTACTTGAACAAACCTCCTAGTTATGATTAACCCTCCCGCAAGCATCCGCAACTACGAGGAAAGTATTAAAAATAAATTCTAACCATAGCATTAAACTTTTGGATCCAATCGGTCCCTTACGGAATAGTGCATAAACTGGGGTTTAAGCTTTTGTCACTCTCGCAACCCATCATCTATTTGCTGCTCCACAATGCATCCCCTTAGGCCAAAATATGGTAAAGTGTCATGTAGTCGACGTTCACACACCACTAAGGGAATCACAACATACATACTATCAAAATATCGAACACATATCAAGTTCACATGATTACTTGCAACATGATTTCTCCCGTGACCTCGGGAACAAAAGTAACTACTCACAAATGATAAACATGCTCATGATCAGAGGAGTATTAAATAGCATATTGGATCTGAACATATAATCTTCCACTAAATAAACCATATAGTAGTCAACTACAAGATGTAATCAACACTACCAGTCACCCACAAGCACCAATCTATATTTCCGGTAAAAAGATTGAACACAAGAGATGAACTAGGGTTTGAGATGAGATGGTTCTGTTGAAGATGTTGATGGAGATTTCCCTCCCCAAGATGGGAGAGTTGTTGGTGATGATGATGACGATGATTTCCCCCTCCGGGAGGGAAGTTTCCCCGGCAGAACGCTTCGCCGGAGGGCAAAAGTGCTCCTGCTCAAGTTCCGCCTCGAGGCGGCGGCGCTCCGTCCCAAAAGTCCTCACCTTATGTTTTCTAGTGCAAAATGGCCTATATACCATAAGATGGGCACCGGAGGTGGGCCTGGGTGAGCACAACCCACCAGGGCGCGCCTAGGCTCCCTGGCATGCCCAGGTGGGTTGTGCCCACCTGGTGGGCCCCCTCTAGTAGTTATTTGCTCCAATATTCCTCAAATATTCCATCAAAAATCTCCGTGCAGTTTCAGCTTATTTGGAGTTGCGCAGAATAGGTAGCCTGACGTAGCTTTTTCAAGTCCAGATTTCCAGCTGCGGAAATTCTCCCTCTTTGTGTATACCTTGCATATTATGAGAGAAAAGGCATTAGAATTACTCCAAAACGCATTATTATGGATAAAAACATTATAAATAACAGTAAGAAAACATTATGCAAAATGGACGTATCAACGTACTTATCTCCAACATAGCCTAAATCCTTAAGGCCACAATCAGCAAGAGCCATTCAGCAAGAGCCATTCGGAATCCCTCCATTTCAGCATCGTGAAGAGCTCAGGAATCGTTTTCGTCATCCCTTGCGTAATATAGTTCATCATGAAGTTCTAGTAGCTTGGTGATAGTGACTAGAGGACTCTGTCAATCATTATCTTATCTAAAAGATTAACTCCCACTTGATTCAAGTGATTGTAGTACTCAGACATTCTGAGCACATGCTCACTGGCTGAGGTATTATCCTCCATTTTGTAGGAAAAGTACTTGTCAGAGGTCTCATACCTCTCGACACGGTCATGAATCTAAAACACCAATTTTCAGCTCTTGGAATGTCTCATATGCTCCATGGTGTTCAAAACATTTTTGAAGTCCCGGTTCTAAGCCGTAAAGCATGGCGCACTAAACTATCAAGTAGTCATCATATCAAGCTTGCCAAATGTTCATAACGTCTCCATCTGCTCCTGCAACAGGTCTATCACCTAGCGGTGCATCAAGGACATAATTCTTCTGTGCAGCAATGAGGATAATCCTCTGATCATGGACTCAGTCTGCATCATTGCTACTATCATCTTTCAACTTAGTTTTCTCTAGGAACATATCAAAAATAGGGAGCTATATCACGAGATATTGATCTACAACATAGATATGAAAAAACTATTAAGACTAAGTTCATAATAAATTTAAGTTCAATTAATCAAATTACTAATGAACTCCCACTTAAATAAACATCTCTCAACTTATTTAAGTGATACATGATCCAAAACAACTAACCCATGTCCGATCATCACATGAGATGGGGTAGTCATCAATGGTGAACATATCTATGTTGATCATATCTACTATATGACTCATGTTCAACCTTTCGGTCTCTAGTGTTCTGAGACCATGTCTGTACAAGCTAGGCTCGTTAAGTTTAACCCAAGTATTCTGCATGTGCAAAACTGTCTTACACCCATTGTATGTGAACGTAGAGTCTATCACACCCGATCATCACGTGGTGCTTTGAAACGACGAACTTTGCCAATGGTGCATACTTGGGGAGAACACTTTTATCTTGAATTTAGTGAAGGGGTCATCTTATAATGCTACCGTCGTACTAAGCAAAATAAGATGCATAAAGGATAAACATCACATGCAATCAAAAAGTATGTGACATGATATGGCCATCATAATCTTGAGCTTTTGATATCCATCTCCAAAGCATCATCATGATCTCCATCGTCACCGGCTTGACACCTTGATCTCAATCATAGCGTCGTTGCTTCGAGGTCGTCACGCCAACTATTGCTTCTACTACTATCGCTAACGCATGGTGATAAAGTAAAGCAATTACATGGTGTTTGCACTTCATACAATAAAGAGACAACCCTAAGGCTCCTGCCGGTTGTCGATATTACAAAACATGATCATCTCATACATCAACATATATCACATCATATCTTGACCATATCACATCACAACATGCCCAGCAAAAACAAGTTAGACGTCTTCTACTTTGTTGTTCCAAGTTTTATGTGGCTGCTACGGGCTTCTAGCAAAAATTGTTCTTACCTACGGCAAAAACCACAATGGTGATTCATCAAGTTTTTTGTTTTAACCTTCTTCAAGGACCTACTAATAAAGCAAGGTGTGTTTCTCCGATTTTTTTCATCCGTTCACCGTCAAAAGAATTTTTTTTTTTCTATCCGAGGTGGTACTAAACTTTCGTATGTCCGTTAGCAAAGGAAAAAACGATTAGTGCAGAATTTCATATGCGGACCACGCGCCCTATGGCCCAGTAAAGTCAGCCCAGTTTTTCCTGCCCACACAAAAATTAGAAAAATCCTATTTCCCGCATGATGCGGCAAATAGTTTCAGCTACGCATAGGGCGCCCAACACTCGGTGGCCCATTGTTGTTTTATTTAATATTTTCTTTTCTTTTTCTTTCTCTTTTTATTTCCTGTTTATTTTTTATTTTTCCCATTGCAAGTCTATTTTTTAATTTTTTCTTAAATTCACAATTTTCATAAAATGTTTGCAATTTCAATTTTTATTCAAAATTTCGTAAAAAAATTTGAATTACACAAATGTGCTCCTAGTCTAAAAAATGTTTGGACTTTTTTGTCGTGCCAAACTTTGTTTAAAAATTAAGAAATATTCCCATTTAAAAAAGTATTTGAATTTTTCAAAATTGTTCAAGGTTTAAACAAATGCATTTTAAAAATATTCCAAATTCGACAAATATTCTTGTTTTAGTGATTTGTTTAAAAATTGAAAAGAAAGTGTGCATTAAAGAAACACATTTTCTAAAATTCTTCTCCATGTTTAAAACATGTTCCCATTTAAAAAAATGTTCACAACTTAAAAAATGTCCTTATTTTTAAAAGAAGGTTCATGTTTTAAGAAATGGTTGTGAATTTCAGGAAATGTTCCGTTCAAAAATTTTACTCTTGCTTTGTCCAAAAATGTATGGAATTTTCAGAAAATTGTTCATAATTTGGAAAATTGTTCATGTTGCCAAGTATATTCGGTAGTTCATGTTATGAATTCCAAAATTGTGTTCCTATTTATTAAATGTTTGAAATTTTAAGTTTTTGTCAATCTGATTTTTTCCAGAATTTTGAAAAATATTCCCATTTTCTGAAAAATGTTAGGGTATTTCCAAATTGTTCAAGATTTAAAAAATGTTACAAATTTGATAAGTATTCTTGTTTTAGTGATATGCTAAAAAATTGAAAATATTTTTTGCATTAAAAGACACATTTTCTAAATTCTTCTATATGTTCAAAACATGTTCCCGTTTCCAAAAACAATCACAACTTAAAAATCATATTTTTATGAAACATTCATGCTTTTAAGAAATGTTTGTTAATTCAAAAAATGTTCTGTTCAAATTTTTGCTTGTCTTTTTTTACAATGTGTCGAATATAAAAAAGGGTAGAAAATTCTTCACGTTGCCAAGTATATTTGGCATTTCATAGTTATCAGTTTTTGAAAAGTTCAAAAAAAAGTTTTGAATCTGACGTTGCATTATATTCTTTAATATTCATGATGACCATTGGTTAGCAGAATGCGTTTGTTTGAGTGGCTAGCAATATGTGGTCAGGTCTTTGAGGTCGTGAGTTCGATCACTCCCATACTGGGCCTGCTCCGCATCCGGCGCATCGAGCTAAGTCAGCTTCTTCAGAATAAGGGACGCCATAAATTATTGATAGTGGTAGCTTCGATGTGCCAATAAAACATAATATGCTGGTTAATTATAATTGAAACAAATTATGGAAACGTGCCAATAAAAAAGAATATACTAGTTTGGCTCTAATTAATTAAAGGGTGCCATGTTCAACAAGAGAATATAGAGATGTGGGGGTCTTTATCCATTCTTATATTGGGCTAGAGGCATGTAATTATATTAACCCGTTGCAACGCACGGGCATGTGTGCTAGTTCAACTAAAGTAGGAGAAATAGACACCCGCCAGCCACCTTTATGCAAAACTAGTTGCATGTCTGTCAGTGGAACCGGTCTCATGTGCATGGATATGTAAGGTTGGTCTGGGACGCTTCATCCCACAATACGGTAGAATCAAAATAATACGTTGGTGCTAAGCAGTATGACTATCACCTCCCACAACTCTTTGTGTTCTACTCATGCATATCATCTACACATAGACCTGGCTCGGATGCCACTGTTGGGGAACGTTGCATGGAAAACAAAAAAATTCTACAAACATGCAATGATCTATCCATGGAGATGCATAGCAACGAGGGGGAGATTGTGTCAATGTACCCTCATAGACCGTAAGCGGAAGCATTTGACAACGCGGTTGATGTAGTCGAACTTTCTTCGCGATCCGACCGATCGAGTACCGAACATACGGCACCTCCGTGTTCAGCACACGTTCAGCTCAGTGATGTCCACGCCTTCTTGATCCAGCAAGACGGCGAGGTAGTGGATGAGTTCCAGCAGCACGACGGCGTGGTGAAGTTATCTCCGCAGGGCTTCGCCTAAGCACTACCAAAATATGATCGGGGGTGTAAACGGTGGAGGGGGCGCTGCACACGGCTAAGAAATTGTCTGTTCTGTGCACAAACCACAACGGTGATTCATCAAGTTTGTTGTTTTAACCTTCTTCAAGGACCGGCCATAGTCAAATTCGATTCAACTAAAGTAGGAGAAACAGACACCCGCCAGCCACCTTTAAGCAAAACTAGTTGCATGTCTGTCAGTGGAACCGGCCTCATGTGTGTGGACATGTAAGGTTGATCCGGGCCGCTTCATCCCACAATACCGTCGACTCAAAATAAGATGTTGGTGGTAAGCATTATGACTATCACTGCTCACAACTCTTTGTGTTCTACTCGTGCATATCATCTACGCATAGACCTGGCTCGGATGCCACTGTTGGGGAACATTGCATGGAAAACAAAAAATTTCTATGCACATGCAATGATCTATCCATGGAGATGCATAGCAACGAGGGGGGAGTGTGTCTACGTACCCTCATAGACCGTAAGCAGAAGCATTTGACAACGCGGTTGATGTAGTAGAAATTTCCTCATGATCCATCCGATTGAGTACAGAACGTACGGCACCTCCGCGTTCAGCACACGTTCAGCTCAGTGATGTCCGTGCCTTGTTGACCCAGCAAGACGGTGAGGTAGTGGATGAGTTCTGGTAGCATGATGGCGTGGTCACGGTGATGGTGAATTTATCTCCGCAGGGCTTCGCCTAAGCAGTACGAAAATATGACCGCGGGTGTAAACCGTGGAGGGGGGCGCCGCACATGGCTAAGCAATTGTCTGTTTTGTGCTAGGCGCCCCCACCCCCCCTCCCACATATATATAGGTGGGTGATACGTCTCCAACATATCTATAATTTTTGATTGTTCCATGCTGTTTTATAATCAATCTTGGATGTTTTATAATAATTTTATAGTCATTTTATATTATTTTTTGGTACTAACCTATTGACATAGTGCTAAGTGTCAGTTGGTGTTTTTTCCATGTTTTTTTACATCGCAGGAAATCAATATCAGACGATGTCCAAATGCCACGAAACTCCATAATGATTTTTTATGGGCCAGAAGGAAGGCAATGGGCCTTGTTTGCACCTGGGGGCGTCACAAGGAGGGGACAACCCACCAAGGCACGCCAGGAGGCCCAGGCGGGCCCTAGTGGGTTGTGCCCACATCGGGTGCCCCCCGGACCGCCTCTTTGCTCTATAAATACACCAAAAATACCAGAACCCTAGGGGAGTCGACGAAATATTCATCCAGCCGCCGCAGAGTCCAGAACCACCAGATCCAATCTAAACACCATCTCGGATGGGGTTCACCGCCTCCATTGGTGCCTCTGTGATGATGCATGGGTAGTTCTTTGTAGACCTTCGGGTCCGTAGTTAGTAGCTAGATGGCTTTTTATCTCTTGCTGAATTCTCAATACAATGGTCTCTCGGAGATCCATATGATGTAACTCTTTTTGCGGTGTGTTTGTTGGGATCTGATGAACTTTGAGCTTATGATCAGTCATATCTTTTTATATCCATGGAAGTTATTTGAGTTTCTTTGATCTCTTATATGCATGATCTCTTATAACCTCATATTTCTTCTTCAATATTTGGGTTTTGTTTGCCTAGCTTGATCTATTTATCTTGCAATGGGAAGAGGTGCCCGGTAGTGAGTTCGATCATATGGTGCTTGATCCCAGTGACAGAAAGGGAAACAACACGTATGTATTGTTGCTACTAAGGATAAAAAGATGGGATCTATATCTATGCAATAGATAAACGGATCTTGTCTATTGCATTACTCCATTTTTCTATGAACTTAATACACTAGATGCATGCTGGATAGCGAACGATGCGTGGAGTAATAGTAGTAGATGTAGGCAGGAGTCGGTCTACTAATCTTGGACGTGATGCCTATGTAATGATCATTGCCTGGATATCATCATAATTATTTGAGGTTCTATCAATTGCCCAACAGTAATTTGTTTACCCACCATTTGCTATCTTTCTCTAGAGAAGCCACTAGTGAAATCTACGGGCCCCGGGTATTCTTCCTTATATATTTGCTTGCAATCTACTTTTCCTTTGCATTTTTATTTAGATCTATTAAACAAAAAATATAAAAATACTTTGATGCACTTTATTTTATTTGCGATCTATTATTTCAATCTATTACAGATTTCTGGCATCGTTACCCGAAAGGGATTGACACCCCTTTAACACGTCGGGTTGCGAGGTGTTGTTATTTGTGTGTGGGTGTTGTTTATGTTGTTTTGCTTGGTTCTCCTACTGGTTCGATAACCTTGGTTTCTTCACTGAGGGAAATACCTATCGTCGTTGTGCTGCATCATCCCTTCCTCTTTGGGGAAATACCAACGTAGTCCTAGTAGACAGGAGCTTTTCTGGCGCTATAGTCAGAGAGCGATCAAAAGGAATTTCTGGCGCCGTTGCCGGGGAGGATCTTCAACATAACTAGGTTCTTAATCACAAATCTCATCTCCTCGCAATTTACATTATTTTCCATTTGCCTCTCGTTTTCCTCTCCCCCACTTCACAAAAATTTGCCGTTTTCTTCGCCTCTCTTTTTTCCATTAGTCGTTTTCTTGTCGGATCTTCTTTTTAGTGCAATATTGTTGTGTAGTCATCATGACTCAAGAGAACACCAAGTTATGTGATTTCTCAAACACCAACAACAATGATTTTATTGGCACTCCGCTTGCTCCTCCCGCCACTAGTGCGGAGACTTGTGATATAAATACAGCTTTGCTGAATCTTGTGATGAAAGACAAAATTTCCGGTACTCCTAATGAGGATGCCGCGTCCCATCTTAATACCTTCATGGAATTATGCGATATGCAAAAGAAAAAGATGTGGACAATGATGTGTTCAAGATGAAATTATTTCCGTTTTCTTTGCGTGATTCTGCAAAAATTTGGTTCTCTTCTTTGCCTCATAATAGTATCGATTCTTGGAATAAGTGTAAAGATGCTTTTATCACTAAGTATTTTCCTCCCGCAAAAATTATTTCCCTTAGAACACAGATCATGAATTTCAAGAACATGAGCATGTTTCACAATCTTGGAAAATGATGCTAAGGAATTGCCCAACTCATGGGTTAAATCTTTGGATGATCATACAAAACTTTTATGCGGGGTTGAATTTTGTTTCTCGTAATCTTTTAGATTCTGCCGCGGGTGGAACTTTTATGGAAATTACTTTGGGTGAAGCCACCAAATTGCTTGATAATATCATGGCAAATTATTCACAATGGCATACCAAAAGGGCTCCTACTAGTAAAAAAGTTAATTTGGTTGAAGAAATTTCTTCTTTGAGTGCTAAAGTTGATGCTCTTATGAAATTGGTTGCTAGTAAAAGTGCTGCTGTTGATTTTAATGATATGCCTTTGTCTACTTTGATTGAGCAAAATAGTGATGCCATTGATGTGAATTATATTTCTCGCAATAATTTCAACAACAATGCTTATAGAGGAAATTTTAATCATAGGCCTTTTCCTAGTAATTCCTCTAATAATTATGGTAATTCCTATGGAAATCAATCTTATAATAATAATAATAGGAATGCCTCTGATCTTGAGAATAATATTAAAGTATTTATCAACACGCAAAAAGTTTTCAACACTTCCATAGAAGAAAAGTTGAATAAGATTGTGATTTGTCTAGAAGTGTTGATAGAATTGCTCATGATGTGGAAAATCTCAAGTTGAAAATTTTTGTGCCTAAAGTTGATGAATCAATTAAAGCTCTTTATGTTTCTATGGATGAAAGTAAGAAAGGAACTTCTATGCTTGGAGCTAAAAGTGAATTTATAGAGAAAGCTTTTTCTAGTGATTATTCTTGCAAAAGTGATGAAGATCTTAAAATGATTGGTGTTTGTTCTATTGATTCCTTGTTTAGTATAGATAAGATTGATGAAAAAGGGACTGGAGAAGGGTCAACTTTAGGTAGAAGGCGTCCCAATAATTCGGAGGGTGAAAATCTTGTTGAGAAAAGTGATAAAAGTGGGTTTGGAGAGGTCAAAACTTTCGTTAGAGATGCACCCACTCTTTTGGATTACAAAGACTTTAATTATGATATTTGCTCTTTGATTTATTGTATTTCTTTTTTGCAATCCATGCTAAATTCACCCAATGCTTATGAACAAAATAAAGCTTTTACTAAACATATTGTTGATGCTATGATGAAAGCTTTGGAAGAAAATTTGGAATTAGAAGTTTCAATTCCTAGAAAAATGCATGATGAGTGGGAACCTACTATCAAAGTCAAGATTAAAATTTATGAGTGTTTTGTTTTGTGTGACTTGAGTGCTAGTGTTTCTACAATTCCGAAATCTTTATGTGATGTGCTTGGTCTTACTAATCTTGAAGAATGCTCTTTGAATTTGCACTTGGCGGATTCTACTATTAAAAAGCCTATGGGAAGAATTAATGATGTTCTTATTCTTGCAAATAGGAATTATGTGCCCATAGATTTTATTGTTCTTGATATTGATTGCAATTCGTCTTGTCCAATTATTCTTGGTAGACCGTTTTTATGCACTATCGATGATGTGATTGATATGAAAGAAGGCAATATTAAGTTCCAATTTCCTTTGAGGAAAGGTATGGAACACTTTCCTAGAACAAAAATCAGGCCACCTTATGAATCAATCATGAGGGCATCTTATGGATCTCGAACCAAAGATGACAAAACATAGATCCTTGCCTTATGCCTAGCTAAGGGCGTAAAACTATAGCACTTGTTGGGAGGCAACCCAATGAATAAAATTTTATTTTTGTATTTTGCTTTATGTTCTTGTGTGTTTAATTACACAATTATGCTACTGATATGATTTTTTGTGTTTTAATTAGTGTTTGTGCAAAGTAGAACCAATAGGGTGATAGTTGTTTGATCTTGCTGAAAAAGACAGAAACTTTGTGCTCACGAAAACAATTGTTAAAACTTACTAGAACGAGATAAAATGTCGATTCTTTTTGCAAAAGATTAATATACAAATTACCCAGGATTTCATAGTTTTTCCGAATTTTTGGACTTCCAGAAGTACTCGAACAAATCAGATTGCTACAGACTGTTCTGTTTTGACACATTTCTGTTTTCTTTGTGTTGTGTGCTTATTTTGATGGCTCTATGGTTTTCCTTAATGATTTTTTGCCATAAAAAGTTGGAATACGGTAGATATAATACAAAAAAAATAAGAATTGGTTTGATACAGCACTTATAGTAGTGATTTATTTTTCTTACACTAACGGATCTCACGAAGGTTTTATTGAGTTTTGTGTGATTGAAGTTTTCAAGTTTTGGGTTATCTTACGATGGATGAAAGAAGGATAGAAGAGCCTAAGCTTGGGGATGCCCCGGCATCCCAAGCTATTATTCAAGAATGAGCAACCAACTAAGCTTGGTGATGCCCCCGAGTGCCATCCCCTCTTTCTTCTAACAACTATCGGTATTTTACTCGAGGCTATATTTTTATTCGTCACATGATATGTGTTTTGCTTGGAGCGTATTATATGATATGTTTCTTTTCTTGTTTCATTTTGTGTTTTAAGTCATCAATCCTTTCTGGACACACCTATTTGAGAGAGCCAAAATTATATCATGACTTGTTAGATTTGCTCTCTATGCTTCACTTAAATCTTTTATGAGCCAGGACTTGCTCTAGTGCTTCACTTATATCTTTTTGACCATGGTGTGCTTAGTATTTTTGAAGAAATGCTCTCTTGCTTCACTTAGATTTATTTGAGAGTTAGTAAAATTTTGAAGAAATTCTCTCTTGATTCACTTAAATTATTTTGAGAGAAAGAAAATTTGTTATGCTCATGATCTTCACTTATATTTGTTTGAGCTTATGAAAAGCAACACATGAAAATTAGTCCTAAAGTGATAGATATCCAAGAAGGATAAAGAAAAAAATGTCATGAATATCATTGGACAAAATAAACTTGATGATGTGATGATGTGATATGTGAGTTATGTTGATGAGTAATTGTGTTCTAGTAAGAATATTGGTGTTAAGGTTTGTGATTCCCTATGCATGCACAAAAGTCAATAATCATGCAATGATATTATATCCTACTTGTGGTGCATTATTTGGTGTTAATTATGCGTAATGCTTGCTTATGAGATTATTCATTTCTTGGTTGGTCGCTTCTCAATCTTTTTGCTAGCCTTCATTTTGCACTAAGTATGACCTCTACTTGTGCATCCAAAATCCCTTAAACTAGTTTTGCCACACGAGTCCGCTATATCTACCTATATGAGGTATTCTTTTGCCATTCTAAGCAAATTTGCATGTGCCATCTCTAATTTTCAAAATGAACTTCTCTTTTTTGTGTTTGTTTCGCTCGTGGAACGGTAACGGGTGGCTAATATTTTCCATGCTGGATGTGCTATTCTCACGATGACTGTTTATTCACTTGTCATTGCACGAGAGTAAGGCAAAGGTTTTAGGGACGCCCGGTCCCGAAATGCAAAATTGAATTTACTTTATGTTGTCAAATAATAAATTCCTTGGAAAGTGTTGGTATGGAGGGCACCTGTGGATACGGTTAGCCATGGAAACTGAAAGAATGGTGGATAAAGGAATAAACTTTATTTTCTGTTTGGGAACCGCCTATGGCATATCTAACATGGAAAGTGTTGGGAACTCTAAGTCGTTTTCGTTGGTGGGATGGATACACCTCCCAAAATGTTTTTTATCTCTATTTTTTTTGCTTTGAGCTCTGGCACCTCTACAAATCCCTACTTCCCTCTGCGAAGGGCCTTTCATTTACTTTATGCAATTTTTATTTTGAATTTGAGTCTCCATCTTCTCTTACAAAAGCACGAACTAAGAGGCAATATGATCGTACCTAAGTATTGGGTGTAGCTAATATTCGAGTGTGTTTCATGAATGGATCAATGTTTGAGCATGATGGACTAGGGATAACTTATTTTATCATTGATATTTTGAAAGACATGGTTGCTTGTTGATATGCTTGAGTATCTAAATTATTATGTCAAAACTAGACTATTGCTTTGAATCACATAAAAGTCCAAATGTCCATGCTATAAAGAAAAGAATATGATATGACATGATAAACAGCACTCCACATCAAAAATTCTGTTTTTATCACTTACCTACTCGAGGACGAGTAGGAGTTAAGCTTGGGGATGTTGATACGTCTCCAATGTATCTATAATTTTTTATTGTTCCATGCTGTTTTATTATCAATCTTGGATGTTTTATAATCATTTTATAGTCATTTTATATCATTTTTGGTACTAACCTATTGACATAGTGCCAAGTGTCAGTTGCTGTTTTTCCCATGTTTTTTACATCACAGGAAATCAATATCAGACGGAGTCCAAATGCCACGAAACTCCACGATGATTTTTTATGGGCCAGAAGGAAGGCAATGGGCCCTGGTTGCACCAGCTGGGAGTCCTGAGGAGGGGACAGCCCACCAGGGTGCCCCAGGAGGCCCAGGCACGCCCTGGTGGGTTGTGCCAACCTTGGGTGCCCCCGGGCCGCCTCTTTGCTCTATAAATTCCCCAAAAATACCAGAACCCTAGGGGAGTCGATGAAATATTCATCCAGCCGCTGCAGAGTCCAGAACCACCAGATCCAATCTAGACACCATCTCGGATGGGGTTCACCACCTCCATTGGTGCCTCTCGATGATGCGTGAGTAGTTCTTTGTAGACCTTCGGGTCCGTATTTAGTAGCTAGATGGCTTTCTCTCTCTCGCCAAATTCTCAATACAATGGTCTCTTGGAGATCCATATGATGTAACTCTTTTTGCGGTGTGTTTGTTGGGATCTGATGAACTTTGAGTTTATGATCAGTCATATCTTTTTATATCCATGAAAGTTATTTGAGTTTTTTTGATCTCTTATATGCATGATCTCTTATAGCCTCGTATTTCTTCTCCGATATTTCGGTTTTGTTTGGCCACTTGATCTATTTATCTTGCAATGGGAAGAGGTGCCCGGTAGTGGGTTCGATCTTACGATGCTTGATCCCAATGACAGAACGGGAAACAACACGTATGTATCAGTGCTATTAAGGATAAATAGATGAGATCTATATCTACGCAATAGATAAACGGATCTTCTCTACATCATGCCATCGTTCTTATTGCATTACTCCATTTTTCCATGAACTTAATACACTAGATGCATGCTGGATAGTGGTTGATGTGTGGAGTAATAGTAGTAGATGTAGGCAGGAGTCAGTCTACTAATCTTGGACGTGATGCCTATGTAATGATCATTGCCTGGATATCATCACAATTATTTGAGATTCTATCAATTGCCAACAGTAATTTGTTTACCCACCGTTTGCTATCTTTCTCAAGAGAAGCCAATGGCGAAATCTATGGCCCCCGGGTCTTCTTCCTCATATATTTTCTTGCGATCTACTTTTCCTTTGCATCTTTATTCTGATCTATTAAACCAAAAATAGAAAAATACTTTGCTGCACTTTATTTTATTTGCGATCTATTATTTCAATCTATTACAAATTTCTGGCATCGTTACCCGAAAGGGATTGACAGCCCCTTTAACACGTCAGGTTGCAAGGTGTTGTTATTTGTGTGCAGGTGTTGTTTATGTTGTGTTGCTTGGTTATCCTACTGGTTCGATAACCTTGGTTTCTTCACTGAGGGAAATACCTACTGCCGTTGTGCTGCATCATCCCTTCCTCTTTGGGGAAATACCAACGTAGTCCTAGCAGACAAGAGCTTTTCTGGTGCTATAGTCAGAGAGCGATCAGTGGGAGGGAGGGAGGACCAGCCAAGGGGGGCGCCCAAGTAGGGGGAATCCTACTTGGGGTCTCTCCCAAGCCCCCCCCTCCCTATGTGGAGCGTGGGGAAAGGTAGGGAGGGGTGGCGCCCCCCCCCCCACCTTTCCTTTCTCCCATGAGAGGGAAAGGCAGGAGGAGCTAGCCCTCCCCCTTTTCCTTTCCTAGGGCTGGCCAACGAAGGGAAGGGGCACACCAGCCCCCTTGTGGGCTAGTCTGTCCTCTCCTTTGGTCCATAAGGCCCATAACTTGCTGGGGCGTGCCTGGAACCCCTTCCGGTGACCCGACTACTTTCCGTGCATCCCGAAACACATCTGGTGCCCAAATACCATCGTCCTATATATGAATATTTATCTATCGACCATTTCGAGACTCCTCGTCCTGTCCGTGATCTCATACGGGACTCCGACCAACAATCGGTCACCAAAACATATAACTCATATATCACTATATCGTCAACGAACGTTAAGCGTGCGGACCCTATGGGTTCGAGAACTATGTGGACATGATCGAGACACCTCTCTGGTCAATAACCAATAGCGTAACCTCGATGCCCATATTGGCTCCTACATATTCTATGAAGATATTTATCGGTTGAACCATTATGTCAACATACGTAATTCCCTTTGTCCATCTGTATGTTACTTTTCCGAGATTCGATCGTCGGTATCTCTATACCTAGTTCAATCTCGTTACCAGAAAGTCTCTTTACTCGTTCCGTAATACATCACCTCGTGACTAACTCCTTAGTCATTTTCTTGCAAGCTTATGATGTGTATTACCGAGACAGCCAAGAGATACCTCTTCGATACTCGGAGTGACAAATCCTAATCTCGATCTATGCCAACTCAAGAAATACCTTCAAAGATACCTATAGAGCATCTTTATGATCACCCAGTTACGTTGTGACGTTTGATAGCACACAAGGTATTCCTCCGGTATCCGGGAGTTGCATAATCTCATAGTCGAAGGAATATGTATTTGACATGAAGAAAGCAATAGCAATAAACTGAACGATCATTATGCTAAGCTAATGGATGGGTCTTGTCCATCACATCATTCTCCTAATTATGTGATCCCATTATCAAATGACAACACATGTCTATGGTTAGGAAACCTTAACCATCTTTGATCAATGAGTTAGTCTGGTAGAGGTTTACTAGGGACATGGTATTTGTTTATGTATTCACGCATTTATGTAGGTTTCTGATCAATACAATTCTAGCATGAATAATAAAGTTTTATCATGAATAAAGAAATATAAAATAACAACTCTATTATTGCATCTAGGACATATTTCCTTCGAATTCCTCTAATTAATCCTTTGCTTTCAGCATTGTGTAGCATGGCTGACAACCCTTCCGCACAAAGTAGAAACAGATATGGGGAAAATGAATCCCCTTGACGAAGCCCCCATTGGGATGTGATTGTTTCGGTTAAATCCCATTTCACTTTAATCTTGTATTTGACAGTGGAAATGCACTTCATTATCAAATTCATCCACCCTTCATCGAAACCCAGTCTATGCATGATCTCCCTTAAGAAGGTCCACTCAACATGATCGTATGCCTTGCTCATGTCTAGTTTTATTATTGCATAACCCACTGAGCGATTTCTTTACCTCTGCAAGAATTGTGGTAGTTTATATGCCGGCAGAGTATTATCAGAAATGAGGCGACCAGGCATGAAGGTACACTTGTTAGGCGAGATTATATCAGGAAGAACTATTTTGAGCCTATTCGTTATTACCTTAGAGACCTGCTTGTATACCACACTACATAGGCTTATTGGTCTCATATCATTAATCTTCATTGGATTGTTATTTTCGGGATTAGCACAATAAGTGTATCATTCCAGCCCTCTGGCATGTTTCCTCCCCTTAGAATATGAAGCACTTCCTTGACCACTTGTTCTCCGACAATTTGCCAAAACTTTTTGAAAAAAATAGCAGGCATTCCATCAAGACCCGGAGCCTTAAGCTCACCCATACAATTTAGTGCTGCTTTAACCTCTTCTGCACTGTACTCGGCACACAAAATGTTGTTCATGCTCTTAGTCACCCTCACTTGTACAACATGCATAGTTTGCTCGATGTTGCTCCCTGTCACCGTGGTGGAGAAAATGTTCGAAAAGTAGTTTGCAATATGTTACTTCAGTGCATCTTCCCCTTCTGGCAGCTTCCATCATCCCTTTGTAATTTTTTAATTGTGTTTCTCATTTTCCTTTCAGAGGCAAAGGCATGGAAAAACGACGTATTTCTGTCCCCAGACTGTACCCACTTTACGTGGGCTCGTTGTCACTAGTGAGTATCCTACTGGTGTTCAAGGTGGTCCAGTTTCTCTCAAAAGGTGGTTTCTCAATAAAAGCATAAGGAACAACCGGATCAACATTGTAAAGTATAGTTTCTTCTTTAATTGGTACCGGTTCTTTAATTTCTTCTTTAATAGGTGGGTGATATTTAAAACACTTCTCTTTAGGGAGTTCAACATGAGTAGAAAACGATTCACAAAAGGATGCTACTATTTCAGAGTCAAGTCCATATTTAGTGCTAAACTTTTGAAAAGCATCGGTATCCATAAAAGATTTAACACAATCATACTTAAGTTTAATACCTAACTCTTTACCTTCATCGGGTTCCCAATCTTCAGAGTTGCGTTTAATTCTTTCCAAAAGATCCCACCGGAATTCAATAGTCTTCTTCATAAAAGAACCAGCACAAGAAGTATCAAGCATGGTTTGATCATTACGAGAAAGCCAAGCATAAAAATTTCGGATAATAATTTCTCTTGAGAGCTCATGATTGGGGCATGAATATAACATTGACTTAAGCCTCCCCCAAGCTAGAGCGATACTTTCTCCTTCACGAGGCCAAAAATTATATATATAATTCCGATCATGATGAACTAGATGCATAGGATAAAAAATTTGGTGGAACTCCAATTTCAACCGATTCCAATTCCAAGATCCAATATCATCGCATAGCCTATACCATGCCAATGCTTTTCCCTTCAAAGATAAAGGGAAAACCATCTTCGTAACTTCATCTTCGGGTAAACTTGCAAGCCTGAACAATCCACAAATTTGTTCTACATATATCAAGTGCATATCGGGATGTTCGGTTCCATCTCCTGCATAAGGATTAGCTAGCAGTTGTTCTATCATACCCGAAGGAATTTCATATTCAATATTTTCAGTAGGTGCAGTAGGTTGAGGGGTAGTTAATTGTAGTTCTGGACGAGGTGAAGATACCCTGAACAAACCCCTCAAAGGATTGTTTTCCATAGTAACAAGTGACAATAAATTTCAGCACACTATATAAATGTTTCCTTACCAAATTCCACTTACCAAAGGCGCTTCACTCCCCGGCAATGGCGCCAGAAAATGGCCTTGATGACCACAAGTATAGGGGATCAATTGTAGCTCTTTTTGATAAGTAAGAGTGTCGAACCCAACAAGGAGCAGAAGGAAATGACAAGTGGTTTTCAGCAAGGTAATGTCTGCAAGTGCTGAAATTGTAAGTAGCGGAGCAGTTTGATAGCAAGATAATTCGTAACGAGCAAGTAACGATAGTAGTTAAAAAAGTGCAGCAAGGTAGCCCAATCCTTTTGAGGCAAAGTATAGGCCAAAACGGTCTCTTATGATAAGCAAAGCGTTCTTGAGGGTACACGGGAATTTCATCTAGTCACTTCCATCATGTTGTTTCGATTTGTGTTCGCTACTTTGATAATTTGATATGTCGGTGGACCGGTGCTTAGGTGTTGTTCTTACTTGAACAAACCTCCTAGTTATGATTAACCCTCCCGCAAGCATCCGCAAGTATGAGGTAAGTATTAAAAATAAATTCTAACCATAGCATTAAACTTTTGGATCCAATCGGTCCCTTACGGAATAGCGCATAAACTGGGGTTTAAGCTTCTGTCACTCTCGCAACCCATCATCTAATTGCTGCTCCACAATGCATTCCCTTAGGCCCAAATATGGTGAAGTGTCATGTAGTCGACGTTCACACACCACTAAAGGAATCACAACATACATACTATCAAAATATCAAACACATATCAAGTTCACATGATTACTTGCGACATGATTTCTCCCGTGACCTCAAGAACAAAAGTAACTACTCACAAATGATAAACATGCTCATGATTAGAGGAGTATTAAATAGCATATTGAATCTGAACATATAATCTGCCACCAAATAAACCATATAGTAGTCAACTACAATATGTAATCAACACTACTAGTCACCCACAAGCACCAATCTATAGTTCCAGTAACAAGATTGAACACAAGAGATAAACTAGGGTTTGAGATGAGATGGTGGTGTTGAAGATGTTGATGGAGATTGCCCTCCCCAAGATGGGAGAGTTGTTGGTGATGATGATGACGATGATTTTCCCCTCTGGGAAGGAAGTTCCCCCGGCAGAATCGCTCCGCCGGAGGGCAAAAGTGCTCCTGCACAAGTTCCGCCTCGAGGCGGCGGCGCTTCGTCCCAAAAGTCCTCTCCTTATTTTTTTCTAGGTCAAAATGACGTATATACCAGAAGATGGGCACCGGAGGTGGGCCTGGGTGAGCACAACCCACCAGGGCGCGCCCAGGTGGGTTGTGCCCACTTGGTGGGCCCCCTCTGGTAGTTATTTGCTCCAATATTCCTCAAATATTCCATAAAAAATCTCCATGAAGTTTCAGCTTATTTGGAGTTGTGCAGAATAGGTAGCCTGATGTAGCTTTTTCAGGTCCAGATTTCCAGCTGCGGAAATTCTCCCTCATTGTGTATACCTTGCATATTATGAGAGAAAAGGCATTAGAATTACTCCAAAAAGCATTATTATGGATAAAAAACATTATAAATAACAGTAAGAAAACATTATGCAAAATGGACGTATCAACATACTTATCTCCAACATAGCCTAAATCCTTAAGGCCACAATCAGCAAGAGCCATTCAGAATCCCTCCATTTCAGCATCGTGAAGAGCTCGGGAATCGTTTTCATCATCCCTTGAATATTATAGTTCATCATGAAGTTCTAGTAGCTTGGTGATAGTGACTAGAGGAATCTATCAATCATTATCTTATCTGAAAGATTAACTCCCACATGATTCAAGTGATTGTAGTACTCAGACATTCTGAGCACATGCTCACTGGCTAAGCTATTCTCCTCCATTTTGTAGGCAAAGTACTTGTCAGAGGTCTCATACCTCTCGACACGGGCATGAATCTAAAATACCAATTTTCAGCTCTTGGAACATCTCATATGCTCCATGGCATTCAAAACGTTTTTGAAGTCCCGGTTCTAAGCCGTAAAGCATGGCGCACTAAACTATCAAGTAGTCATCATATCGAGCTTGCCAAACGTTCATAACGTGTGCATCTGCTCCTGCAACAGGTCTGTCACCTAGCGTTGCATCAAGGACATAATTCTTCTGTGCAGCAATGAGGATAATCCTCTGATCAAGGACCCAATCCGCATCATTGCTACTATCATCTTTCAACTTATTTTTCTCTAGGAACATATCAAAAATAGGGGAGCTATATCACGAGCTATTGATCTACAACATAGATATGCAAAATCTATGAAGACTAAGTTCATGATAAATTTAAGTTCAATTAATCAAATTACTAATGAACTCCCACTTAAATAAACATCCCTCAAGTTATTTAAGTGATACATGATCCAAATCAACTAACCCATGTCCGATCATCACGTGAGATGGGGTAGTCATCAATGGTGAACATCTCTATGTTGATCATATCTACTATATGACTCATGTTCGACCTTTCGGTCTCTAGTGTTCTGAGACCGTGTCTGTAGATGCTAGGCTCGCCAAGTTTAACCCAAGTGTTCTGCATGTGCAAAAATGTTTTACACCCGTTGTATGTGAACGTAGAGTCTATCACACCCGATCATCACGTGGTGCTTTGAAACGACGAACTTTGCCAATGGTGCATACTTGGGGAGAACATTTTTAGCTTGAAATTTAGTGAAGGGATCATCTTATAATGCTACCGTCGTACTAAGAAAAATAAGATGCATAAAGGATAAACATCACACGCAATCATAAAATATGTGACATGATATGGCCATCATCATCTTGTGCTTTTGATCTCCATCTCCAAAGCATTGTCATGATCTCCTTTGTCACTGGCTTGACACCTTGATCTCTATCATAGCGTCGTCGCGTCGAGGTCGTCACACCAACTATTGCTTCTACAACTATCGCTAACGCATAGTGATAAAGTAAAGCAATTGCATGGTGTTTGCACTTCATACAATAAAGAGACAACCCTAAGGCTCCTACCGATTGTCGATATTACAAAACATGATCATCTCATACATCAACATATATCACATCATATCTTGAACATATCACATCACAACATGCCCTGCAAAAACAAGTTAGACGTCCTCTACTTTGTTGTTGCAAGTTTTACGTGGCTGCTACGGGCTTCTAGCAAAAACCGTTCTTACCTACGGCAAAAATCACAACGGTGATTTATCAAGTTTGCTATTTTAACCTTATTCAAGGACCACCATAGTCAAATTTGATTCAACTAAAGTAGGAGAAACAGAGACCTGCCAGCCATCTTTATGCAAAACTAGTTGCATGTCTGTCAGTGGAACCGGTCTCATGTGCGTGGACATGTATGGTTGGTCCGGTCCGCTTCATCCCACAATACCACGGAATCAAAATAAGACATTGGTGGTAAGAAGTATGACTATCACCGCCCACAACTCTTTTTTTTCTACTCGTGCATATCATCTAAGCATGGACGTGGCTCGGATGCCATTGTTGGGGAACGTTGCATGGAAAACAAAAAAATTCTACGCACATGCAATGATCTATCCATGGAGATGCATAGCAACGAGGGGGAGAGTGTGTCTACTTACCCTCGTAGACCGTAAGCAGAAGCGTTTGACAACGTGGTTGATGTAGTCGAACTTTCTTCACGATCCAACCGATCGAGTACCGAACATATGGCACCTCCACGTTTAGCACACGTTCAGCTCAATGATGTCCGCGCCTTCTTGATCCAGCAAGACGGCGAGGTAGTGGATGAGTTCCAGCGGCACGACGGCGTGGTGACGGTGATGGTGAAGTTATCTCCGCAGGGCTTTGCCTAAGCACTACCAAAATATGACCTGGGGTGTAAACGGTGGAGGGGGCGCCACACACGGCTAAGCAATTGTCTGTCCTGTGCAAAAACCACAACGGTGATTCATCAAGTTTGTTGTTTTAACCTTCTTCAAGGACTGGCCGTAGTCAAATTCGATTCAACCAAAGTAGGAGAAATAGACACCCGCCAGCCACCTTTATGCAAAACTAGTTGCATGTCTGTCAGTGGAACCGGTCTCATGTGCGTGGACATGTAAGGTTGGTCCGGGCCACTTCATCCCACAATACCGCCAAATCAAAATAAGATGTTGGTGGTAAGCAATATGACTATCACTGCTCACAACTCTTTGTGTTCTACTCGTGGATATCATCTACGCATAGACCTGGCTCGGATGCCACTGTTGGGGAATGTTGCATGGAAAACAAAAAATTTCTAGACACACGCAATGATCTATCCATGGAGATGCAAAGAAAAGAGGGGGAGAGTGTGTCTACGTACCCTCGTAGACCGTAAGCGGAAGCGTTTGACAACGCGGTTGATGTAGTCGAACTTTCTTCATGATACAACCGTTCGAGTACCGAACATACGGCACCTCCGCGTTCAGCACATGTTCAGCTCAGTGATATCTGCGCCTTCTTGATCCAGCAAGACAGCGAGGTAGTGGATGATTTCCGGCAGCACGATGGCGTGGTGACAGTGATGGTAAAATTATATCCGCAGGGCTTCGCCTAAGCACTACAAAAATATGACCGAGGGTGTAAACGGTGGAGGGGGGCGCTGCACACGGCTAAGCAATTTTCTGTTCTGTGCTAGCCCCCCCCCACTCCCACATATATATAGGTGGGAGGGAGGGAGGAGCAGGAAAGGGGGGCGCCCAAGTAGGGGGGAATCCTACTTGGGGTCTCTCCCAAGCCCCACCCCCCCTTTCCTTATTTGGAGCGTGGAGAAAGGCAGGGAAGGGTGCCCCCCCCTTCCTTTCTCCCATGAGAGGGAAAGGCAGGAGGGGCTGGCCCTCCCCCTTTTCCTTCCCTAGGGCTGGCCAACCAAGGGAAGGGGCACACCAGCCCCCTTGTGGGCTGTTCTGTCCCCTCCTTTTGCCCATAAGGCCCATAACTTGCTCGGGGGTGCCCGAAACCCCTTCCGGTGACCCGACTACTTCCCAGTGCGTCCCGAAACACTTCCGGTGCCCAAATACCATCGTCCTATATATCAATATTTATCTACCGGCCATTTCGGGACTCCTCATCATGTCCGTGATCTCATCCGGGACTCTGAACAACATTTGGTCACCAAAACATATAACTCATATAACACTATATCGTCAGCGAACGTTAAGAGTGCGGACCCTACGGGTTCGAGAACTATGTAGACATGACCGAGACACCTCTCCAGTCAATAACCAATAGCAGAACCTGGATGCCCATATTGGATCCTACATATTCTATGAAGATATTTAAAGGTCGAACCGTTATGACAATATACGTAATTCCCTTTGTCCATCTGTATGTTACTTCTCCGAGATTCGATCGTCGGTATCTCTATACCTAGTTTAATCTCGTTACCGGCAAGTCTCTTTACTCGTTCTGTAATACATCACCTCGTGACTAACTCCTTAGTCATTTGCTTGCAAGCTTATGATGTGTATTACCGAGACGGCCCAAAGATACCTCTTCGATACTCGGAGTGATAAATCCTAATCTCGATCTATGCCAACTCAACAAATACCTTCGAAGATACCGGTAGAGCATATTTATGATAACCTAGTTGTGTTGTGATGTTTGATAGCACACAAGGTATTCCTCCGGTATCCGGGAGTTGCATAATCTCATAGTTGAAGGAATATGTATTTGACATGAAGAAAGCAATAGCAATAAACTGAACGGTCATTATGCTAAGCTAACAGATGGGTCTTGTCCATCACATCATTCTCCTAATGATGTGATCCCATTATCAAATGACAACACATGTCTATGGTTAGGAAACCTTAACCATCTTTGATCAACGAGCTAGTCTAGTAGAGGTTTAGTAGGGACATGGTATTTGTTTATGTATTCACACATGTATTTAGGTTTCCGATCAATACAGTTCCAGCATGAATAATAAACTTTTATCATGAATAGGGAAATATAAAATAACAACTTTATTATTGCATCTAGGGTATATTTCCTTCAAATTCCTCTAATTAATCCTCTCCTTTCAGTATTGTGCATCATGGCTGACAACCCTTCCGCACAAAGTAGAAATAGATATGGGGAAAATGAATCCCCTTGACGAAGCCCCCTTTGGGGTGTGATTGTTTCGGTTACCCCATTCACTTTAATCTTGTATTTGACGGTGGAAATGCACTTCATTATCAAATTCATCCACCCTTCATCGAAACCCAGTCTATGCATCATCTCCCTTAAGAAGGTCCACTCGACACGATCGTATGCCTTGCTCATGTCTAGTTTTATTGCTGCATAACCCACTGAGCCATTTCTTTCCCTCTGCAAGAAGTGTGTTAGTTCATATGCCAGAAGAGTATTATCATAAATGAGGTGACCAGGCACGAAGGCCCTCTGGTTAGGCAAGATTATATCAGGAAGAACTATTTTGAGCCTATTCGTTATTACCTTAGAGAGGAGCTTGTATACCACATTACATAGGCTTATTGGTCTCATATCATTAATCTTCATTGGATTGTTATTTTTCAGGATTAGCACAATAAGTGTATCATTCCATCCCTTTGGCATGTTTCCTCCCCTCGGAATATGAAGCACTTCCTTGACCACTTGTTCTCCGACAATTTTCCAAAACTTTTTGAAAAAATAGCAGGCATTCCATCGGGACCCGGGGCCTTAAGATCACCCATACAATTTAGTGCTGCTTTAACCTCTTCTTCAGTGTACTCGGCACACAAAACATTGTTCATGCTCTCAGTCACCCTCAGTTGTACAACATGCATAACTTCCTCGTTGTTGCTCCCTGTCACCGTGGTGGAGAAAATGTTCGAAAAGTAGTTTGCAATATGTTCCTTTAGTGCATCTTCCCCTTCTGGCAGCTTCCATCATCCCTCTATAATTTTTTAATTGTGTTTCTCATTTTCCTTTCAGAGGCAAAGGCATGGAAAAACAACGTACTTTTGTCCCCAGATTGTAGCCACTTTACGTGGGCTCGTTGTCACTAGTGAGTATCCTACTGGTGTTCAAGGTGGTCCAGTTTCTCTCGAAGAAATTGTTTTGTTGAAACTTGGTCTTGGCTGATGTCGCCCCTTCTCACTTCTTCCAAGTCTTCCTTTAAAAAAAATTATTCTTTTCTGAAGATCTCCCAACACATTGACATCCCAGTTTTTCAAGTCACCCGCAACCTTGCTCAGCATACCTTGAGTAGTAGTGTCCCCTCTCAGCCTTGTTGTGGCCCAGGCATTCTTTACAATGGCCTCACAATATTCCTCTTGTAGCCATCTTGCCTCGAATCTGAAATTATGTGCTCTTTTCTTGAACCTTTGTGCCCCAATGGATCCGTCTATGTGGATAATCACGGGGCTATGATCTGAATGGCGCGGGTCGCCATTCACCACTTTAAAGTGTGGGAACCTTGTACACCAACTTCTCGAACCTACCACTCTGTCTAGCCTCTCCTTTATGTAGGCTAGCCTCCCAACTCTGATTGCGCTAGGTGTACTTATCTCCTACATAGCCTAAATCCTTAAGGCCACAATCAGCAAGAGCCATTCGGAATCCCTCCATTTGACTTTGTGCTCTAGCTGGCCCTTCCTTCTTCTCATGGTTAAACAATATTTCATTGAAATCTCCTGCACATAACCATGGAAGGTTCAATTGTTGCTTAACAATGCGCATGAGCCTCCAAGTTACTTTCCTTCTATCAGTAGATGGTTCCCCATAAATACATGTGAAGCGCCATTTGAAACCATCTTTTTCTATCACTTCTACATCAATATGATATCTCTAGTAGTTATGCAACTCCAACCTTATTTCTTTCTTCCAAAACAAAGCTAGTCCTCCACTTTTCCCTTCAAGGTCTCTTACCACCATATTGCTCATTCCCAGCATCCACTTGAATTTCCCATTATCCTCTCATCCATTTTGGTTTCAGACAAGAAAAGGATGTCGGGGTCCTCCTGCTTTTGGAGGACCAGAAGCCCCCAGACGGTCGGGCCATTCCCTAGTCCCTGGCAGTTCCAAGCTATTATTTTCATTTTGATTCATCGGGTTGTCCTTGCAGCCCAGGGTTCTCTCCATCTGTTTGTATGTTTCCTTCATTTCCCTCTTGCGTTGCTACCTCGCCATCAACTTCCATTCTAGCTCTCTTCAGTATCTCTACTTCCAAGTCTACATTCATCACATCAGCATTTCTCTTCTTCAGAATAGTCTCAAAGGGCTCTTTTTGTAGCTTCTCCTTCGTTCTTTCACGTCGCTTGAAGGTGTCAAGCTTCAGGATTTTACCTGACCTGATTCCCCTATTTCTTTCCTCATTATGTTCTATTGTGGAACGTAGTAATTTCAAAAAAAATCCTACGCACACACAGGATCATGGTGATGCATAGCAACGAGAGGGGAGAGTGTGTCCACGTACCCTCGTAGACCGAAAGCAGAAGCGTTAGCACAACGCGGTTGATGTAGTCGTATGTCTTCACGATCGACCGATCCAAGTACCGAACGTACGGCACCTTCGAGTTCAGCACACGTTCAGCTCGATGACGTCCCTCGAACTCCGATCTAGCCGAGCTTTGAGGGAGACTTCCGTTAGCACGACAGCGTGGTGACGGAGATGATGATGCTACCGACGCAGGGCTTCGCCTAAGCACCGCTATGATATTATCGAGGTGGAATATGGTGGAGGGGGGCACCGCACACGGCTAAGAGATCAAGAGATCAATTGTTTGTCTATTGGGTTCCCCCTCGCCACGTATATAAAAGATGGAGGGAGGAGGAGGCCGTCCCTCATAGGGCGCACCCAAAGTGTGGAATCCTACTAGGACTCCCTAGTCCTAGTAGGATTCCACCTCCCACATGGAATAGGAAAAAGGGAAGGGGGAAGGAGAAGGAAGGAAGGGGTGCCCCTTTCCCTAGTCCAATTCGTACCAGTCCATGGGGAGGGGGCGCGGCCACCCTTGAGGCCTTTATCTCCTTTCCCGTATGGCCCATTAAGGCCCAATATGAATTCCCGTAACTCTCTGGTACTCCAAAAAATACCCGAATCACTCGGAACCTTTCTGATGTCCGAATATAGCCTTCCATTATATCGATCTTTACGCCTCGACCATTTAGAGACTCCTCGTCATGTCCCTGATCTCATCTGGGACTCCGAACAAACTTCGATCATCAAATCACATAACTCATAATACAAATCATCACAGAACGTTAAGCGTGCAGACCCTACGGGTTCAAGAACTATGTAGACATGACCGAGACTCATCTCCAGTCAATAACCAATAGCGGAACCTGGATGCTCATATTGGTTCCTACATATTCTATGAAGATCTTTATCGGTCAAACCGCATAACAACATATGTTGTTCCCTTTGTCATCAGTATGTTACTTTCCCGAGATTCGATCGTCGGTATCTCAATACCTAGTTCAATCTCGTTATCGACAAATCTCTTTACTCGTTCTGTAATGCATCATCCCGCAACTAACTCATTAGTCACAATGCTTGCAAGGCTTATAGTGATGTGCATTACCGAGAGGGCCTAGAGATACCTCTCCGATACACGGAGTGACAAATCCTAATCTTGATCTATGCCAACTCAACAAACACCATCGGAGACACTTGTAGAGCATCTTTATAATCACTCAGTTACGTTGTGACATTTGATAGCACACAAGGTGTTCCTCCGGTATTCAGGAGTTGCATAATCTCATAGTCTGAGGAACATGTATAAGTCATGAAGAAAGCAGTAGCAATGAGACTGTAACGATCATAATGCTAAGCTAACGTATGGGTCTTGTCCATAACATCATTCTCCTAATGATGTGATCCCATTCATCAAATGACAACACATGTCTATGGTTAGGAAACATAACCATCTTTGATAAACGAACCAGTCAAGTAGAGGCATACTAGGGACACTTTGTTTTGTCTATGTATTCACACATGTACTAAGTTTCCGGTTAATACAATTCTAGCATGAATAATAAACATTTATCATGAAATAAGGAAATAAATAATAACTTTATTATTGCCTCTAGGGCATATTTCCTTCAGTCTCCCTCTTGCACTAGAGTCAATAATCTAGTTCACATCACCATGTGATTTAACACCAATAGTTCACATTGCCATGTGACCAACACTCAAAGGGTTTACTAGAGTCAGTAATCTTAGTTCACATCGCCATGTGATTAACACCCAAAGAGTACTAAGGTGTGATCATGTTTTGCTTGTGAGAAAAGTTTAGTCAACGGGTCTGCCAAATTGAGATCCGTATGTATTTTGAAAATTTCTATGTCTACAATGCTCTGCATGAAGCTACTTCAGCTAATTGCTCCCACTTTCAATATGTATCCGGATTGTGACTTAGAGTCATCCAGACCGGTGTCAAATCTTGCATCGACGTAACTCTTTATGACGAACTCTTTATCACCTCCATAACCGAGAAATATTTCCTTAGTCCTCTAAGAATAATTTTGATCGATGTCCAGTAATCTACTCCTAGATCAAAAATTGTACTCCCTTGCCAAACTCAGGGCAGGGTATACAATAGGTTTGGTACACAACATGGCATACTTTATAGAACATATGGCTGAGGCATAGGGAATGACTTTCATTCTCTCTCTATCTTCTGCTGTGGTCGGGCTTTGAGTCTTCCTCAACTTCACACCTTGCAACATAGACAAGAACTCTTTCTTTGTCTGTTCCATTTTGAACCACTTCAAAAACTTGTCAAGGTATGTACTCATTGAAAAAAAACTTATCAAGTGTCTTGATCTATCTCTATAGATCTTGATGCTCAATATGTAAGAAGCTTCACCGAGGTATTTCTTTGAAAAACTCCTTTCAACCACTCCTTTATGCTTTCCAGAAAATTCTACATCATTTCCGATCAAGAATATGTCATTCACATATACTTATCTGAAAGGCTGTAGTGCTCCCACTCACTTTCTTGTAAATATAGGCTTCACCGAAAGTCTGTATAAAACTAGATGCTTTGATCAACTTATCAAAGCGTGTATTCCAACTCTGAGATGCTTGCACCAGTCCATAGATGGATCACTGGAGCTTGCATATTTTGTTAGCACCTTTAGGATTGATAAAACCTTCTGGTTGCATCATATACAACTCTTCTTTAATAAATCCATTAAGGAATGCACTTTTTCTTAACCATTTGCCAGATTTCATAAAATGCGTCAATTTCTAACATGATTCGGACAAACTTAAGCATAGATATGAGTGAGAAACTCTCGTCGTAGTCAACACCTTGAACTTGTCGAAAACCTTTTGCGACAATTCTAGCTTTGTAGATTGTAACACTACTATCAGCGTCCGTCTTCCTCTTGAAGATCCATTTAATCTCAATGGCTCGCCGATCATCGGGCAAGTCAATCAAAGTCCATACTTTGTTCTCATGCATGGATCTCATCTCAGATTTCATGGCCTCAAGCCATTTTGCGGAATCTGGGCTCATCATCGCTTCCTTATAGTTCGTAGGTTCATCATGGTCAAGTAACATGACCTCCAGAAAAGGATTACCAAACCACTTTGGTGCGGACCTTACTCTGGCTGACCTACGAGGTTCGGTAGTAACTATATCTGAAGTTTCATGATCATCATCATTAACTTCCTCACTAATTGGTGTAGGCATCACTAGAACTAATTTCTGTGATGAACTTCTTTCCGATTTGGGAGTAGGTACAATTACCTCATCAAGTTCTACTTTCCTCCCACTCACTTCTTTCGAGAGAAACTCCTTCTCTAGAAAGGATCCATTCTTAGCAATAAAGATCTTGCCTTCGGATCTGTGATAGAGGGTGTACCCAACATTTTGGGTATCCTATGAAGACACACTTCTCCGATTTGGGTTCAAGCTTATCATGTTGAAACTTTTTCACATAAGCATCGCAACCCCAAACTTTAAGAAACGACAGCTTAGGTTTCTTACTAAACCACAGTTCATACGGTGTCGTCTCAACGGATTTAGATGGTGCCCTTTTTAACGTGAATGCAGCTGTCTCTAATGCATAACCCCATGATAGTGGTAAATCGGTAAGAAACATCATAGATTGCACTATATCCAATAAAGTACGGTTATGATGTTCAGACACACCATTATGATGTGGTGTTCCAGGTGGCACGAATTTGTGAAACTATTCCACATTGTTTTAATTGAAGGCCAAACTCGTGACTCAAATATTCGTCTCTGCGATCATATCGTAGAAACTTTATTTTCTTGTCACGATGATTTTCCACTTCATTCTGAAATAATTTGAACTTTTCAAATGTTTTAGACTTATGTTGCATCAAGTAGATATACCCATATCTGCTCAAATCATCTGTGAAGGTCAGAAAATAACGATACCCGCCGCGAGCCTCAACACTCATCAGATCGCATACATTGGTATGTATTATTTCCAAGAAGTCAGTGGCTTGCTCCATTGTTCCGGAGAACGGAGTCTTAGTAATCTTGCCCATGAGGCATGGTTCGCAAGCATCAAGTGATTCATAATCAAATGATTCCAAAAGCCCATCAGCATGGAGTTTCTTCATGCGCTTTACACCAATATGACCTAAACGGCAGTGCCACAATTAAGTTGCACTATCATTATTAACTTTGCATCTTTTGGCTTAAATATTATAAATATGTGTATCACTACGATCGAGATTCAATAAACCATTTATATTGAGTGTATGACCATAGAAGGTTTTATTCATATAAATAGAACAAAAATTACTCGTTGACTTAAATGAATAACCGTATTGCCATAAAAAAGTTGGAATACGGTAGATATAATACAGAAACAAAATAAGAATTGGTTTGATACAGCACTTATAGTAGTGATTTATTTTTCTTACACTAATGGATCTCACGAAGGTTTTGTTGAGTTTTGTGTGATTGAAGTTTTCAAGTTTTGGGTTATCTTACGATGGATGAAAGAAGGATAGAAGAGCCTAAGCTTGGGGATGCCCCGGCATCCCAAGCTATTATTCAAGAATGAGCAACCAACTAAGCTTGGGGATGCCCCCGAATGCCATCCCCTCTTTCTTCTAACAACTATCGGTATTTTACTCGAGGCTATATTTTTATTCGTCACATGATATGTGTTTTGCTTGGAGCGTATTATATGATATGTTTCTTTTCTTGTTTTATTTTGTGTTTTAAGTCATCAATACTTTCTGGACACACCTATTTGAGAGAGCCAAAATTATATCATGACTTGTTAGATTTGCTCTCTATGCTTCACTTAAATCTTTTATGAGCCAGGACTTGCTCTAGTGCTTCACTTATATCTTTTTGACCATGGTGTGCTTAGTATTTTTGAAGAAATGCTCTCTTGCTTCACTTAGATTTATTTGAGAGTTAGTAAAATTTTGAAGAAATTCTCTCTTGATTCACTTAAATTATTTTGAGAGAAAGAAAATTTGTTATGCTCATGATCTTCACTTATATTTGTTTGAGCTTATGAAAAGAAACACATGAAAATTAGTCCTAATGTGATAGATATCCAAGAAGGATAAAGAAAAAAATGTCATGAATATCATTGGACAAAATAAACTTGATGATGTGATGATGTGATATGTGAGTTATGTTGATGAGTAATTGTGTTCTAGTAAGAATATTGGTGTTAAGGTTTGTGATTCCCTATGCATGCACGAAAGTCAATAATCATGCAATGATATTATATCCTACTTGTGGTGCATTATTTGGTGTTAATTATGCGTAATGCTTGCTTATGAGATTATTCGTTTCTTGGTTGGTCGCTTCTCAATCTTTTTGCTAGCCTTCATTTTGCACTAAGTATGACCTCTACTTGTGCATCCAAAATCCTTTAAACCAGTTTTGCCACACGAGTCCGCTATATCTACCTATATGCGGTATTCTTTTGCCGTTCTAAGCAAATTTGCATGTGCCATCTCTAATTTTCAAAATAAACTTCTCTTTTCTGTGTTTGTTTCGCTCGTGGAACGGTAACGGGTGGCTAATATTTTCCATGCTGGATGTGCTATTCTCACGATGACTGTTTATTCACTTGTCATTGCATGAGAGTAAGGCAAAGGTTTTAGGGACGCCCAGTCCCGAAATGCAAAATTGAACTTACTTTATGTTGTCAAATAATAAATTCCTTGGAAAGTGTTGGTATGGAGGGCACCTGTGGATACGGTTAGCCATGGAAACTGAAAGAATGGTGGATAAAGGAATAAACTTTATTTTCTGTTTGGGAACCGCCTATGGCATATCTAACATGGAAAGTGTTGGGAACTCTAAGTCGTTTTCGTTGGTGGGATGGATACACCTCCCAAAATTTTTTTTATCTCTAATTTTTTTGCTTTGAGCTCTGGCACCTCTACAAATCCCTACTTCCCTCTGCGAGGGCCTTTGTTTTACTTTATGCAATTTTTATTTTGAATTTGAGTCTCCATCTTCTCTTACAAAAGAACGAACTAAGAGGCAATATGATCGTACCTAAGTATTGGGTGTAGCTAATATTCGAGTGTGTTTCATGAATGGATCAATGTTTGAGCATGATGGACTAGGGATAACTTATTTTATCATTGATATTTTGAAAGACATGGTTGCTTGTTGATATGCTTGAGTATCTAAATTATTATGTCAAAACTAGACTATTGCTTTGAATCACATAAAAGTCCAAATGTCCATGCTATAAAGAAAAGAATATGATATGACATGATAAACAGCACTCCACATCAAAAATTCTGTTTTTATCACTTACCTACTCGAGGACGAGTAGGAGTTAAGCTTGGGGATGTTGATACGTCTCCAATGTATCTATAATTTTTTATTGTTCCATGCTGTTTTATTATCAATCTTGGATGTTTTATAATCATTTTATAGTCATTTTATATCATTTTTGGTACTAACCTATTGACATAGTGCCAAGTGTCAGTTGTTGTTTTTCCCATGTTTTTTACATCACAGGAAATCAATATCAGACGGAGTCCAAATGCCACGAAACTCCATGATGATTTTTTATGGGCCAGAAGGAAGGCAATGGGCCCTGGTTGCACCAGCTGGGAGTCCTGAGGAGGGGACAGCCCACCAGGGTGCCCCAGGAGGCCCAGGCATGCCCTGGTGGGTTGTGCCAACCTTGGGTGCCCCCGGGCCGCCTCTTTGCTCTATAAATTCCCCAAAAATACCAGAACACTAGGGGAGTCGATGAAATATTCATCCAGCCGCTGCAGAGTCCAGAACCACCAGATCCAATCTAGACACCATCTCGGATGGGGTTCACCACCTCCATTGGTGCCTCTCGATGATGCGTGAGTAGTTCTTTGTAGACCTTCGGGTCCGTATTTAGTAGCTAGATGGCTTTCTCTCTCTCGCCAAATTCTCAATACAATGGTCTCTTGGAGATCCATATGATGTAACTCTTTTTGCGGTGTGTTTGTTGGGATCTGATGAACTTTGAGTTTATGATCAGTCATATCTTTTTATATCCATGAAAGTTATTTGAGTTTTTTTGATCTCTTATATGCATGATCTCTTATAGCCTCGTATTTCTTCTCCGATATTTGTGTTTTGTTTGGCCACTTGATCTATTTATCTTGCAATGGGAAGAGGTGCCCGGTAGTGGGTTCGATCTTACGATGCTTGATCCCAGTGACAGAAAGGGAAACAACACGTATGTATCATTGCTATTAAGGATAAAAAGATGAGATCTATATCTACGCAATAGATAAATGGATCTTCTCTACATCATGCCATCGTTCTTATTGCATTACTCCATTTTTCCATGAACTTAATACACTAGATGCATGCTGGATAGTGGTTGATGTGTGGAGTAATAGTAGTAGATGTAGGCAGGAGTCAGTCTACTAATCTTGGATGTGATGCCTATGTAATGATCATTTCCTGGATATCATCACAATTATTTGAGATTCTATCAATTGCCAACAGTAATTTGTTTACCCACCGTTTGCTATCTTTCTCAAGAGAAGCCAATGGCGAAATCTATGGCCACCGGGTCTTCTTCCTCATATATTTGCTTGCGATCTACTTTTCCTTTGCATTTTTATTCAGATCTATTAAACCAAAAATAGAAAAATACTTTGCTGCACTTTATTTTATTTTCGATCTATTATTTCAATCTATTACAAATTTCTGCCATCGTTACCCGAAAGGGATTGACAACCCCTTTAACACGTCAGGTTGCAAGGTGTTGTTATTTGTGTGCAAGTGTTGTTTATGTTGTGTTGCTTGGTTATCCTACTGGTTCGATAACCTTGGTTTCTTCACTGCGGGAAATACCTACCGCCGTTGTGCTGCATCATCCCTTCCTCTTTGGGGAAATACCGACGTAGTCCTAGCAGACAAGAGCTTTTCTGGTGCTATAGTCAGAGAACGGTCAGTGGGAGGGAGGGAGGACCAGCCAAGGGGGGCGCCCAAGTAGGGGGAATCCTACTTGGGGTCTCTCCCAAGCCCCCCCCCTTCCGTATGTGGAGCGTGGGGAAAGGCAGGGAGGGGTGGCGCCCCCCCCCCACCTTTCCTTTCTCCCATGAGAGGGAAAGGCAGGAGGAGCTAGCCCTCCCCCTTTTCCTTCCCTAGGGCTGGCCAACGAAGGGAAGGGGCACACCAGCCCCCTTGTGGGCTAGTCTGTCCTCTCCTTTGGTCCATAAGGCCCATAACTTGCTGGGGCGTGCCTGGAACCCCTTCCGGTGACCCGACTACTTTCCATGCATCCCGAAACACTTCTGGTGCCCAAATACCATCGTCCTATATATGAATATTTATCTATCGACCATTTCGAGACTCCTCGTCCTGTCCGTGATCTCATACGGGACTCCGACCAACAATCGGCCACCAAAACATATAACTCATATATCACTATATCGTCAACGAACGTTAAGCGTGCGGACCCTATGGGTTCGAGAACTATGTAGACATGATCGAGACACCTCTCTGGTCAATAACCAATAGCATAACCTCGATGCCCATATTGGCTCCTACATATTCTATGAAGATATTTATCGGTTGAACCGTTATGTCAACATACGTAATTCCCTTTGTCCATCTGTATGTTACTTGTCCGAGATTCGATCGTCGGTATCTCTATACCTAGTTCAATCTCGTTACCAGAAAGTCTCTTTACTCGTTCCGTAATACCGAGACAGCCCAGAGATACCTCTTCGATACTCGGAGTGACAAATCCTAATCTCGATCTATGCCAACTCAAGAAATACCTTTGAAGATACCTGTAGAGCATCTTTATGATCACCCAGTTACGTTGTGACGTTTGATAGCACACAAGGTATTCCTCCAGTATCCGGGAGTTGCATAATCTCATAGTCGAAGGAATATGTATTTGACATGAAGAAAGCAATAGCAATAAACTGAACGATCATTATGCTAAGCTAACGGATGGGTCTTGTCCATCACATCATTCTCCTAATTATGTGATCCCATTATCAAATGACAACACATGTCTATGGTTAGGAAACCTTAACCATCTTTGATCAATGAGTTAGTCTGGTAGAGGTTTACTAGGGACATGGTATTTGTTTATGTATTCACGCATTTATGTAGGTTTCTGATCAATACAATTCTAGCATGAATAATAAAGTTTTATCATGAATAAAGAAATATAAAATAACAACTCTATTATTGCATCTAGGACATATTTCCTTCGAATTCCTCTAATTAATCATCTGCTTTCAGCATTGTGTAGCATGGCTGACAACCCTTCCGCACAAAGTAGAAACAGATATGGGGAAAATGAATCCCCCTGACGAAGCCCCCATTGGTGTGTGATTGTTTCGGTTACATCCCCATTCACTTTAATCTTGTATTTGATAGTGGAAATGCACTTCATTATCAAATTCATCCACCCTTCATCGAAACCCAGTCTATGCATGATCTCCCTTAAGAAGGTCCACTCAACATGATCGTATGCCTTGCTCATGTCTAGTTTTATTATTGCATAACCCACTGAGCGGTTTCTTTACCTCTGCAACAAGTGTGGTAGTTTATATGCCGGCAGAGTATTACCAGAAATGAGGCGACCAGGCACGAAGGTACACTTGTTAGGCGAGATTATATCAGGAAGAACTATTTTGAGCCTATTCGTTATTACCTTAGAGACCTGCTTGTATACCACATTACATAGGCTTATTGGTCTCATATCATTAATCTTCATTGGATTGTTATTTTCGGGATTAGCACAATAAGTGTATCATTCCAGCCCTCTGGCATGTTTCCTCCCCTTAGAATATGAAGCACTTCCTTGACCACTTGTTCTCCGACAATTTTCCAAAACTTTTTGAAAAAATAGCAGGCATTCCATCAGGACCCGGGGCCTTAAGCTCACCCATACAATTTAGTGCTGCTTTAACCTCTTCTGCACTGGACTCGGCACACAAAATGTTGTTCATGCTCTTAGTCACCCTCACTTGTACAACATGCATAGTTTGCTCGATGTTGCTCCCTGTCACCGTGGTGGAGAAAATGTTCGAAAAGTAGTTTGCAATATGTTACTTCAGTGCATCTTCCCCTTCTGGCAGCTTCCATCATCCCTTTGTAGTTTTTTAATTGTGTTTCTCCTTTTCCTTTCAGAGGCAAAGGCATGGAAAAACGACATATTTCTGTCCCCAGACTGTACCCACTTTACGTGGGCTCGTTGTCACTAGTGAGTATCCTACTGGTGTTCAAGGTGGTCCAGTTTCTCTCAAAAGGTGGTTTCTCAATAAAAGCATAAGGAACAACCGGATCAACATTGTAAAGTATAGTTTCTTCTTTAATTGGTACCGGTTCTTTAATTTCTTCTTTAATAGGTGGGTGATATTTAAAACACTTCTCTTTAGGGAGTTCAACATGAGTAGCAAATGATTCACAAAAGGATGCTACTATTTCAGAGTCAAGTCCATATTTAGTGCTAAACTTTTGAAAAGCATCGGTATCCATAAAAGATTTAACACAATCATACTTAAGTTTAATACCTAACTCTTTACCTTCATCGGGTTCCCAATCTTCAGAGTTGCGTTTAATTCTTTCCAAAAGATCCCACCGGAATTCAATAGTCTTCTTCATAAAAGAACCAGCACAAGAAGTATCAAGCATGGTTTGATCATTACGAGAAAGCCAAGCATAAAAATTTCGGATAATAATTTCTCTTGAGAGCTCATGATTGGGGCATGAATATAACATTGACTTAAGCCTCCCCCAAGCTAGGGCGATACTTTCTCCTTCACGAGGCCAAAAATTATATATATAATTCCGATCATGATGAACTAGATGCATAGGATAAAAAATTTGGTGGAACTCCAATTTCAACCGATTCCAATTCCAAGATCCAATATCATCGCATAGCCTATACCATGCCAATGCTTTTCCCTTCAAAGATAAAGGGAAAACCATCTTCGTAACTTCATCTTCGGGTAAACTTGCAAGCCTGAACAATCCACAAATTTGTTCTACATATATCAAGTGCATATCGGGATGTTCGGTTCCATCTCCTGCATAAGGATTAGCTAGCAGTTGTTCTATCATACCCGAAGGAATTTCATATTCAATATTTTCAGTAGGTGCAGTAGGTTGAGGGGTAGTTAATTGTAGTTCTGGACGAGGTGAAGATACCCTGAACAAACCCCTCAAAGGATTGTTTTCCATAGTAACAAGTGACAATAAATTTCAGCACACTATATAAATGTTTCCTTACCAAATTCCACTTACCAAAGGCGCTTCACTCCCCGGCAATGGCGCCAGAAAATGGCCTTGATGACCACAAGTATAGGGGATCAATTGTAGCTCTTTTTGATAAGTAAGAGTGTCGAACCCAACAAGGAGCAGAAGGAAATGACAAGTGGTTTTCAGCAAGGTAATGTCTGCAAGTGCTGAAATTGTAAGTAGCGGAGCAGTTTGATAGCAAGATAATTCGTAACGAGCAAGTAACGATAGTAGTTAAAAAAGTGCAGCAAGGTAGCCCAATCCTTTTGAGGCAAAGTATAGGCCAAAACGGTCTCTTATGATAAGCAAAGCGTTCTTGAGGGTACACGGGAATTTCATCTAGTCACTTCCATCATGTTGTTTCGATTTGTGTTCGCTACTTTGATAATTTGATATGTCGGTGGACCGGTGCTTAGGTGTTGTTCTTACTTGAACAAACCTCCTAGTTATGATTAACCCTCCCGCAAGCATCCGCAAGTATGAGGTAAGTATTAAAAATAAATTCTAACCATAGCATTAAACTTTTGGATCCAATCGGTCCCTTACGGAATAGCGCATAAACTGGGGTTTAAGCTTCTGTCACTCTCGCAACCCATCATCTAATTGCTGCTCCACAATGCATTCCCTTAGGCCCAAATATGGTGAAGTGTCATGTAGTCGACGTTCACACACCACTAAAGGAATCACAACATACATACTATCAAAATATCAAACACATATCAAGTTCACATGATTACTTGCGACATGATTTCTCCCGTGACCTCAAGAACAAAAGTAACTACTCACAAATGATAAACATGCTCATGATTAGAGGAGTATTAAATAGCGTATTGAATCTGAACATATAATCTTCCACCAAATAAACCATATAGTAGTCAACTACAATATGTAATCAACACTACTAGTCACCCACAAGCACCAATCTATAGTTCCGGTAACAAGATTGAATACAAGAGATAAACTAGGGTTTGAGATGAGATGGTGGTGTTGAAGATGTTGATGGAGATTGCCCTCCCCAAGATGGGAGAGTTGTTGGTGATGATGATGACGATGATTTTCCCCTCCGGGAAGGAAGTTCCCCCGGCAGAATCGCTCCGCCGGAGGGCAAAAGTGCTCCTGCACAAGTTCCGCCTCGAGGCGGCGGCGCTTCGTCCCGAAAGTCCTCTCCTTATTTTTTTTCTAGGTCAAAATGACCTATATACCAGAAGATGGGCACCAGAGGTGGGCCTGGGTGAGCACAACCCACCAGGGCGCGCTCAGGTGGGTTGTGCCCACCTGGTGGGCCCCCTCTGGTAGTTATTTGCTCCAATATTCCTCAAATATTCCATAAAAAATCTCCATGAAGTTTCAGCTTATTTGGAGTTGTGCACACCAGCCCCCTTGTGGGCTAGTCTGTCCTTTCCTTTGGTCCATAAGGCCCATAACTTGCTGGGGCGTGCCTGGAACCCCTTCCGGTGACCCGACTACTTTCCGTGCATCCCGAAACACATCTGGTGCCCAAATACCATCATCCTATATATGAATATTTATCTATCGACCATTTCGAGACTCCTCGTCCTGTCCGTGATCTCATACGGGACTCCGACCAACAATCAGTCACCAAAACATATAACTCATATATCACTATATCGTCAACGAACGTTAAGCGTGCGGACCCTATGGGTTCGAGAACTATGTAGACATGATCGAGACACCTCTCTGGTCAATACCCAATAGCGTAACCTCGATGCCCATATTGGATCCTACATATTCTATGAAGATATTTATCGGTTGAACCGTTATATCAACATACGTAATTCCCTTTGTCCATCTGTATGTTACTTGTCCGAGATTCGATCGTCGGTATCTCTATACCTAGTTCAATCTCGTTACCAGAAAGTCTCTTTACTCGTTCCGTAATACATCACCTCGTGACTAACTCCTTAGTCATTTTCTTGCAAGCTTATGATCTGTATTACCGAGACAGCCCAGAGATACCTCTTCGATACTCGGAGTGACAAATCCTAATCTCGATCTATGCCAACTCAAGAAATACCTTCGAAGATACCTGTAGAGCATCTTTATGATCACCCAGTTACGTTGTGACGTTTGATAGCACACAAGGTATTCCTCCGGTATCCGGGAGTTGCATAATCTCATAGTCAAAGGAATATGTATTTGACATGAAGAAAGCAATAGCAATAAACTGAATGATCATTATGCTAAGCTAACGGATGGGTCTTGTCCATCACATCATTCTCCTAATTATGTGATCCCATTATCAAATGACAACACATGTCTATGGTTAGGAAACCTTAACCATCTTTGATCAATGAGTTAGTCTGGTAGAGGTTTACTAGGGACATGGTATTTGTTTATGTATTCACGCATTTATGTAGGTTTCTGATCAATACAATTCTAGCATGAATAATAAAGTTTTATCATGAATAAAGAAATATAAAATAACAACTCTATTATTGCATCTAGGACATATTTCCTTCGAATTCCTCTAATTAATCCTCTGCTTTCAGCATTGTGTAGCATGGCTGACAACCCTTCCGCACAAAGTAGAAACAGATATGGGGAAAATGAATCCCCTTGACGAAGCCCCCATTGGAGTGTGATTGTTTCGGTTAAATCCCATTTCACTTTAATCTTGTATTTGACAGTGGAAATGCACTTCATTATCAAATTCATCCACCCTTCATCGAAACCCAGTCTATGCATGATCTCCCTTAAGAAGGTCCACTCAACATGATCGTATGCCTTGCTCATGTCTAGTTTTATTATTGCATAACCCACTGAGCGATTTCTTTACCTCTGCAAGAATTGTGGTAGTTTATATGCCGGCAGAGTATTATCAGAAATGACGCGACCAGGCATGAAGGTACACTTGTTAGGCGAGATTATATCAGGAAGAACTATTTTGAGCCTATTCGTTATTACCTTAGAGACCTGCTTGTATACCACATTACATAGGCTTATTGGTCTCATATCATTAATCTTCATTGGATTGTTATTTTCGGGATTAGCACAATAAGTGTATCATTCCAGCCCTCTGGCATGTTTCCTCCCCTTAGAATATGAAGCACTTCCTTGACCACTTGTTCTCCGACAATTTGCCAAAACTTTTTGAAAAAAATAGCAGGCATTCCATCAGGACCCGGGGCCTTAAGCTCACCCATACAATTTAGTGTTGCTTTAACCTCTTCTGCACTGTACTCGGCACACAAAATGTTGTTCATGCTCTTAGTCACCCTCACTTGTACAACATGCATAGCTTGCTCGATGTTGCTCCCTGTCACCGTGGTGTAGAAAATGTTCAAAAAGTAGTTTGCAATATGTTACTTCAGTGCATCTTCCCCTTCTGGCAGCTTCCATCATCCCTTTGTAATTTTTTAATTGCGTTTCTCCTTTTCCTTTCAGAGGCAAAGGCATGGAAAAACGACGTATTTCTGTCCCCAGACTGTAGCCACTTTACGTGGGCTCGTTGTCACTAGTGAGTATCCTACTGGTGTTCAAGGTGGTCCAGTTTCTCTCAAAAGGTGGTTTCTCAATAAAAGCATAAGGAACAACCGGATCAACATTGTAAAGTATAGTTTCTTCTTTAATTGGTACCGGTTCTTTAATTTCTTCTTTAATAGGTGGGTGATATTTAAAACACTTCTCTTTAGGGAGTTCAACATGAGTAGCAAATGATTCACAAAAGGATGCTACTATTTCAGAGTCATGTCCATATTTAGTGCTAAACTTTTGAAAAGCATCGGTATCCATAAAAGATTTAACACAATCATACTTAAGTTTAATACCTAACTCTTTACCTTCATCGGGTTCCCAATCTTCAGAGTTGCGTTTAATTCTTTCCAAAAGATCCCACCGGAATTCAATAGTCTTCTTCATAAAAGAACCAGCACAAGAAGTATCAAGCATGGTTTGATCATTACGAGAAAGCCAAGCATAAAAATTTCGGATAATAATTTCTCTTGAGAGCTCATGATTGGGGCATGAATATAACATTGACTTAAGCCTCCCCCAAGCTAGAGCGATACTTTCTCCTTCACGAGGCCAAAAATTATATATATAATTCCGATCATGATGAACTAGATGCATAGGATAAAAAATTTGGTGGAACTCCAATTTCAACCGATTCCAATTCCAAGATCCAATATCATCGCATAGCCTATACCATGCCAATGCTTTTCCCTTCAAAGATAAAGGGAAAACCATCTTCGTAACTTCATCTTCGGGTAAACTTGCAAGCCTGAACAATCCACAAATTTGTTCTACATATATCAAGTGCATATTGGGATGTTCGGTTCCATCTCCTGCATAAGGATTAGCTAGCAGTTGTTCTATCATACCTGAAGGAATTTCATATTCAATATTTTCAGTAGGTGCAGTAGGTTGAGGGGTAGCTAATTGTAGTTCTGGACGAGGTGAAGATACCCTGAACAAACCCCTCAAAGGATTGTTTTCCATAGTAACAAGTGACAATAAATTTCAGCACACTATATAAATGTTTCCTTACCAAATTCCACTTACCAAAGGCGCTTCACTCCCCGGCAATGGCGCCAGAAAATGGCCTTGATGACCCACAAGTATAGGGGATCAATTGTAGCTCTTTTCGATAAGTAAGAGTGTCGAACCCAACAAGGAGCAGAAGGAAATGACAAGTGGTTTTCAGCAAGGTAATGTCTGCAAGTGCTGAAATTGTAAGTAGCGGAGTAGTTTGATAGCAAGATAATTCGTAACGAGAAAGTAACGATAGTAGTTAAAAAAGTGCAGCAAGGTAGCCCAATCCTTTTGAGGCAAAGTATAGGCCAAAACGGTCTCTTATGATAAGCAAAGCGTTCTTGACGGTACACGGGAATTTCATCTAGTCACTTCCATCATGTTGTTTCGATTTGTGTTCGCTACTTTGATAATTTGATATGTCGGTGTACCGGTGCTTAGGTGTTGTTCTTACTTGAACAAACCTCCTAGTTATGATTAACCCTCCCGCAAGCATCCGCAAGTATGAGGTAAGTATTAAAAATAAATTCTAACCATAGCATTAAACTTTTGGATCCAATCGGTCCCTTACGGAATAGCGCATAAACTGGGGTTTAAGCTTCTGTCACTCTCGCAACCCATCATCTAATTGCTGCTCCACAATGCATTCCCTTAGGCCCAAATATGGTGAAGTGTCATGTAGTCGACGTTCACACACCACTAAAGGAATCACAACATACATACTATCAAAATATCAAACACATATCAAGTTCACATGATTACTTGCGACATGATTTCTCCCGTGACCTCAAGAACAAAAGTAACTACTCACAAATGATAAACATGCTCATGATTAGAGGAGTATTAAATAGCATATTGAATCTGAACATATAAGCTTCCACCAAATAAACCATATAGTAGTCAACTACAATATGTAATCAACACTACTAGTCACCCACAAGCACCAATCTATAGTTCCGGTAACAAGATTGAACACAAGAGATAAACTAGGGTTTGAGATGAGATGGTGGTGTTGAAGATGTTGATGGAGATTACCCTCCCCAAGATGGGAGAGTTGTTGGTGATGATGATGACGATGATTTTCCCCTCCGGGAAGGAAGTTCCCCCGGCAGAATCGCTCCGCCGGAGGGCAAAAGTGCTCCTGCACAAGTTCCGCCTCGAGGCGGCGGCGCTTCGTCCCGAAAGTCCTCTCCTTATTTTTTTTCTAGGTCAAAATGACCTATATACCAGAAGATGGGCACCGGAGGTGGGCCTGGGTGAGCACAACCCACCAGGGCGCGCCCAGGTGGGTTGTGCCCACCTGGTGGGCCCCCTCTGGTAGTTATTTGCTCCAATATTCCTCAAATATTCCATAAAAAATCTCCATGAAGTTTCAGCTTATTTGGAGTTGTGCACACCAGCCCCCTTGTGGGCTAGTCTGTCCTTTCCTTTGGTCCATAAGGCCCATAACTTGCTGGGGCGTGCCTGGAACCCCTTCCGGTGACCCGACTACTTTCCGTGCATCCCGAAACACATCTGGTGCCCAAATACCATCGTCCTATATATGAATATTTATCTATCGACCATTTCGAGACTCCTCGTCCTGTCCGTGATCTCATACGGGACTCCGACCAACAATCGGTCACCAAAACATATAACTCATATATCACTATATCGTCAACGAACGTTAAGCGTGCGGACCCTATGGGTTCGAGAACTATGTAGACATGATCGAGACACCTCTCTGGTCAATAACCAATAGCGTAACCTCGATGCCCATATTGGCTCCTACATATTCTATGAAGATATTTATCGGTTGAACCGTTATATCAACATACGTAATTCCCTTTGTCCATCTGTATGTTACTTGTCCGAGATTCGATCGTCGGTATCTCTATACCTAGTTCAATCTCGTTACCAGAAAGTCTCTTTACTCGTTCCGTAATACATCACCTCGTGACTAACTCCTTAGTCATTTTCTTGCAAGCTTATGATCTGTATTACCGAGACAGCCCAGAGATACCTCTTCGATACTCGGAGTGACAAATCCTAATCTCGATCTATGCCAACTCAAGAAATACCTTCGAAGATACCTGTAGAGCATCTTTATGATCACCCAGTTACGTTGTGACGTTTGATAGCACACAAGGTATTCCTCCGGTATCCGGGAGTTGCATAATCTCATAGTCGAAGGAATATGTATTTGACATGAAGAAAGCAATAGCAATAAACTGAATGATCATTATGCTAAGCTAACAGATGGGTCTTGTCCATCACATCATTCTCCTAATTATGTGATCCCATTATCAAATGACAACACATGTCTATGGTTAGGAAACCTTAACCATCTTTGATCAATGAGTTAGTCTGGTAGAGGTTTACTAGGGACATGGTATTTGTTTATGTATTCACGCATTTATGTAGGTTTCTGATCAATACAATTCTAGCATGAATAATAAAGTTTTATCATGAATAAAGAAATATAAAATAACAACTCTATTATTGCATCTAGGACATATTTCCTTCGAATTCCTCTAATTAATCCTCTGCTTTCAGCATTGTGTAGCATGGCTGACAACCCTTCCGCACAAACTAGAAATAGATATGGGGAAAATGAATCCCCTTGACGAAGCCCCCATTGGGGTGTGATTGTTTCGGTTAAATCCCATTTCACTTTAATCTTGTATTTGACAGTGGAAATGCACTTCATTATCAAATTCATCCACCCTTCATCGAAACCCAGTCTATGCATGATCTCCCTTAAGAAGGTCCACTCAACATGATCGTATGCCTTGCTCATGTCTAGTTTTATTATTGCATAACCCACTGAGCGATTTCTTTACCTCTGCAAGAATTGTGGTAGTTTATATGCCGGCAGAGTATTATCAGAAATGAGGCGACCAGGCATGAAGGTACACTTGTTAGGCGAGATTATATCAGGAAGAACTATTTTGAGCCTATTCGTTATTACCTTAGAGACCTGCTTGTATACCACATTACATAGGCTTATTGGTCTCATATCATTAATCTTCATTGGATTGTTATTTTCGGGATTAGCACAATAAGTGTATCATTCCAGCCCTCTGGCATGTTTCCTCCCCTTAGAATATGAAGCACTTCCTTGACCACTTGTTCTCCGACAATTTGCCAAAACTTTTTGAAAAAAATAGCAGGCATTCCATCAGGACCCGGGGCCTTAAGCTCACCCATACAATTTAGTGCTGCTTTAACCTCTTCTGCACTGTACTCGGCACACAAAATGTTGTTCATGCTCTTAGTCACCCTCACTTGTACAACATGCATAGCTTGCTCGATGTTGCTCCCTGTCACCGTGGTGTAGAAAATGTTCAAAAAGTAGTTTGCAATATGTTACTTCAGTGCATCTTCCCCTTCTGGCAGCTTCCATCATCCCTTTGTAATTTTTTAATTGTGTTTCTCCTTTTCCTTTCAGAGGCAAAGGCATGGAAAAACGACGTATTTCTGTCCCCAGACTGTAGCCACTTTACGTGGGCTCGTTGTCACTAGTGAGTATCCTACTGGTGTTCAAGGTGGTCCAGTTTCTCTCAAAAGGTGGTTTCTCAATAAAAGCATAAGGAACAACCGAATCAACATTGTAAAGTATAGTTTCTTCTTTAATTGGTACCGGTTCTTTAATTTCTTCTTTAATAGGTGGGTGATATTTAAAACACTTCTCTTTAGGGAGTTCAACATGAGTAGCAAATGATTCACAAAAGGATGCTACTATTTCAGAGTCAAGTCCATATTTAGTGCTAAACTTTTGAAAAGCATCGGTATCCATAAAAGATTTAACAAATCATACTTAAGTTTAATACCTAACTCTTTACCTTCATCGGGTTCCCAATCTTCAGAGTTGCGTTTAATTCTTTCCAAAAGATCCCACCGGAATTCAATAGTCTTCTTCATAAAAGAACCAGCACAAGAAGTATCAAGCATGGTTTGATCATTACGAGAAAGCCAAGCATAAAAATTTCGGATAATAATTTCTCTTGAGAGCTCATGATTGGGGCATGAATATAACATTGACTTAAGCCTCCCCCAAGCTAGAGCGATACTTTCTCCTTCACGAGGCCAAAAATTATATATATAATTCCGATCATGATGAACTAGATGCATAGGATAAAAAATTTGGTGGAACTCCAATTTCAACCGATTCCAATTCCAAGATCCAATATCATCGCATAGCCTATACCATGCCAATGCTTTTCCCTTCAAAGATAAAGGGAAAACCATCTTCGTAACTTCATCTTCGGGTAAACTTGCAAGCCTGAACAATCCACAAATTTGTTCTACATATATCAAGTGCATATCGGGATGTTCGGTTCCATCTCCTGCATAAGGATTAGCTAGCAGTTGTTCTATCATACCCGAAGGAATTTCATATTCAATATTTTCAGTAGGTGCAGTAGGTTGAGGGGTAGTTAATTGTAGTTCTGGACGAGGTGAAGATACCCTGAACAAACCCCTCAAAGGATTGTTTTCCATAGTAACAAGTGACAATAAATTTCAGCACACTATATAAATGTTTCCTTACCAAATTCCACTTACCAAAGGCGCTTCACTCCCCGGCAATGGCGCCAGAAAATGGCCTTGATGACCCACAAGTATAGGGGATCAATTGTAGCTCTTTTCGATAAGTAAGAGTGTCGAACCCAACAAGGAGCAGAAGGAAATGACAAGTGGTTTTCAGCAAGGTAACGTCTGCAAGTGCTGAAATTGTAAGTAGCGGAGTAGTTTGATAGCAAGATAATTCGTAACGAGCAAGTAACGATAGTAGTTAAAAGAGTGCAGCAAGGTATCCCAATCCTTTTGAGGCAAAGTATAGGCCAAAACGGTCTCTTATGATAAGCAAAGCGTTCTTGAGGGTACACGGGAATTTCATCTAGTCACTTCCATCATGTTGTTTCGATTTGTGTTCGCTACTTTGATAATTTGATATGTCGGTGGACCGGTGCTTAGGTGTTGTTCTTACTTGAACAAACCTCCTAGTTATGATTAACCCTCCCGCAAGCATCCGCAAGTATGAGGTAAGTATTAAAAATAAATTCTAACCATAGCATTAAACTTTTGGATCCAATCGGTCCCTTACGGAATAGCGCATAAACTGGGGTTTAAGCTTCTGTCACTCTCGCAACCCATCATCTAATTGCTGCTCCACAATGCATTCCCTTAGGCCCAAATATGGTGAAGTGTCATGTAGTCAACGTTCACACACCACTAAAGGAATCACAACATACATACTATCAAAATATCAAACACATATCAAGTTCACATGATTACTTGCGACATGATTTCTCCCGTGACCTCAAGAACAAAAGTAACTACTCACAAATGATAAACATGCTCATGATTAGAGGAGTATTAAATAGCATATTGAATCTGAACATATAAGCTTCCACCAAATAAACCATATAGTAGTCAACTACAATATGTAATCAACACTACTAGTCACCCACAAGCACCAATCTATAGTTCCGGTAACAAGATTGAACACAAGAGATAAACTAGGGTTTGAGATGAGATGGTGGTGTTGAAGATGTTTATGGAGATTGCCCTCCCCAAGATGGGAGAGTTGTTGGTGATGATGATGACGATGATTTTCCCCTCCGGGAAGGAAGTTCCCCCGGCAGAATCGCTCCGCCAGAGGGCAAAAGTGCTCCTGCACAAGTTCCACCTCGAGGCGGCGGCGCTTCGTCCCGAAAGTCCTCTCCTTATTTTTTTTCTAGGTCAAAATGACCTATATACCAGAAGATGGGCACCGGAGGTGGGCCTGGGTGAGCACAACCCACCAGGGCGCGCCCAGGTGGGTTGTGCCCACCTGGTGGGCCCCCTATGGTAGTTATTTGCTCCAATATTCCTCAAATATTCCATAAAAAATCTCCATGAAGTTTCAGCTTATTTGGAGTTGTGCAGAATAGGTAGCCTGATGTAGCTTTTTCAGGTCCAGATTTCCAGCTGCAGAAATTCTCCCTCATTGTGTATACCTTGCATATTATGAGAGAAAAGGCATTAGAATTACTCCAAAAAGCATTATTATGGATAAAAAACATTATAAATAACAGTAAGAAAACATTATGCAAAATGGACGTATCAACGTACTTATCTCCAACATAGCCTAAATCCTTAAGGCCACAATCAGCAAGAGCCATTCAGAATCCCTCCATTTCAGCATCGTGAAGAGCTCGGGAATCGTTTTCGTCATCCCTTGAATATTATAGTTCATCACGAAGTTCTAGTAGCTTGGTGATAGTGACTAGAGGAATCTATCAATCATTATCTTATCTGAAAGATTAACTCCCACATGATTCAAGTGATTGTAGTACTCAGACATTCTGAGCACATGCTCACTGGCTAAGCTATTCTCCTCCATTTTGTAGGCAAAGTACTTGTCAGAGGTCTCATACCTCTCGACACGGGCATGAATCTAAAATACCAATTTTCAGCTCTTGGAACATCTCATATGCTCCATGGCATTCAAAACGTTTTTGAAGTCCCGGTTCTAAGACGTAAAGCATGGCGCACTAAACTATCAAGTAGTCATCATATCGAGCTTGCCAAACGTTCATAACGTCTGCATCTGCTCCTGCAACAGGTCTGTCACCTAGCATTGCATCAAGGACATAATTCTTCTGTGCAGCAATGAGGATAATCCTCTGATCAAGGACCCAATCCGCATCATTGCTACTATCATCTTTCAACTTATTTTTCTCTAGGAACATATCAAAAATAGGGGAGCTATATCACGAGCTATTGATCTACAACATAGATATGCAAAATCTATGAAGACTAAGTTCATGATAAATTTAAGTTCAATTAATCAAATTACTAATGAACTCCCACTTAAATAAACATCCCTCAAGTTATTTAAGTGATACATGATCCAAATCAACTAACCCATGTCCGATCATCACGTGAGATGGGGTAGTCATCAATGGTGAACATCTCTATGTTGATCATATCTACTATATGACTCATGTTCGACCTTTCGGTCTCTAGTGTTCTGAGACCGTGTCTGTAGATGCTAGGCTCGCCAAGTTTAACCCAAGTGTTCTGCATGTGCAAAAATGTTTTACACCCGTTGTATGTGAACGTAGAGTCTATCACACCCGATCATCACGTGGTGCTTTGAAACGACGAACTTTGCCAATGGTGCATACTTGGGGAGAACATTTTTATCTTGAAATTTAGTGAAGGGATCATCTTATAATGCTACCGTCGTACTAAGAAAAATAAGATGCATAAAGGATAAACATCACACGCAATCATAAAATATGTGACATGATATGGCCATCATCATCTTGTGCTTTTGATCTCCATATCCAAAGCATTGTCATGATCTCCTTTGTCACTGGCTTGACACCTTGATCTCTATCATAGCGTCGTCGCATCGAGGTCGTCACACCAACTATTGCTTCTACAACTATCGCTAACGCATAGTGATAAAGTAAAGCAATTACATGGTGTTTGCACTTCATACAATAAAGAGACAACCCTAAGGCTCCTGCCGGTTGTCGATATTACAAAACATGATCATCTCATACATCAACATATATCACATCATATCTTGAACATATCACATCACAACATGCCCTGCAAAAACAAGTTAGACGTCCTCTACTTTGTTGTTGCAAGTTTTACGTGGCTGCTACGGGCTTCTAGCAAAAACCGTTCTTACCTACGGCAAAAACCACAACGGTGATTTATCAAGTTTGCTATTTTAACCTTCTTCAAGGACCTCCATAGTCAAATTCGATTCAACTAAAGTAGGAGAAACAGAGACCCGCCAGCCATCTTTATGCAAAACTAGTTGCATGCCTGTCAGTGGAACTGGTCTCATGTGCGTGGACATGTATGGTTGGTCCCGTCCGCTTCATCCCACAATACCGCCGAATCAAAATAAGACATTGGTGGTAAGAAGTATGACTATCACCGCCCACAACTCTTTTTGTTCTACTCGTGCATATCATCTAAGCATGGACGTGGCTCGGATGCCATTGTTGGGGAACGTTGCATGGAAAACAAAAAAATTCTACGCACATGCAATGATCTATCCATGGACATGCATAGCAACGAGGGGGAGAGTGTGTCTACTTACCCTCGTAGACCGTAAGCAGAAGTGTTTGACAACGCGGTTGATGTAGTCGAACTTTCTTCACGATCCAACCGATCGAGTACCGAACATATGGCACCTCCGCGTTCAGCACACGTTCAGCTCAATGATGTCCGCGCCTTCTTGATCCAGCAAGACGGCGAGGTAGTGGATGAGTTCCGGCGGCACGACGGCGTGGTGACAGTGATGGTGAAGTTATCTCTGCAGGGCTTTGCCTAAGCACTACCAAAATATGACCTGGGGTGTAAACGGTGGAGGGGGCGCCACACACGGCTAAGCAATTGTCTGTCCTGTGCAAAAACCACAACGGTGATTCATCAAGTTTGTTGTTTTAACCTTCTTCAAGGACTGGCCGTAGTCAAATTCGATTCAACCAAAGTAGGAGAAATAGACACCCGCCAGCCACCTTTATGCAAAACTAGTTGCATGTCTGTCAGTGGAAACGGTCTCATGTGCGTGGACATGTAAGGTTGGTCCGGGCCGCTTCATCCCACAATACCGCCAAATCAAAATAAGATGTTGGTGGTAAGCAATATGACTATCACTGCTCACAACTCTTTGTGTTCTACTCGTGCATATCATCTACGCATAGACCTGGCTCGGATGCCACTGTTGGGGAATGTTGCATGGAAAACAAAAAATTTCTAGACACACGCAATGATCTATCCATGGAGATGCAAAGAAAAGAGGGGGAGAGTGTGTCTACGTACCCTCGTAGACCGTAAGCGGAAGCGTTTGACAACACGGTTGATGTAGTCGAACTTTCTTCATGATACAACCGTTCGAGTACCGAACATACGGCACCTCCGCGTTCAGCACATGTTCAGCTCAGTGATATCTGCGCCTTCTTGATCCAGCAAGACAGCGAGGTAGTGGATGATTTCCGGCAGCACGATGGCGTGGTGACGGTGATGGTAAAATTATATCCGTAGGGCTTCGCCTAAGCACTACAAAAATATGACCGGGGGTGTAAACGGTGGAGGGGGGCGCCGCACACGGCTAAGCAATTGTCTGTTCTGTGCTAGCCCCCCCCCCACTCCCACATATATATAGGTGGGAGGGAGGGAGTAGCAGGAAAGGGGGGCGCCCAAGTAGGGGGGAATCCTACTTGGGGTCTCTCCCAAGCCCCACCCCCCCTTTCCTTATTTGGAGCATGGAGAAAGGCAGGGAAGGGTGCCCCCCCCTTCCTTTCTCCCATGAGAGGGAAAGGCAGGAGGGGCTGGCCCTCCCCCTTTTCCTTCCCTAGGGCTGGCCAACCAAGGGAAGGGGCACACCAGCCCCCTTGTGGGCTGTTCTGTCCCCTCCTTTTGCCCATAAGGCCCATAACTTGCTCGGGGGTGCCCGAAACCCCTTCCGGTGACCCGACTACTTCCCAGTGCGTCCCGAAACACTTCCGGTGCCCAAATACCATCGTCCTATATATCAATATTTATCTACCGGCCATTTCGAGACTCCTCATCATGTCCGTGATCTCATCCGGGACTCTGAACAACATTTGGTCACCAAAACATATAACTCATATAACACTATATCGTCAGCGAACGTTAAGCGTGCGGACCCTACGGGTTCGAGAACTATGTAGACATGACCGAGACACCTCTCCAGTCAATAACCAATAGCAGAACCTGGATGCCCATATTGGATCCTACATATTCTATGAAGATATTTAAAGGTCGAACCGTTATGACAATATACGTAATTCCCTTTGTCCATCTGTATGTTACTTCTCCGAGATTCGATCGTCGGTATCTCTATACCTAGTTTAATCTCGTTACCAGCAAGTCTCTTTACTCGTTCTGTAATACATCACCTCGTGACTAACTCCTTAGTCATTTGCTTGCAAGCTTATGATGTGTATTACCGAGACGGCCCAAAGATACCTCTTCGATACTCGGAGTGATAAATCCTAATCTCGATCTATGCCAACTCAACAAATACCTTCGAAGATACCGGTAGAGCATATTTATGATAACCTAGTTGTGTTGTGATGTTTGATAGCACACAAGGTATTCCTCCGGTATCCGGGAGTTGCATAATCTCATAGTTGAAGGAATATGTATTTGACATGAAGAAAGCAATAGCAATAAACTGAACGATCATTATGCTAAGCTAACAGATGGGTCTTGTCCATCACATCATTCTCCTAATGATGTGATCCCATTATCAAATGACAACACATGTCTATGGTTAGGAAACCATAACCATCTTTGATCAACGAGCTAGTCTAGTAGAGGTTTAGTAGGGACATGGTATTTGTTTATGTATTCACACATGTATTTAGGTTTCCGATCAATACAGTTCCAGCATCAATAATAAACTTTTATCATGAATAGGGAAATATAAAATAACAACTTTCTTATTGCATCTAGGGCATATTTCCTTCAAATTCCTCTAATTAATCCTCTCCTTTCAGTATTGTGCAGCATGGCTGACAACCCTTCCGCACAAAGTAGAAATAGATGTGGGGAAAATGAATCCCCTTGACGAAGCCCCCTTTGGGGTGTGATTTTTTCGGTAACCCCATTTACTTTAATCTTGTATTTGACGGTGGAAATGCACTTCATTATCAAATTCATCCACCCTTCGTCGAAACCCAGTCTATGCATCATCTCCCTTAAGAAGGTCCACCCGACACGGTCGTATGCCTTGCTCATGTCTAGTTTTATTGCTGCATAACCCACTGAGCCATTTCTTTCCCTCTACAAGAAGTGTGTTAGTTCATATGCCAGAAGAGTATTATCATAAATGAGGCGACCAGGCACGAAGGCACTCTGGTTAGGCAAGATTATATCAGGAAGAACTATTTTGAGCCTATTCGTTATAACCTTAGAGAGGAGCTTGTATACCACATTACATAGGCTTATTGGTCTCATATCATTAATCTTCATTGGATTGTTATTTTTCAGGATTAGCACAATAAGTGTATCATTCCATCCCTTTGGCATGTTTCCTCCCCTCGGAATATGAAGCACTTCCTTGACCAATTGTTCTCCGACAATTTTCCAAAACTTTTTGAAAAAAATAGCAGGCATTCCATCCGGACCCGGGGCCTTAAGATCACCCATACAATTTAGTGCTGCTTTAACCTCTTCTTCAGTGTACTCGGCACACAAAACGTTGTTCATGCTCTCAATCACCCTCAGTTGTACAACATGCATAACTTCCTCGCTGTTGCTCCCTGTCACCGTGGTGGAGAAAATGTTCGAAAAGTAGTTTGCAATATGTTCCTTCAGTGCATCTTCCCCTTCTGGCAGCTTCTGGCAGCTAGTCCTCCACTTTTCCCTTCAAGGTCTCTTACCACCATATTGCTCATTCCCAGCATCCACTTGAATTTCCCATTATCCTCTCATCCATTTTGGTTTCAGACAAGAAGAGGATGTCGGGGTCCTCCTGCTTTTGGAGGACCAGAAGCCCCCAGACGGTCGGGCCATTCCCTAGTCCCTGGCAGTTCCAAGCTATTATTTTCATTTTGATTCATTGGGTTGTCCTTGCAGCCCAGGGTTCTCTCCATCTGTTTGTATGTTTCCTTCATTTCCCTCTTGCGTTGCTACCTCGCCATCAACTTCCATTCTAGCTCTCTTCAGTATCTCTGCTTCCAAGTCTACATTCATCACATCAGCATTTCTCTTCTTCAGAATAGTCTCAAAGGGCTCTTTTTTGTAGCTTCTCCTTCGTTCTTTCACGTCGCTTGAAGGTGTCAAGCTTCAGAATTTTACCTGACCTGATTCCCCTATTTCTTTCCTCATTATGTTCTATTGTGGAACGTAGTAATTTCAAAAAAAAATCCTATGCACACACAGGATCATGGTGATGCATAGCAACGAGAGGGGATAGTGTGTCCACGTACCCTCGTAGACCGAAAGCAGAAGCGTTAGCACAACGCGGTTGATGTAGTCGTACGTCTTCACGATCGACCGATCCAAGTACCGAACGTACGGCACATTCGAGTTCAGCACACGTTCAGCTCGATGACGTCCCTCGAACTCCGATCCAGCCGAGCTTTGAGGGAGACTTACGTCAGCACGACAGCATGGTGACGGAGATGATGATGCTACCGACGCAGGGCTTCGCCTAAGCACTGCTACGATATTATCGAGGTGGAATATGGTGGAGGGGGGCACCGCACACGGCTAAGAGATCAAGAGATCAATTGTTTGTCTATGGGGTTCCCCCTCGCCACGTATATAAAAGATGGAGGGAGGAGGAGGCCGTCCCTCATAGGGCTCACCCAAAGTGTGGAATCCTACTAGGACTCCCTAGTCCTAGTAGGATTCCACCTCCCACATGGAATAGGAAAAAGGGAAGGGAGAAGGAGAAGGAAGGAAGGGGCGCCCCTTTCCCTAGTCCAATTCGTACCAGTCCATGGGGAGGGGGCGCGGCCACCCTTGAGGCCTTTATCTCCTTTCCCGTATGGCCCATTAAGGCCCAATATGAATTCCCGTAACTCTCTGGTACTCCGAAAAATACCCGAATCACTCGGAACCTTTCTGATGTCCGAATATAGCCTTCCATTATATCGATCTTTATGCCTCGACCATTTAGAGACTCCTCGTCATGTCCCTGATCTCATCTGGGACTCCGAACAAACTTCGATCATCAAATCACATAACTCATAATACAAATCATCACAGAACGTTAAGCGTGCAGACCCTACGGGTTCAAGAACTATGTAGACATGACCGAGACTGATCTCCAGTCAATAACCAATAGCGGAACCTGGATGCTCATATTGGTTCCTACATATTCTATGAAGATCTTTATCGGTCAAACCGCATAACAACATATGTTGTTCCCTTTGTCATCAGTATGTTACTTTCCCGAGATTCGATCGTCGGTATCTCAATACCTAGTTCAATCTCGTTACCAACAAATCTCTTTACTCGTTCTGTAATGCATCATCCCACAACTAACTCATTAGTCACAATGCTTGCAAGGCTTATAGTGATGTGCATTACCGAGAGGGCCTAGAGATACCTCTCCGATACACGGAGTGACAAATCCTTATCTTGATCTATGCCAACTCAAGAAACACCATCGGAGACACCTATAGAGCAGCTTTATAATCACTCAGTTACGTTGTGACATTTGATAGCACACAAGGTGTTCCTCCGGTATTCGGGAGTTGCATAATCTCATAGTCTGAGGAACATGTATAAGTCATGAAGAAAGCAGTAGCAATGAGACTGTAACGATCATAATGCTAAGCTAACGTATGGGTCTTGTCCATAACATCATTCTCCTAATGATGTGATCCCATTCATCAAATGACAACACATGTCTATGGTTAGGAAACATAACCATCTTTGATAAACGAACCAGTCAAGTAGAGGCATACTAGGGACACTTTGTTTTGTCTATGTATTCACACATGTACTATGTTTCCGGTTAATACAATTCTAGCATGAATAATAAACATTTATCATGAAATAAGGAAATAAATAATAACGTTATTATTGCCTCTAGGGCATATTTCCTTCAGTCTCCCACTTGCACTAGAGTCAATAATCTAGTTCACATCACCATGTGATTTAACACCAATAGTTCACATTGCCATGTGACCAACACTCAAAGGGTTTACTAGAGTCAGTAATCTTAGTTCACATCGCCATGTGATTAACACCCAAAGAGTACTAAGGTGTGATCATGTTTTGCTTGTGAGAAAAGTTTAGTCAACGGGTCTGCCAAATTGAGATCCGTATGTATTTTGAAAATTTCTATGTCTACAATGCTCTGCATGAAGCTACTTTAGCTAATTGCTCCCACTTTCAATATGTATCCGGATTGTGACTTAGAGTCATCCAGACCGGTGTCAAATCTTGCATCGACGTAACTCTTTACGACGAACTCTTTATCACCTCCATAACCGAGAAATATTTCCTTAGTCCTCTAAGGATAATTTTGATCGATGTCCAGTAATCTACTCCTAGATCAAAAATTGTACTCCCTTGCCAAACTCAGGGCAGGGTATACAATAGGTTTGGTACACAGCATGGCATACTTTATAGAACATATGGCTGAGGCATAGGGAATGACTTTCATTCTCTCTCTATCTTCTGCTGTGGTCGGGCTTTGAGTCTTACTCAACTTCACACCTTGCAACATAGACAAGAACTCTTTCTTTGTCTGTTCCATTTTGAACCACTTCAAAAACTTGTCAAGGTATGTACTCATTGAAAAAAAAACTTATCAAGTGTCTTGATCTATCTCTATAGATCTTGATGCTCAATATGTAAGCAGCTTCACCGAGGTATTTCTTTGAAAAACTCCTTTCAACCACTCCTTTATGCTTTCCAGAAAATTCTACATCATTTCCGATCGACAATATGTCATTCACATATACTTATCTGAAAGGCTGTAGTTCTCCCACTCACTTTCTTGTAAATATAGGCTTCACCGAAAGTCTGTATAAAACTAGATTCTTTGATCAACTTATCAAAGCGTGTATTCCAACTCCGAGATGCTTGCACCAGTCCATAGATGGATCACTAGAGCTTGCATATTTTGTTAGCACCTTTAGGATTGATAAAACCTTCTGGTTGCATCATATACAACTCTTCTTTAATAAATCCATTAAGGAATGCACTTTTTTCTTAACCATTTGCCAGATTTCATAAAATGCGTCAATTTCTAACATGATTCGGACAGACTTAAGCATAGATATGAGTGAGAAACTCTCGTCGTAGTCAACACCTTGAACTTGTCGAAAACCTTTTGCGACAATTCTAGCTTTGTAGATTGTAACACTACTATCAGCGTCCGTCTTCCTCTTGAAGATCCATTTAATCTCAATGGCTCGCCGATCATCGGGCAAGTCAATCAAAGTCCATACTTTGTTCTCATACATGGATCCCATCTCAGATTTCATGGCCTCAAGCCATTTTGCGGAATCTGGGCTCATCATCGCTTCCTTATAGTTCGTAGGTTCATCATGGTCAAGTAACATGACCTCCAGAAAAGGATTACCAAACCACTTTGGTGCGGACCTTACTCTGGCTGACCTACGAGGTTCGGTATTAACTTGATCTGAAGTTTCATGATCATCATCATTAACTTCCTCACTAATTGGTGTAGGCATCACTAGAACTAATTTCTGTGATGAACTTCTTTCCGATTTGGGAGTAGGTACAATTACCTCATCAAGTTCTACTTTCCTCCCACTCACTTCTTTCGAGAGAAACTCCTTCTCTAGAAAGGATCCATTCTTAGCAATAAAGATCTTGCCTTCGGATCTGTGATAGAGGGTGTACCCAACATTTTGGGTATCCTATGAAGACACACTTCTCCGATTTGGGTTCAAGCTTGTCATGTTGAAACTTTTTCACATAAGCATCGCAACCCCAAACTTTAAGAAACGACAGCTTAGGTTTCTTGCTAAACCACAGTTCATACGGTGCCGTCTCAACGGATTTAGATGGTGCCCTTTTTAACGTGAATGCAGCTGTCTCTAATGCATAACCCCACGATAGTGGTAAATCGGTAAGAAACATCATAGATTGCACTATATCCAATAAAGTACGGTTATGACGTTCAGACACACCATTATGATGTGGTGTTCCAGGTGGCATGAATTTGTGAAACTATTCCACATTGTTTTAATTGCAGGCCAAACTCGTGACTCAAATATTCGTCTCTGCGATCAGATCGTAGAAACTTTATTTTCTTGTCACGATGATTTTCCACTTCATTCTGAAATAATTTGAACTTTTCAAATGTTTCAAACTTATGTTGCATCAAGTAGATATACCCATATTTGCTCAAATCATCTGTGAAGGTCAGAAAATAACGATACCCGCCGCGAGCCTCAACACTCATCGGACCGCATACATTGGTATGTATTATTTCCAAGAAGTCAGTGGCTTGCTCCATTGTTCCGGAGAACGGAGTCTTAGTAATCTTGCCCATGAGGCATGGTTCGCAAGCATCAAGTGATTCATAATCAAATGATTCCAAAAGCCCATCAGCATGGAGTTTCTTCATGCGCTTTACACCAATATGACCTAAACGGCAGTGCCACAATTAAGTTGCACTATCATTATTAACTTTGCATCTTTTGGCTTCAATATTATGAATATGTGTATCACTACGATCGAGATTCAATAAACCATTTATATTGAGTGTATGACCATAGAAGGTTTTATTCATATAAATAGAACAACAATTACTCGTTGACTTAAATGAATAACCGTATTGCCATAAAAAAGTTGGAATACGGTAGATATAATACAAAAACAAAATAAGAATTGGTTCTTCAATCTCCTGCTTAAGATCGCCATTGTGTCTTGCTAGAGCTACGATCTCGTCCATGTAGTCCTTGCGTGTAGACTTCAGTTCTCCTTCTAGCTCGATGATCCTTGCCTTCGCATTCTTCAACTCTATCATATCATTGCACATCTGGTTCTCATGGTGTCGAATGTGCTGGTTTAACTCCTGGATGAAAGATGCAATGGATCTATCCTTCTTGGTGCTGACTAACTCCCATTGTTCATCTCGGCGTCCACAAATCTGGTAGATAGTGTCCTTGAGGTCTTCTTGATAAACTTCTCCAATGCGTCCTATGGTGATATGAGCTGCCATGCTCCTTCCCAGACTCCAGGTTGATGCATTGAAAACACTATCTATAGGCTTCGTGATTGGCGCGAATGTCCTTCCCGGAACGTGAGCTTGAATCTTCCAGCGCTCCTCTTCAGGCAGAGTGGCGTTGAAGGTTCCCGTGAAGCTTGGTAATCCAATGTTCAGGTACTTGGTGACTTCCTTCTGGTGAAATCCAAATGGTGTGCCTTCATCCGGTTGGGCGTACTTAATCTTCGCGTTCGTCATCCTAATAGAGTAGAAAAGATGAGGAGTTAGAAAATGAGAAGAGAATGGTGATCTATGGCTTTAACTTAGTGGTCGTGTCCTACAGTCAGTGTGTGCTCTGATACCATCTCTGTCGCGACCCGACCCGAATGGATCAAGCGCTCTGTGCTTAGGTATCATCCATGGATCAGTAATGCTGACACCACAAGTACATCGAAGGATTTATAGCAGAGTGGCAATCACACACTTATTACATCGTTGTCTCAAAGAGAACTTATTACAATAAATATGGCTTAAGGCCATCTAATAGTGATAACAGCGGAAGACTCGGAAGATAAAAGGGTCCATCAACTCCAACGACATCACTGAGTATAGAACCACGACCTAAAAGCACCTTACTCGTCGTCTGAAAAGTCTGCAACATGAAGGTTGCAGCCCGAAAACGGGTCAGCACATGGAATATGCTGGCAATGTAACACATAGAGTAATGGAATGAAATAGCTATACTATATGCATATATGGCTGGTGGAAAGCTCTATGGTTACAGTTTTGCGTAAAGCCAGTTTTTCCCTACTGCAAAGGAATAAATTTATTTAACTATCAAGGTGGTGGTTAAACATCCAGAATGGTTGACAGCATTCCGATCCCAATTAAGTAATTAAAACCCAACAGCATTAATTAGAAGTAACGTGATGAGATTCACATGATATTCAAGTACTAGATACTCAAGTTGTCCATAACCGGGGACACGGCTAATCATGATTAGTTTGTACACTCTGCAGAGGTTTGCGCACTTTTCCCCACATGACTCGATCGCCTCCGTTTGTTTTCTCGCACTACATGGTGTTTGAGAAACGGATGACCGAGACATAGTCTTTCAGAAGCGCTAGCACCTTACGTGTGGGGTAGACCGTACCACCTACAACCCCTACATCTGCTAGTCCACCCCGTAAGAGTTCGCACAACTTAGTCAACTATGCCAGAGCCCATAGTAGCATGTGGCTGCACACGGAAGTTTCTAGCATGAATTATCTTATGATCCCTTTGAGCCTGGGTGGCGGTCCGAAAAAAAAACAGGCAAGTGCTGATAGACATCAGGTGCCTCAATCCACCCAGATGTGTGTTAGGTTGCCACCTTAGATAAACCATTAAATTAACAATCTCACATCTATCATGGATATCACTCACCCAATCCACGTCTACTAGCATAGCATGGCATAATAAGCAAACGTAGAAGTAACTCCCAAAGGTTTCATAATAATACAAGTGATAGGTACTACCTCATCTACTTCCCATCCCATAGTTTAATTAGATCCTAATCATGCAATGTGAGAGGATTGATCTAATGCAATAAAACATGGGTTGTAGAAAAGGTATGATCAAAGTGTTACTTGCCTTGCTGATGATCTGCGAGACCTAGGGTTTCGAAGTAACAAGCGGCGCAATCCGGGTGATCTATCACAGACAAACAACAAGCACACAATAAGTACTCATCTAATGCACAGGTAAAACTCGAACAAGAGAACGAACCAGAAAGTTCAACTTAAGAACTCTGGTTGCAAAGAAAGAACGAACCGAACAAAGAAACGGAAAACAAACGGCGGAAGAAAACAACTCGGTTCTAGCAAGTTGAAACTAGGTCAAATTTTACTATAGCAAAGGCTTGTTCAAGTTGATTAGTCGGAACGGCGGTTTCGAAACGAAACTCCAGGCGCTTGAATCACCTGATTCCGATAAACGAGCGGGAAGAAAGACTAGAACGAAGATCGGATCTGAGATCGCGATCGCGGAATAAATCCGACGAAAAGAAAAAGAAGAACGATTAAACGAACGGGCGTCGTTAACCGGGGAATAATCGGTGATCACGTTCGTTGAGACGAACGGTCCGAAAGAAGAACGAAAACCGATCTAGGGTTTTCGGAAAAGAAAACCAAAACAAAGAACGAAAGAAAACTGGAACGGTTAAGAAAGAACCGGAACGGTTTAGAAGAAAAACTGAACCGAGGGGATAAAAAGAGACGCGGCGCGGGACAACCTCGGCGAGGCTCCGGCGAACGGCGGCTACGGCTATAGGGCGGCGGCGGCGGGTGAGGGGCGTGGGGTGGGGCGCGGCTAAGGAGGAGAGGGGCTTGGGATTGATGTGAGGAGAGGGGGGTTTTGGGGTGTATTTATATAGGTGGGGGGTTACTTGGGGTAGGGGGCAAGCAAAAGAGGGAAAACAAAACAAGGAAAGGGGGGGCTAACCGGCCTAGAGTCCCTCTGGGACTCGGCCTAGAGCGAGGGAGGCGGCGGCCTGGCGCTGCGCCTGGCGCGCGCACTGGCTGGGGAGGCGGCCGGCTGGCTGGGCCTTTGGCCCGGCTGGCCTTGGTCCTTTTTTTTTAAATCGGTTACGCGCGCAGAAAAACAAAAGAAAGAAAATCTAAATGAACTCCAAAAATTTCTAAAGTAAATTTTCCCAACTCCTAAAAATGAGTCGAACAAAATGAACTTTTCTCCGTGCCTAAAATGCAATTTTTGAAAACACGCATTTTTCCCTATCCAAATAAAAAGCAAACAAACACCGAAAACCAAAATTTGATTTATTCATTAGATCTTCATTTTTCCTAAATTTGGGAAAGTCATATTATTCCCTCTCTCATATTTTTGATGTGGGAAAAATAATTGAAGATGAAATAAATAAATCAAATGATCCTCTTTTCCAAAATTTGAGAGAACTCAAATATGAAAATAACGAAATCTCCAACTCTCTCCGTGGGTCCTTGAGTTGCGTGAAATTTCTAGGATCAACCAAAATGCATGAAAATATGATATGCATGATGATCTAGTGTATAACATTCCAAATTGCAAATTTGGGATGTTACAAACCTACCCCCCTTAAGATGAATCTCGCCCTCGAGATTCGGGTTGGCTAGAAAATAGGTGAGGGTGGTCCTTGAGCAAATCTTCTTCTCTTTCCCAGGTGGCTTCATCCTCTGAGTGATGGTTCCACTGAACTTTGCAAAACTTGATAACCTTGCTGCGGGTAACTCTGCTGGCATAATCGAGAATCTTGACTGGCTTTTCCTCATACGTTAAGTCGTCCTTCAACTGAATCGCTTCGAGTGGCACGGTATCTCTTAGCGGTACCTCCGCCATCTCGGTGTGACATTTCTTCAGCTGAGAAACATGGAATACATCATGAACTCCTGACAGCTCCTCGGGTAATTCCAACTTATAAGCGACTTCTCCCATACGTTGCAAGATCTTGTACGGTCCAACGAAACGCGGTGCTAACTTTCCCTTAACTCCAAAGCGCTTAACTCCTCGAAGTGGGGATACTCGAAGATAAACTATGTGTCCGGTTTCGTAAACTGTCTCCTTGCGTTTAGAATCTGCGTAGCTCTTCTGCCTGGACTGGGCTACCTTGAGCCTATCGCGAATCAACTTAACTTTCCGTTCAGACTCCTTAATCAAATCTGGTCCAAAGAATTGGCGGTCTCCTACATCGTCCCATGACAACGGTGTCCTGCACCTCCTTCCGTATAAAGCTTCGAAAGGTGCCATCTTCAAACTGGTTTGGTAACTGTTGTTATAAGAAAACTCCGCATACGGCAAGTTATCGTCCCAACTAGATCCATAATCTAGTGCACAAGCTCTCAGCATATCTTCCAAAATCTGATTGACTCTCTCGGTCTGTCCATCTGTCTGTGGGTGAAAAGCTGTGCTGAACTCCAGTCTGGTTCCTAAAGTTTCATGCAACTGATTCCAAAACTTTGAGGTAAATTGGGTTCCTCTATCTGATACGATACTCCTCGGAACTCCATGCAAACAAATGATCCTAGTCATGTATATCTTCGCCAACTTAGCACTGGTGTAAGTGGTCTTAACTGGAATAAAATGTGCTACCTTCGTCAAACGATTAACTACTACCCATATCGAGTCATAGCCTGCTTTCGTCCTGGGTAGTCCTGTGATAAAATCCATGCCTATATTATCCCACTTCCATTCGGGTATCGGCAATGGTTGTAGCAATCCTGCTGGCTTCTGATGCTCTACCTTTACTCTCTGACATACGTCACAAACTGCTACATATGCTGCAATATCCTTCTTCATTCCGGTCCACCAGAATGTTTCCTTCAAATCCAAATACATCTTGGTATTCCCTGGGTGAATCGAATACGGTGAATCATGTGCCTCGTGCAAAATCAGCTTCCTGATCTCCGGGTCATTTGGCACATAAACACGGTCCTCAAACCATAGGGTATCGTGCTCATCCTCACGAAATCCCTTTGCTTTTCCTTCGCTCAATTTCTCTTTTATAGCAGCAATCTCCTTGTCAGATTTCTGAGCTTCTCTGATCTTATCCATCAAGGTTGACTGAATCTCTAATGCTGCTACATAGCCTCTCGGAACTATTTCCAAACATAGCTCACGAAGGTTTTCTGCTAACTCCTTTGGTACTTCTCCCGTCACTAGGGTGTTGACATGGCTCTTACGGCTCAATGCGTCAGCTACCACATTAGCTTTTCCGGGATGGTAATGCAATCTCATGTCATAATCCTTGATGAGCTCCAACCATCTCCTTTGTCTGAGGTTCAACTCCTTCTGCGTGAAAATGTACTTCAAACTCTTGTGATCCGTGTACACCTCACAATGATTTCCAATGAGGAAATGTCTCCACGTTTTCAATGCATGCACTACGGCTGCTAACTCCAAATCATGCGTGGCATAATTCAACTCATGAGGCTTCAGTTGCCGTGAAGCATACGAAACAACTCTCCCTTCCTGCATAAGCACTGCTCCAAGTCCTCAATGTGAAGCGTCGCAATACACCTCATAATCCTTGGTCTGATCTGGCAAAATCAATACTGGTGAGGTAACCAAGCGTTTCTTCAATTCCTGGAAACTAGCCTCACATTCCTCAGTCCAATTGAACTTAGTATCCTTCTTCAACAATTCAGTCATGGGCTTTGCAATCTTTGAAAAGTTCTCAATTGAAAAGTTATTTGAGTTTTTTTGATCTCTTATATGTATGATCTCTTATAGCCTCGTATTTCTTCTCCGATATTTGGGTTTTGTTTGGCCACTTGATCTATTTATCTTGCAATGGGAAGAGGTGCCCGGTAGTGGGTTCGATCTTACGATGCTTGATCCAGTGATAGAAAGGGAAACAACACGTATGTATCATTTCTATTAAGGATAAAAAGATGAGATCTATATCTACGCAATAGATAAACGGATCTACTCTACATCATGCCATCGTTCTTATTGCATTACTCCATTTTTCCATGAATTTAATACACTAGATGCATGCTGGATAGTGGTTGATGTGTGGAGTAATAGTAGTAGATGTAGGCAGGAGTCAGTCTACTAATCTTGGACGTGATGCCTATGTAATGACATTGCCTGGATATCATCACAATTATTTGAGATTCTATCAATTGCCAACAGTAATTTGTTTACCCACCGTTTGCTATCTTTCTCAAGAGAAGCCAATGGCGAAATCTATGGCCCCCGGGTCTTCTTCCTCATATATTTGCTTGCGATCTACTTTTCCTTTGCATTTTTACTCAGATCTATTAAACCAAAAATAGAAAAATACTTTGCTGCACTTTATTTTATTTGCGATCTATTATTTCAATCTATTACAAATTTCTGGCATCGTTACCCGAAAGGGATTGACAACCCCTTTAACACGTCAGGTTGCAAGGTGTTGTTATTTGTGTGCAGGTGTTGTTTATGTTGTGTTGCTTGGTTATCCTACTGGTTCGATAACCTTGGTTTCTTCACTGAGGGAAATACCTACCGTCGTTGTGCTGCATCATCCCTTCTTCTTTGGGGAAATACCGACGTAGTCCTAGCAGACAAGAGCTTTTCTGGTGCTATAGTCAGAGAGCGGTCAGTGGGAGGGAGGGAGGACCAGCCAAGGGGGGCGCCCAAGTAGGGGGAATCCTACTTGGGGTCTCTCCCAAGCCCCCCCCCCTTCCCTATGTGGAGCGTGGGGAAAGGCAGGGAGGGGTGGCGCCCCCCCCCCCACCTTTCCTTTCTCCCATGAGAGGGAAAGGCGGGAGGAGCTAGCCCTCCCCCTTTTCCTTCCCTAGGGCTGGCCAATGAAGGGAAGGGGCACACCAGCCCCCTTGTGGGCTAGTCTGTCCTCTCCTTTGGTCCATAAGGCCCATAACTTGCTGGGGCGTGCCTGGAACCCCTTCCGGTGACCCGACTACCTTTCGTGCATCCCGAAACACTTCTGGTGCCCAAATACCATCGTCCTATATATGAATATTTATCTATCGACCATTTCGAGACTCCTCGTCCTGTCCGTGATCTCATACGGGACTCCGACCAACAATCGGTCACCAAAACATATAACTCATATATCACTATATCGTCAACGAACGTTAAGCGTGCGGACCCTATGGGTTCGAGAACTATGTAGACATGATCGAGACACCTCTCTGGTCAATAACCAATAGCGTAACCTCGATGCCCATATTGGCTCCTACATATTCTATGAAGATATTTATCGGTTGAACCGTTATGTCAACATACGTAATTCCCTTTGTCCATCTGTATGTTACTTGTCCGAGATTCGATCGTCGGTATCTCTATACCTAGTTCAATCTCGTTACCAGAAAATCTCTTTACTCGTTCCGTAATACATCACCTCGTGACTAACTCCTTAGTCATTTTCTTGCAAGCTTATGATGTGTATTACCGAGACAGCCCAGAGATACCTCTTCGATACTCGGAGTGACAAATCCTAATCTCGATCTATGCCAACTCAAGAAATACCTTCGAAGATACCTATAGAGCATCTTTATGATCACCCAGTTACGTTGTGACGTTTGATAGCACATAAGGTATTCCTCCAGTATCCGGGAGTTGCATAATCTCATAGTCGAAGGAATATGTATTTGACATGAAGAAAGCAATAGCAATAAACTGAACGATCATTATGCTAAGCTAACGGATGGGTCTTGTCCATCACATCATTCTCCTAATTATCTGATCCCATTATCAAATGACAACACATGTCTATGGTTAGGAAACCTTAACCATCTTTGATCAATGAGTTAGTCTGGTAGAGGATTACTAGGGACATGGTATTTGTGTATGTATTCAGGCATTTATGTAGGTTTCTGATCAATACAATTCTAGCATGAATAATAAAGTTTTATCATGAATAAAGAAATATAAAATAACAACTCTATTATTGCATCTAGGACATATTTCCTTCGAATTCCTCTAATTAATCCTCTGCTTTCAGCATTGTGTAGCATGGCTGACAACCCTTCCGCACAAACTAGAAACAGATATGGGGAAAATGAATCCCCTTGACGAAGCCCCCATTGGGGTGTGATTGTTTCGGTTACATCCCCATTCACTTTAATCTTGTATTTGACAGTGGAAATGCACTTCATTATCAAATTCATCCACCCTTCATCGAAACCCAGTCCATGCATGATCTCCCTTAAGAAGGTCCACTCAACATGATCGTATGCCTTGCTCATGTCTAGTTTTATTATTGCATAACCCACTGAGCGATTTCTTTACCTCTGCAAGAAGTGTGGTAGTTTATATGCCGGCAGAGTATTATCAGAAATGAGGCGACCAGGCACGAAGGTACACTTGTTAGGCGAGATTATATCAGGAAGAACTATTTTGAGCCTATTCGTTATTACCTTAGAGACCTGCTTGTATACCACATTACATAGGCTTATTGGTCTCATATCATTAATCTTCATTGGATTGTTATTTTCGGGATTAGCACAATAAGTGTATCATTCCAGCCCTCTGGCATGTTTCCTCCCCTTAGAATATGAAGCACTTCCTTGACCACTTGTTCTCCGACAATTTGCCAAAACTTTTTGAAAAAAATAGCAGGCATTCCATCAGGACCCGGGGCCTTAAGATCACCCATACAATTTAGTGCTGCTTTAACCTCTTCTTCAGTGTACTCGGCACACAAAACGTTGTTCTTGCTCTCAGTCACCCTCAGTTGTACAACATGCATAACTTCCTCGCTGTTGCTCCCTGTCACCGTGGTGGAGAAAATGTTTGAAAAGTAGTTTGCAATATGTTCCTTCAGTGCATCTTCCCCTTCTGGTAGCTTCCATCATCCCTCTGTAATTTTTTAATTGTGTTTCTCATTTTCCTTTCAGAGGCAAAGGCATGGAAAAACAACGTACTTTTGTCCCCAGATTGTAGCCACTTTACGTAGGCTCGTTGTCACTAGTGAGTATCCTACTGGTGTTCAAGGTGGTCCAGTTTCTCTCGAAGAAATTGTTCTGTTGAAACTTGGTCTTGGCTGATGTCGCCCCTTCTCACTTCTTCAAGTCTTTCTTTAAAAAAAATATTCTTTTCTGAAGATCTCCCAACACATTGACATCCCAGTTTTTCAAGTCACCCGCAACCTTGCTCGGCATACCTTGAGTAGTAGTGTCCCCTCTCAACCTTGTTGTGGCCCAGGCATTCTTTACAATGGCCTCACAATATTCCTCTTGTAGCCATCTTGCCTCGAATCTGAAATTATGTGCTCTTTTCCTGAACCTTTGTGCCCCAACGGATCCGTCTATGTGGATAATCACGGGGCTATGATCTGAATGGCGCGGGTCGCCATTCACCACTTTAAAGTGTGGGAACCTTGTACACCAACTTCTCGAACCTACCACTCTGTCTAGCCTTTCCTTTATGTAGGCTAGCCTCCCAACTCTGATTGCGCTAGGTGTACTTATCTCCTACATAGCCTAAATCCTTAAGGCCACAATCAGCAAGAGCCATTCGGAATCCCTCCATTTGACTTTGTGCTCTAGCTGGCCCTTCCTTCTTCTCATGGTTAAACAATATTTCATTGAAATCTCCTGCACATAACCATGGAAGGTTCAATTGTTGCTTAACAATGCGCATGAGCCTCCAAGTTACTTTCCTTCTATCAGTAGATGGTTCCCCATAAATACATGTGAAGCGCCATTTGAAACCATCTTTTTCTATCACTTCTGCATCAATATGATATCTCTAGTAGTTATGCAACTCCAACCTTATTTCTTTCTTCCAAAACAAAGCTAGTCCTCCACTTTTCCCTTCAAGGTCTCTTACCACCATATTGCTCATTCCCAGCATCCACTTGAATTTCCCATTATCCTCTCATCCATTTTGGTTTCAGACAAGAAGAGGATGTCGGGGTCCTCCTGCTTTTGGAGGACCAGAAGCCCCCAGACGGTCGGGCCATTCCCTAGTCCCTGGCAGTTCCAAGCTATTATTTTCATTTTAATTCATCGGGTTGTCCTTGCAGCCCAGGGTTCTCTCCATCTGTTTGTATGTTTCCTTCATTTCCCTCTTGCGTTGCTACCTCGCCATCAACTTCCATTCTAGCTCTCTTCAGTATCTCTGCTTCCAAGTCTACATTCATCACATCAGCATTTCTCTTCTTCAGAATAGTCTCAAAGGGCTCTTTTTTGTAGCTTCTCCTTCGTTCTTTCACGTCGCTTGAAGGTGTCAAGCTTCAGGATTTTACCTGACCTGATTCCCCTATTTCTTTCCTCATTATGTTCTATTGTGGAACGTAGTAATATCAAAAAAAAATCCTACGCACACACAGGATCATGGTGATGCATAGCAACGAGAGGGGAGAGTGTGTCCACGTACCCTCGTAGACCGAGAGCAGAAGCGTTAGCACAACGCGGTTGATGTAGTCGTACGTCTTCACGATCGACCGATCCAAGTACCGAACGTACGGCACCTTCGAGTTCAGCACACGTTCAGCTCGATGACGTCCCTCGAACTCCGATCCAGCCGAGCTTTGAGGGAGACTTCCGTCAGCACAACAGCGTGGTGACGGAGATGATGATGCTACCGACGCAGGGCTTCGCCTAAGCACCGCTATGATATTATCGAGGTGGAATATGGTGGAGGGGGGCACCGCACACGGCTAAGAGATCAAGAGATCAATTGTTTGTCTATGGGGTTCCCCCTCGCCACGTATATAAAAGATGGAGGGAGGAGGAGGCCGGCCCTCATAGGGCGCACCCAAAGTGTGGAATCCTACTAGGACTCCCTAGTCCTAGTAGGATTCCACCTCCCACATGGAATAGGAAAAAGGGAAGGGAGAAGGAGAAGGAAGGAAGGGGTGCCCCATTCCCTAGTCCAATTCGTACCAGTCCATGGGGAGGGGGCGCGGCCACCCTTGAGGCCTTTATCTCCTTTCCCATATGGCCCATTAAGGCCCAATATGAATTCCCGTAACTCTCTGGTACTCCGAAAAATACCCGAATCACTCGGAACCTTTCTGATGTCCGAATATAGCCTTCCATTATATCGATCTTTACGCCTCGACCATTTAGAGACTCCTCGTCATGTCCCTGATCTCATCTGGGACTCCGAACAAACTTCGATCATCAAATCACATAACTCATAATACAAATCATCACAGAACGTTAAGCGTGCAGACCCTACGGGTTCAAGAACTATGTAGACATGACCGAGACTAATCTCCAGTCAATAACCAATAGCGGAACCTGGATGCTCATATTGGTTCCTACATATTCTATGAAGATCTTTATCGGTCAAACCGCATAACAACATATGTTGTTCCCTTTGTCATCAGTATGTTACTTTCCCGAGATTCGATCGTCGGTATCTCAATACCTAGTTCAATCTCGTTACTGACAAATCTCTTTACTCGTTCTGTAATGCATCATCCCGCAACTAACTCATTAGTCACAATGCTTGCAAGGCTTATAGTGATGTGCATTACCGAGAGGGCCTAGAGATACCTCTCCGATACACGGAGTGACAAATCCTTATCTTGATCTATGCCAACTCAACAAACACCATCGGAGACACCTATAGAGCAGCTTTATAATCACTCAGTTACGTTGTGACATTTGATAGCACACAAGGTGTTCCTCCGGTATTCGGGAGTTGCATAATCTCATAGTCTGAGGAACATGTATAAGTCATGAAGAAAGCAGTAGCAATGAGACTGTAACGATCATAATGCTAAGCTAACGTATGGGTCTTGTCCATAACATCATTCTCCTAATGATGTGATCCCATTCATCAAATGACAACACATGTCTATGGTTAGGAAACATAACCATCTTTGATAAACGAACCAGTCAAGTAGAGGCATACTAGGGACACTTTGTTTTGTCTATGTATTCACACATGTACTAAGTTCCCGGTTAATACAATTCTAGCATGAATAATAAACATTTATCATGAAATAAGGAAATAAATAATAACTTTATTATTGCCTCTAGGGCATATTTCCTTCAGTCTCCCACTTGCACTAGAGTCAATAATCTAGTTCACATCACCATGTGATTTAACACCAATAGTTCACATTGCCATGTGACCAACACTCAAAGGGTTTACTAGAGTCAGTAATCTTAGTTCACATCGCCATGTGATTAACACCCAAAGAGTACTAAGGTGTGATCATGTTTTGCTTGTGAGAAAAGTTTAGTCAACGGGTCTGCCAAATTGAGATCCGTATGTATTTTGAAAATTTCTATGTCTACAATGCTCTGCATGAAGCTACTTTAGCTAATTGCTCCCACTTTCAATATGTATCCGGATTGTGACTTAGAGTCATCCAGACCGGTGTCAAATATTGCATCGACGTAACTCTTTACGACGAACTCTTTATCACCTCCATAACCGAGAAATATTTCCTTAGTCCTCTAAGGATAATTTTGATCGATGTCCAGTAATCTACTCCTAGATCAAAAATTGTACTCCCTTGCCAAACTCAGGGCAGGGTATACAATAGGTTTGGTACACAGCATGGCATACTTTATAGAACATATGGCTGAGGCATAGGGAATGACTTTCATTCTCTCTCTATCTTCTGCTGTGGTCGGGCTTTGAGTCTTACTCAACTTCACACCTTGCAACATAGACAAGAACTCTTTCTTTGTCTGTTCCATTTTGAACCACTTCAAAAACTTGTCAAGGTATGTACTCATTGAAAAAAAAACTTATCAAGTGTCTTGATCTATCTCTATAGATCTTGATGCTCAATATGTAAGCAGCTTCACCGAGGTATTTCTTTGAAAAACTCCTTTCAACCACTCCTTTATGCTTTCCAGAAAATTCTACATCATTTCCGATCGACAATATGTCATTCACATATACTTATCTGAAAGGCTGTAGTGCTCCCACTCACTTTCTTGTAAATATAGGCTTCACCGAAAGTCTGTATAAAACTAGATGCTTTGATCAACTTATCAAAGCGTGTATTCCAACTCCGAGATGCTTGCACCAGTCCATAGATGGATCACTAGAGCTTGCATATTTTGTTAGCACCTTTAGGATTGATAAAACCTTCTGGTTGCATCATATACAACTCTTCTTTAATAAATCCATTAAGGAATGCACTTTTTTCTTAACCATTTGCCAGATTTCATAAAATGCGTCAATTTCTAACATGATTCGGACAGACTTAAGCATAGATATGAGTGAGAAACTCTCGTCGTAGTCAACACCTTGAACTTGTCGAAAACCTTTTGCGACAATTCTAGCTTTGTAGATTGTAACACTACTATCAGAGTCCGTTTTCCTCTTGAAGATCCATTTAATCTCAATGGCTCGCCGATCATCGGGCAAGTCAATCAAAGTCCATACTTTGTTCTCATACATGGATCCCATCTCAGATTTCATGGCCTCAAGCCATTTTGCGGAATCTGGGCTCATCATCGCTTCCTTATAGTTCGTAGGTTCATCATGGTCAAGTAACATGACCTCCAGAAAAGGATTACCAAACCACTTTGGTGTAGACCTTACTCTGGCTGACCTACGAGGTTCGGTAGTAACTTGATCTGAAGTTTCATGATCATCATCATTAACTTCCTCACTAATTGGTGTAGGCATCACTAGAACTAATTTCTGTGATGAACTTCTTTCCGATTTGGGAGTAGGTACAATTACCTCATCAAGTTCTACTTTCCTCCCACTCACTTCTTTCGAGAGAAACTCCTTCTCTAGAAAGGATCCATTCTTAGCAATAAAGATCTTGCCTTCGGATCTGTGATAGAGGGTGTACCCAACATTTTGGGTATCCTATGAAGACACACTTCTCCGATTTGGGTTCAAGCTTATCATGTTGAAACTTTTTCACATAAGCATCGCAACCCCAAACTTTAAGAAACGACAGCTTAGGTTTCTTGCTAAACCACAGTTCATACGGTGTCGTCTCAACGGATTTAGATGGTGCCCTTTTTAACGTGAATGCAGCTGTCTCTAATGCATAACCCCACGATAGTGGTAAATCGGTAAGAAACATCATAGATTGCACTATATCCAATAAAGTACGGTTATGACGTTCAGACACACCATTATGATGTGGTGTTCCAGGTGGCACGAATTTGTGAAACTATTCCACATTGTTTTAATTGAAGGCCAAACTCGTGACTCAAATATTCGTCTCTGCGATCAGATCGTAGAAACTTTATTTTCTTGTCACGATGATTTTCCACTTCATTCTGAAATAATTTGAACTTTTCAAATGTTTCAGACTTATGTTGCATCAAGTATATATACCCATATCTGCTCAAATCATCTGTGAAGGTCAGAAAATAACGATACCCGCCGCGAGCCTCAACACTCATCGGACCGCATACATTGGTATGTATTATTTCCAAGAAGTCAGTGGCTTGCTCCATTGTTCCGGAGAATGGAGTCTTAGTAATCTTGCCCATGAGGCATGGTTCGCAAGCATCAAGTGATTCATAATCAAATGATTCCAAAAGCCCATCAGCATGGAGTTTCTTCATGCGCTTTACACCAATATGACCTAAACGGCAGTGCCACAATTAAGTTGCACTATCATTATTAACTTTGCATCTTTTGGCTTCAATATTATGAATATGTGTATCACTACGATCGAGATTCAATAAACCATTTATATTGAGTGTATGACCATAGAAGGTTTTATTCATATAAATAGAACAACAATTACTCGTTGACTTAAATGAATAACCATATTGCAATAAACATGATCCAATCATATTTATGCTCTACGCAAACACCAAATAACATTTATTTTAGGTTCAACACTAATCCCGAAGGTAAAGGGAGTGTGCGATGGTGATCTTATCAACCTTGGAATTACTTCCAACACACATCGTCACCTCGCCCTCAACTAGTCTCTATTCATTTCGCAACTCCTGTTTCAAGTTACTACTCTTAACAACAAAACTAGTATCAAATATTGAGGGGTTGCTATAAACACTAGTAAAGTACACATCAATAACATGTATATCAAATATACTTTTGTTCACTTTGCCATCCTTCTTATCCGCCAATTATTTGGGTAGTTCCGCTTCCAGTGATTAATCCCTTGCAGTAGAAGCAATCAGTTTCAGGCTTAAGTCTAGCTTTGGATTTCTTCACGTGAGTGACAACATGCTTGTCATTCTTCTTGAAGTTCCCTTTCTATCCCTTTGCCCTTTTCTTGAAACTAGTGGTCTTGTTAACCATCAACACTTGATGCTCTTTCTTGATTTCTACCTTCGCCGATTTCAGCATCGCGAAGAGCTCGGGAATTACTTTTGTCATCCCTTGCATATTATAGTTCATCACGAAGTTCTAGTAATTTGGTGATAGTGACTAGAGAACTTTGTCAATTACTATCTTATCTGGAAGATTAATTCCCACTTGATTCAAGCAATTGTCGTACCCAGACAATATGAGCACATGCTCACTGGTTGAGCTATTCTCCTCCATCTTGTAGGCAAAGTACTGTCAGAAGTCTCATACCTCTTGACACGGGAATGAGTATGAAATACCAATTTCAACTCTTGTAACATCTTATATGCTCTGTGGTGTTCAAAACATTTTTGAAGTCCCGGTTCTAAGCCTTAAATCATGGTGCACTAAACTATCAAGTAGTCATCATACTGAGATTTGTCAAACGTTCATAACGTCTGCATCTGCTCCTGCAATAGGTCTGTCACCTAGCGGTGCATCAAGGACATAATTCTTCTGTGCAGCAATGAGGATAATCCTAAGATCACAGACCAAGTCCGCATCATTGCTACTAGCATTTTTTAACTTAATTTTTTTCTAGGAAAATATCAAAAATAAACGGGAAACTACATCGCGAGCTATTGATCTACAACATAGATATGCAAATACTATCAGGACTAAGTTCATGATAAATTAAAGTTCAATTAATCATATTACTTAAGAACTCCCACTTAGATAGACATCCCTCTAGTCATCTAAATGATCACGTGATCCAAATCAACTAAACCATGTCCGATCATCACATGAGATGGGAGTAGTTCTCAATGGTGAACATCACTATGTTGATCATATCTACTATATGATTCACGCTCGACCTTTCGTTCTCCAGTGTTCTAAGGCCATATCTGCATATGCTAGGCTCATCAAGTTTAACCCGAGTATTCTGCGTGTGCAAAACTGGCTTGCACCCGTTGTATGTGAACGTAGACCTTATCACACCCGATCATCACGTGGTGTCTCAGCACGAAGAACTGTCGCAACGGTGCATACTCAGGGAGAACACTTCTACCATGAAATTTTAGTAAGGGATCATCTTATAAAGCTACCATCATACTAAGCAAAATAAGATGCATAAAAGATAAACATCACATGCAATCAAAATATGTGACATGATATGGCCATCATCATCTTGTGCCTTTGATCTCCATCTCCAAAGTACCGTCATGATCTCCATCGTTACCGGCATGACACCATGATCTCCATCATGTTGATCTTTATCAACGTGTCGTCACATGATCGTCTCGCCAACTACTGCTTTTGCAACTATTGCTATCGCATAGCGATAAAGTAAAGCAATTATATGACGCTTGTATCTTATACAATAAAGAGACAACCATAAGTCTCCTGCCAGTTGTCGATAACTTTAACAAAACATGATCATCTCATACAACAATTTATATATCATCACGTCTTGACCATATCACATCACAACATGCCCTGCAAAAACAAGTTAGACGTCCTCTACTTTGTTGTTGCAAGTTTAACGTGGCTGCTACGGGCTGAGCAAGAACCGTTCTTACCTACGCATCAAAACCACAACAATTTTTCATCAAGTGTGTTGTTTTAACCTTCAACAAGGACCGGACGTAGCCACACTCGATTCAACTAAAGTTGGAGAAACAGACACCCGCAAGCCACATGTGTGCGAAGCACGTCAGTAGAACCAGTCTCGCATAAGCGTACGCGTAATGTCGGTATGAGCCGCTTCATCCAACAATACCGTTGAATCAAAGTATGACATACTGGTAAGCAGTATGCTTATTATCATCCATAACTCTTTGTGTTCTACTCGTGCATATAACATCTACGCATAGACCTGGCTCGGATGCCACTATTGGCGAACGTAGTAATTTCAAAAAAAATCCTACGCACACACAGGATCATGGTGATGCATAGCAACGAGAGGGGAAGTGTGTCCACGTACCCTCGTAAACCGAAAGCGGAAGCATTAGCACAATGCGGTTGATATAGTCATACGTCTTCACGATTGACCGATCCAAGTACCGAACGTACGGCACCTCCGAGTTCAGCACACGTTCAGCTCGATGACGTCCCTCGAACTCCGATCCAGCCAAGCTTTGAGGGAGAGTTTCGTTAGCACGATGGCGTGGTAACGGTGATGATGATGCTACCAACGCAGGGCTTCGCGTAAGCACCGCTACAATATTATCGAGGTGGAATATGGTGGAGGGGGCACCGCACACGGCTAAGAGATCAAGAGATCAATTGTTTGTCTATGGGGTGCCCCCTGGCCACGTATATAAAGGATGGAGGGAGGAGGAGGCCGGCCCTCATAGGGCGCGCCCAAAGTGTGGAATCCTACTAGGACTCCCTAGTCCTAGTAGGATTCCGCCTCCCACATGGAATAGGAAAAAGGGAAGGGAGAAGGAGAAGGAAGGAAGGAAGGGGCGCCCCCTTTCCCTAGTCCAATTCGGACCAGTCCATGGGGAGGGGGCGCGGCCACCCTTGAGGCCTTTCTCTCCTTTCCCGTATGGCCCATTAAGGCCCAATACGAATTCCCGTAACTCTCCGGTACTCCGAAAAATACCCGAATCACTCGGAACCTTTCTGATGTCCGAATTGTTGGGTTTCGTAGTAATTTCAAAAAATTTCCTATGCACACGCAAGATCATGTGATGCATAGCAACGAGAGGAGAGAGTGTTCTCTACGTACCCAACGCAGACCGACCGCGGAAGCGATGACACGACGTAGAGGAAGTAGTCGTACGTCTTCACGATCCAACCGATCAAGCACCGAAACTACGGCACCTCCGAGTTCGAGCACACGTTCAGCTCGATGACGATCCCCGGACTCCGATCCAGCAAAGTGTCGGGGAAGAGTTCCGTCAGCACGACGGCATGGTGACGATCTTGATGTACTACAACAGCAGGGCTTCGCCTAAACTCCGCTACAGTATTATCGAGGACTATGGTGGCTGGGGGCACCGCACACGGCTAAGGAATAGATCACGTGGATCAACTTGTGTGTTCTAGGGTGCCTCTACCTCAGTATATAAAGGACTAGAGGGGGAGGCGGGCCGGCCATAGGAGGCGCGCCAGGAGAGTCCTACTCCCTCTGGGAGTAGGATTCCCCCCCCCCCCCAATCCTAGTTGGAATAGGATTCGCGGAGGGGGAAAAGAGAGAGAGGGGGCCGGCCACCTCTCCTAGTCCTAATAGGACTAGGGGAAGGAGGGGGCGCGCAGCCCATGTAGGGCTGCCTCTTCTCTTTTCCACTAAGGCCCATCATGGCCCATTTAGCTCCCGGGGGGTTCCGGTAACCTTCCCGGTACTCCGGTAAAATCCCGATTTCACCCGGAACACTTCCGATATCCAAACATAGGCTTCCAATATATCAATCTTTACGTCTCGACCATTTCGAGACTCCTCGTAATGTCCGTGATCACATCCGGGACTCAGAACAACCTTCGGTACATCAAAATGCATAAACTCATAATATAACTGTCATCGTAACCTTAAGCGTGCGGACCCTACGGGTTCGAGAATAATGTAGACATGACCGAGACACGTCTCCGGTCAATAAACAATAGCGGGACCTAGATGCCCATATTGGCTCCTACATATTCTACGAAGATCTTTATCGGTCAGACCGCATAACAACATATGTTGTTCCCTTTGTCATCGGTATGTTACTTGCCCGAGATTCGATCGTCGGTATCCAATACCTAGTTCAATCTCGTTACCGGCAAGTCTCTTTACTCGTTCCGTAATACATCATCTCACAACTAACATCTTAGTTACAATGCTTGCAAGGCTTATGTGATGTGCATTACCGAGAGGGCCCAGAGATACCTCTCCGACAATCGGAGTGACAAATCCTAATCTCGAAATACGCCAACCCAACATCTCCCTTTGGAGACACCTGTAATGCTCCTTTATAATCACCCATTTACGTTGTGATGTTTGGTAGCACCCAAAGTGTTCCTCCGGCAAACGGGAGTTGCATAATCTCATAGTCATAGGAACATGTATAAGTCATGAAGAAAGCAATAGCAACATACTAAACGATCGGGTGGTAAGCTAATGGAATGGGTCATGTCAATCAGATCATTCAACTAATGATGTGACCTCATTAATCAAATAACAACACTTTGTTCATGGTTAGGAAACATAACCATCTTTGATTAACGAGCTAGTCAAGTAGAGGCATACTAGTGACACTCTGGTTGTCTATGTATTCACACATGTATTATGTTTCCGGTTAATAAAATTCTAGCATGAATAATAAACATTCATCATGAAATAAGGAAATAAATAATAGCTTTATTATTGCCTCTAGGGCATATTTCCTTCAGTCTCCCACTTGCACTAGAGTCAATAATCTAGATCACATCACCATGTGATTAACATCTATAGTTCACATCATCATGTGATTAACACCCATAGTTCACATCGCCATGTGACCAACACCCAAAGGGTTTACTAGATTCAGTAATCTAGTTCACATCGCTATGTGATTAACACCCAAAGAGTACTAAGGTGTGATCATGTTTTGCTTGTGAGAGAATCTTAGTCAACGGGCCTGCCAAATTCAGATCCGTATGTATTTTGCAAAATTCTATGTCTACAATGCTCTGCACGGAGCTACTCTAGCTAATTTCTCCCACTTTCAATATGTATCTAGATCGAGACTTAGAGTCATCCAGATCAGTGTCAAAACTTGCATCAACGTAACCCTTTACGGCGAACCTTTTTGTCACGTCCATAATCGAGAAACATATCCTTATTTCACTAAGGATAATTCTGACCGCTGTCCAGTGATCTACTCCTAGATCACTATTGTACTCCCTTGCCAAACTCAGTGGTAGGGCATACAATAGATCTGGTATACATCATGGCATACTTTATAGAGCCTATGACTGAGGCATAGGGAATGACTTTCATTCTCTTTCTATCTTCTGCCGTGGTCGGGCTTTGAGTCTTACTCAACTTCACACCTTGTAACACAGGCAAGAAACCTTTTCTTTGACTGTTCCATTTTGAACTACTTCAAAATCTTGTCAAGGTATGTACTCATTGAAAAAACTTATCAAGTGTCTTGATCTATCTCTATAGATCTTGATACTCAATATGTAAGCAGCTTCACCGAGGTCTTTCTTTGAAAAACTCCTTTCAAAAACTCCTTTATGCTTTGCAGAATAATTCTACATTATTTCCGATCAACAATATGTCATTCACATATACTTATCAGAAATGTTGTAGTGCTCCCACTCACTTTCTTATAAATACAGGCTTCACCGCAAGTCTGTATAAAACTATATGCTTTGATCAACTTATCAAAGCGTATATTCCAACTCCGAGATTCTTGCACCAGTCCATAGATGGATCGCTGGAGCTTGCATATTTAGTTAAAACCTTTAGGATCGACAAAACCTTCTAGTTGCATCGTATACAACTCTTCTTTAGTAAATCCATTAAGGAATGCAGTTTTGTTTATCCATTTGCCAGATTTCATAAAATGCGGCAATTGCTAACATGATTCGGACAGACTTAAGCATAGATACGAGTGAGAAAATCTCATCGTAGTGAACACCTTGAACTTTGTCGAAAACCTTTTGCGACAATTCTAGCTTTGTAGATAGTAACACTACTATCAGCGTTCGTCTTCCTCTTGAAGATCCATTTATTTTCTATGGCTTGCCGATCATCGGGCAAGTCAACCAAAGTCCATACTTTGTTCTCATACATGGATCATATCTCAGATTTCATGGCTTCAAGCCACTTTGCGGAATCTGGGCTCACCATCGCTTCTTCATAGTTCGTAGGTTCATCATGATCTAGTAGCATGACTTCCAGAACAGGATTACCGTACCACTCTGGCGCGGATCTTACTCTGGTTGATCTACGAGGTTCAGTAGTATCTTGTTCTGAAGTTTCATGATCATCATCATTAGCTTCCTCACTAATTGGTGTAGGTGTCACAGAAACATTTTTCTGTGATGTACTACTTTCCAATAAGGGAGCAGGTACAGTTACCTCGTCAAGTTCTACTTTCCTCCCACTCACTTCTTTCGAGAGAAACTCCTTCTCTAGAAAAACTCCGAATTTAGCAACAAAAGTCTTGCCTTCGGATCTGTGATAGAAGGTGTATCCAATAGTTTCCTTTGGATATCCTATGAAGACGCACTTCTCCGATTTGAGTTTGAGCTTATCAGGATGAAACTTTTTCATATAAGCATCGCAACCCCAAACTTTAAGAAACGACAGCTTAGATTTCTTGCCAAACCATAGTTCACATGGTGTCGTCTCAACGGATTTAGACGGTGCCCTATTTAACGTGAATGCAGCTGTCTCTAATGCATAACCCCAAAACGATAGTGGTAGATCGGTAAGAGACATCATAGATTGCACTATATCCAATAGTGATAGATTGCACTATATCCAATAAAGTACGGTTATGACATTCGGACACACCATTATGCTGTGGTGTTCCATGTGGCATGAGTTTGTGAAACTATTCCACATTGTTTTAATTGAATACCAAACTCGTAACTCAAATATTTGTCTCTGTGATCAGATCGTAGAAACTTTATTTTCTTTTCACGATGATTTTCCACTTCACTCTGAAATTCTTTTGAACTTTTCAAATGTTTCAGACTTATGTTTCATCAAGTAGATATACTCATATCTGCTCAAATCATCTGTGAAGTTCAGAAAATAACGATACTTGCCGTGAGCCTTAACACTCATCGGACCGCATACATCAGTATGTATTATTTCCAATAAGTCAGTTGCTCGCTCCGGAGAACGGAGTCTTAGTCATCTTGCCCATGAGGCATGGTTCGCAAGCATCAAGTGATTCATAATCAAGTGATTCCAAAATCCCATCAGCATGGAGTTTCTTCATGCGCTTTATACCAATATGACCTAAACGGCAGTGCTACAAATAAGTTGCACTATCATTATTAACTTCGCATCTTTTGGTTTCAATATTATGAATATGTGTATCACTACGATCGAGATCCAATGAACTTGTTTCATTGGGTGTATGACCATCGAAGGTTTTATTCATATAAACAGAACAACAATTATTCTCTGACTTTAATGAATAACCGTATTGCAATAAACATGATCAAATCATATTCATGCTCAACGCAAAAACCAAATAACACTTATTTAGGTTCAACACTAATCCCGAAAGTATAGGGGAGTGTGCGATGATGATCATATCAATCTTGGAACCACTTCCAACACACATCGTCACTTCACCCTTAACTAGTCTCTGTTTATTCTGCAACTCCCGTTTCGAGTTACTAATCTTAGCAACTGAACTAGTATCAAATACTGAGGGGTTGCTATAAACACTAGTAAAGTACACATCAATAACATGTATATCAAATATACTTATGTTCACTTTGCCATCCTTCTTATCTACCAATCACTTGGGGTAGTTCCGCTTCCAGTGACCAGTCCTTTGCAGTAGAAACACTAGTCTCAGGCTTAGGACCAGACTTGGGCTTCTTCACTTGAGCAGCAACTTGCTTGCCGTTCTTCTTGAAGTTCCCCTTCTTCCCTTTGCCCTTTTCTTGAAACTAGTGATCTTGTCAACCATCAACACTTGATGCTCTTTCTTGATTTCTACCTTCATCAATTTCATCATCATGAAAAGCTCGGGATTCGTTTCCGTTATCCCTTGCATATCGTAGTTCATCACGAAGTTCTACTAACTTGGTGATGGTGACTAGAGAATTCTGTCAATCACTATCTTATCTGGAAGATTAACTCCCACTTGATTCAAGCAATTGTAGTACTCAGACAATCTGGGCACATGCTCACTAGTTGAGCGATTCTCCTCCATCTTTTTAGCTCTAGAACTTGTTGGAGACTTCATATCTCTCAACTCGGGTATTTGCTTGAAATATTAACTTCAACTCCTGGAACATCTCATATGCTCCATGACGTTCAAAACGTCTTTGAAGTCCCGATTCTAAGCCATTAAGCATGGTGCACTAAACTATCAAGTAGTCATCATATTGAGCTAGCCAAACGTTCATAACGTCTGCATCTGCTCCTGCAATAGGTCCGTCACCTAGCGGTGCATCAAGGACATAATTCTTCTGTGCAGCAATGAGGATAAACCTCAGATCACGGATCCAATCCGCATCATTGCTACTAACATCTTTCAACACAATTTTTCTCTAGGAACATATCAAAATAAACACATGGAAGCAACAACGCAAGCTATTGATCTACAACATAATTTGCAAAATACTACCAGGACTAAGTTCATGATAAATTTAAGTTCAATTAATCATATTACTTAAGAACTCCCACTTAGATAGACATCCCTCTAATCCTCTAAGTGATCACGTGATCCAAATCAACTAAACCATAACCGATCATCACGTGAGATGGAGTAGTTTTCAATGGTGAACATCGTTATGTTGATCATATCTACTATATGATTCACGCTCGACCTTTCGGTCTCCGTGTTCCGAGGCCATATCTGCATATGCTAGGCTCATCAAGTTTAACCTGAGTATTCTGCGTGTGCAAAACTGTCTTGCACCCGTTGTAGATGGACGTAGAGCTTATCACACCCGATCATCACGTGGTGTCTGGGCACGACGAACTTTGGCAACGGTGCATACTCAGGGAGAACACTTCTTGATAATTTAGTGAGAGATCATCTTATAATGCTACCGTCAATCAAAGCAAGATAAGATGCATAAAAAGATAAACATCACATGCAATCAATATAAGTGATATGATATGGCCATCATCATCTTGTGCTTGTGATCTCCATCTCCGAAGCACCTTCATGATCACCATCGTCACCGGCGCGACACCTTGATCTCCATCATAGCATCGTTGTCGTCTCGCCAATCTTATGCTTCCACGACTATCACTACCGTTTAGTAATAAAGTAAAGCATTACATCGCGATTGCATTGCATACAATAAAGCGACAACCATATGGCTCCTGCCAGTTGCCGATAACTCGGTTACAAAACATGATCATCTCATACAAAAAAATTCAGCATCATGCCTTGACCATATCACATCACAACATGCCCTGCAAAAACAAGTTAGACGTCCTCTACTTTGTTGTTGCAAGTTTTACGTGGCTGCTACGGGCTTAAGCAAGAACCAATCTCACCTACGCATCAAAACCACAACGATAGTTTGTCAAATAGACTCCGTTTTAACCTTCGCAAGGACCGGGCGTAGCCACACTTGGTTCAACTAAAGTTGGAGAGACAGTCGCCCGCAAGCCACCTATGTGCAAAGCACGTCGGGGGAACCGGTCTCGCGTAAGCGTACGCGTAATGTTGGTCCGGGTCGTCTCGTCCAACAATGCCGCCAAACCAAAGTATGACATGCTGGTAGGCAGTATGACTTATATCGCCCACAACTCACTTGTGTTCTACTCGTGCATATAACATCAACATAAATAACCTAGGCTCGGATGCCACTGTTGGGTTTCGTAGTAATTTCAAAAAAATTCCTACGCACACGCAAGATCATGTGATGCATAGCAACGAGAGGGGAGAGTGTTGTCTACGTACCCAACGCAGACCGACTGCGGAAGCGATGACACGACGTAGAGGAAGTAGTCGTACGTCTTCACGATCCAACCGATCAAGCACCGAAACTACGGCACCTCCGAGTTCGAGCACACGTTCAGCTCGATGACGATCCCCGGACTCCGATCCAGCAAAGTGTTGGGGAAGAGTTCCGTCAGCACGACGGCGTGGTGACGATCTTGATGTACTACAGCAGCAGGGCTTCGCCTAAACTCCGCTACAGTATTATCGAGGACTATGGTGGCTGGGGGCACCGCACACGGCTAAGGAATAGATCACGTGGATCAACTTGTGTGTTCTAGGGTGCCTCTACCTCAGTATATAAAGGACTAGAGGGGGGAGGCTGGCCGGCCATAGGAGGCGCGCCAGGAGAGTCCTACTCCCTCTGGGAGTAGGATTGCCCCCCCCCCCAATCCTAGTTGGAATAGGATTCGCGGAGGGGGAAAAGAGAGAGAGGGGGCCGGCCACCTCTCCTAGTCCTAATAGGACTAGGGGAAGGAGGGGGCGCACAGCCCATGTAGGGCTGCCTCTTCTCTTTTCCACTAAGGCCCATCATGGCCCATTTAGCTCCCGGGGGGTTCCGGTAACCTTCCCGGTACTCCGGTAAAATCCCGATTTCACCCGGAACACTTCCGATATCCAAACATAGGCTTCCAATATATCAATCTTTACGTCTCGACCATTTTGAGACTCCTCGTCATGTCCGTGATCACATCTGGGACTCCGAACAACCTTCGGTACATCAAAATGCATAAACTCATAATATAACTGTCATCGTAACCTTAAGCGTGCGGACCCTATGGGTTCGAGAATAATGTAGACATGACCGAGACACGTCTCCGGTCAATAACCAATAGCGGGACCTGGATGCCCATATTGGCTCCTACATATTCTACGAAGATCTTTATCGGTCAGACCGCATAACAACATACGTTGTTCCCTTTGTCATCGGTATGTTACTTGCCCGAGATTCGATCGTCGGTATCCAATACCTAGTTCAATCTCGTTACCGGCAAGTCTCTTTACTCGTTCCGTAATACATCATCTCACAACTAACATCTTAGTTACAATGCTTGCAAGGCTTATCTGATGTGTATTACCGAGAGGGCCCAGAGATACCTCTCCGATAATCGGAGTGACAAATCCTAATCTCGGAATACGCCAACCCAACATCTCCCTTTGGAGACACCTGTAATGCTCCTTTATAATCACCCAGTTACGTTGTGATGTTTGGTAGCACCCAAAGTGTTCCTCCGGCAAACGGGAGTTGCATAATCTCATAGTCATAGGAACATGTATAAGTCATGAAGAAAGCAATAGCAACATACTAAACGATCAGGTGCTAAGCTAATGGAATGGGTCATGTCAATCAGATCATTCAACTAATGATGTGACCTCGTTAATCAAATAACAACACTTTGTTCATGGTTAGGAAACATAACCATCTTTGATTAACGAGCTAGTCAAGTAGAGGCATACTAGTGACACTTTGGTTGTCTATGTATTCACACATGTATTATGTTTCCGGTTAATACAATTCTAGCATGAATAATAAACATTCATCATGAAATAAGGAAATAAATAATAGCTTTATTATTGCCCCTAGGGCATATTTCCTTCACGAATATAGCCTTCCATTATATCAATCTTTATGTCTCGGCCATTTCGAGACTCCTCGTCATGTCCCTGATCTCATCCGGGACTCCGAACAAACTTCGGTCATCAAATCACATAACTCATAATACAAATCGTCACAGAATGTTAAGCGTGCGGACCCTACGGGTTCGAGAACTATGTAGACATGACCGAGACTCATCTCCAGTCAATAACCAATAGAGGAACCTGGATGCTCATATTGGTTCCTACATATTCTACGAAGATCTTTATCGGTCAAACCACGTAACAACATATGTTGTTCCCTTTGTCATCGGTATGTTACTTTCCCGAGATTCGATCATCGGTATCTCAATACCTAGTTCAATCTCCTTACCGGAAAGTCTCTTTACTCGTTCTGTAATGCATCATCCCGCAACTAACTCATTAGTCACAATGCTTGCAAGGCTTATAGTGATGTGCATTACTGAGAGGGCCCAGAGATACCTCTTCGATACACGGAGTGACAAATCCTAATCTCGTCCTATGCCAACTCAACAAACACCATCGGAGACACCTATAGAGCATCTTTATAGTCACCCAGTTACGTTGTGACGTTTGATAGCACACAAGGTGTTCCTCCGGTATTCGGGAGTTGCATAATCTCATAGTCTGAGGAACATGTATAAGTCATGAAGAAAGCAGTAGAAATGAAACTGTAACAATCATAATGCTAAGCTAACGTATGGGTCTTGTCCATCACATCATTCTCCTAATGACGTGATCCCGTTCATCAAATGACAACACATGTCTATGGTTAGGAAACATAACCATCTTTGATAAAAGAACCAGTCAAGTAGAGGCATACTAGGGACACTTTGTTTTGTCTATGTATTCACACATGTACTAAGTTTCCGGTTAATACAATTCTAGCATGAATAATAAACATTTATCATGAAATAAGGAAATAAATAATAACTTTATTATTGCCTCTAGGGCATATTTCCTTCATGTTCATCTTCCTTCCGATGGCTCCTCTCCTTTTGTTCTTGGCCAATCTTCCATTTTGCTAAGTTAGCTTTTGGCATTTCCTTTTCCTGGGACACCAACTAAGAATCTGCAGGATGTGTGGTCTTTTTGCAGGGACTAGGTCTCAGGTTTATATTTGTAATCTCCCTTGACTGCTTGTTTTCCTCAAAACACTAACGCCTTGCCTTTTACAACTCTATTCATATCATCCTGAACTGGCTTTAGGGGGCTAGTGACTTCTTTCTCTTCTCCTTGTCTTTCTAATTTATCTCAATTCATTCCTGTCGGTAGGCTCTTCCTCCAAGATGGACCATTGCTCCCTTGTTTACTCCCCTTGCTACCTGCACTATGTGTGGTCCAAAACTCTGCACGATCACTTGAGTTCCTACTCTGTTCATCATTGGAACTTCCGTTGGACATGATTGCGCGCAGCCAAGCACCAAACTGTCTATCACCTTCTCTTCTAGTCCTAGACGGGCAAGCCCTTTCTGTATGACCAATAATACCACAATTGTAGCAAAAATCTTGGAGATGCTCATACTCAAATGAGACAATTTTCTTCTTCTTATTATTATTATTATTCTCTATATCCTCAGAAACTTGCCCCTGCTCCTCTTCTTGTTCTTCTTCTATTTCTATGGTTATAAACCTCATAATTGTTAAAACAGAAGGTTTGCAGTTCGGCACACCTCAATCAGGTGGCCTTTGATCTCTATTTATACAACAGAGTACATGATGGATAGGTACAAGCGATCGTCACAGATCGTAACAGAATACATAGGCTTGCGCTACAAGTTGTGCAGATTCTAACCTCCTAATATATCCTATACGAGATATATATTCGGTTGTTTAACACACCCCTCAATCACAGCCGGAGAGGTTGAGATTGTGTCTAAAGAACCGAAGCTGTTGGATACCAATAGGTTTAGTTAGTCCATCTGCTAACTGGTCTTGCGTGGGAATGAACCGTATCTCCAAGGCCTTACTCGCGACACGTTCTCGAACAAAGTGAAAATCAACCTCTATATGCTTCGTCCGTGCATGAAACACAGGGTTAGCAGAGAGGTACGTGGCTCCAAGGTTATCACACCACAGAACCGGTGCGCGTGCCTGGTAGATCCCGAGTTCACCGAGCAAAGACTGTAGCCATATTATTTCCGTTCTAGAATTTGCCAAAGCCTTGTATTATGCTTCCGTACTTGACCTTGCCATTGTGACCTGTTTGCGTGAACTCCATGAGATAAGATTACTTCCATAGAACACTGCAAAACCACTAGTGGACCGCCTATCATCTGAGGAGCCTGCCCAGTCAGCATATGAAAAAGCACTCACTAGAGAAGACTTGGACTTGTGAATATGAAGACCAGTGTGCGCAGATTGCTTCACATACCGAAGGATCCTCTTAACTGTTGTCCAGTGTTCATCTGTGGGCTCATGCAAAAACTGACATACCTTGTTGACCGCAAACGAGATATCTGGATGAGTCAACGTGAGATATTACAAGGCTCCAACCATGTTGCGATATCAAGTGGTGTCCTCGGCAGAAAGAATGGTACCTCCACCACGTGAGAGCTTCTTCGTGGTTGCCATAGGTGAAGTAGCTGGCTTACACTGGCTCATACCTGCTTTGGTTAGCAAGTCAACTGCATACTTGCCTTGAGACAGGACAAGATCCTTCCCTGATCGCCTCACTTCAATGCCCAAAAAGAAGTGAAGATCACCAAGGTCCTTGAGAGGAAACTCGGTGTGTAGATCATCAATCAGACGGGTAACAGTTGAAGGGGATGAGCTAGTAATAATGATGGCATCGACATAAACCAGCATGAACATAGTAACTCCACCAGAATGATACACAAAAAGTGATGTATCAGCACGGGAAGGTGTAAACCCCAATTCCTGTAACCGGGAACTGAGACGGGAGTACCAAGCACGAGGAGACTTCTTGAGACCATAAAGTGCCTTGTCCAACTTGCAAACATGATGCGGAAAGCGTGAGTCAACATACCCAGGAGGCTATCGCATGAACACATCCTCTTCCAAAATACCATGCAGGAACGCATTCTGGACATCCAATTGGCGAAGAACCCAGCCACGAGAAACTGCAAGTGACAAGACCAAACGAATAGTGGCGGATTTAATGACGGGGCTGAAAGTGTCCTCGTAATCAACACCATATCTCTGTTTGAAACCTTTGGCAACCAAACGAGCCTTGTAGCGATCAACACTGCCATCAGCATGCCGCTTAATGCGAAACACCCATTTGCAATCAATGAGGTTTCGTCCTGGAGCCGGAGGAACAAGATGCCAAGTGCGGTTTCGCTGAAGCACCTGGTATTCTTCATCCATAGCAGCAGCCCAAGATGGATGCTCCAAAGCAATAGAAACAGACGTGGGCTCCACATCAGGATTCACGGTGACCAGAAAACCACGTTTGTGTGGATTGTATGAAATCGTACCATCAGTACGGACGAGGGGTTTTTGCACCCCAGCCTACGAGCGTGTGCGTACACCAGGAACGGAAAATCCTATTCGCTGCTCGCTGCGGCAAACTGTCGAGCGATCGCACAGGGGCAGCGCAGTGAGCGACAGAAATGGGCCGGCCCACACATAATGCGTTCAAACCGGTTTTGGGAACCTTCCAGAAGGTTCCCTGAACTGGGTCTTTTTTCCTATATCGTTTTTATGTGGTTCTTTTTCGGCTTTCTATTGTTTTTTTATTTCTCTTTTTTTTCGTTTCTGTTTCTTTTTCATTTTTTCGTTTTTTGTTTCTTGTTTCACTTTCTTTTTCAAGTTTACTTTTTTTCAGAATATGTTCTTGGTTTTACAAAATGTTTATGATTTTCTTTTTTATTTCCTTTCCTTTTCTTCTCTTCCTTTAAAAAAATCAAAAATTTAAATTTTGTTCGTGTTTCCAAAAAATGTTCAGTTTTTGAAAAAATGTTCTCAAAATTCAAAATTTGTTCTCGTTACATAAAAAAGTACAAAACTTCTAAAATTCAGAAAATGTACTGAATTTCAAATTTTTTTTCACATATTCAAAAAATGTTCGCGCTTCCAAATTTTTTCAGGATTTTAAAATATTTCTCTCCGTCTCAAAATATGTTTTCAAGATTCAAAAAATGTTCGTGCTTTAAAAAATTGTTCGGACTTCCAATTTTGTTCACATTTTCCAAAAAAAATCATGCTTCCAAATTTGTTCGGGATTTTTAAAAATTGTTCTCTATTTCAAAAAATTCTCGAGTTTAAAAAAATTGTTCGCGCTTCCAAATTTGTTCGGGAGTTATCAAAATTTGTTCTCAAGATTCAAAAAATGTTCGTGCTTTAAAAATTGTTCGCGCTTCCAAATTTGTTCTCCATTTCTAAATTTGTTCTGAAGATTCAAAAAATGTTTGTGCTTCAAATTTGTCTTCAAGATTCAGAACATTGTGTACAAAAAATATACACTTTTTTGTACAGAATATGTTCCTGTGTACAAAGTATGTTTAGAAATGAAAAAAATGGTCGCACTTTTTCAAAATATACACTTTCAGAAAAAATCTACAATTTCTTTTAAGATGTTCACTACAGTGTGTAATTATGGTTGTACGGTTGTACTAAGTTATTATAAGTTCGCGTTTGTTAGCTAGTACAAGGAATGCTAGTCAGGTGGAGTGGCTGGGAGCATGCGCTTCGAATCTTTAGGTCGCAAGTTCGAGTTTCCATCGCGTTTCCCTTCCCTCTTTTTGCTTTCTTTTCTTACCACCGGTACAGCACGATGGGCCGGCCCAGTCAGGCTGCGCCCCTATGCGCGGCGACGACATTTTGACGCAAAGCGCGTCCAACGCGAGAGGCCGCTTCGTGGGTGGGCTGATCGCAGGGCCCACCGTGGTCGGCTACAGTCTACAGAGGAGGCCGCGGGTGGCGCGGCATGCAGGCCCGTAGTGGAGGCGCCAGCGGTGGCTGGCAGGCCACGCACACGGGCGGCAGGGACCGAATCCACTCCGGGATCGGCAGGCGCACAAGGACTGGCGATGGGCGAATCCACGCCGGGATCAGCGCCGGCCAGATCGTCCACGGGATCCGGAGTGGCAGGTGATCCGGGATTTTCTGCGGCGAAGACTTCCTGCACATGAGATACAGTATTGATCGGGAATAGACACGGTATTGCCCGTTTCTTCTGTTGGCGCATGTAAATTCCTACGTCCCATAGATTCAGGGGAGAACACAAGAATTTCATCATGCAATTGATCGGGAGATTTTCTTGGTGTGTCAACAGAAAAGGGAAAAGATTTTCATCAAATATCACATCGCGGGAGATATAGATGCGGTCAGTAGAGACGTGGAGGCACCGGTAGCCTTTGTGCATCACGTTGTAGCCAAGGAAAACGCACCGTTTTGAGCAGAATTGAAGTTTGCGTTAGTTGTATGGGCGTAGGCAAGGCCAACATGCACACCCAAGCGTGCGCAAAAAATTGTAGTCAGGTTGCTTTCCAAACAATCGCTCAATGGGTGTAGTGTTTTTAATGGTACGAGAAGGGATGCGGTTGATTAGAAAACAAGCAGTGAGAAAAGCCTCGTCCCAAAAACGAAATGCCATAGACGCATGTGCTAGAAGTGTTAGGCCAACATCAACCACATGGCGATGTTTTCTCTCGGCAGAGCCATTCTGTTGATGAATGTGAGGGCATGAAACGTGATGTTCGATGCCAAGTTGACGAAAAAAAGGAGTTGAGTTTTTCATACTCACCCCCACCCCCCAATCTGTTTGCATCCAGAGGATTTTTTGATTTAGTAGGCGTTGAACATGAACTTGAAACTCAAGGAAAGTGCGATAAACATCAGCTCGAGACTTAAGACAATAAATCCACATAAATTTACTGAAATCATCAATAAAGTTAACATAGTATTTGAAACCCCCAGAGGAGGTGCACGCATGCCCCCATACATCAGAGAAGACAAGTTCAAGAGGTTTGGAGGAAGATTTATTGGACCTAGGAAACGGAAGCTGATGACTATTTCCCTGTTGACATGCATCACAAACAGGGATTTTATTTTTATTGGACTCGCGAAGAAACTCTAAATTTTGGCGATGAAGGGCTTGATCTACCACCGGAGAAGCTGGATGGCCTAGACAGTAATGCCATCATGTGTGGGTTTGCTTGACAGCGGAGAGAGCTTGTTGTGTCCTGCCATGACTACCGGTGATAGGATAGAGGCCTCCATCAGTGCCCCCTCGAAGAAGAACCTTCCTCGAAGCCCGATCCTTAGCAAGAAAATATGTAGGGTGGATTTCAACACAAACATTGTTGTCATTAGATAGTCTATCGGTAGATAGCAAGCTCCTGGTTGCTTGAGGGACATGAAGAATATTGCGAAGGAGCAGAGGTCTATAGACGTACGAATCTGAGATGAACCAACATGGGAAATTGGCATACCTGATCCGTTCTCTGTGTGGACTTGATCCTTGGCGGTGTACCTCTCATGCATCGTGAGCTTGTCTAGGTCTCCGGTGATGTGGTCCGTGGCCCCAGAGTCCAGGTACCACGCCGGATCGAAGCCTTGGCCGGTGGAGGCATTGTTGGCGGAGCGCTCCTTACGGACGAAGGAGTGGTCGAAGCGCTTGTAGTAGTCGAAGACATCATGGCCGTGGCGCTTGCAGAGCTGGCAAAACACGTCAGCGTTCTTACCACCATTGCGGCCTCCGCCGCCGCTGTTGCAGGAATTGGTGTGGTTGTGATTTGGGTCGCCGCAGTTGTGGTTGTGGCCGGTCGAGCCGCACATGCGGTGATTTCCACCGCCGCCACCACCGACGCCGTTGCGGTTGCGGTTTCCACCCGAGTTGCGGCCGCGCTTGCCATCGCCGCCACCGCCGTTGCCGCCGCCGGAGTTGCGGCTGACGTTGTTCACTGAGGAGCCGCCTGAGCCGGGCAGCTGGAGCACGTGATCGTGATGCTGATGACGAATCTCGAAGTCGAGCATGTGGGAGTAGAGATCGTTGAGGGAGATCGCGTCGGCCCTCGTGGTGACCGAGGTCACCAGCGGGTCGTAGCTCGAGCCGAGGCCGGTGAGGAGGTAGATGACGATGTCCTCCTCATCCAGCTGCTTGCCGGCGGCTGCAAGGGCATCCGTGAGCCCTTTGACCTTGGTGAAGTAATCCATCATGCTCATGTCGCGCTTCTGGACCGTAGCAAGTTGGCGACGAAGCTGCATCACATGCGCCCTGGAACGGGTCGTGAACGTCCGCTCCAGAGCACTCCACACGGCTGCAGAAGACGGTAAAAACAGTACCTGCAGAAGCGTGTTGTGGAGAGCGTGGAGAGGAGAAAGCTGAGGCAGTGCTGATCCCGTGTCACCCACGAGATGTACTCCGGGTTGGGTACCGGCGGCGCCCCTTCCTCACCGGCGATGACCTTGTCAGGAGCCGGCTCGGATCCATCTGCGATGGCCATCCAGTGGGCACCGCGGAGCGCTGGGAGGATTTGAGCCTTCCAGAGGAGATGGGTGTCGTGGGAGAGCTTCACCGTGACGAGGCCGGTGAGGGATGGCGAGGCATGGGAAGATGAGGCCATGACGCCGATGGACTGGGTGCTGAGCGCACCGGTGGTGAGCGTCGTGATGGCGGCTGCTATGGTGGACGAGGTTTGGCTGGGGAACGTCGTCATCTGGATGGGAAGAGGGAGGTGTGATACCATGTTAAAACAAAAGGTTTGCAGTTGGGCACACCTCAATCGGGTGGCCTTTGATCTCTATTTATACACCAGAGTACATGATGGATAGGTACAAGCGATCGTCACAGATGGTAACAAAATACATAGGCCTGCGCTACAAGTTGTGCAGATTCTAACCTCCTACCCTATCCTATACGAGATACATATTCGGTTGTTTAACAATAATAGGAACTGTTATGTCCATCTTCACTTTGATTCACATAAATAATACTCCCATTGCACTTCCATTATCGTCCAAATCAACATCCAAAAATTCACCAATTTGATCACCCACACTAGTTCCCCTGTTTTTTTTCTGTGCTCATCATTCCCATTGGTATGCCATATAGGAATCGACTTAAATTCATAGTCACCTATAGTTTTGCTTGGCACAAAATCTTCCATCACAAGTAAATCTTTGTTATGTTAAACATCCAGGGCCCACCTCTTATTGCTTTGTTCTTGCTCACATCATCATGAAACTGAAACAGGAAGCGATTTCTACCCAGACCCTTGCATTCCACTCAAGAGAAAGGGCAGCAAGCACCACTTAACGCTCTTCCTAAATACTCTGCTTTTGCTGGTCTTTCAGACAAGAGATTACCCACAGCCTGAAGCTTAATCACCTCCAGGGAGCAAGACTGTTTCTTCCCTATCTTGATGCTTTTCTTTTCTGTGTCTGTGAGTTTGAGATTTCTTCACCGCGCCTAAATGTGTGCTCTAACACTCTGACGGGGAACCACCTGAGATGCTTAGATCACACACCTGCTGCTGGGGATTGAGAGGGGACGGAACAAATCTGGAGCTTTTTGGTGGAATTGGAAAGAAAGATTGAGCGCCGAGCGGCAATACAGAGAAACACTCTGGCGAGTGGCCTCCAAGACGCTGGAAACCACACCAACCGTCACGAGCGAACCGACTTGCGTCAAACAACACCCACAGCAGGAACTCATGATCTCCATCTGCGAGAGGATTATTGGCATATATATAGGGCTGCTACAAACTGTCTATACAGTTAATATAAAAAAAAATGTTGCACCAGTAAAACAGGATGTAAAAATGACCCCAACAAAGACTACTTGCTCATCACTTGATATAAACAAAGTGTATGCATAAGCCAATGAAAATTAAATGACACAGTTCACCTAAGAAGACTTGGCATGATGTTCATAGATAAAGCACCAACAGCAGAAACTCAAACAGAGGTTCAACACACACTCAAGTTGAAACAAACAGAGCAGCTCCATCGGCTCAGATGCACCGCAATTTCAGCTCAAACTTGGTGCAAATGAGAGGATTGTTCACATAACTTCTACAAATTGTCCACAATGCTACAACTCGACCATGTTCCAGAGGCAGTAAAACAGGCCTACCTGATCATCTAGTAAAGCACCACAGCTCAAATTCAGTGCAAGTGACAAGATTCTTCAGATAACTTTTAAGGACTACTGATCATCTAGCAAAGCACAACAGGCGGGCTCAAGATTCAAATGGCCGCGTAACAACACGTAACACAGCCTGCTAGTGCTTTGTTCAATCACGAGCCCTAGGAAAAGTTAAAAGGCATTCTCATGGCTTCAGCTCAGGAGGCCGACACACTCCACCAAAGAAGACTCACTCGACAGGATGTGCATAGATACAAGAACACCAACATCAGAAACTCAAACTGATGATCGACACACACGCAAGTTTAAACAAACAGAGCAGCTCCATCAGCTCAAATTTAGTGCAAATCAGAGGATTGTTCAAATATCTTCTACAAATTGTCCACAATGCTACAACTCGATCATGTTCCAGAGGCAGTAAAACGGGCCTACCTGATCATCTAGCAAAGCACAGCAGCTCAAATTTAGTGCAAGTGAGAGGATTCTTCAGATAACTTCTAGGGACTACTGATCATCCAGTAAAGCACAACAGGCAGTAGAATTACATTTCGCTCAAGATTAGAACGGCCGCGTAACAACACGTAACACAGCCTGCTAGTGCTTTGTTTAATCACGAGCCCTAGGAAAAGTTAAAGGCAGTCTCATGGCTTCAGCTCAGGAGGCCGAAAGCGGGATCGGTCTCACCGCACCCTGTATGCGCCGGAACGCGGTCTTGATCCGTTCTTTCAGCCCAGCGTTCTCGCACTCGACATCACCGCTCCTGCCATCCAAGTGCGCGACGTCTCCATCCACAGTTATAACAAGCTTCCCTTCCTCTGCAACTTTAACGTCGCCGAAGAGCGATACCATCAGAGAATACACCACCTTACGCGCCACCTTCTCTGTTTCTTCTTCCGTCTTCACCGCTTCTTCGATCGGAACAACCTTCGGACCCTCACGGCCAATGTTCAAGATCATGGCCACCACCGAGTCAGACACCATGTCGCTTATGGGATCAGACGACCACTGCAGCGTCACGTACCTCTCTGAATCCAGGCGGATGGCCACCCTCTCGTGAACAGTCAGTGTTGGAACATCTTCTTCAGCTGATGATTCCACGCTCTCGTATATTTGCTTCAGTCTGTACTTGATCACCTCAAAAGAACCAGAATACGGGACAGCTATCCGCTGAGTAATGTTGGCAGTAGACAGCTGAGTGTACACACGGAGGTCCTCAGGGGCCATAATCTGGTATGTGAAGCCCTTCTTCACAAGCAAGCCACTGACCGTGTCTCCCACTTCCGGTACCTTCTCTGCCAGTCTGCCAATTGTCTTGGCCATTTTCTCAGAACTAAAGTACATCTCTACTGATTGGCAGTTCTTGGGAGACACAATTTTTGTGTTTGTCCCATCAAACTGGGTGATAAGTTTCTGCTTAAGCCTACCCATCTCATTTGCTTCTCCGTGTACAAGTATAATGTTGGGTGGGCGAAGCTCTTCCAAGAAGCCGCTTGTCTGTGGAAAATCAGCATGAGCTGAGAAGGAGATGTAGAAGATCTGCATATTAAGAGGAGCAGTGAGCCCGTTTGCTAGCGTCACTTCTCTCGGTTCGTTGATGATGGTCTTTGCAAGCGAGCCTTCCACAGCATAACCTGGAATAACACATGTGTTCTTCTTATCTGTGCACCACTTGTCAAAGAGCTGCCTGGAGAGGCCGCTTTGGAGGCTACCTGGACTTGCCATCACCACTGACGGACCCACATCATGGAAGTTGTCTATGCTATTCAAAGGGTCAATATGCTTGAAATGGAAGGGATTGGACTGTGCAAACTGATTCCTTATCCTTTCATTCATGGAGTTTATGTATGTCTGGTACACAGCCATGCACTTCTTCGCAAGAGGGGAGGCATAATAGATTGGAATCTTATGGAGCTCTGGGTGGTTAGACCAATACTCATCCAGGATAAGCAGCAGTTCCTGTGCTCTACCAAGAGCGAATGCTGGGATAAGAACACGGCCCCCTTGAGAAACTGTGTTGTGGATGGCATCAGTGAAGCGCTTCTCTCTGACATGGCGGGGTTGGTGTTGCTGCACACCGTAAGTTGACTCGATAATGCAAATATCAGGGGAGAACTGGGGTATCTCAGCAGCTTTGAGGTGACGGTCTTCTTCACGGGAGTAGTCACCAGTGTAAAGAATGCGAACACCGGCAATATCCACCATGAACATGGCAGCACCAAGTACATGGCCAGCAGTATAGCACCAGAAGCGTATGCCATTTACTTCCAATGTCTGGTGGAAGTCTATGACCTGCATGACAAATATATGTTAACGCATTGTCAATTCTCCCTGTAAATTAAGACTTCAGTTGGAATCATGCATTATCTGTAAAATCCTGGTATTTTGAAAGAAACAGCCAGGTATTAGAGTTCTTAATTTTAACCAACAGTCCAACGACATTTAAATGTTTGGCCTATTCAGATTCAATGATGAAAAACATAAGCATGCCTAGGTACTAAGTGATAGCAGAACACCTAGCCTTAAGCACTGCTATGTGTGTGCTTGGGCAAGATAGGACAGAGGCATAGGAATTTAGCTGGTAAATTAAGACTTCAAAATCCTCACAGGCAAAATTATGCATTAGCTGGAACCAAAAAAAAACTGGTATTTGGAAAGAAATGGCCAGATACTATAAGATTTGTAATTTTAACCAATAGTCCAATGACATTTAAAATGTTAGATTAGTCAGAATCAATGATCAAAAAACGCTGCTAGGCATGCACTTAAGCGTGCCTAGGCGCTAGGCGATGGCAGAACACCTAGCCTTAAGCACTGCTCGTCATGAATTTAAGCGTGTCTAGGCACTAGGCGATAGCGGAACACCTAACCTACCAACCATGCACTTAAATGTGCGAAGGCGTGTACTTAGGCAATATAGGCACTTGGCAGAGGAAAAAACCAGGAATTTCAGTTTAAAATATCAACCAGGCATATAGGCAACAAGTCCAGCTTCTTAAATGACACAGTACTATCGTTCTCTGTTTCTGATTGGATCACTCTTCTTCCTTTTCTTTTTCCTCTACTCAAAAAATGTACAACCAATTTCTCTACCGGCCAGTCACTATCTATCATCATCTAATAAGCAACAAATACATCGTATCAAACAACAGGGATTAAGCCATTCGCATTCATTCGATTCACATCTGCCAGAAAGACAGAGATAAGCGAAAGGGAGGTACCTCGATTTTGTCCATGGAGCGGATGATATCCTGTTCGTCGAACAGCATATCTTCCACAGACACCTTGCTGACCTTGACGTAATCGGAGAGCAGCAGCCTGTAGATGGCCTTGGTGGCGTGGGTCATGAACACGCGGCCCTTGAACGTCGTCTGCAAAACAGGGCAGAGCAGAGCATAGCAAATCAGACACGAAACGGCAATAACATCGGCGGTTGCAATATAAATCAGCAAGCAGCCTAGCATTTTTGCTTACCTTCTCCAGGAAGTAGGGGAGCGACGCGGCGTGGTCCAGGTGGAAGCTGCAGCACAAATTGAAGGCGGAAAATTAATCAGGATGAACGCCAGGAGAAGGTGGGGGTCAAGAGAGGGCGACTAGTTGGAAACTTACTGGGTGACGAGGAGGACGTCGATGGCGGAGGGGTCGATCTCGTCGAAGTATGGGAGAGCCGCCATGCCGGAGTAAGCCGGGTGGATGCCGCAGTCGAACTGGACCAGCGGCGAGCAAGTCAGATTCCCCGAACAGAACAGAGGAGGAAGGTAGGGTTTGGGGGAGAGGGGGAGGGGGTGCTTACGAGGACCGTGCGGCCCTTGAAGGTCATGTGGACGCAGGAGCGGCCGACCTCGCTGCCGGCGCCGAGCGGGGTGATCACCATCTGGTCGCCCTCCCTCCCGCCCGTCGCCGGCCGCTTCCCCGCCGGCGGCGCCGTCGCGCAGGATGCCATTGTTCTGGCAGAGAATAGGAGGAAGAGGGGCGGCGGCGTCCGGCGGCGGCGACGGCGAGGACGGGTCCGGCGGCGGCGAACCCTAGCGCTCGATTCCGTCGATGCGAACTGGACTGAACTGACCGCCAGGGCGGGCTATGTGGACTCTCTCCCGGACCCGATTCCGAGTCGCCGCGGGGAGACCGAATCGGCCCGGCCCATCAGCGAGTCGCTCGCTCGCACGCTCCGGATTTTCTTTTTCTTTTTTCGTTTTCTCTGGTTTTTCCTATGCTTTTTCATTTGTTTCTCACCGGTTTCCTCGGTTTTCATTATTTTTTTTCATTCGTTATACTTTGTTTTCATTGGTTTTTCCAATGGTTTTCTTCTTTCTTTGCTATACTTTTGGTTCTTTTTCTTTCTTTCTTGGTTTTCTTCGTATTCCGTGGTTACTTTGCTTTTCTTTTTTATTTCTTTGTCGGTTTTAACCAGTTTCCTGTTTAGAACACATGTCTAATTTTTGCCAGTACACACTGTACATGCTTAGCGCACATGTGAAATATTTTTTAATACACTTTAGACATTTTCAAACATATGATGTACGTTTTGTTAAATACATGTTTTTGGACACTTTTTTGAATGCATGGTAACATTTTTTTAAATACACGTTGTACATTTTCTGGCAAAAAATACTTTTTTTCTAGACTACATGAACATTTTTTACATTGTATAAACATTTTAGAAAAAATCACGCGCATTTTTTGGAAACACGCCAATATTTATTTAAAATGTTGTGATATGTATTTTAATGAAAATAAATACTATCTTGAACCTACCAAACATTGTTTTACATTTGTATATTTTTTTTAACTCCGCCTATGTTGTCTTAACATAGCCGGTCCCAAGTCGGGGTAAAGGAGGAGGGTTGCGATAGACTTGGTGAACCTACGTGAAAACTCGGTCATTTTTATGAAGATGAAACCCAAAAGAAAATAACATGTGTAATTTTCCGTTTTTCAACAAGAAAAGAAATTGGATATTTGATGATACATGCCTATAGAAAAAATGGAAGTGCTACACTCGGGTCTAACCAAGAAGATAATGCAAATGACCTTTTAAATGATGCAAGAATGAACGAGCAAGATGTGAATGCACGTGCGGCAAGCAAAAATTTTGACAACCCCACAAAACCAGTTGCATGTAGTTTATCATCATTTCTATATGTAGATACCAGTCTTCAAGTATACACACTACTATGTTCATATTATATTGGTTACAAGTACTGGCCTTTAGCGCCGTCACTGATCCGCCTCGTCTCTTGTGTCCTTAAGGCCTTGGGACGTGGTGGATACCGACTCTTCCTGGTGGGAGGGCTCCGTTCAGGTGTTTTTAAGCTTCATTAGGGTTTGTGTCCTATTCAGGAAGACGAGGGGGGGACAACTCCCTGAAGATGGAATAAGATATTTCTCGCTTAGCTTCCATCCTAGCGGTGCGTCTAGCATCGTCATACATTTATAGATGTGTGTCTTCGGCGGATCTCATGTAATTTAGCTGTGTTTGTCGTCGGTTGATCCGCTTGGATCTGGTTTTCGCTCGACCGCGTTCATGTGTCTACATGATTGATCTTTCCGATCTATGCTTCTCTTCATCGGGAAGGGTTGCTAAGGCCCCGAAGGTCTAGCATCCAGAATAGCAACGGTCACCAAATGAAGAGAATCGCATAGGATGTCAATGGCGGAGGGGTCGATCTCATCGAAATAGGGCAACACCACCATGCCGGAGTAGACCGGGTGGATGCCGCAGTCGAACTAGACCAGCCACGAGCATGGAGTTAGTAAGATTCCCCGAACAGAATAGGGGGAGCTAATCGAAGAAGGAGAGGGAGATAGTGTTTGGGGGAGGGGTGCTTACGAGGACGGTGTGGCCCTTGAAGGTCATGCGGACGCAGGAACGGCCAACCTCAATGTCGGCATAGAGCGGCGTGATCACCATCTGGTCGCCCTCCTACCCGCCCGTCGTCAGCGCGACGGATGCCATTGTTTTGGGTCCCCCGCTTTGCCTGGTGGGGCAACATGTGCCACAAATCAAGGGATTCAGCTGCATGGCCGCGTCATTGTCAACAGCCTGGTGGGCAGCATGTGCCGTAATCGAGGGATTGGGTTGCATGGCCCGGTCGTCGTCTGCGGATCACGTCGCATTGGGTGCACAGCTGGGCCCGGTTGGTGTCCGCTGGTCATTAGTGTTCTGGTTGGTGGAGGACAGGGTGAGGTGGCCAGCAGTGCGGGGTCACTGGCCTGACGCCATAATATAACTGTCATCGAAACCTTAAGCGTGCGGACCCTACGGTTCGAGAACAATGTAGACATGACCGAGACACGTCTCCGGTCAATAACCAATAGCGGGACCTGGATGCCCATATTGGCTCCTACATATTCTACGAAGATCTTTATCGGTCAGACCGCATAACAACATACGTTGTTCCCTTTGTCATCGGTATGTTACTTGTCCGAGATTCGATCGTCGGTATCTCAATACCTAGTTCAATCTCGTTACCGGCAAGTCTCTTTACTCGTTCCGTAATACATCATCTCACAACTAACTCATTAGTTGCAATGCTTGCAAGGCTTTATGTGATGTGCATTACCGAGAGGGCCCAGAGATACCTCTCCGACAATCGGAGTGACAAATCCTAATCTCGAAATACGCTAACCCAACATGTACCTTTGGAGACACCTGTAGAGCACCTTTATAATCACCCAGTTACGTTGTGACGTTTGGTAGCACACAAAGTGTTCCTCCGGCAAATGGGAGTTGCATAATCTCATAGTCATAGGAACATGTATAAGTCATGAAGAAAGCAATAGCAACATACTAAACGATCGGGTGCTAAGCTAATGGAATGGGTCATGTCAATCAGATCATTCACCTAATGATGTGATCCCGTTAATCAAATAACAACTCTTTGTCCATGGTTAGGAAATATAACCATCTTTGATTAACGAGCTAGTCAAGTAGAGGCATACTAGTGACACTCTGTTTGTCTATGTATTCACACATGTATTATGTTTCCGGTTAATATAATTCTAGCATGAATAATAAACATTTATCATGATATAAGGAAATAAATAATAACTTTATTATTGCCTCTAGGGCATATTTCCTTCAGGGATTAGGGACACCATGCGACCAACACGATAGAGACATCTTTGCGGCCTCCACAAAAGTTGGTCTGGGCGATGGTACACGTGCCATTTTTTGGGAGTCTGCTTGGCTTGATGGTTTGCGACCCAAGGACATTGCACCAAAAAAAATTGAACTGTCAAAAAGAAGAAATTGCTCGGTCCAGAAAGCGCTCTCCAACAATTTTTGGGTGTCTCAGGTGAAGACCTCTCAAGGCATGATGGTTGACCATCTTCTTGAGTTTGTCAACCTATGGGAGAAGCTATCTCATGTTCAGCTAATACCTGACACACCTGATTCCATCACTTGGAAGCTCGCCAGGGATGGTCATTATTTAGCGGCAACGGCTTACAGTGTGCAATTTCTTGGTTTAGTCGATACAGACTTACCACTAATGGTTTGGAGAATTTGGGCTCCCCCAAAATGCAAATTCTTTGCTTGGCTAGTCATCAACAATAAAATCTGGACGGCAGACCGGCTTCAGAAGCGGGGATGGCCTAATTGCAACATGTGTCCCTTTTGTAAGCAAGTTTAGGAATCGACGACTCATCTGCTTTTCAAATGCCGACACATGGTTAGAGTGGAACATGATTAAGGTGTGGCTTGGCCTTCATGACATTTACCCGCGGAACTGGGCCATGGTTGACACAGTGAAGACTTGGTGGAGCGCCAACGCCTCGAACACGATGCAATCTCGACGACCGCTAACCTGCCTTATGCTACTTGTCTCGTGGGAAATCTGGAAAGAACGGAATGCTAGAGCATTTTGTAACGTCGCAGTGCCTGTTGGAGTTTTAGTTGCTAGAATCAAAGACGAGGTGGTGATATGGTGTCTAGCCTGTGCGAAACATTTGTGTAATAGCATGCCATGAGAGTGATATGTTGTATTTGGCCTTTGGCTAAGACCCCTAATACTCCTTATTCAATGAAAATGGCAAATCTTTTGCCTTGTTTCAAAAGAAAACTGCGGGTGAGGCGATTGACCTGACCTGTCCCTGAAGCTATGACCGATCCATCCATGCAGGAGCAGGACATGCACAGTAGTTCGTTCCTCCTCTTTTCCAATAATTTCATTCACTGTGTTGTGTCTCTGCTATCACGTACCGGGTTAAGTAATTTGCTGGTTGGCTCTTGATTTGGACATGCATGGATTATTACTTTGTTAGTAGTTAAGCGGATATTCATTTCTGAGCTCGGGCTCAGATGAACCCTAAATCAGCATCGTCCAGCAGCATGGGGATCTGTGCCGCCAGTGGTATTCTATCTCTGTATTTCTCAGGTATAGTACTAAATAAAAGCCATGTTGCATGCGCATTAAATTTGACGGCAGCGCGCCCTGTAGACGCGGAACAGGTAACCCGACCACGGCTGACCCAATTTTCCGAGCCAGTCTGAGCCGTGTCATCCCACGGACTCAATAACGGCCACCATGACCAGCGCCTCATAATAAATGTATCAAACCATGGGACGCAATACTAGCAGGTTTGCAAAACTGAGATTCAGGTATACCAACACCCTCACCCTCGGCCACACTAAAGCCAGTAGAACAAACATTTTAACAACCAGTGAACCAGAAACAGTTCGGACAAACAAGATCATCGTTTTATTATCTGATTCTGGCTTTTTGCCACCTCGAAAATGGAGGAACAAGCATGGAGCACTGCTCACTAGAACACACTAGAAAATCTTCAGCAACTAAGAACAGAGTACAAACTTAAATATCACATCCCATTTTTTCAGCAATTCCCAGTGGCCTGGTACATATGTTCCAGTGATGACCTACCATACTATAGTTCTTGCATTTTCCAGGGTTTGCACGGCTTCTTCGGTGCATCCCAGGGCAGGTTGTTCACTTGTGTCCCTCGCGCCGGCAGAAGCTGCAGAACTTTGTCCATTTGCTCAGACCCTCGTATGGTGCCTTCTCCAGTATCCGTCGGCCTTCCAACCCCTCTGCTTATCCGGGACTGCAAGACCTTTGCCAATCGGTCCTCAAAAGCCAAACAATCTCTCTTCTCTGCAAACGGTGCACTAGTAACCAACAATCATTCAGACTAGCTAACATGTGCTCGAATGACTCTGCACTCGCATCCCCCATCATCATGACATCCATAGCTTTCTATATAGCGTCGAATGTCTGCACGTGAAAGACAAGTTAACTGAATGGTCTTTCTGGTATTGAATCAGGTGCTAGGGTAGTATGTTCTTCACGTCCTTGGTCCACCGCTTGACAATATGCTTAACAGGAATCTCTTCTAAGTGAAGTACATCCATGAACTGTGACAGCAAAACACGGTTTTCAGAAATGTACATCCTCAAAGCAGGTCACTCGCATCTACACAACCTGCTATTCTCAGCCTCTGGCTTCCCAGTTTTCCAAAAAAAGTAGAAACGCTTTGTTAGTGACACATTCAACTATTCTTTTTGAGTTCATATACTTGAACAAGCGGCTTTAAGAATTTACCGAGCAGACGCAGACAATCTCCTGCATTGATTTGGTCCTCTCTGCGTTCAATCTGCTTTTCCCATATCTTATTCCAAAGCCAATCTGCCATGAATACAAATTGTATAAATTATACGCCTCAAATTGAATCGAAACTTAGTCCTAGTTCAGGACAAACAACACATTTTTGTTGGTTTCTCCGCATACTTGTGAATTGACTACTCAAGGGCACTCATTCTTGAAGGAAATGGGTTCTGTCTGGCAGCACGCTCCCTAGACGCAACCTGTATTTCCATAGAAAGACAACATTGGTCAGTTTCAACACGAGGGAACAGGGGAGGAGGCGCAGAAGGCATACTTCGCATAATTATTAAGCTAAGCAGACGGAATGAGGGTCGGATATCAGATGCAAAATACATTTGGCATGGTGGGATGCTTGCATTATTGGAAGAAAGATATTTTCAACACATTCAGAAGTTGACATGTACCCAAAGCAAACGTGGGGTAAGTACGGAAGACAATTTTATGTATGGATGGTTTGCCATGGAATACAAAATCATGCCTCATACTCTTTTTTTCTCAACCACAACTTGACTTCTCAGGGTTCTACAGTTTGCGTTCCCAGCTCTGATTTCGTTAGGATTACTGAATCATGCATGTACCTATTTGACACGCGCAACTTCAGTAACTACTCTTCTGTCAGCTTCTAAAATTCAGCATAACTGTGGTTTTTGTTTGTTCTAAAACAAAAACTAGTGTTCTTTTCCATCACAGAGATCATGGCGGCCAATTAAAGTACGTAGTTCGACAAACGGACTAGCAATCAACAACAAAAAATCATATTAGATGCACGGCAATGGTTTCAGACCGCAACTTATTGTTCATCCTGGCGCCTCCGGATTCACCCTCTGTCAACTGTTCGGACCTCGCCGCCCGCCGCCCTCTTCCCACACCTGGCTAACGCCGCCAACTCGCTGCCCGCATCCGGACCCAACGTTTGAGTGAGCCGGCTCAACGCTTGTCGCACAATTCCACGAGAGAACCGCCAGAGGAACCGGATCTCGGTGGTCTAGGATGTTCGCGAATTCTTCACGGAGGGGAAATCTGCAAAGGCATGGCCATGTCGAGGCGCACAATTTGTCAGCCGTTGACCCATGTTCAGTGCAACTGGAAAAATACATAGATCTCCAATTTGGGAAGGGTTCCCTTACCTGTCGACCCCGTCGAGAAGGAACTCAAGGCCATTATCTTCCATTGTTGGTTAGCTTCAGCCGCCGTAGACTTGAACGGCAGTGGGGATGGAGTATAGCTGCTCGCAGCGGCGGCTTTGTTTCGAGGATCACCGAGGGCAAGGGTTTGTGGGTTCAGCGCGGTCCCACCCAGGGGACGACCTCTGCTTATCCATCGAAGCGGCACCACGAACAGTCAGTCGCCGTCTAGCTATTGATCGAAGACGGCTCTGTACCTAACATCTGTTCCACGGCTCGGCCTAAAAGTAAACGATCTGGTCCACGGACCAGCCAGACTCGCGCTTGGGGCGGACGTCCACGCATACGATTCTGGCCCACGTACGCGCACTGTTAGCTACCCTGCTGCGCTGTATAACGATTTACAAACGTACCACCACAGACTTGTCAGGCCACATTATGCGAATCCCCATACGAGAACCAACGAGAGAGATTTAGGGAGCAGGTGAGCCCGAGCACCGTAGTTAAGTCGCTACATTGATCGGGAGCCTTGTCTGTAATATGCATGGGTCGTCATGCTTGCTTGCAGGTGACGCTTGTGGTTGCGGTGCATGCCGCCATTTCGAACTCAATCCAGTGGTACATTCATTGTAACATGCTCATTTACAATACAGTATAGTTTTTTTTTAATATTTCAACGCATTTTGGAAACATGCACATTTTTCTGAAGAAATGTATTTTTTTAAAATCCTAGAATGTTTTTTGAACAACACAAAAAGAATTAGAATTTTGAACATATTTTGAAATTTTGTGATTTTCTTCGTAAAACAAGGAAAAAAATTATGAACTTGAATTTTTAAAATTGTGACAAGTTTTTGAACAATGTTACAAATTTTGTATAAATCTTGAAATCCCAAACTTCTTTTCAAAAAATTGGAAATTCCGAACATTTGTACTCATTTCCGAACAAGTTTAAAAGATTTTCAACATTTTTTTGAAAAATGGAAAACAAATTCAAATTTCGAACATTTTCAAAGACATGAACATATATTAACTAGAAAATTCCGAACATTTTTTGAAAGAAGGGAACAAATTCTGAAATTCTGAACGTTTTCTTTTGAAGATTTGAACGTTTTTTTAAATTTGGCGAGGGACCCTCCACTAGTACTACTCTGGGCAGACCCAGGCTGAATCTATCAAGCTGTTCGATGGCGCTACTCATGGCTCCGTAATGGCCTACTACATCGCCTTTCTCATCGATCTTTGACCTCAGCAGCGAGGGTATTAAGCATTAGATTTGCATATACTTTCGGTCTGCGTCCCTATGTAGGCCAAACCCTGTCGAACTTCCAGTTTGGTCTCAGCAGCGGAAAAAATAGATAGTATGCACGGATTAGTTGGATGGAGGTGAAGATGAATAGACATGAAATGAAGGCGTAGTTTGATTAGATATACGAGTAGACGGATGAGCACGTAGGAGGCAACGGTACAAGGATCTGAAAAAAGAGCCAACGGTGAAGATGCCTTTCGTTGGGTGCAACTCGCTTTGACGTACCACGTACGGTCGTCGTCGTCGCTTGTCTCATGCACGCATGCATCCGTGGTTGTGTTTCTTTTGTAAGGCCGACACGTACGGGCGGCCGGCAGCGGCTGCATGCTTCCACTTGCACCCAAACAGAAACAAAGACGACGTTGGGCGCCGGTCGTCGGACGTGGAAGGGCGCCAAGGCTGATGGATCATGGATTCATTCAACAAGACGGACGGGCATGGCCACGCGCTAAACAATGGCCGGGATCCGCTTCGATCCACTCGATCGACGCCACTCTGCTTCCCCTCTTTTCTTCTGTGCTATACCATCGATCTTCTTCGCTTTCTTCTTCCCTGCATCTGCATGCCTGGACTCGTTCCGGCGATGGATCCATCGACTGGCGCAAGTGACGCATGCACGCGGCGTACTGTGTATGCATGGGCGCACGCGCGCGCAATGGTGCTAGCTGCAGGACGCATGCCATGCCATGCAAGTGGATCCATCCATCGGCTAGCTAGCTAGGTAGCTGGCCGGCGAATCGGAGTGATGGATAATGGATGGATCCATCGGCTAGTAGAGTAGCAGCAGTAGTAGTAGAGATGATGCATGCACATGCACGGCACAATGTTAAAGTTGCGACAATGTAGTGCTTTCTCTATCCACGGTATGTTACCTTGAGTGAAATAAGGTGCTAGGACGTAATAGGCTTTGTCTTAGGTACGTAGTACGTACGAACGCATCCGATCGATGGAGCTATCTTCTTCCTTGCTTCATAGGCTGGTGGGCACGTACATACGTACGTACCCAGTGCAGATTGCAGCGCCACGCACGGCCTACCTAGCTAGCTAGCCAGCTAACAGTAGCTACGATGGATGGATTGATCACGCATGGCCGTATAATGCATGTGTCACTTTGACGCGGCCATGCATATGCATGCGCGCGAGCTCGCCTCATCATCATCATCATGGCCGCCTTTGGTAGCCGTGCGTGCGTGCATGCAGCCATGGCTCGTCATGGCAGGCAGCAGGCATCGTGCGGCCGGCTTCAATTCAATCGCAGCTTGCCGGGGCTAAATTTGGTGTTTTGACCTTTTTTTCAAAACTATTCGAGATCTGATCCTAGTTTAAATTTTTTTCGAGATCTGATATTTTTGCTAACGCCAGGAACAATGACGGTAGGGTATAACAGCCTACCGCCAAGGACCCTGGCGGTAAGGTTACATGCCCTACCGCCAAAACCCGTCTAAATATTGAACACAGTGCGTGCTCGAGCCTACTGCCGTGCTCGTGCCTACCGCTCGTCATGACAGGCAGCAGGACAATGGCGGTAGGGTTGTGCAGGCTACCGCCAGCCCGTTTGACGGTAGAGATGTTTCCTACCGTCAAAGTCTCTGGCGGTAGGCTGTTAGACCCTACCGCCATGGACTCTGGCAGTAGCAAAAGTATCATATTTCAAAAAAAAATCAACTTAAAATCAGATCTCGAACAGGCTTAAAAAAAGGGTCAAAACACGAAATTTAGCTGCTGGCCGGCCGGAGAGGAGAGACCCGTCCGCCAGCGGGGCCATGGAATGAACAGCCAGATTCCTCACCATCATTGTGTCGGAGCCGAGCCTGCTGCGCGCCGGCCGGTACCGCTAGTGTGGGTGGGTGGGGCCCACCTTCCATCCATTGTCTAGGTCCTCAGTAGTAGCTGGTCATCTTCTTGTCATCTCGATCGCCCCGACCCCGATGGAGCGCCGTGCTCGCTCGATCGTCGCGGCGGGCCGGGCCGGCCGCTGTCATGTCCGTACTCCGACCTGACTGCGACGCGCGCGCGGCCCCGGACCGGACGGACGGACCGCGTCACCTTCTTCCTCCATAATGTCGCAAGAATAGCACACGTACGTATCCGGCCGTACCACTACTCCAGTCACATCTCATGTACCAATGCTGTATTCGCTTGCACGCCGTTGCTCGGCCAGTCTCCAACTTCTTCGAGGGGGGCACGATGCTCAAGATGCTACTGCTCGCTACTCGTTCCTAAATCCGTTACCTCTCAAACCCGTTTCAAATCGTCTAGACAGGTAATGATCGGTCACCAGAAACCGACACAATCGAACGCCTCAAACCGTTCTCAAACATCTGGGCTAACCGACACCTCTCATATTCAACTCAAATATAGGGTGAATATGAGGCGGTCTGGACGCGTCCGCCACGTCTGCCCAGTTCACCACTGGCCCACCCCTTACCCCACAAAATCCACCTCCGGAGCAAACCCTAGCCTCACTTCTCGCTCCGCTCCGCTTTCTCCAATCCGACAACTCCCGAACATCGGCGAGCATGTCCAGCGCCGGCAGCCGCTCCGACAGCAACTCCAGAGACAAGGACGAGCTGGCTCTCCATATTGCGCTGGATCGCTCACTGGTGGATACGAGCAGTAGCTCCGGTTCCGGTGCAACGCCGCCTGTCGCCCGCGGCCGTAGCGCCGACGCCAGCCCTTCCCACCCCACGCGCATATCGGTGAGGGCGGCTCAATCGACACCACCATGTCCGTCGGCCTCCTCCATCTTCGGTCGCTGCTCCATGCGGGCAGCGGTGGGTTCTGGTGCCCGCTCCGCCTACGCTGCGGAAGCGGACTCCAGAATCGGAGGCGCGTGCCGCCTGCCACAAGAGACAGAGGGCAAGGGAGATGGCAGCGAGGGTAGCCAAGCTCAAGCGCGAGTAGGACCGCATCGTTCAACGCTTGAAGGGCTGCATCTTCATCTCTGATTCCTCCGACGACGATGGTTCCGACTCTGATAGCTCCGACGTCGACCCACCTCCTGCCGCGGATGACTACAGCAACGCCGGCGACGAGAAGTGCAAAGGACCGGCGAAGCAGTGGTGAAGCCCCGCGCCCCGCCCTCTCGTTTAATCTAGCTCCTAGTATAGTTAGAACACAGTACTATCACTAATCTATGCCCTCCCTTGAAAAATTTCTTCAGATATGTGCAAAATCGTTTGAAAAATTCCTTCACTTGAAAATTGTTTCTGCATCCGTCACTAGTTTCACCCTACACTGGTCCCACATCTAAGCCCCCCGAGGAGCTAGCCTAGACTTGAACGTGAGTGTTGAAACATGTTACATGCTCTTCTTTATTATTTTGGAGTAAATGGTTGGGATATGTATCGTCCTTGGTCATCTAATTGTGTCTTTTTTATTTTCGTAACATGCATTACTTTAGCTGATGTCTTTTTTATTTCCTTAACCGGCAATTCTTTAGCGTGATGTATTTTACTTTCTAACAGGCAATTCTTTAGCACGATGATAGTATAAAATAACCCTGAACAGTTTGTGCATATAACTTGTTTCAAATGACAGAAATGGTGCCAAGTATATAAATTCACAAACCAAGCAAAGATAACCATGGTATGTAGCTTCCACCACCAGCTTGTCATTTGCTCCGGCCGCTTGAGCTAATGATGCACGCATGTCCATCACCGCACTAATTTGCTTGGCTCGGACTGTATGTACTACTTAAGTGCGATGCATATGCTCATTAACTTTGTGTCCACTTACTACTTTAATTACCAGCTTGTGAAGTGAAGTCCACGACTTTCATGCACTCACAGCAGTTAATCTTAATTTTAGAGCGGGCGAATTAAGCGTGCATGCATGCATGGCATGATGGGGGCACAATAATCAGTTGCAATTAAGTGGAGGAAGCGTCCGGACATTAGCTAGAGATATGATCTACCAGAGCGCACGCACGCACGCACGATGAATATATGTGGAGTGGCAGGCCGGCTCTTTTGTGCATGCCAATGATGGATGTAATGTAGGGATGATATAGGGAGTGCGTGCATGCCGTCATGCATCGCCAAACTACCTACATGTGTACTCATCCATGTTCCCGGCTGGCCTGATCATGCAGGTCGTGTAAAAATGATTGTCCCTTTTTTCAGATTGGACCCAGCTTGCTAGAGAACTGAGAACATACTAGTGTTTTCTTCAAAGAATGAACACCAATAATTAAGTTAATCACAACATTTAGAGTGAAAGTTTCCGTAAAAAGAATTATAGTGAAAGTTAGAGGAAAAGACTGGAAAAGTTTAACTTAACCACCAGCTCTAGGGCAACTGACCAATTGCGGCTGAAAAACCATGTCATGTTCTTCTTATTTACATTGTAAATTTTGTAGGCATGAAAGTAGGAAAATTTTGGACGAGCAAACACTGAAGTAGGTAAAGCTTAGTTGGACAAATGGGATTAGTTTAATTCACAGCAATACTAGCCAGTGGCGGAGCGTAGTGGGGACAATTCCGGGCCCTGGCCCCCCCTTCCAAAAGGAAAATTTACCAAATACACTTACTTATCTGCTAATTGCTCTACTAATCGTCCGGCGTCTCTGATCATCCTAGCCTTTTCTATGCCATATACACTCATTTGGCCCCTCCTAATATTTGATTCACGCTCCGCCACTGATACTGGCGTCACTGAAGCAGAGCTCAAGACGTGCCTCATCGGTCTATATATCGGTATGACCCTTCATTCACCTATTATACTGGAGACTAACTGTGCGTTTATGATGTCTTTCCTATTGAATTAAAATCTTCACAGGTCATTGCTCATTGATCTACGCTCAACACCTCGAAATTGCTGCAGAGGGTCAAGTTAATTAAGATCAATCGCCATGCCAATGTGGTAGCCCATGAGATTGCTAAGTTTAGTTTTTTTTAATAAAACACATGATATTTTGCTTAATAGTTTTCCGCATTGTATGGCGCCATGGATGATTGTAAGAACATTTTAATTAATTAATTAATTAATATATTAGGGTGTTTTATAAAAAAAGACACCACAATACTAACCGCGGCTCATTTGGTGTGTTTTTTATATTTCCTAGGTTACTTTTTCATAAGCCCGTTGATCTCCTTCTAGCAGTTTTATTTATGCATCTTCATTTAACCCTAGTATTGTTGTTTCCTTTCTTATCCTCTAGTCCTACCGCCACAAGCTCCCACCTTCTCCATGTATGGTCACTCTCATGTCATTGCGGTCTCGCTTGCTCGTCAACCAACCGATCGTCTTCCTCTTCCCCCCAAGCAACTGGCCGGCAACAATACCAAACCACCACCCCCTCACGCAATCCCTATATTATGATTGTGAGGCGATCGTCTTCTTCATCCCCCCCCCCCCCCCCCCTCTCCGACCCCTCCACCAAACCATAAGCTTTCTCTGTTACCATTTGCTTTACTCTTCGTCGTCGCTAGTGAGCTACGCCTGTCGCCTATCATCTCCCTACCGCGGATTGCCGTCGCCGCCACACCATGTGCGAGCTACGACTGACACATCTAGAGGAGTTGAGGGAGGCGGGCGTATGTGCGTCGGGTGGGTGGTAAATTAACAGGATTGCCATTGCTTAAACATTTGTGCACCCAAAACTTCTTTTGAAATGTTGGTTAAAACTCTTTGATTGCGGCCGCGCTTGCTCGTCAACCAACCGATCGTCTTCCTCTCCCCCCCTAGGTAGCTGGCCGGCAACAATGCCAAACCGCCACCGCCTCACCCAAACCCTATATGTTTGTGATGCGATTGTCTTCTTCATCGTGAGTGTCCCCTCCCCCACCCAACCCTAAGCTTTCTATGTTACCATTCGATTTGCTCTTGGGTCGTCGTCGTCACAGTTGCGGCTGGTGTGCTACGCATGGCATCTCCCTACCACGGATTGCCACCGCCGCCACGCCGCCTGCGAGCTCGGCTTGACACATCTAGAGGGGTTGAGGGAGGCAGGGCGTATGTGTGTGGGGTGGGCGGTAAATTAAAAGGGTTGCCATTGTGCTAGTAAGTACAGTACGTTTGAACATTTGGGTCTGCTGCCCACGAAGGCGAGACATGTACGCGCGTGTCGGCAGTCCTCGTGTAGGGTGCGACGGTGTCCAGCAATAGCTAGAGTCGACAGCACCGTGCTGTAGAGATGGACGGAGGGACGTACGGTACGGCGCTGGCGAAGGAAGAAGACATGGATGTAGTGGCGACAAAGGCCCAGCGTACGTACTCCACTAGTACTGTACACCACTGCAACGGCGGCACATAGATACAGCTAGCGGCCGACCAGCACAAAGAGCAAAGCAGCCGGCCGTAGCAGACGAAAGAGATTACATGCATGTGTGGGCTCGCGCGCTCGTCATCGTACTGGTACCTCCTAAGACCTCGACCATGGAGGCCGGCCGGTGTTCCATCTCTGCATGCAGCACGCGCGATCGTGGAATGGATCGAAGCAGATGCAGATCGGAGCACGCGGACCGATCCATGGAGCGATCGATAAGGAGGAAATAAAGAGAAAGCGAGGGATGATTCATGAGCAAGGCTGCGTCGCGTCGTCGATGGCACCAAAGCACGAAAAAGTAGAGTGGTGCGTTGCATGTCGTAGTATGAGGCAGGCCATCACAGCACAGGCAGCAGCAATAGCAGAAGGAAGGCAGCTGGCTATTCGATCGATCCTAGCAAGAGCAAGGCTATTGTCTTTTTTAACCGCGAGGTAACAGTTGCCCCCGCGCACCACGAGTATTAAAGTGCTACTCCTACTCAGCAGCGAGGTACTAGCTTATTTAGCCGCGTCTGCAACTCTGCATTGCGCATTGCTCAGCTCAGTGGACGCTCAAAGCCTCAAAGCAGAGAGAGAGAGAGAGAGAGACACGCACGCCATCCATCCTTCTATCCTTTCCTTGCTAGTAGTAGTAGTAGTAGAGTATATATAAAGTGCGGCACTGCGCAGTAGAGTACTCCACTCCACTCCACAGCTCCATATACTCAAGCTACAAGCGGATCCATCCATCCCAGTCCCAGTCCCAGTCCCAGTGAGGGGGCATATATATACAGCCATCAGGCCGCTGCCGCTGCAGAGTGCCGAGTGGAGCGGGGTGTGGGGATCCATATTCGAAAGTAGCAAGAAGAGGAGAGGCTGACCCAGCTGGTGGAAGAGAAGGGAGGCCAAGAGCGGGAGGGGGGGAAGATGCTGGCCTGCATCGCGTGCGTCAACAAGGAAGAAGGCGGCGGCGGCCGGGAGAGGGAGCGGGACGGCGCCGGCGGCGACAGGGACACGCCGACATGCAGGGACCCCGTCAAGTCGCTCACCTCCCAGGTACGTCGTCCGTCCCGTCCCTGCATGCGGTGGTCGGTTCCCTCGCTTGCTCCAGCAGCGCCATGCTGATGCATCTAGCTAGCTAGGTTTGTACGTGGAATCTACCGGTAAGATGCATGCATTTTTGTTCAAGTTGATTGATCTCTCTCTTCAAATTTGTTCAAGATGCATACAGGGACCCCGTCCTTCTTTACGGAGGGAGTATATCGATTCTTGGTGCTTGTTTTGTGCTCCTAATTTAAACCAAAACCAAAAACGCCTTGTATTTTGGATCGGAGGAAGTAGTATGTACGTGCGGCAAACACACGTACGCTACGCACGGCACACACCAACACACACACACACATGCAACAGTAGTTGTTGATCGGTCGACCGAAGCACCCACCCATGGCAACAGATGTTTGGACAAGTATTCTTTCTTTTGTGGGTTTTCAACTTGAAACGGTGTCCTCTCAATCTCAAGCCAACATGCATGACAAGTAGAGTAGTCAGTAGGAGCAAACATGTAGCTTTAGTTTTATTTGTTAAAGTGAGACGGACACGGTTGATGATGGTGATGATGATGTTGGTCTAGTGGTGCGGCGGTAGTGATTAGCTGCTCTGCGCGCGTGGCGTCGCTTTCCTTTCGTGTTTGGCATATCATATGCACAGACAGACAGAGAGACAGCAGGGACATGTCGTCGTCGTCCTACCCCCACCCCCTACGCGGCCGGCCGGCCGGTCTGTGCTTTCCGACCGTCGCGGCCCGGCCCCCGATGCGGGGAGCAAGCAAGCTATTCTATGCTAGTATGACTATGAGGGGGACCCGTGCGCGCGCATGGTGTGGAGGTGTGGATCAGCGAGGAAGGGACCGATGGAATCATGGCTGGCTGGCTGGCTGGCTATCTTCTTCTCCGGTCCAGCCTCTACACCTACCTCTCTGCCTGGTTGGTCCTGGAGCTACTACACTGCATGAGACTGTGCGTGTAGGCGGCAATCCCGATGCACGCACATGTCCATGTCCGATCCATCCATCCATCTGCACCTAGAGCTACACGGCTACACGGCCGGCCGTGGGCTCCATATGGACCATGCATGTCCCTGTCCACACTAGTGCATGCATGCTGCTACGGCCGCCAGGACGACCGACCGGTGCAGCTAGCAACCTCTCTCGCTCTACACTACACTGCTGCTGCGTTGCGTTACAGTTACATATGGATACCAAGAGCTGCAAACTATCCTATCATGCAGCTGCAGGTGCTGCTGGGTTGGTTTTTCTTCAACCTTGTAGTATTCCATTTCTGCCTTCTTTAGCTTGTAAGTGTTACGTGCCTTTAATCGGATCAGCTGCGATCGACGCTGCTCATCGACGGCTTTAATCGCCACTCATCAGCGAGTGCCAAAAAGAAAAAGAAAAGAAGAAAGAAGAAACGCATCCATCCAACCATCAGAATACCAGGAGGGAGGGAGAGGTCTTTTCTCTTTTCTCTTTGGGCAAAGTGCAAGCATACATGCCATGCCAACGCCAACGCCAACGCCAATGCCAAGCACAGCAGCGCACTGCATGCATGCCAAAGTTTCTGCCACCTCCTCTCCTCTGCACCCTCACCCTCTTTATATATTCTCCTTCTCTTTTTGTTAATATATGACCCCCACTATAGTACACTACTACCGTACCATACCATACACACACACACACAGCCACACAGCCAGACGAATATCTCTTCGTGCCTCTACATTCAAAGCCCACATTCATACGTACTCCCTCCGTTTCTAAATATAAGTCTTTTAAGATATTTCAATATGGACTACGTACGGAGCAAAATGAGTGAATTTACACTCTAAACTACGTCTATATACATCCGTATGTAGTTCATATTAGAATCTCTATAAAGACTTGTATTTAAGAGAACAAAGGGAGTACTTACATACTACGTACATGTATGGCGTGGCGCCACTTTTCCTTTTCTCACCGGCCAACGTCCACTTCAATTCAACTTGCAAGCATTTTCAGCCGTCCATCTGCTTCATTCTTCATCATCGCTGCCGGTCAAACCTTCAGTCCACACAAGATGTAGTAGCCGCATTCACTACTTGGTTAACTGCTTATCTCTTGTCAACAGTCCACACATTGGATCGTTGCCTTTTTCTGCTTCTGAATCCTTGACCCCAGCCAGCCAAGGTCACTGGCTAATTAAGTACGTGCTCTTTGAGCTAACTCTTTAATGAGCCGCAGTAAGACATTCGGAAAAAATAAATTCAAACTAGACTACACAGCAAGTTAATCAAAGATGGCCTGGTCAAAATCAGGGAACAGATGGAGACAGTGTAGGCCATGGCATCATGCCTGCACTGCTGCTGCAACCATACATGCATACACAGTTATATGGTTTAGATACAACCACCTTTCACTTTGTGTCATCTCCTTGTGGAGGGTTTCCTGGAACAAAGCAAAAGGCACATACAAAAATCATCCACTCCATACTATATATAAATATGCTTCTTTCTAAAATATGTGTTCCGATGCTTCTTTCTAAAATATGTGTTCAGATGCATGCAACAAAGAGTTCATTCCACCTCTTCTTTTGTGTGGCAAAGAAGCTTTGATCACCTTCAAAACCTTCTCGCTCACAACACCCACACGCCTTTCTTAGTTTCTTTTATGTTATTTTTGGACAAAAGAAAAGAGCTCATGCAGATGTCCCACTCCCATCCCCATATGAGATAAACGCATAGATCGATGTGGAAGGATGCACTATGGTTTCATATATATATAAATGTGCGCGGAGGGATTCCTGGAACAAAGCACAAGCTTTAAGCAAATACAAATGATCAACCATACGTTTATCTATTCATACATGTCTTCAGATGCTTCTTTCTAAACGATCAAAGAGCGGCCATGGACTATTCCTCCCCCTCTTCTTTTGTCACAAAGAAGCTTTGATCAACTTCAAAACTTCCTCCCATATCTGGCTCCTCCTTTGTTCTTTCCTTTTCTTTTTCTTTTCTTTTCTTCTCTTTTTGAATGGAAAAAGAAAGTGGATGTAGATGACTCATCCCCATACAAGATAGTACATAGTCGGGTAGATTGATGTACAAGGATGCATGCTTTCTCAAAAGGAGAGAATGCGAAAGAGATCCCCTGGCCTAGATGGATGGACAGACAGATAGACAGGGATGTGCCAAGCATATTGCTGCTGCAGCCTCCAGCAGCAAGGCAAGAATCCAATCCCCAGCTCTGTGCTGTGCTGTGTGGGGATCTTCAATTTTTAAATTTTATCTTTTGCCTGATAAAAGAGGTCAGGGAGGGGGATGCATCAAAAGATGGGTGCTAGTGCTATCATGAAAGGGGCCAAATCTGACTGTAGATGAAACATACAGGAGACTGAAAAAACACCATGGACAGAGGTATGTTTCTATAGACTATAGTATGTGTGTGGTTAAAGAGAACAAAAAGGAAAGCAAATGGGTCAGAGAATCCATCCTTGTTTGCTTGCTTCAACTGGCCCTATCTAAGCTAGATGCAGAGAGCAACATTGTACTAGTGTAGTGACCATGTGGTATTTTACTTAATTACCTTTGATTAGGGTGAGAATTCACCACATACTGTCATGAATTACTAACTAGCAAGTGTAAAACAGCTAGCCAACAGTTAGTAGCAAGCTGTTGTGTGAGTGAAAGCAACAAACATGACATTGGTGCTGTCTGAACTGAAAAAAGGAGTGTTTACCAGTGGAGGGACTGGCCATGAGGTCAAAGCAGAGGAGTGCAACATAATCTTTGAACATGTCATTTCTCTGGCCCCTAAAGGCGCAGCATCAGGAGCCGGCATCGCCTAGCATTCACATTTGACCGGAGACCGCATTATATATAAAATGGCCATGTGGAATGCAGTTCGTCTGAACTTCACACCAGATGGCACAGTAAAGTAAGATCAGGATTGATAGGTTTAGAAACACTTGAGCTGAGCTTCCTGAAGTTCACTGCAGAATCTTCAGCAGTTGCTTGGAGACTGTTCTGTTTGGTTGTTAATTATAGTTTAGAGTCTTTGAATCACTGAGAGAGATGCAGTCCTGCAGTTGCTACAATCTAGGAGTAAGTAGTATGCATCTCTGAATTTTGGTCTGGAGCTAGCTGCAAACTCTGTTGCATTTGAAGCATGAACATCAGCTGCGCTAACAATGGTGTTCTGTATTGATTCAACATATGTTTGATTCTGACACTTTGAATTTGTTGGACGGTGCAGCTCAAGGACATGGTGCTGAAGCTGTCGGGAGGCACGCAGAGGCAGGGGGTGCCGAAGCGGGGCGGCTCGCCGCCGCCGAGGGGCCGGACGACGTCCCTGTACCGGAGCGGCTACTACCGGCCGGGCGTGGTGCAGGACGACATGGCGGTGCCCCCGGCCACGTACCTGGGCCACGGCGCCGGGGGCGGGGGCGGCACGGCGGCGTCGAGCGCGAGCTCCACGCCGGCGTGGGAGCGGCCGCCCAACGGGGGCGGAGGCCCGGGCGGCGAGGCGGCGGTGCGGGAGTGGGTGGCGCAGGTGGAGCCCGGGGTGCAGATCACGTTCGTGTCGCTGGCGGGCGGCGCCGGCAACGACCTGAAGCGCATCCGGTTCAGCCGGGAGATGTACGACAAGTGGCAGGCGCAGCGGTGGTGGGGCGACAACAACGAGCGCATCATGGAGCTCTACAACGTCCGCCGCTTCAGCCGCCAGGTGCTCCCCGACGCGCCCCGGGACGACGACGGCGAGGTCAGTGTCACCATCGCTCACCCGCTCTCTCTCTCCGTCTGTCCGGCGACGGCGCCATCGTCGTGCATCGTTGCTTAAGGCTCAAGGATTTGTTTGCAGCAGAGGGAGTCGTTCTACTCGCAGTCGCAGGTGGGCTCCACGATGGGGAGCCCGGCGGCGACGCCGTCGCCGGCGCCGGAGAGCATCGCCTGGGGCGCGGCCTTCGCCCGCCCGCAGCCCTCCGCAGCGGCCGCCGGCCCAGGCGGCGCCGGCGCGGCGCGGCAGCACAGCTTCCGCGGCCCGCTGTCCCCGCCGCCGCCGTCGTCGTCCAACCCGTCGGAGCGCGCCTGGCAGCAGCAGCAGCCACACCCGCAGCGCCAGAACGAGCCCGACCTCCCGGAGCCGGCGAGGACGACCACCTCGTCCCTGCCGGACGACGTGTCCATCAGCAACGCCAGCGAGCTGGAGGTGACGGAGTGGGTGATCCAGGACGAGCCCGGCGTGTACATCACCGTCCGCGAGCTCGCCGACGGCGCCCGCGAGCTCCGGCGCGTCCGCTTCAGGTCCAAATCTCTCCCGTTCATTTCCTTCTCTGAATCCAGCACATGATCAGATGATGATTCTTTGGGGTTCTTGAAACTTATTATCATCGTGTTGCCTGCAGCCGTGAGAAGTTTGCGGAGCTGAACGCCAAGCTGTGGTGGGAGGAGAACAAGGAGAGGATACACGCGCAGTACCTCTGAATCTTCTCCATTGGTAAAAGTTAAAACTGGGATACTTTCACTCTGAAGCTTCAAGCTTTGTGATGCAAGGGAGGGGGAAAGATTAATAGTATCTGATACTACTACTGGCACTTAATTACAAGTATATATGGAGTTAGTTTGTGTTTGGGGTTGGAGCTGGGAAAGAGAGAGAGAGAGAGAGAGAGAGAGAGAGAGAGATAGGAGGGGGAGAGGGGAAAGAGAAATGTTTATTTAGGGTTTAATTAGGGCAGTGCCATGATGCCCAGCCCATGTGAGCTGTGATGGACTGTCACTGCATGAATGCAGGTGTACCATGTTCATGTTGAGAACCTGTCACAATGCTTGACTTGAGTATGCTTAATCCTCATTTCCTATGCATGCCAGACATCTTTATCTGTCTATTTTATTTATTTATGCAGTAATGATAGGCATACAAAAAACATAACAAAATATCCTAGCACTGCAATGTGGCATGTTGGCTCAACAATCACAATGTGCGCAGATCAGTAATAACCTTATAGATTAATAACAACACTGGTGCAATTCTGTGCATGGAAGAAATGTGCTACATACGGGCATACAGTATGATGAATCCACCAGAAATCATAAGCACATACCACATGTACAACTGCTACCCAAATGAGCTACAAACTGGACGCACCCTTGTCACGCGGTGTTCTTGACAGTTATCTTGATAAAATGTGAAGACAAGTGATCTAAAACATGACCGGAATTCCGTGTCAAACCTTGATACTGAGAGGTGAAAGAGATGGGATTGTGGAGGGTTGGATCAAAATGTGATCTGAGGTTTGACGTGGTCTTAGATCACCCCTCTTCACATTTGCCAGGGGTTGCAAGAATACCAACTAAGAACACAAGGGGCGGCCATAGGCAGATAGGCTTCACATGCTGGATTTGCATTTGGTAACTTACCTGACGACGGCACATCAATGTAGTGCACACATCGTGAATTAAGTCAAAACACTCCATCAGAGCCGCGCTCATCGAACAGCAGACGCGTAGGGGGACAGAATGTACTCTCTTATCCGGGATGCCCCGTCCCTCGCCAGCATGCCCTCGAGGTCTCCGAGGATCCTCGCCAGCCAAATCTCTAGGCTTCGCTGGATTTCCTTGAAATTGTTCCTGACTGCACTTAGTGCTCTTCTTGTGCTCACTTTGGCTTCTGCTGGCAGCTCATCGCAGAAGCTGCTTTTCGCGGTCTCTGCTTGCACTGTGCCCAGCTTCTGCCTTGTTTCAGCTGCTCGGTGCTGAAGGTGGAATGCTTCCAGCAAGTACTCTGTTTGCCGCTGTGTTCTCAACTCCGAGTTGAGTGTTGAATCACAGGGGTCATTAGCTTGCTGCACAAATAGATAATAGGTTAGTTTTTCTTATTGCAGCCGGTTAAATAGCAATAGGAAGAAGTAATACTATACTGCCTCAAGAGTCATGCAATAGAGCCAGGAAACAATTGCCCCAATATGAAACTATCTCCTACTTCTATGAACTAGTGTAACAGTTAGCTTACAAGCTAGTATAGCACTGAGGTCATTCCTGTGTTTACCTTTAGGCTTTAGCAATGCATCAATAGTCAGGTCACAAGGATGTTAATCACATCATATGTTGGATGATGCGTTTAAATAACAGTGATGCGGTACTACCAGCCAAGTTAGGTTATATAGACTGCATGTGCCTTGCGAGAGCAGTACGCATATGCCATGTCAGATGATGAAACCTACCATCCGTTTGCAAAGATCATCGATCTTCCCAGCAAGAGTTTGGTATCTCTTTACTTGCTTCCTCATCACCAACGGGATCTTGGATAGATCTCCATCTCCAACCTTCTCCAGATTAATTAACTCCTGCTCAAGCAGCCGGAGCTTTGCAGGAACTCCTGACGATTCCACATCCACCTTCCAAGGTGATTCTCTCCTGGTGAAAAAGATGGTTTAGAAATGAGAGGAAACAAGTAGCATTTATTTGGTTGCTGCTTCACAAAAATGTTTGCCTCAGTTAAATACTCACCGTGGTACAGCAAGCTTTGTGTTGTACATTGACTCAACTGATTCATACTTCATGTCCTGCAAGATGCAAGTAAAACTGAGTGACCATAGGGGCAAAACAAGTTACAATCCAACAATGCTCTAGCTAACTGTGACACAACAATATGAGCAAGCAAGAAAAGTTTTACATCAAGAATCCTTGAGACAATAACCAGAAAAACAAGTAGGTTGACTGCCAGCCACGGCATAACCCTATCAAAAACGAAGAATCAAATTTCTCAGAACTAGATAATCACTTGAACTGAAACAGCATCAGCTAGTGAATCGTCCTTAACTGAGTCGGTTGACTATATTTAAGTGGGTTGCTGATTTTATTCCCTATCTTGCTTTTTTGACTCTGCACCGTTGAGAACAGAGGTAAATACTGAATGACGAATAGCAAGCTCACTCTTAACGTTGATTTGGGAAAAGTGAGGCAAAGCATATGGAGGGAGAGGTCAAGAAAAGAGTTTGCAGTTTATACAAAAGGAAAGAACAGACTAAGACAGCAAAGAACAAACAGCATAGGAGCTGACAGGCTGTAAGACTGAATAAGCCTTTATATCTGGATCATACGAAATTAACCTAGTGAATTTTGTTACTTGGAAGTCCGAAAATAATTCGATCAATACAAACTTACGAGATACATATAAGATCTATATACCTTCACTGCTAATGAACAAAATATGGGGCAAAAATCCAAGTTCGTTCCCTTTGCGAAGAAATGCAAGATCACCATTATCCTATCATTGCAGATATATGTAATGTTTTGACATACATGAGACCAATAGCAAACAGCTAATGCATATGTGCATATCTGTGTTGCCATACTAGATGATATAGGAACATTGAGGAATTTGCAGTTTACAAAAGTACAGAACTAATATCAGCTTAATGGTGTCTCCTTCACCACCCCAGCCTCATCTATCACCAAACAATCCTCATCCTTCAATCCTCATCCTATTTTCTCAGTCTTGTAGCCACTAGCCCCCCAACACTTTCTGCTCCTCCATCTGTCTCCATCATATAATCGATCTCACCTCTCATGTCTGAGTGAAAAAACCCTATGCAAAGCAGAGCCAAGATTGAGTGTCCGCTCAAAGCTACTACCCTTTGGATACCACTAGTGCCCACTTGATCAGCCCATGTAAAACCACATTGTCTTTTAGCCTTCTGTTATCAGAGCATCACTAGTTCTCGTAGATCATATTTGAGCTATGGCACAGCAACACGTTTGGACAGTTTCACAATATGGTTGATAGCCTTAATGGCAGCTTTAAAAGTTATGTAATATATAAAAGGCAACCAAATGACAGTGTGGATTAAAAAACTACAGTTTTTCATGCTTTGATTCAAATCATTGCCTAACCACTTCAAAACATTTTTTCTTCTAATTCTTACCCTCTCTGATGGATTTTAATTTTTTTGGAATTGTAGGTATCCCCTCTGAGCATTTTGTCAAGTAACATTCTGGACACAGCAAATCAGTGGAAGTAGAAATGCAGCGTACACGTCCAATGAGTACTAGACGAAACAACAGAATCAAATAAGAAATTACTCGTGAAGGGCGGATCAGCTGTAGTTTGTGTCTTTTCCGCTTGATATGGGCATGAACTTTCTCTTCGATAAATGCATATGCAGTCAAAAAAGGCATGAACTGCTGTGTGGTTTATCTATGTTTCAACAAGGCACCAAAACTTGTACATAAGAAATAGGCTGAAGGAATACATGACATGGCATTATGCTGAGAGGAGGACATAGCTAAAAAAACGTGGGTGTTCATCCTGTACAGTAAGTCAGTAACTAAGGTCAGCAGCCCTATGATGATCTTGGTGCAGTACTCAACTACTCATCTTACAGGGCACTGTTACCATGAGCAAACAGCAGGATGCCCGTGAGTATCTGACAACCATATAGGTCTAGAAACGGGCCAGACAAGATTCTTTGTTGGATGCAGATGCAAGGGCGCCCCCACAAAAACAGTGCCTGTATCCTAATTGATCCAAGGGGCTGCTTTCAAAGTGGTTATTTGTCTGTTCTATTGTGGGTACGGCATGCATGGCACTTTGCTCGTGGAGATTCAGGGAAAATGTGTATGCAGACCTACCACAGCAGAGTGCATCAACCAAACAAAACTGATAAGTTGAGATATCATGGAGCATGGGGAAAATCTGCAATTGGTTGAGTTGTTTCCACAAATGTTGTCTCTGTCCTCCTAGTCTTATAGCCCACCATGTACTCTATACAAAGCAAAGCCAAATTAGAGTGTCCCCTCATAGCTCCTATTCTTTGGATACCTCGAGATACCGCTGGTATGTGTCCACTTGATCTCCCCATGTCAACACATTCTTTTAACCTTCGGTTCACCAAGCATCACTAGTTCTTGTAGATCACGTTTGAGCTACGGCATCGCAACTCGTTTGGACAAATTCACAATATGGTTGATAGCCTTAATGGCAGCTTTGCAGGCTATGTACTATAGAAAGGGCAACCAAAAGGACAGTGTGGATTCAAAACAAGAGTTTTCGATGCTTTAATTCAAATCGTTGTCAAACTATTTCAAAACAGTCTTCTTCCAATTGTTTCGAAACAAAGCGTAAACTGCTATCCTTGACACAACAAATCAGTGGAAGTAGAAATGCTGCGCACATATCCAGTGTGCACCCAATGAAACAACAGAATCAAATAAGCATATGCAGTCATAGAAGGCATGCACTGATGTTTGGCAGTAGTTTATCCACATGCTCAACAAGGCACCCCAAACCCAGACTTGTACATAGAATTTAGTCTGAGGTAATACATGATTATAGCAAGAAGAGACAGAGCTAAAAACTATGGCCAGCAGCCTATGATGATCTTGGTGCAGTACTGGACTAGTCATCTTACAGGTCACTGTTACCATGGCCAGCACCAGGAAATCTGTGACCATAGATAGGTCTAGAAATGGGCCAGATGAGATTGTGTGTTGGATGCAGATGCAAGGGTGCCCCCACCCCACAGAAACAGTGCCGGCATCCTAATTGATCCAAGGGGCTGCTGTCAAAGTGGTCATTTGTCTGTTGTATTGTGTGGGTACGACATGCAGGGCACTTTGCTCATGGAGATTCAGGGGTATCACTATCACTATCACTATCACTATCACTCCTGGAAAAATGTGTATGCAGACCTACCAGTGCAGGATAATGTTTTTAGCATGGAGCATCAGCCAAACAGAACTGATAGGAGCACGGGCAAAATCTGCAATTAAGCGAGGTGTTTCTACTACAAATTTCTACCAGGATAATGTAGGAGGAGTGGTCTTCAGGATGATTTTATGATGTTTAAAAGCAGAACCGGATTCGATGGAGTGTCCATCGGTTGACATTAATAATTTTGCGTTCTTCAGAGTTTAATTCAGTAGTAATAGTAGGAGACACGCACTTCCATGGTGGAATCATGGCAGAAGAGAGGTCAATGGGGGAAAAGGGGGGAACTTTTTGTCGGCTTACCTGCCACCCTTTGGAGCGCGAGTCCATCCAGGGCGGCATTCCCGACGCCGCCGCCGCGGAGGACGAGGAGGAGGAGGTGTAGAAGTCGTCGCCGCCGCCGAAGCCGTCCTGCTGCTGGCGCTGCTGGGCGTAGAGCGCGGCGGCCGCGGCCAGGGCCTCCGCGTCGGTGTCGCCGTAGCCCTCGGCCGGATCCGGCGCGCGCTGGTGCTGCCGCGCACCGGGTTCGTCCTGCCCGGCGCCGTTGCCCGTGGCGGCGAGGAGCGCGTTGAGCAGCCCGTCGCGGTCGGCGGCGTCGCGCTCGAGGCGGTCGGCGCGGGCCCGGAGCGCGGCGGCCTGGGCCTCGGCGTCGGCGAGGCGCGCGCGGAGGGAGGCGGCCTCGTCGGCCGCGGCCGCGGCGCGGGCCAGCAGGCGGCGCTCGGCCTCGGCCCAGGACGCGCGGTGGCCCGCGAAGATCTCGGCGGCGCGCGCGTTGGCCCGGGCGTCCTCGCGGCGGCGGGCCCGCAGCTGGCGCAGCTGGTCCTCGGTGGCGAGGAGGCGCGTGGCCAGGATGCGGCCCCGCGACTGCAGCGAGGCCACGTGGCGCGCGCCGGCCGGGAGCGAGGCGAGGAAGAGCGCGAAGGCGACGCCCAGGTAGGCCGCCAGGGCCTCGGCGCCGGCCTGGCCTGCGCCGTCGGCGTCCGGGGGAGGGGGCTTGGTCGGCGGCGCGTCGTCGGCGTCGTCGGCCGCCATTGTTTCGGGGGGGCGCGTGGAGTGGTGGAGAGCGATGGGTCGGAGAGGAGTGGCGATGGCGACTGTGTGTGTGGGTGGAAGTGGAAGGAGATAGATTTGGGTGACGGAAATGCCCCTGTCCGTGTGTGTGCGTGGGTGGGCCCGCACGTGATTGTGATTGGGTGGAAAGTCGTGATGATGATTGACGATTAGGATAGTGTGGTTCGGCCGCTCCTTGTCGCCCTGCCTGCCGGTCGTGTGCGTGCGAGCGACGGTTAACTATGGATGGGATGCCACACAACACAAAGCCCGCAAAGAGCAGAGGACCATCCTAAATATGCAAGGATAATAAGGTTATAATAGTGAAACTTTCGTACAAAGAAAATGTTTTCTATGAAGGAATTGATTAGTGGCATCTATATTACTCTCTCCGGTCCTTTTTACTCTGCATATTAAGTTTGTCTGAAGTCAATCTCATCCAACTTTAACCAAGTTTATATAAAAAATTATTGACATTTACATAACAACACCAATATCATTAGATTCATCTCGGAATATATTTTCATATTATATATTATAGATGCTAATAATTTCTAATATAAATTTGGTCAAACTTAGCTAAGTTTGACTTTCGGCAAATTCAATGTGAAGAGTAAAAAGGACTGGAGGGAGTACCATTAAAAAAACAAACTACTAAAATTTCTAAGAAAGAATGAGTTAGTGGCATTGGTGTTACCCTTCGAGCACAAAGAAAATGAAATAAAAACTAAAACATAATCAAATTATCAAGTTTTTTCTAAGGAAGAATGAATTACCGGTTTTGATATTGCCCTTTAAGAAGAAGACGATGAAATAAAACTAAGACAATAAAAAATTAATCAAGTTTCCTAAAAGAATGAATTAGTGGCATTCATACAACCCTTTAAAAAAGAAAGAAATTCAAAATAAAGGAATAATAATTATAATTTCCAAAGTTTGCGACCAGTTTACTCAGGAAATGCATTTTTTTATAGTACGGAATTAAAATGCTACACCTACATAGATATTGCAACTGATCATCTTTACAGTGAGACGTAGCTTTCTTCCAACCACAAAACTCCCCCTATTTCCTAAGAATTCTTGCCATGCTTTGAATTGCGTTTTATACTAAAATTTCTATAATCGAAAACTTAATCAAATAATGACAACATTTGCACACAATTTACACGAAAATTGTGCTTTCTGGTAATATGCAAGAGTAAGCATATAATAGTGAAAGTTTCACAATAAATAAGTTTTTTCAAAAGGAATGAATTAGTGGCATTTGTATTACCACTAAAAAAATAAAATCAAAACAAATCACAACACTGAGATTTTCTATGAAAGAAAGAATTAGTGGCTTCGGTATTACCCTATAAGAACAAAGAAAATGAAAGAAAATCAAAATTATGAGGTAATCTAACAAAGAATCAATAAGTGGCACTAATATTACCATTAAATAAGAAATAAAATGGAATAAAAACTAAAATAGCATAAGAGAAAAAGTAGCATGAATCTCAAAGCAGAAATCAACGACCAAATAAATTGACTAGGTGAAAATCTATTTTTAGGTGACTTACATTTAACTAAAATGAGGCTAAAATTATCCATGTAAAAAAGAAAAAAATGAATAAAAATATAAAGAAAAGTAAAAGAAAAAACATGTAAAAAACATGCAATGTGTAACGGGCTTCGAGCACAATAAAAAAGTGACTTACCCCATGGTAGGGCAAGTCAAAAATCCAGCCAAAGAAAAAATTGACTTACACCAAACAGGGAGAAGTCAAAAATTCAACCTAAGAAAGAAGTGACTTATCCCAAAGAGGGGCAACTCAAAAATCCAGCCAAAGAAAAAATCGACTTATACCAAACATGGGCAAGTAAAAAATCCAATGGTCAAACAATTGACTTACCCAGATTTAAATTCAACCTAAGAAAAAAGTGACTTATCCTAAAGAGGGGCAACTCAAAAGTCCAGCCAAAGAAAAAATTGACTTACACCAAACAGGGGCAAGTAAAAAAATCCAATGGTCAGACTATTGACTTACCCAGATTTAAAAGTCAGGTAAACTGGGATTGCTAATATGACATGAGTTTAGAGCAACTCCAATGGACCGACCCAAACGGACGGTGTATTTGTCCGTTTGGGTCGGCCGCCCACCCGACGTCTGCCCAGTTTTGTATTTGGGTCGGCAGTGCGCCTAACGCGCCGATCCATTTCATGTTCGCATTCAATTTTTTTTTTTAAAAGGCCTGCGGCCGATCATGCCAGCAGCCATGTCTCATGTCGGCATCATGCCAGCGCCGGCATACAATGCCGGCTTCAGAAAATACCACAGTTCATACTAGCGCACTCGCCAGCCGACCGGCACACATGCCAACACACAAAACAGTGTGGGACTTGAATTCGACCACGCCATCGCGGCTCCTGTGGTCATGCCGGCACACCTGCCGGCATACAAAAAATATGGCCCTCGCCGCCATAGATCACTCGTTGTCGAACTTGACCATGTTGGCCTGCATCTTCTCGAACCACGGCCTCTTCCTTGGCGACACGGTGTTGAGATCCACCTTCATGATCTCCACCCCGGTCATCATGCTCGCAAGAGCCACTTCTTTCACCTTTGTCTTGGCGTTGGCGGCCTCGATTTCTAGCATTTTGGCTTGCTTCTCCGCCTCGAGCTCGAACATCTTGGTTTGCTTCTCGGCGTCAAGATCAAGCCTCCTCCTTTGGATCTCCACGAAAGCATCCATTTGCTCCGCCTTGAAACGCCGGCACTCCTCCTCCCTTGAGTCCTTCTTATTCATCATGCCGTCCACGCTTGCGATCAAGGCGTTGGTGGCCGCATCTCGCTTGTCCTCCTTCTTGGAGTTGGTATTCCCCCTCGGCCATGCCGGTTCGCCCTCCCCAACATCCTCCACGACTTTCTTCCCCCCACGTGCCTTGAGGGCGGCATATTGTGCCTTGAACTTCTCTTCGTCCTTGATGACCCGATAGCAATGGGAGAGGTTGAAGCACTTGCCATTGTGTTGAACCTTGAATGCCTCCAAAGCTTGAAATGCCTACAAAATGTTTCCATGCAAGCATATGGGCAAGTGATAGCAAATGAAGACGTAAAAGGATGATCTTGATGACACAAAAGAGGCGGCTTGCTTGCTATCATACCATGTCTTGCATGCCGATGCCGCTCACGGGGCGGGCCTTGACGCTCTCAAGGATGGCGCAAAACTTGTTGCACTCTTGTTGGATCACCATCCACCGCTTGGAAATGAAGACCCACCCGCGCGTGCTCACAAATTGGTAAGGTGGAAACTTCTTGCGCTCGTGAAACTCGCGGTGCACATGAGTCCAAAAGGTCGAATGCTTTTGCTCGGCGCCCGTCTTTGGGTCTTGTCCAATGTCTCGTCAACACTCGCAAAGAAGTTTGTCCTCGGCAGCTGTGTACACCTTCGTGCGCTTGCTCTTGCGCTTCGGCTTAGGACCGGCGGCTTGGTTGGCGAGCTCGTCCTCGAATAAAGGCTCCGCTTCGATGTCGCACTCGTCCTCTTCCTCTAGCCCATAGTCCTCCGGGAACTCGTGGTCCAGGGGGAAGCCATCCAGGCCGATGTCGACCTGATCACGCATGAAGGCTGCCTGATCGGGATATAGCCAGCGGCCGGCGTGAACGCCCCGCGGCCGTCCTGGCTTTGTGTCTCGTCGGGATCGTAGCCAACGCCCGGCGCACCACCCTCGAAGATGAGGTTTTGCATGTAGTCCTCGTCGACGGCGGACGACATTTCCTCGAACAGGTTACGGGCGTCCGGGAGCCCGCCGGCCGACGTCTGTCGCCCGCGTTTCCTCGTGCCGCCGGACGACGAGCCACCGACCACCGGGGTGGCATTGAGGTCGATGGGCGCGGGTGCGGGCGTGGAAGGCGTGATCACACTCACGTCGAGCGAGCACTTCCCGGAGAGGCGGGAGGCCTACGGGTAGACGTGAAAGCCGGGGACCGGGTTGCAAGCCGACGCGCGGGGTGAGTCGGGCGCCACCATCCGAGGAAACGCCGACGAGCTGGTGATGGCTGCGGCGACGGCGGCTTGAAGTACGCTGTGCTGGCTAGGTTTACCCCTAGCATGACTTACGAAACAGGGCAAGCCAAAAATCAGGCTTAGAAGTCATGAAACAACATAAGCAAAAACAACAACACAAATCACGACAAAAAAATCAATGGTCAGACAATTGACTTACCCAAATTCAAAAGTCAGGTGAACTGGGATAGCTAATATGGCATGAGCTAAGAGCATCTTGAACGCTATCCCCTAAACCGGACACTACATTTGTCCATGGATCAATGAGGACCAATCCGTGAACACTGATGTGAAAGCTGTGCATTCAACCATATCTTGAAATGTCCATTTCTTAAAAATGGTAACCAAGCCGGCCAAAGCTACTTTCGGCGGATGGAATCCGTCCACCTTCCGCCAAATCTGATGGTTAGTTAGCATTTAAATAACAATTATACAACCTTCGTCAACTAACAACTTGGCATTAACAACCCATTAATAAGCAAAACTAACACTACTCTAGCGCATACGTAAGCTCTTATATATACGCGCATACACTCAACTCTATAAACACACATATGCGCACCTTATCTTTATGAGCACTTTCGAGAAACCGAGCAGATATATCATCTTGAAATTACGAGTAGGCGCCTCGTAGTCGACAAAAACATATCATCACACTGCCTAATACTAATAGAATACCATGGTTTAATTTGTTCTCTTCCCAACAGAATACTAGCAGCCTTCTGCCAAATAACAACAAGGGCCGGGGTAAGTGGTGGTTTTTCATTCGCGAGTGGATGTTTGGACTCCTGCAAAGTCTCTTTTTGTTTGTCTCTGATTTGCGAAAAAAGGGACGTCGGAATGCATTGACGGATCGTTGCTAGACTGCGTTGGATGACAAATCGTGCCCGGACAGCACGGTTTGAATGTTTACGGAAGGTTTGAGGGTCAGCTTAGGCCTTGTACAACGGGAGGTTGCTTAGAGAGATGCTTAGTAAAATAAATCAAGTTTTTTTTAAGCACCGGTGCTTATTGTTATAGGACAGACACTTAATTAAGCACCTATTCTCTACAAATGTCCTCTGCAAATAAGCATCCATACTTTGAGAAAAACTCGTGCCTCGGCGGATCCAATGGCCTCCGGCGACCTCATTTTCATTTTTCGGGAAAGAGGGGAGGAGAGTAGCCATTTCCATTTCGGGAAAGGGCAGGCGGATCCCATGGCCTCCGGCGAGACCTAATTTTCTTTTTCGAGCTGTTCTTGCTTATCTGCGTGGCTTGAAAAGATGTGAGGAATCAATCCTCGTGCCTAACATTTCTTCTTGGTTACAGATCAGATCTGATCCTCCTGCCTCGCCCTCAGCATCCTCACCAAGGAATGGCCACCCAGGGACACAGCGGCGGCGGCAGGAGCTTCGTCCTCGACGCCAATCTTCCACCACCACCCCGACGCCCTCGCCCCGCACGCCGTGTCGAACCGCGTCTCCATCCCCGTCATCGACCTCTCCGGCCGCCGCGCGGAGGTGGTCGCCGCGGTGAGGGAGGCGGCCGAGACCGTGGGCCTCTTCCAGGTGGTGGCGCACGGCGTGCCGGAGGCGGCCATGGCGGGGATGCTGGCGGCGGTTCCACGAGGAGCCGGTGGAGGCCAAGGCGCGCTACTACACGCGGGACGCGGGCAGGAGCGTCCGCTACAACTGCAACACGGACCTCTTCCGCTCGCCGGCGGCCCGGTGGCGCGACACGCTCTACCTCGACGACCCGGACAAGCTGGCTGCGGAGGAGCCTCTCCCTCCGGCGTGCAGCGGCGTGGTGCCGGAGTACGCCCGGCTGATGCGGCGGCTGGGGCGGTCCCTCTTCGGGCTGCTGTCGGAGGCGCTGGGCGTGCGGCGCGGCCACCTGGAGGAGCAGGCCGGGTGCATGGAGGCGGTGACCATCTTCGCTCACGCTGGGCGCCGGCAGGCACTCGGACCCGAGCTTCGCCACGGTGCTGCTCCAGGACCAGGTCGGCGGCCTGCAGGTGCTGGTGGAGGAGGGCGGGAGTGGCCCGGCGTGGGTGGACGTGCCGGTGGTGCCGGGGGCGCTGGTGGTGAACGTGGGCGACTTCCTGCAGCTCGTGTCCAACGGCCGGTTCCACAACGTGCGTGGTGGGCAAGGACGTGGGTCCCCGGATCTCCGTGGCCTGCTTCTTCCGCGCCAACGACGCGACGGTGTGCGCGCCGGTGGTGACGGGGAGTGGTTCACAGGCGCGGTACAGGACGGTGGCGGCGGCGGAGCTGCTGGGGTCGTCGAGGGCGCAGAACCGGCTGCGCGACCTGAGGATCTAGCCGGCTCTCCTCCCGCCAGATATGAGAGGGAGATGCAAGCTGATAAGTAGTGTAGTAATTTGGGATGGGTTGAGGTTATCTGCATGCTGGGACTTGAATGCACAAGCTGCTCCCCAAGCCTGAGAGACTTGCTGTGGCCTCCATATATGTTTCTGCTTGCTTACTGATATTGGAGCACTAACAAGATCATCACAAGTACTATTATTCGTGAGTCCAATTCTGAATTCCTTTATTAGATACATACATACTCCCTCCGTTCCAAATTACGTTTTAGTTCGGGTCAAATTTGAACTAAAACCACGACGAGTAATTTGGAACGGATATAAATCTCAAGAACAACGTTTCATATCGATGCATCCACACCTACAAAGAAACCAGTAAATGCACTGATAATTGGACCAGACGTCGAGGCTCCCTGCTAACATATGCCCTCCTTGATACTCCTGTCCTGTCGATGCATCATCGGATCACAAAACAGTCGACCACGGAGTCCGTCGAGCTAGATTGTTAATCGCACCTTCAGAATGGGGCTATTCTTATTGCTCATGAGCTGCTTCCTAATATCCTCCTTGACTTTGTCTTCCATGCATGCCTTTTCTGCTTCTTCTTCAGCCATATTTCCCTTGATTACGATAATAAACATTGGGGAAACCAGGACACAAAGATGTAGTACTTCCTTGATGCTTGGGAGCAATTCCAGTCCAGAAAAGCCGGTTTTACAACCGGTTAGTCGCAGGCTGAGCACCTCAAGTTTCGGCATTGATGTTTCCTCGAACACAAATGACAACACTTCCACTTCCACTTCGCTCTCAAACTAACTCTGAGTACCAAGGGGCTTGTGAATAGCCCGCTCTGGAAAATGACAGGCCCTTCGCTCTCAAATGTTTTCTCCTTCAGACTCAGAATGGACAAGCTTGGCAGGTCCCCAAGGGCTTGCATTGCTCGAATGTCTCCCGACACCTCGGTGTATTCTAGCTTGATCTTCACAAGATTCCGGAGCACAATGATCCATTTTGGCAATTTTCTCAGCCAGCCGTGCAGCTTCAGGCTCCGGAGATTTTCTGGAGGTGAGATTACTATGCCTTGCAGGCAGTCATATAGATCTCTTTCTGCTGAATGCACCGTGAGAGATTCAAGGCTGCGGTGACCTGAAATGGCCCAACAGAACTCCAGACTATTATCCTTGTCGATGCCAAACACTCCTAACTTCAAATACACTGTGTAGTACACTATGTCATGAAAATTCCCACCCCCAAAATCCCTACCACCCTGCTGTCCCAATTGTTCGTCGAGTTCCTCCCAAATTGCCTCCTCGTCCCCATCTTTCGTTTACGTCGCTTGATAGAGGCGCAACCTGCTAGGGCTCAAGGTGGGCACGACTCGCGTCACCATCAATGGTCACACAAGACATTGAGTCTGTGAGACATCAGTGCCTAAAGAACCAACCCCTAACGAGTAATCAGAACATCGATCTCTAGATTGAAACGGATTCGGAACCAAATGCAATTCATGTACCATGTCAAGGAAAAACTAGCTAGCAAGCTCTCTGTTTCGGAAGGTCTTCAAGATGCATTTCTAGCCCTTTAGTATCATCTTTGATTCACAAGAACTGTATTCAGTGGTAGCAGGATGCCATGCATGGTCTTGTATGCAATGCAGGAATTAACAGAGTCACAAGTGTGGCGTGGGAGAATATCATCAGGCTGCCAGCAGCAAAACAGGCAGGCACACAGGGTTGCTGGTGGCCACTGCAAACTGCTCCTGGGTCAGCGGCACACAAGAAAAAACATCATTCAACATCAGATGTGAGGAGAAGCTTGTTGCGGTATCTTTTTATTATCAGTGGGGAAACAGCAAACATGTGCCTAACAGAAGATGAGAATTGATGATAGTCAACATCTTTGGGAAACCAGGCATCGGATAATCAACTCCAAGAATTGTGTATTTTGCATGCCCCACTTCCCCAGACCTGGACTAAACATAAAGCCATTTCCATAAATGCTAGGACTAGGACCCACAGCTCATGTCTGAAAGTCCGATCTATTTTACCAAGCTGGCTTATCAAACTATATCAAGGAATGTAAGTTGACTTGCATGAGCCAAAGCCAAACTCTTATCAGAATGGTCCAAAACTTCATAACACACAAAAGCAAGCTTGCATGAAAGATGTCCAGTAATAATAATGTAATGCAGAAAAGTGCTGGACATATATATGCCTTATCAGTCAGTTAACTGACGTTGGCCATTACTGAGAAAGACAATGATTCCTGAAATCCAGAAGCACCATGAAAATTGCACCAACATGCATGTAACTGTAAGATTGGACTAGGTACTCATGATCATTTGATGTACAGAGATAATTAGACATTACAACATTCCCGTGAACCAAAAGGATATCGAACCTGCTTGCCGCCTTCAAACAAAAATGGAATTCTTGTTCTATGTCAAGGGAACAACTAGCTAGAGAGCTTCTCTGATTTGGAAGGTCTTCAAAATATTTCTAGCCTTATCGTACTCGTTCAGCGCCACCAATATGTTCTTCAAACGACGAGCCAGCCCACGTATCTCTTCTTCACTAACGCCTGAAATGTGTCTACTCTTGAGCTTGTTTGATAGTTCCAACACGAAATCTGTGAAAGGCTGCAGCTTCTTGTTTGGTGAAGACCAGACTCCTGAAAGTGATGCGGCTATCCTTTCGGCCCTTGTGATCGCATCATGGACTTCCAGAATGATACTTTTCATATGAGGAAGAATCTTTCCTATCAATAGCTCTTCTAGAGCAAGTTTCTCCAGGGCATCTACTGCAAGGACCTTTTTCCACAGACACACATTTTTAAGCAGCCGTGTGGCCACTCCGAATCTGTATGCAGCATACTCAGCAGCACCTGGCACAGTCCTTGTCAGCATTGATCCCCAGGCTGGTACTGACACGTCAGCAATTGCCTCAGTCAGACGACTACACACCGTCGCCAGCAGTTGATGCAAAGCCTTGCTTGTTACCGGCACATAGTTAATCACCATAAAAGTTGCATCTACAGCATGTTGTGTTCTTTGCGTGCTCAAAATGTCCCAGCAGTGCTTAATACGGTGGTGCAGGACAGGAAGGGCTACCTTTTCCGCTAGAACTTGAATGAGGTTCAGATCTAGATCATTAGGGTCAGCACTGTCTTCATCTTGCACTCCATAACCCACAAGAACGTTAGTCCACTGCATGTCAAAGAAACTAGTTGTTTCATGGAGAGGGTCCCAATTCAGAAGCTCCAGCCTCACATACGGGGTAAACACAGATGGCACACTTAGTGACACATGAGCATCTCGGTAGGCCAAAGGATATTGTGTTTTCCAGCCTTCAAATTTGTCCTTGACAATTGTAAGGCTCGAGTATTCCTCTGCAGCATCACTGAATACAGCATCAGCAGTCTTGAGCAACTCATCACGGCTGGACAGGTAAGCACTGGTGTCGGTGTCACTCTCATCAGTGCTTAGCTCACCTTCAATGTGCTCAGTAGCACTCTTTCTTGCAGAAGACAATCTTTTGGATTCGGATCGAGCTTTTCTTCGCCTCCTGTTCTCTTCCCTGCGCTTAAGATCCATACGCTTCTGGAGGTTGATATCTCTGCCAAACTCATCCAGCTCCGGTGGTAGGTTAGCGCTTTCCCTGGCAGCAGTTGCTGCTGCTTGTGCAGCATGCGATGCAGCAGACAGATTAGCTGAGCTCGGTCCTTTGCTAAGAACAGATATTGCTGCACTCACCGCAGCTTCAATAACACCTGACTCATCAGCAAAATCGGCAGCCCGCCTCTCTGAAACAGCCAGTGCCCGATTTTCGTGCAATTTCTGCATGTGCTCCTCCAGCTCCTCTATGAAGAATGCCTTATCATTCAAGAAATCACACATGACAGAAATATAGTTCCGGAGCTCCTGCATATACACAAACTTCTTCTCTGCATCCTGCAAGCCACCCTCCAGGCTGGAAATCTCTGAAAGGGCTTCATTTAGATGTGTGTCGGTCCTCGCTAAAGAATCAACTGTTGTCTTGTGGCTTTCCTTGAGCTTTCTGATGTTCTCCTGCAGGGCTTTGCTTGCTACATCAGCTTGCTGAGAGATGGACAAGAACTCTGCACTACCCGATGCAAAAACAGATGCCCCAGGCACAACCCCGCTAAAGGAGGGCTGATAATGAGGACCCCCCGAGTACCCAGACGGCTGCGGCTGAACCTGCTGCCTCGCAGCCGAAACACCGTTCGTTGCTCTCTGAGCAGAAGAATCGTCCATCCTATTACCAAGCGCCTTTTTGACCTGCGCTTCCTCCCACTTCCTTTCTTCCTCCTCCTCGTCATCAACCTCATCATCCTCAACCTCCATAAACCTATCTTTCATAGCCCCCAAACTGGCAGCAGGGCCCCTATTATTGATCCCCTGAAACACTCCTTTTGAGCTCCTCTGGCCATCACTCGTCTTCTCAGAGTACATGGCAATCCTACCCTCCATCTCATTGTCCTCTTCATCGCTGGACCCGCCAGCCGCGTCCCTCCTGCTGCTGAGCACACCGCCACCATCAAGGGAGATGAAATCAGGCGCCGCATGCCTCGGCTGTTGCAGTTGCTGCCGCTTTGCCCGGATGGCTTCGATAGTCGCCTTATCAGGTATCAGTGGCCCTTTGTCCTCATCTTCTCCATCATCCTCGGCCTCCTCTTCAGAATCATTACCTTCAACCTCGTTCGGCAATGGTCTCCGTGGCCCAATGCTGGCCTGTGCCATAGGTTTCACCAGACCTTTGAGAACAACCACTGGCTCCGCCGGAGCTGCTTTACCGGCAGCGGTGGGACCAGACGAGGTGCTGGCCGCAGCTCCAGCCAGCCGCTGGTGCCGGGACTCAGCCGCCGCCGGAGGAGGGGGAGGAGGCGGCGCCGGAGCCCGCATGAGGCTCCCAGGGAGCGGGCGCGCGTTCTTCTGGAGCTCCCGGAGGCGCTCGGGGGTGTACTCGCCAGCATGGCTCTGGAAGTTGGACGGCTTGGGCGCGGGAGCCGCGGCGGCGACAGCCGGCGAGCTCCGGGCCCGGTCCCTGGCGGGCGTGACGCGGTGGAGGGCCGCCGCGGCCGGGGAGGCCGTGCGCGCCTGGCGCACCGAGGCGGACGGGCGGCGGCTCCGCTGCTGCGCGAAGGGCCCCTCCTCGGCGTCGTCCTCGTCCTCCTCGTCGTCGGCGAAGCTGAGGCGGCTGGCGCCCTGCGGCCTGGGCTTGGGCGGGGGCTGGGCCTTGGCGGCGGGCCTGCTCGCGGGGCCGGCCTCCTCGGCCTTGCCCCCGTCGTCGTCGTCGTCCGCGCGGCGGCGGAAGTTCTTGCGGTGGCTGCTCATCCCGGCACGGCGAGGCGGAACCGGGTCAGGCGGGGGGAGGGGGGGGTGGATGGAGAAGGCTTGGATTTGAAGTTGGTAGCTAGGCTGAGGGCGCGGGGATCTCACCGGCGGTGGGCGGCTAGGGTTCCGGCGCGGCGCGTCGAGGAGATCCGGGTGAGAGATAGAGAGTAGGCCAGCAAAAGAAAACCAGAGTCCAAGTAGGGTCCGGACCCGGCAAGGAACCGGCTTCATGTCGTGCTGGGCTCTCTCTCAGACTTGGCCTGCTACCAGCCCAGTTGACAGCCCATATAGCCAGGCTCTCAGACCCGGTAAGGAACCGGCTGCCTGCTTGCCGTTCATAGCCCATATAGCCAGGCTCAGTTGAGCCCAGGCCTTTTTCTCAAAAAAGAAAAAGTTGAGCCCAGGCCTGGCCAGAGCGTCGTCATTCTCATTTCCCCTGCTTCCAGAACACCACCACTCCCCACGGACGACTCTTCTCGCCGCGCAAACCCTAGCTAGCTAATTCTCCCATGGCGACGGCGAGGCTGCGATCCGCGTCGGCGTCCTCCCTCCGCGGGATCCTCCTCCGCCACTGCTCCGCGGGACCCGCCGCCGCCTCAGGTTCCCCCCCACCCACCGCCTCCTCCCCCCGTGGCCGTCCCCGGTGTGATAATGACTAGTAGTAGATTTGATCCGCATGGTGCTGTGTAGCTTCGACCTGAGACGATTTGGTGAGACGTGTGACGCGATTCTGCTGCGGAGTGGTCAGCCCCCTGGTTTGATTAGGTGTTACAATTAGTGATTCTCGCCAGTGGGCGCTGAGCTGCTGGTGTCATCCGGCCCGCCTAATTGATCTTCTGTAAACTGAGAATTGCTGGTGTAGGTTGGTTAAATTGTTACAAGGGCATGCGATCTGAGGTGGTTAGGAACAGCACCCTGTCCTTCATTTTACCGACAACTGCGCCTTGCCCCCCCACACACATTGGTGTTGCTGTGCTTACGCCGGTTGGAGCTCACAAGGAAAATCTGCGATCTAGTAGTCCACTCTTCTTTCTTTACAGATGCTGCGCACGAGCAGAACCACCTATATCGCTATGGCGTGGCTAACATGCAATTTCCCCTTTTACTGGTCTATCATCACAACATGTATGCCGTTGTATTTGCGTGTGTTAGGAAACACGATGGAGGTCACAGGACTGATGGTATGCTTCTGTTGGTGTGGTAATTGATTTCCTTGTTTGGTTTGCTAGCTGGAGCACTGTATCAGTGCTGAACTGCTGCTGTTATCTGACTGGTTGGTGCATTATGGGCCACTGGGTTGTGTATAACCTGAGAACTGGTGACGTAGTAAGTTGTTTAGGCTTGGCTATTTCCATTCAATGTAGATAGATAGAGTTATACTTTTGTTACATTGAGCTATCTTTCTGTAGAGTAACGCCCCACTTACACATATTTGCAATTATCTTCCAGTAGTGTTTCAAATTTAGGCCCTGAGCAGGAGCACCTCTTATAGTTGCAGTTTGGCAAACACATCTAGTAAATATTCTACTGTTTTGAAGTGCTTGTACGAACATGTGTGTGAATGTCTTGAAATTATTTTGTCAAAAGAAAAATGTCTTGAAATTATGGCATGTGTTGCCTTGAGATGTGTAGCGCCCTGAATTGAAGATGAAAAGCAAGTAGCTATAACAGGTTTACTGTGTCAAAGTGCATCTGTTGGATAACCAAAGTGAATCTTGTACTGTCTTGCATGTATCCGTTGGATAGCTCATTGCCCTTTGCTTTGCCAGATTTTCAGGTTCCTGGATCTGCAACATGGAGGCATTTCTCAACATGCAGGCCTAACCCTCTTGCAAAAGGGAACAGCTTTGGCTCAATGGCTTCTCTGTACAGCCAGACAAGATGGGCTTCTCAAGCCACTGCTGTGAAAGAAACTGACCCCAGTGGCGGCAAGATAAGCATTGGGCCCAAATCCAAGCAGATCAAGGAGGAGGACAAAGATGATGGACTGGTTTATCAGGGACCGATATCATCAACCATCAAGAAAGTGAAGCTTCTGTCCCTGTCCACCTGCTGCCTCTCTGTGTCGCTAGGCCCTGTCATAACGTTCATGACTTCGCCCGACATGAATGTGATCCTCAAGGGAGGAGTCGCATCCACCGTGATCTTCCTCAGTGCCACAACAACCGCAGCCCTGCACTGGTTCGTGAGCCCCTACATCCACAAGCTGAGATGGAGGCAGGGTTCAGATAGCTTCGAGGCGGAGATAATGTCATGGCTGGCTACACCCCTGAAGAAGACGATCAAGTTTGCTGACATCAGGCCCGCAGAGACTAACCGGCCTTTCGTCACCTTCAGGGCCGACGGGAACTTCTACTTCGTCGACGCCGACCACTTCCCCAACAAGGCCTTGCTGGAGAGGCTCACGCCTAAGCTCCCCAACGAGTCCGCGTTCAAGAACTTGTGATGGAAGCTACTGTTTTGCCCGCATTCGTGCTCTTGAACCTGGCTGAGCTATCGAGTCCTTTTTCCTGTAGCTAATACTTGTGAGAATTTGTGGTATAAGGTATCGCTGTTGTTTTTAGTTCAGTACGGAGATTTGTGAATCGCTGGCGTGGAATATTTTTAACTCCTGGACGATTTTGAATAAGTAGCAGCAACATATCCCTCTTTTGTGATTGCCAATTTAGATTGGCAGTGGTATCTATTTGCAGATTCTCTTGAAGCTAGGGAAAACATTGTGCGACTTGTTATCTATGGTGCCTACATACTCTTGATCGATTAGCATGATTACCACAACTTTCTCTGCTTGCATTTGAGTATGATATTGCGAGATTGAGCCCTTCATCTCTACAGATTCATGTATGGTGTCTGCTTCGTCTTGCAACTTCATCAGAAACAAAGCTACCAAAAGCTATCTTACACACACAAATAGAAAGAAAAAGAACAGTCATCCTGTGATGAATGCGTGCGTCTGAATTAGTTTCAGGATAGCTGCATGTTTTTCCTGCTTCAAAGTTCAAACCGAGTCTGCTGCGCTTTCCTTCTACGCAACTTGGTACTTCAACCCCTTGTTGTCGTTGTCAGCGTCAACTGAGATCGTCGAGCCTTCATCAGCTTCCCCACTGACCAGCATCTTGCAGATAACCGTGATTACATTCTTCTCGACCCACCTCTTTATAGGCCTCGCACCGTACATCTGCATGACACAAAGTATATGTGGTTATATATTACCACCCAATATGTACATGAAAAAAGTTCGCTATTTCAGAGACTGAGCCGCATGGTACGATTCACTGGAAGAAGATGCAATATACTTATTGGGTCATGTGATTCCGACAAAATAACATCCAATGCGGCGTCCCTTAAAACTAGAGAGATGCCCTTGCTGGCTACTCTAGCAATAGCGTCCTTCATCTGGATATTCACAATCTCCTTCAGCTGGTGGTGCGAAAGCGGCTCAAATATCACAATCTCGCTCAGTCTGTTGAGGAATTCAGGCTTGAAGTATTTCCGAACCTACAAACATACATGACACTGGATCAGCAAATGGCTTGATTTTATAGGGCTATTTATGTTTCACTCACATACCTGTTTCATGAGGAGTTCATGTGCCCCTTTCGTCGCGTTTCCTCCTGTTAGGTGCTCTGCCCCTAGATTCGAGGTCATAACAATGACTGTATTTTTGAAATCTACGTTCTGGCCTTTACCGTCAGTCAGCACACCATCATCAAGTAGTTGAAGGAAAACATTCAACACCGAGTAATCTGCCTTCTCCACCTCATCGAAAAGAATAACAGAGTATGGGCGTCTTCTGATTTTCTCCGTCAGTTGTCCACCGTCATGGTAACCATGATAGCTTTGTGATGCCGTGAAAGAAACACTCCCATTAGTAAAACTAAACAAAAAGTATATATATAATGTAACGTATGAGAGCTCATATATTATGACTAAACCTTGGGGGTGCTCCAGTGAGACGCATCACCGAGGATGAACAACTATATTCTGACATGTCGAAGCGAACCAACATCTTCTCGCTGCCAAATAACTGCTCGGCGAGAGCTTTTGCAAGTTCTGTCTTTCCAACACCAGTTGAGCCTAGAAAGAGGAAGGAGCCCACCGGTTGGCCACCTCGAGCAAGGCCAACCCTGGAACGCAACACGTCATCTGCAACCAAATCGACCGCCTCATTCTGACCTACTACTCTCTCATGCAATCTGTCTGCTAAGTGCATTAACTTGACCTTCTCATCTTGATCAGCCTGAGTTAAAGGAATCCCGGTCCACCGGCTTACCACCTTTAAATAACAACATGAGCTTAACGGCTTAACTCCTATCTTCAATAACAAAATTTGTTGAAAATGGCGTGACAAGCACACATCCCTTACCCTTTTGCTTTCCGCTTGACGGAGGTGCAAGCCTCGTCTATTAGATCAATTGCCTTATCAGGAAATTGACGACCTACGGCATGAATGAAACCCATTAGTTTTGCTCAAAGGTAAATCTTACGCCGGAAAACCAAGCTTGTAAAATTCTATAAGCTTGTCTCACCGGTGATATAGCGGTCAGCGAGGTGCACGGCGGCATCAACAGCAGCATCCTGGATTTCCAGGCCATAGTGGTTCTGATACCGCTGCCTGATCCCCTGCAGGATGGTGGCTGTAGCCTGTGTGGTCGGCTGCTCAACGTGCACCTTCTGGAACCGCCGCTCGAGCGCGGTGTCCTTCTCTATGTGCTTCCGGTACTCGTCGAACGTGGTGGCGCCGATGCAGCGGATGCGGCCACGGGCCAACGCTGGCTTGAGCATGTTGGCGGCGTCGTTCCGGCGCTGGTAGTCGTGTGCATCTCGTCGATGAAGAGGATGATCTTGCCGCCGGAGGCCTCGGCCCGCCTGATGACGGCCTTCATGCGCTCCTCAAACATGCCGCGCCACTGCGTCCCGGCCGGCCACCATGGCCGCGAGGTCAACCTCCACGAGGCGCGCGCCGGCGAGCTGCCTGGGCACCTTCCCGGCGGCGATGCGCTGTGCGAGGCCCTCCGCGATGGCCGTCTTGCCCACCCCCGCGGCGCAGTTCTTGGTCCGGCGGCAGAGGATGCGGACGAGGCGGTCGATCTCGTCGTCGCGGCCCACCACGGGGTCGGCCCTGCTGGCGGCGGCCGTCATGTCCTTGCCGTAGGTGTCCAGGGACAGGGAGGTCCAGTAGTTGTAGAAGCTCCACGCCGCGCAGCACACGGCCGTCGCTACTCCGGAGACGACCATGGTCTGCATTAGGCTAGACATGTTTCTCTCGCCGGCCGGTGAGGAGAGAAGGGAGGAGGAGCTGGACGACGGCGAGCGCGATAGATAGGAGACTTGATTAATTTGGGCTGACGTGGGAGAGGGGCTACGAATGGTGCATGTCTACCATCCAATATTGTTTCGTGTACTACTATATGGAGGAGTTTTTGGAAGAAAATGGTATGTCGATGTGATGCGAGTACATTCCAAATAGGAAAATGTCTATTTCTTATCTCTCAACTATTGGAGTATTTTAGTTTTGGTACTCTAAAACCTGACACCCACAATTTTCATAGTTTTAATGTATTTTGGTTTAATAGATAAATGGAGGTTCCAAATCAGATTGGGAACTCCATAAATTTTCCCCGCAAGAAAAAAGCTTCCATAAATTTTCAAATGAGAAGAGGACAAAAATAAGAAAGCATAGAAACATTAAAAAAAAGCATAGCAATTGTTTCCGGAGTAATGTAGGGTACAGGTTGGACCCGTCTGATCTATGATTCACTTCATCGATGACGGTTATTGTTCTCGTGTGCTAGTCCTTTGGGGCCTTAGCACGACGACTCCCCGACATCTACTACAACAAGGGTTTCCCTTCTCCGGCGAGGGAGGGGCAATGAAGACGGCGCGCCTTCTGCTCGCTCCAGTGCATGTAGTCGTCGCTAGATGGTTTTACGAACATGGATGCAATTTTTATTACTTCTCATATTAGTTTTACACCTAGCTCTTGTATTGCCATGATGTTTAATGAATAGATCAGAGGTTTTACTCGTAAAAAAACTTAGTCTTATACAATACTTAGAATGTTGGGGTCAAACGGTAAATGATATTAATTTTATTTCCCATATTAGTCTCACCGCCACCACCGGCCTCCCACTCTATATTGTGCTACAAGACTTAGCTGACCCTAGACCCGCAAAAAAAAGACTTAGTTGACCCTTATATAACATCGAAGGCGAAAGCAAATGGTTTTTGTCTTGGTCCACCCACCTCTTCGCCCGCCCAACTCACCGCATGTCCTCATCGACGCTGATGCACACACGACCAATCTAGCTCTCCAAAGCTTAAATTTACTTTGAAAAATTTAAAACAATGAATTTGAAAAATATTAACAGCAGTATAGAAAAGTTATTGCAATTAAAAAATGTTCATAGCTTCTAAAAAATGTTGCTAACAATGAAAAACTGTTCCTGCTTTTCAAAAAAAATGTATGTGAAATTTTGGACAAATGTGTATACAATGAAATTTTTTTTGTGTAGTATAATTTTTTCGTACCATAAAATAAAATTTAGGTGACATTTTAAAGAAATATTATCTCATTTCTAATTAATGTGTTTGACATTGAAAAAATTGTTATACAAAATTTAAAAAGTTTGCATAAGTTAAAATATATATTTTCATATTAAGAAAATGTATGTAAGTTTTGAAGAAATATTCATGTGTTTAAAAAATTTCCTTTTAATTTAAAAATATTTAGACCATGTAAAATTATTGCTCTCTTAGTTCTAAATAACCGTTTATTACCCCCCAAAAATGCTCAATGCATATTTAAAAATATTGAATATGTATTCTAAATAGTGTTTAAAACATGTATTTCATAATAAATATGCACCGTGTTTTTAAAAGATGTCCAACGTGAATAAAAATATGTTTCTTGTGTACACAAAAATGTACATTGTGTACTGAAAAAAGTTAACATGTGGTGAACAAAAAGGAATGAGATGAAAACGGACCAATAAACAAAGAAAACCAACAAAAACCGAACAAGAAACAAAGAAAACAAAAAACAAAATTAAAAGTGAAGAAAACCAATGCAAAAGAATCACGAGCGAAGAATTGGTTATTTGAACTAAACGAGACCCTCGAGCACAACACGTTTACGAGGATGGTTGCGCCCCTTCGGTCGATTTGGTATGTGAGGAGACAAGCAATACATGAAGGTTTCCTAGCGCTGGCTAGCCTCATCTGATGGAGTGCTCAAATTGTATGTCCAGATCTACTGGTATGTTGCCGTTGTGTATTGGAAATATACGCATGCAGGGATGCGCTGGCACTAGCGGGAAGACCTGTTGGAATGACCAACTTCGTATCTGTTCGTATTGACAATGACGAAGTACAAGCCGCTGGTCAGGACTATTGTTAACGATGTATACTATATGCTGGAACATATTTACGGCCGAGTTACGCCGGCAAGTATAAGTATGCGCTGGTTAATATAACATGCACGCATGCTGACACAATTGATGGTTTAACATGAAGTTTTCATATGGCTTTGGCTTGGACCGGGAGAAAATCAAGCTAGATGGACGCATGCATGTACAAGGAGTCCAAAACAGGCACGTACATCCAAAGTATATATTCTTCCTTCCTCACGTGAGCTGTGGAGATTCATCTAGAAAAAGGTATGGCATCGTGCACACCCAGGAAAATTATTCGCTTGGGGGATCAACGCTGAATTGGAGGCATAAAATCAGCAGCTGCCATATTCTGTGAGAAAGGAGTTTGCTGGACCGCGATCTTGGCTGAGGTCCACCGTAGTTAACCAATCAAAGCTACATCGTACAAGAATTTAGTTGTGTTTTTTTTGGTAATTCCTAGTTGTAAAAGGTGTCCTGTTTCTAGGCATTTTGGTGTGCGTGCGTGAGGGCCTTAGGCCAAGTTTGAGTTGGCTATAAAAGCCACAAGGCGTCATGTAAAAAGGGAGGACATTTTGGAGTTTAGACAGCGTCATGTATCGACTATGAAGTGGCCCTCTTCAGGTGTCGTTATTTATATTGTGTGAATTTTTTGCGTGAAAGTTGCACTTGGCTTGAGGTCCGCCGTTTGCGACGGGTTGCACGCTGGTTTCGTCTACTTCGACAGGAGGTTCCTCGTGTGCCAAAAGATTGTCCGTTGGTCGTCGTTACCCCTACTTCAAGTTACACATACTGCTTGTGTAGTTGGGAGTATTTTTCATGGATGGATATTGAAGGTTATTGTATCGTAAAAGATCAGGCCAAATCAGCGGCGCGTCCGAGTTTGTGCTCTCATCAAAATATGGAACTTGTATTACTAGGGGGCCAATGCGAACATATATATGATGTATAAGAGGAAGCCAAAAGGTTAGAATACAAAAAGTTAAAGAACATCATCAATATAACTCTAACACCCCCCTCAAACTCATGGTGAATCCATGACACTGAGTTTGGAAAGGTGAAATCGATGTTGCGCTCTAGTCTGGGCCTTCCGCTTACTGTAACTCAGAAGGCAAATAATGAAGAATAACAACATGATGCTGCACAGCGGCGCGCACATAAGAAGCATTGACACTAATATGCTTGGTAAGCTCATGCTTCATGGGGTTCCGTGCAATACTGATAGCACTTGTACTGTCGGACAAGAGGGTGATAGGTGTAGTAACAGAAACACCAAAAATCCTCCGGTAACCATCATAATCAAGTCATCTCTGCCGTCTGAAGAGCCATAACTCTTAACTCGGCCCCCACACTTGAACTGGAAACTGCAGTTTGTTTCTTCGTCTTCCATTCAATGAGAGAATCACCAAGAAAAACACAGTAAGCAAAAAGTGAACGATGATCCGAAGGATCACTAGCCCACATAGCATCCGAATAGGCCTGGAACTGTAATGAGCTGGAAGGGAGGAAAAGACGATGAGAGATCGTGACACGAATATATCATAGAACATGAAGAAGATGACTATAGTGAACTGAAGTGGGAGCAGAAACAAACTGATTTGGAATATGGACATGATAGGAGATATCTGGATGAGTGACAGCAAGATAGACAAGAGTCCCAATAAGGCGATGATAACGCGTCGGATCAGAAAAGAGCTCATCGTCAGAAGCACAAAGGTTAACACTGAGCGCCATAGGAGTCTCAACAGTGCGGTCATCATTAAAAGCCACACGAGCAAGAAGATTCTGGATATATTTTTCTTGGGAAATAAAAAAGCCATTCGAGGTGGACAAAACCTCAATCACAAGAAAGTAACGAAGAGGACCAAGATCATACATAAGAAAGTGCTCACTAAGACGAGCATTGACAAACGCAATGTACTTAGAATCATCGCTAGTGATGATCATGTCATCAACATATAGAAGAAGAAAGTGCGACCACGAATAGAAAGGTGGACAAACAACGCTAGATCATGAGCATTGAGCGAAAAACCAGCTGTAGTGACCACGGAGGCAAAACGCTCAAACCAAGCTACATGTACAAAGATTGAAGGTGACTTCGGACTGCCTAGGAATGGTGAATGATATAAACGATGGGACAGTAGGTTCTCACTCGGCTATTGTACATGAAATAAAGAATCGTAGAACTAGTTTTACTTTGTGTTCTTTTGTCCATCGCTAAATTTGCCTATAATTTAGGCATAGGTACACATGTTTGGTTGAGCAATCCTCATGATGTGATACTTGTACCTATGAACATTGTTATCAATCAATAAAGTGGTGAGATTTCTTTAGAAAAAGTATAACTACTGTAACTACAACTTTCACTTTCTTCAGAAGGAAGTTGCACTGGTCGTGATGTTCCATTTTCACATCCCTGATTCGCAGAGCATTTAAAACAGACAATATGACAGACCGATACGAGAGTCAAGTTGAATTCATCGATGTGAGAATGGGGTTATTTAAGGATGAATTATACAAAGATGTTCTGTGTTGACATTCATAGAGAATAGAACAATGAATGCAACAACAACATCCATAAGCAAAGGCAATGCAGCAACGGTGCCATGCATCAATTCGAAAGAACACACCCTGCTACTGACTTGCACAAATGCATGGTCTGGACGGAATTAAACGGAAGTTGCAAGATGTACACACAGAATCATTCAAATCAAGCTGTGCTTACGCCGTTCTTTTTCAAAGCGTTAATCAATCATAGGTGTTCCTCTTGCCCCCTGCATCTACATTATTGTTCTTGTTCACCACTCGAAACTCCAATCCTTTCCAGTTAATGGCAGCGTCGATGAAGATCGTCGATCCTTTGTCAGCTTCTCCTTTGACCAACATCTTGGAGATACTTATCATGATATTCTTCTGCACCCACCTCTTTATGGGTCTAGCGCCGTACATCTGTGACAAATTAAAAAATATGATTAGTTATTGCCAAGTCAGGTTCATTATTACTTGGCTCAAATGAGTTTGATGATACCATTATTTTGGAAACAATATTAAGTACTCACTTGGTCATATGACTCTGACAAAATAACTTCCGGCACATCATCGCTAAAAACCAAAGAGACGTCCTTGCGAGCTACTCTAGCAATGATACTCTTCATTTGGATGCTCACGACCTCCTTTAGTTCGTGCTGCAAAAGTGGCTCAAATACCACGACCTCACTTAGTCTGTTGAGAAGTTCCGGCTTGAAGTATTCCCGAACCTACACCAACAAACACATACGATGAGTGAATCAGCGATGAGACTTAGACCATGTTCGGAGTTCCACCAGCTCCGCGAAATCCCGGGAGCTGCGGAGCTAGGAAACAGGCGCTCCGCCAATTTAAACAGTAACTCCACACGCTCCGGGAGTGGAGTTGTGCAGTGGCGGTTCTCCAAACAGAGCCTTAATTATATCAGGGACATTTATCAGTCACAAACTTGTTTCATGAGAAGGTCTCGTGCAGTTCCCTTCATGTTTTCTCCCGCTATTCTTGGTGTTATGTGCTCCGCTCCGACATTTGATGTCATAATGATGACTGTGTTCTTGAAATCCACGTTCCGGCCTTTACCATCGGTCAATACGCCATCATCAAGCAGCTGGAGCAAAACATTCAATACCGAGTGGTGCGCCTTTTCCACCTCATCGAAAAGGATGACACTGTATGGCCGTCTCCTAACTTTCTCAGTTAGTTGCCCACCTTCTTCGTAGCCATAATAGCTGTAAATTAAATGATATTACATAAGCAACTGAAATTAGCACTACAAACAAATTAAAACATGCTATTTGAATGTTCAAAAAACACACAGTATACAACAAACCAAACCTTGGTGGTGCTCCAACGAGACGCAGGACAGATCCGGGGCTAACATATTCAGACATGTCAAAGCGAATCAACATCTTGTCGTCGTCGAATAGCTGCTCGGCGAGAGCTTTTGCAAGCTCTGTTTTTCCAACACCAGTCGGACCCACAAATAAGAAGGAGCCTATTGGTTGACCAGGATGATCAAGACCGGCCCTAGAACACAACACCGCATCTGCAACCAAATTGACAGCCTCATATTGTCCAACTACTCGCTCATGCAATCTGTGTGCTAAATGGACTAACTTGACCTTCTCCTCTTGATCAAGTGTAGCTATAGGAATGCCTGTCCATCGGCTCACAACCTTGAATATATACAATAAAACAAATTGAAATACACATGACACAGGCATATATCTGTCAAAATAATGGACATATATATAAATTTTAAGAAGTATGGCTACCTGTGCAATGTGATCCGGACCAACAATCATTTCACTCCCCTCTAGGCTTGTGCAAGCCTCGTCAATGAGATCAATTCCCTTGTCAGGAAATTGTCGACCGGTGACATAACGGCCAGCGAGCTGTGCAGCGGCAACAATTGCAGCATCCTGAATTTCCAGACTATGGTGCTCTTCGTAGCGCTGCTTTAGACCACGGAGGATGCCAATGGTGGCCTGCTCGCTCGGCTCGTCGACGTGCACCTTCTGGAACCTCCGCTCGAGGGCGGGGTCCTTCTCGATGTGCTTCCGGTACTCATCGAACGTGGTGGCGCCCACGCAGCGGATGCGGCCACGGGCCAACGCAGGCTTCAGCATGTTGGCGGCGTCGTTTCGGCGCTGGTAGTCGCCGGCGCCGATGAGCGTGTGCATCTCATCGATGAAGAGGATGATCTTGCCGTTGGACGCCTCGGCGGAGTTAATCACGTTCTTCATGCGCTCCTCGAACATGCCACGCCAACTGGTCCCTGACACCATGGCCGCGAGGTCGAGCTCCACCAGGCGTGCGCCGGCGAGCTGCTTGGGCACCTTCCCCTCGGCGATGGCCGTCTTGCCGACCCCAGCGGCGCCGACAAGCGCGGCGCAGTTCTTGGTCCGGCGGCAGAGGATGCGGACGACGCGGTCGATCTCGTCGTCGCGGCCGACCACCGGGTCAGCCTCGCCGGCCGTGACCGCCTTCTGACTCATGTCCCGGTAGTAGGCGGCGTTGTGGCCGGAATTTCGTTCGTCATCGCGGCGCACCACCGGCACGGGTCGACCTGCTTGTCATCGCGGCGCACGGGCTCCACCGGGTCGCGCTGCTTGCTGGCCAAGGTCGTCATGTCCCGGCCGTAGGTGCGCAGGCAGGTCTTGTACCTGTAGTACCTCCACGCCCCGTAGCACACGGCCGCCGTGGCTCCGACGCAGGCCATGACTCTGATCTCCTCCAGCGCTAAGCCGAGGAAGGTGGAGCTGGACGATGCGCGCGGCACGTAGGTTCCCAGTACAGGATCGTAAACTTGGCATGCACACGACGCACGAGACATTGGCCGCGGCCAGGAGGAAGAAGAAGACATTGTTGGTTGACGCACACGCAACAGACAGCGTTCGCTGCATCGATGCTTGGGCCCTTTTATGCGTGTCCTACGTACAAGAAGCTAGCTTGACTTCACGAGCAAGATGATTGACCCCGCTTAAGGTAACTTTTCCTACCTAGTTGACTATCACAAGAAGCTTAACTACGCTTTCATGCAAAAGTTAAAAGATCTCTCCCGTGGCACTCCCCGCGTGGGCGGCCCGGGAGCCAACCCTAGCCGCCGACAAACCTCCCCTCCTCCCCCCGCCAGTTTCGGCGGCGGCGGGGCCTTTCTTCTTCCCTTTATTATGCTATTCATTTCAGAGGTGTTTTCCCTGTTCATATTCGTGCAGTTTGGAAGCTTGCAGTCCCGTCAAAGATGAGTGAAATGCACAGAACCATCATATTCGTGTCATGATTAGCGAAACAAAAACGGGAGGATGTGTTCACCTCTCGGCCATAAATTCTTCCCCCATGATTTTAGCTGACCCCACCTTCGTGATTTTAATTGGACTAGCTCAGCCCGTAACCCCCTTTCCGTGTGAATCGTCCCATAAGCTCTTAGCGAAAAATCACTACTTTATGATTCGTGGCATTGTGCACTGCATCGAATTTCTAACAGTGGCAAAAAACACTAAACTATTTTTGAGCACTTTTTTCAGATTTTTTTCAATCTATTCATCTTTAATAATGATAGTACAACGAACACTAGAAATAATAAAAATTACATCCAGATTCATAGACCACCTAGCGACGACTACAAGCACTGAAGCGAGGCGAAGGCGTGCCGCTGTCATCGCCCTCCCTCGTCGAAGTCGGGCAAACCTTGTTGTAGTAGACAGTCGGGAAGTCGTCGTCCTAATGCCCCATAGAAGCAACGCTCCAGAACAGTTACTGCCGCCGATGAAGAGCATAGATGAAAAGATCCAACCTGAGGACACAAGAACATAAACGAACGATGAACAAATTCGTGCAAATCCACCAAAGACAGATCCGCCGGAGACACACCTCCACATGCCAACCGACGATGCTAGACGCATCAATGGAACGGGGACTAGGCGGGGAGATATTTATTCCATCTTCAGGGAGCCGCCACCGTCTCGCCTTCTTGAGCAGGACACATACCCTAACAAAACTAAAAAACAGATAAAAAAAGGATCCCTCCCACCAGCAAGGGCCAGGATCCACTTTGCCCCCATGGCCCTAAGGCCACCGGAGATGGGGTGGACCGGCAAGGCGCCGGTGTGAGGCAGAGAAACCCTAGCTTTTTGGGAGGCGGCAGCTGGCTAGGTTGTGACCGACTAGTTGACTAGTCTAGTTTTGACGTGGCTGATCTCTCATGGGCCTACAACGGTGACGGCGTGGCATTAACGACCGTTGACTCATCTCTCCGAAGCGACTGGGCCGTACCTATTGGGAATATAACTATTGGGTTAACCCGCCCAGGAGGGGCCGGGTTAAATTCCTGACGGTTCATCAAGACAAAGCCCATGAAGATTCTTAAGACGGTAGCTCATTACGCAGACTCGTCAAGGGCCTGAAGCCCAAAGGCGACTTAAGGCCCAAACAAGTGTAAACCGTCATATATGTGTAACTTCTATTATAAGGCATGTACAGTTAGTCACCGAGCCGGACACGTTGTTTATGAGCCGGCCGGGACTCTGTAAGCCGCTGGGCGTCGACCTGTGTATATAAAGGGACGACCTGGCGGCGACTTAGGGCAAAAGATAACATATCGAAAGCTAGGTTAAGCGTATTCGCTCCTTGGTAATTGAGACATAAGCAATATCACCTCAAACTGGATTAGGCCTTTACCTTCACAGCAAAGGGCCGAACCAGTATAAACTCCTTGTGTCCTTTGTCCCATTTAACCCCTTTAAGCTAAACCTATTGCGATGGCTCCATGACTAAGTCCTCACACTAGGGCATCTGCCGTGACAATTCCATGACAGTTGGTGCCCACCGTGGGGCCAACGCACGGTGTGGTCTCGACTTCTTACAGGGCAGCTTCGAAGGGATCAAGGGATACTCTGTGGGCCGGATGACCAAGAGTCGTCACGGCAAGCTCTACATCGACGACGCAGGCTGGGGCCCCGAGGCCGGCTCAATCGAGTACGGGTACCGGGTCCCCTTCGGTGGAATCCACGTCTTCATCGGCAAGATCGGCGAATCGGGCCCTGAGTCGGACTTCTGCACCGACATCATCGAGACGGCTCAGCGTGCATGACTCGCCCGGGTTCAACCCGCCGTGAAGGGCGCCTTCGTTGGATGCATCCATGGGGAGAATTTGAGGAAGGATCTATGTCTGGCGGTGAGACGACCATCTATTCTGATGGTGAGTCGTCCACGGGTGAGACTACTTCATTGTATCAACTACAAGATGGCAGGCTTGGGGGTTGTTCCGATGGCGATAGTATTCCGGACCCATGTGAGCCGCCGAACCGGGTCGCAATTTTCATGGCTGGTACACAGCCAGGGCAGAATTCTACGACTGCGGCAACAATGATTTCCGGGCCAGCAACGGCAACGGCTGGCAGGGCAGGAGGCCCTGTGCGCCCGCCGGCTCAGGTCTTGTCCGACTTATTGGATAGTTTGACAACATTGTTAAAAATAGAGGTTAACCTGGCAGATCAAGATCAGCATAACATGGAAGTTGCAAAACTGCTAGATCAGATAGCTCAAGCTAAGGAGGATCTGGCGGCTAAGGACGCGAGGATGACGGTGGAACGAGCTGCTCTGGATGCTCAGACACAACGGATCCAGGATGATTCCTTCCGGCTCCCGTTGGATCAGAATGCTTCAAACGACGTCATGAGAAGAAGGCACCGGAGTCGTCTGCCTCCGGTCTACGAGGCGAGGAACATCTTCAACACACCTGGTGTAGGGACTAGTGACCTGCCAGAGGTAAAACGGGCGGTAACCGCGCCTAGGGCTGGAGCGCCGGTTCAGCCGCGCGCGACAGATCTGCTTCGTCTGAACAATATCCCGCCACAATATGTGCCAACGCTGTCGGGTCATTATTCTAACCCTTTGGATAATATGATCGTTGCGGCGTCACGATTGGCGGCTCTCCCAGTGGAAGGCGAGTCTCCAGCTGCGATTGAAATGCGGAGGGCTAGGGAGCTTCTTCAGACTGCATTGGTACAGCAGGAGGCTTATTCTTGCAGTCGTGAGAGGATTCACTCAACCCCCCGCCCAAGCCGGAGTTATAGCAGACACATTGACTCACCGACCGTTTCAAGCAGTGACAGACACCGTAACCAACGCCGTGGACATGACCCGGCGTGCGGTGGTGCTAATGCTCATGATTTGGTGGGTCAGGGCAGAGCACGCTGGGAAGCCAAGCTGGCGGCTCAACAAGGGGCTCATCAACGTTCTCAGGTTTATCCAACAACTTCGGTGGAGACAGGGGTAACCTCCAGAACTTTGGGAGTGCCATGTTTAGTGCCATCTTTACGCAACATACGTTTGCCCAAGGATTTCAAGGGTCCTCGAAAGGTGCCCAACTACACATCCAACTTACCCCCTGAAGCATGGGTTGAGAGTTATGAGATGGCGATGGAGCTGTTGGATGTTGACGATGCTGCATGTGCTAAGTACTTCACGATGATGCTGGAAGGGGCGACCCACACTTGGTTGAAAGAGCTGCCTGCTAACTGAAGGAAATATGCCATAGAGGCAATAATAAAGTTGTTATTTATATTTCCTTATATCATGATAAATGTTTATTATTCATGCTAGAATTGTATCAATCGGAAACTTGATACATGTGTAAATACATAGACAAAAGAAAGTGTCCCTAGTATGCCTCTACTTGACTAGCTCGTTAATCAATGATGGTTAAGTTTCCTGACCATAGACATGTGTTGTCATTTAATGAATGGGATCCATCCGTTAGCTTAGCATAATGAACGTTTAGTTTTATTGCTATTGCTTTTTTCATGACTTATACATGTTCCTCTAACTATGAGATTATGCAACTCCCGAATACCAGAGGAACACCTTGTGTGCTATCAAACGTCACAACGTAACTAGGTGATTATAAAGATGCTCTACAGGTGTCTCCGATGGTGTTGTTGAGTTGGCATAGATCGAGATTAGGATTTGTCACTCCGTGTATCGGAGAGGTATCTCTGGGCCCTCTGGGTAATGCTCATCACTATAAGCCTTGCAAGCAATGTGACTAATGAGTTAGTTGCGGGATGATGCATTACAGAACGAGTAAAGAGACTTGCCAGTAATGAGATTGAACTAGGTATGATGATACCGATGATCGAATCTGGGGCAAGTAACACACCGATGACAAAGGGATCAACGTATGTTGTCATTACGGTTTGACCGATAAAGATCTTCGTAGAATATGTAGGAACCAATATGAGCATTTAGGTTCCGCTATTGGTTATTGACCGGAGAGATGTCTCGGTCATGTCTACATAGTTCTCGAACCCGTAGGGTCTGCACGCTTAACGTTCAATGACGATTCGTATTATATGAGTTATGTGATTTGGTGACCGAATGTTGTTCGGAGTCCCGAATGAGATCACGGACATGACGAGGAGTCTCGAAATGGTCGAGGGGTAAAGATTCATATATAGGACGATAGTATTCGGACACCGAAAGTGTTCTGGGGGTACCGGGTACGTATCCGGTCACTGGAAGGGGTTCCGGGCACCCCCCTGCCAAGATATGGGCCTTATTGGGCCTAGGGCGGGACAGACCAGCCCCTTATGGGCTGGTGCGCCCCCATATGGGCTGATCTAAGTGGAGAAAGGAAAAGGGGAGTAGGAAAGGAAACAAAGGGAATAGGATCCCCCCTTCCTTTCCCCTCCCCCCTCTTTCCTTCCCCCCTCCGGAGATAAGGAAAGGGTGAGGCCGAATGGAGGAGGCCCCCAAGTAGGATTCCTCCTACTTGGGGCGCCCCATGGCTGTCCCCCTCCCCTCCCACCTATATATATGTGGGGAGGGAGCGCCTAGAACACACAACAAACATTGTTAGCCATGTGCGGCACCCCCCCTCCACATTTTACGCCTCCGGTCATATTCACGTAGTGCTTAGGCGAAGCCCTGCGCGGATCACTTCACCATCACCGTCACCACACCGTCGTGCTAACGAAACTCTCCGTCGACCCTCTGCTGGATCAAGATTTGGAGCGATGTCATCGAGCTGAACGTGTGCTGAACTCGAAGGTGCCATACGTTCGGTGCTTGATCGGTTGGATCGCGAAGACGTTCGACTACATCAACCGCGTTAAGCTAACGCTTCCGCTTTCGGTCTACAAGGGTACGTGGACACACTCTCCCCCTCTCGTTGCTATGCATCTCCTATATAGATCTTGCGTGATCATAGGAATTTTTCTGAAATTGCATGCTACGTTCCCCAACAAAAACTTCCATTGGATCGTGGGCCGAGTTAAAAGTCCGGTTTACCCAGAATTTTAAAGATACATGCAAGCAGCCTATGTCGATTGTGGACCTGAATTCCTGTATCCAAGAAGAAGGCGAGTCAACAACCCATTGGGTGCACCGGGTCTCGACTATTCTGCATTCATCGGATCGTATCAATGCCAGCTCAGCAGTCTTGATGTTGGAGAAAATTTTTCATTTTATGCCCCTTAAGCAGAAGTTAGGACGATTCAAGCGCCACTGCAATGACATGGGGGAGCTGATGGTGGCTCTGGTTAAGTATGCCGACTCTGATGGTACCAAGTCTGAGGAAAAACCGGGAAACAGAAAGAAGGGTAGTGGTAACACAAGGCAGCAGCATAACTCGGCAAGCCAGGGAGGCAACGGTAAGCGCAAAGCTGAATAATTTGGATTTTGTGGCTAAAACCAATATGCAGAATAATGGACAACGACGTAAGGGAAAGCCACCTCCATGGATTGGGGGGGGGGGTCAGGTTTCGATCTTGAGCGGCAGCTGAATATGCCCTGTCCAAGGCATGGTACACGGGAGAGGCCATCCACTCACCTCTGGAAGGATTGCTTCATTATGAAGGAGTACAGAAATTCCAATCTTTTTCAAAACAATCATGGGCCGGGCGGCGGCTCAGGTTCCGGCTCTCATGGCCCGGGTTATGGTGGTGGAGGTTCTAATTCTCGTTTTCAAAGCCAAGGTAATCAGGGTGGTTACAACCAACAGAACAATCAGGGGAATCATCAACGGCAATCTGGTTATCAAAGTAACCCGAAGCAGTTGAATAGTGGACAGTACCACGTCTTCACCACAAGTTTATGCATGCGGGATCAGAAGCTCCATAAAAGGGCAGTGAATGCCGTCGAGCCGGTGGTTCCCCGTTACTTGCGATGGTCTGAGCAACCCATTGTGTGGAGTCGTGAGGATCACCCGCCCCGGGTTGATAATCCGGGTCACTTGGCTTTGGTGGTGGCGCCTTAGGTTGGAGGATACAAATTCACCAAGGTGCTCATGAATGGAGGCAGCAACATCAATATCCTTTACTATGAAACTTTCCGTCGCATGGGATTGACTGATAAAAATCTTATGCCATCGAATACTGTTTTCATGGTGTGGTGCCTGGTAAGTCGGTGTATCCGGTTGGTAAAATATCTTTGGAGGTTGCTTTTGGAGATGACTATGATTCCAGATCTGAGGCGTTGACCTTTGAAGTGGTTAAAATCAAGAGCCCTTATCATGCTCTGTTTGGGCGGCCGGCTTATGCTAAGTTCATGGCAAGGCCTTGTTATGTTTATCTGCAGCTAAAGATGCCTGGTCACAAGGGCACTATAACAGTACATGGGAGTCGCAAGGTAGCCTTGGAGTGTGAAGAAGGCGATGCTGCGTATGCCGAGTCTGTTTGTGCGACAGAGGAGTTGAAGTTTTACAAAGATAATGTTGACCCGGCAGATATGACATCTTTAAAGAAGCCAACCATAGAGCATGACCCTTTGTTGAAGTTCAAGTCGTCAGACGACACCAAGCTAGTTGATTTTGTTCCTGGCGACTCATCCAAGCAGTTCAGTATCAGTGCTAATTTGGATTCAAAATAGGAAAGCACGCTCATCGGGTTCATCCATGAGAACCGGGACATCTCTGCATGGAAGCCCTCAGACATGCCAGGTGTACGGAGGGAACTCGCTGAGCACATTCTCAATATTGATCCAAAGTTTAAGCCAGTCAAGCAATTCCTTCGCCGTTTCAATGAAGAGAGGCGTAAGGCTATTGGTGAGGAGGTCGCCCGGCTCTTGGCGGCTGGGTTCATTGTTGAAGTTTTTCACCCTGAGTGGTTAGCTAACCCGGTGCTGGTGCTCAAGAAAAACAGCACCTGGTGCATGTGTGTGGATTATACAGATTTAAACAAAGCTTGTCCGGATGATCCCTTTGCTCTCCCCGTATTGATCAAATTATTGATGCTACGGCGGGTTGTGAGCGTCTGAGTTTTTGGATGTTTATTCTGGTTATTATCAGATCAAGATGGCAGTTAAGGACCAGGAGAAGACAACCTTTATCACCCCCTTTGGAGTCTTCTGCTATGTATCCATGCCTTTTGGGCTCAAGAGTGCCCAGGCGACTTATTAGCGATGTGTGCAGAATTGTCTTCATGATCAGATCGGGCGCAATGTTCATGCCTATGTGGATAATATTGTGGTGAAGTCCAGGAAGAAGGAGACCATGATTGATGATTTGAAGGAAACCTTTGACAATCTCTGGGTTTATAATATGATGCTTAACCCGGCCAAGTGTATTTTTTGTGTACTAGTCGGTAAGCTTTTGGGTTTTCTGGTTTCAGAGCGGGACATTGAGGCTAACCTGGAGAAGATAAAGGCCATCACCTCTCTGGCTAAGCCGGTGTGTATCAATGATGTTCAGCGATTGGCGGGTCGTATTGCGGCCTTAAGCCGGTTCATAAGCTGGTTGGGTGAGACGGCTATTCCTCTGTACCAGATGATGAAGAAGACATATCATTTTGTGTGGAGTGATGCTGCTGATCAGGCATTTCAGGCCTTGAAGAAACAATTGGCTGAGCCGCTAGTTCTTGCTACTCCTATTGTAAGGAGCCTTTATTATTATATGTGGCTGCCAATAGCCGAGCTGTCAGTGTAGCCATTGTGGTGGAAAGAAAGGAGTCAGGGAAGGAGCATCCGGTTCAACGACCGGTTTACTACATCAGTGAGCTACTTATTGAGTCCAAACAGAGGTATCCACATTGGCAGAAGCTGGTGTATGGGGTTTTCATGGCTAGTCGAAAGCTCAAGCAATATTTTTGGGTCATCCTGTTACTATGGTTAGTTCTGCTCCTTTAGGGGATATTATTCAAAACAGAGAAGCCACAGGTCGGGTAGCCAAGTGGGCCATTGAGCTTGGACCTCATGGTCTAAAGTATGTGCCTTGTACAGCCATCAAGTCTCAAGCACTTGTAGATTTTATCAATGATTGGACAAAGTTGCAAATGCCTGAGGAGAAGCCAGATAGCACATATTGTACTATTCACTTTGATGGGTCCAGGCAGTTGGAGGGCTCGGGGGCTGGAGTTGTCTTAACTTCCCCGCGAGGTGATACATTTTCTTATGTTCTCAGGTTGATGTTCCCTTGTACTAACAATGCAGCTGAGTATGAATCCTCGCTCCATGGTCTTCGGATGGCTAAGGAGATGAAGTTAAGCCGGGTGAGGTGTTTCGGTGACTTAGATCTGGTGGCTCAACAAGTCTCTGGCACTTGGGACTCTAAGGATCCACTCATGGCGGCTTATCGTCCAGAGGTTGATGCTATTGCGGGTCATTTCAAGGGTTATCAATTTGAACATGTTGATCGTAGGAAAAATGAGGTGGCTGATACTTTAAGCCGGTTAGGATCTCAGCATAAGCCGGTGCCACCTAACACTTTCTTAGATATTCTGCATAACCCTTCTGTTAAATTGCCTACAGAGGAGGATCTTGCTATCCCTGACCCGGAAGCACAACTAGTGGCGGCTCTTCATGCTATTCCTGATTGGACAGTTCCATATTTGGCTTATATGACCCGGGGCGAGTTACCTGAGGATGAAACTTTGGCCAGGCAGATAACCGGGCGGTCTAAGTCAATGACTATTGTCAATGGAGAGTTGCATCATCGCAGTGTTACAGGGGCGTTTCAGCGTTGTGTTTCTCCAGAAGAAGGCTGTGAGAATCTGCGAGAGATTTATGAAGGGGATTGAGGTCATCATGCCGGCTCTAAGTCACTTGTAGCCAAGGCTTTCCGTCAGGGGTTTTATTGGCTGACGGCTCACGCCGATGCTGAGGATTTAGTCAGTAAATTTGATGGGTGTCAAAAGTTTTCACGCTGAGCTCACGTGCCTGAAGGAAATATGCCCTAGAGGCAATAATAAAGTTATTATTTATTTCCTTATTTCATGATAAATGTTTATTATTCATGCTAGAATTGTATTAACCGAAAACATAATACATGTGTGAATACATAGACAAACAGAGTGTCACTAGTATGCCTCTACTTGACTAGCTCGTTAATCAAAGATGGTTATGTTTCCTAACCATAGACAAAGAGTTGTTATTTGATTAAGGGGATCACATCATTAGGAGAATGATGTGATTGACTTGACCCATTCCGTTAGCTTAGCACTCGATCGTTTAGTATGTTGCTATTGCTTTCTTCATGACTTATACATGTTCCTATGACTATGAGATTATGCAACTCCCGTTTACCGGAGGAACACTTTGTGTGCTACCAAACGTCACAACATAACTGGGTGATTATAAAGGAGCTCTACAGGTGTCTCCAAAGGTACATGTTGGGTTGGCGTATTTCGAGATTAGGATTTGTCACTCCGATTGTCGGAGAGGTATCTCTGGGCCCTCTCGGTAATGCACATCACCTAAGCCTTGCAAGCAATGCAACTAAATGAGTTAGTTGCAAGATGATGTATTACGGAACGAGTAAAGAGACTTGCCGGTAACGAGATTGAACTAGGTATTGATATACCGACGATCGAATCTTGGGCAAGGAACATACCGATGACAAAGGGAACAACGTATGTTGTTATGCGGTCTGACCGATAAAGATCTTCGTAGAATATGTGGGAGCCAATATGAGCATCCAGGTTCCGCTACTGGTTATTGACCGGAGACATGTCTCGGTCATGTCTACATTGTTCTCGAACCCGTAGGGTCCGCACGCTTAAGGTTTCGATGACAGTTATATTATGAGTTTATGAGTTTTGATGTACCGAAGTTGGTTTGGAGTCTCAGATATGATCGCTGACATAACGAGGAGTCTCGAAATGGTCGAGACATAAAGATTGATATATTGGACGGCTATATTCGGACACCGGAAGTGTTCTGGGGAAGTTTCGGATAAAACCGGAGTACCGGGGGGTTACCGGAACCCCCTGGGGGGTTAATGGGCCTCATGGGCCTAAAGTGGAGAAGAGGAGGGGCTGCCAGGGCAGGCCGCACGCCCCCTCTCCCCCTAGTCCGAATTGGAGAAGGAGGGAGGGGCGGCGCCCCCCTTTTCTTCCTCTCCTCTCTCCCTTCCTTCCCCCTCTCCTACTTGGACAAGGAAAGGGAGGGGAGTCCTACTCCCGGTAGGAGTAGGACTCCTCCTGCGCGCCTCCTACTAGGGCCGGCCGCACCCCCCTTGGCTCCTTCATATACGGAGGCAGGGGGCACCCCTAGACACACAAGTTGATCCACGTGATCGTTTTCTTAGCCGTGTGCGGTGCCCCCTTCCACCATAATCCTCGATAATATTGTAGTGGTGCTTAGGCGAAGCCCTGCGACAGTTGAACATCAAGATCGTCACTACGCCGTCGTGCTGACGGAACTCTTCCCCGACACTTTGCTGGATCGGAGTCCGGGGGTCGTCATCAAGCTGAACGTGTGCTGAAACTCGGAGGTGCCGTAGTTTCGGTGCTTGGATTAGTCGGAGCGTGAAGACATATGACTACATCAACCGCGTTGATATAACGCTTCCGTTGTCGGTCTACAAGCGTACGTAGATCACACTCTCCCCTCGTTGCTATGCATCACCATGATCTTGCGTGTGCGTAGGAAAATTTTGAAATTACTACGTTCCCCAACGGTGGCATCC